>NC_080571.1:225172188-225844272 GCF_030247185.1 Malaya genurostris | reverse complement strand
GTTAAGCTGACGACCTTCCATCATCTTCCTATTTCCTGCTTCGAGTGGGAAGGCTTCAAAGACTTACTGAAACCGATTACAACGACTCTTGGGTGCACTTTGAACCGTGTCACAATGAAATGTCATCTCTCGACGACTGCCTATCGTCTAAAAGAAATGTTGATAGATGAGATGAAAGGCAAGCTCGTCTGCTTGAAAATAGATTCTGCTGCCCGACACAATCGCCATATCTTAGGCATCAATGTAAAGTATGCCCTAGACGAGCAGGTGGTCATTCGTACCCTTGGTATGATCGAAATCAAAGAAAGTCAAACAGCGGCGTTCTTGAAATCAAAAGTTATGGATACTTTGGCCGACTATGGGCTATCTCTTGAGAACATATTTTCCGTGACATGCGACAATGGGGCTAATATGGTGGCAACGGTTAGAAAAATAAACAATGATAAGTACGTAATGCCTACAGAGTAGCAGGCTGATGGTACGAACATAGATGAGCTGGATGAGTCGGATGTGATAGAGGATGATCAACAGTGTGAACGAAACGTTACTGCTGAACTGGCCAATGAACTGTCCGAAAGGATTACTCTTGTGAGATGTGCCGTGCATACCTTACAGCTTGCAATACTGGATGTTGTTGATAAATCCGATGAGTCTATCCGAGCCATCACTGCTGTTGCTAGAAAATGTAAGCTGGTGAAGTACCGGTCAGAGTTTGAAAGCTACGATGCTTCATACCCACCCGTCTGGAGTAGGACACGATGGGGTGGTATATTCAAAATGATGGAATCGTTCGTACACCAAAAAAGGTTTTTTAACCAGTTGGCCGATAATTTTCCCGAACTAGACCTTTCCAATCAATGGTCGTTCATTGAGCATTACTATGATACGTTTAAGCCGTTGTACATCTGCACAAAGCAAATGCAAGAGAAGCACGTGTCGTTATCTGACTTCTATATGGCATGGCTGATGGCAACGAGTGAGGTACAGAAAGTTCGCGAAAACTCTTTCAGTCCCCATTTACTTCGGTCGTTGAACAATAGATTGAACGTTTTGCGCCAATTGAAGGCGGTCCAGATGGCATTATACCTGGATCCAAGGTTCAACTATCGAGGTTCTAAAATATTCACGGCTGAGGAAAAAGATAAAATTCAGCAATACATAGTCGATACATGGGAACGTATCTGCCAACTGGGTAAAACACCGGCTAGTACAAGTAGAGAATCGTCAGAGTCTACCGATGATTTTGATCAGTATCTTACGCAAATGTTTGGTGAATCCGTGAATCTTGGTTGCGAGACCGGGTTTCTTCAACAAGTTAAGTCTTTGGACCTAGAGCCACGCCAAAAACATAACTACAACGTGTGGGACCATTGGTTGCGCCGTAAGACTACGCACCCAGAGATATATGCAGTAGCAATGGTTGTACTATCCACACCATCGAACCAAGTCTCTGTTGAACGGTCTTTCAGTGCCCTTGCCTTGGTTCTCTCTAATCAACGCACTGGCCTTGGGAAAGATACGTTGGAAAACATTTTACTTATTAAATTAAACAAAGACTTGTTCTCCAGGGCGCTGGGAACTGCATATGATTGGAAGGGCTCAATCGACCCGGTTGACGATGATTCTCAGGAATGAATATGATACCGTTGATGCTCAACTGAATGTCAAATTAGACAAATATTGTCGTCTATCACTGGCTCATCGCCGGGTGATAGGGGGATAACTTTTGTTTACATTTTCATGAAATCAATTTCCAATGATACTGAAAGGGTTCGGCAGTCATGATACTTGTTATGATTCAATTGGCGACAATCGTCGTTGGGTGGACGATGATATATGTGTTGTCTCAATGTAAGCTCGAGTCACCATTGTGATAACGAATTTTTTCAGCACTGGTATTCATCTTTCTTACCACACGGAGAATCCTCCGATCATAAAACTGCGATATCGCACATTAACATATAGTTGACAACAGTTAAGAATACATTTATTAATAACCTGGGCTGGAAAAGCAAGATTGAAAAATCGTTCAATCGAGATGGCTGAAAAATAAGATAACTTGTTGTTTTTCCCAATAAAGATCACTACTGATCTGATCTTTTTTAGATCAATTGATCAGTGATCTTCAAATCACATCGATCAAAATCGGTACTGATTATTCATCACACAAAATCGGTAGTTATTTTGAGCTGAAATGATTAATGATTCATGAAAGATCAATCATTGGATGATTCGATCAGCGTTGATCACATATGATCAAGTTCAGACATGAGTGCCGATTTATCTTCTTCTGAAATCGTTGATCTCCGCTGAGGGGTGTGAAAAACAGTGATAACAGTAATCCTACAGGAATTAATAACTAAGGGTAACGCGTGTCAATGAGATTTTTAAAATCATGGAAAATTGTCAATTTTGTATCTTTGGAAAATACTCCTCTAACACTCTTTATCACCAGAGTTGGGAAAAATACCGGTTTCGTTACGGCACGGCATATGTAGTTTCAACATATGTTCTCGTTTGATGCACCCCGTGTTCGAGTTCACAACCGATTGTTTGATTCACAATAAAAAGAATACCGGATTATGAGAAATGAATGTTAGATGAAAGTTTCATGAAAATACTAACTTTGATATTGTTAATTTGGCAGCATTCATTTTGCAGTAGCAATACCCAATGCGAAATTAGTAAAAAAATATTTCACACCACATATAGTGAGTAGAGCGACAAAAGACTGTTTACTTCCAGCTGTTTGATACCGATGATTAGCAATAAAACGCTTTTTGACATGAATTTAATTTATAAAAGTAACAGGAGCGAAGGGTTTCAGGCACACAGAACGCGCTGCGTTTGAATGGCGCGTTTGACTTGCCGTAGCAAAATTCCAATTCCCAACGGTTGATGCACCCAAGCTCATATAAATTGACTAAAATTATCAGCGCATAACTTTAGTTCAACCATTTGAAGGCATCATCTATCATTACTCATTTTAGGAAAATTTAATAATTTCGCTAGTTTGCTCGCCCCCCGGGCACTTTTGATGATTAAAAACGTTTTCTACACCAATCATTTCCGATCGAATCAGAAGTATTTTTCTAGAATTTAGATCGTTACTGATCTCGACTTGAAATAATCATGATCATACAAAAAATCGAAATCACTTAGAGATCAGATCAGTTCTGATTTCGTAATGATAATTTATTCCTTGATTAAGATCACTTAAAATCAGCAGTGATCAGTGGTTTTCCCAACACTGTTAATAATTAATGATAATACATTTCAATATAAAATACTGTTTATATTTTAACAACGATATTTATTTCATGTATCTCAACATACTGAACTTTTTTTCAAATAGGTCATGACGTATATCAGTAAGTATATTTTGATTATTTTCGCAAATCAATTACATTGTTTCAACCATCGTTCCTGCTAATCGAAAAATAAAAATGACAGTTTAGTTAAAACAACAATCGATTAGTTGTACCAAATTTTAACCAATCGAATTCAGAATATAATTCCTTATATTCTGGTTGAAATGGGATCGCGGGTGGTTCCGTGCAGTGCATGCACGTACCGGTGCTCTTCATAAGACTGTTTGAATTTTTTTACACTCATCGCATTCCAAAAATGATTTCGTTTGTTTTCAAAATTTTTGAGCACTATTTTCGGTACTTCCGGATCTGAAAGCCGGGAACTAATATAGCCGGAATAGATACGTTTGGCCGTCATCTGACAAGGTCGGTTTGAGCCCCAGCAACCCTATTCTTTCGTATTTTGCATGAATGCTCTGTATAACTGCTTGAAATACTCAACACTCTTTATCATGTAACACCGGAACCGGAAGTTGAATCCTGATGAAATTAAGAAGTTTTCTATAGGACCATAAGACCATTCATTTGGATCTAAGTTTGTAAACATCGGTCACACCATCTCCGAGAAAAGTGAGTAAGTACTTCAAATTGAAATTTTTACACTAATCACTCTGTAATTACGAAACCGAAAGTCGAATCGAGAATCTAATTTTGTGGAAATCGGTCACGCCAGGTCTAAGCAAAGTTAGTTTTGGCACATTTTATCCCATAACTCCGGAACCGGAGGTCCTATGGATCGGAATACAGGAATTTTGTATGATACTACAAAAACATTTCATTTCAAGAAATACAGGGATTTTGTATGATACTTCAAAAACATTCATTTGAATCTAAGTTTGTGTAAATCAGTTGCGCCATTGCCGAGAAAATTTAGAAAAACTTATTTTCACATTCCCATTCACATTCACATTTTTACATTTATCCCGTAATTCCGGAACCGGAGGTTGGATCCAAACAATATTGAGGAATTTGTATGGCACCACAAGACCTTACATTTCAATCTAAAGTTGGGAAATTTGGTCCAGCCATCTCTGAGAATACATTACATACACACATACGCACGTACACACAGACATTTTGCGTACTCGACTGACTCACGGGTATATAAAACTCGGCACTCCGGGCCTTCGTTCGATAGTCGGTTTTCACAGTGATTGCTTAACCTTACTATATGAGAAAGGCAACAACACTAATATTTCAATATTTCAAAACATCAGAATAATGAAAATTTTACTAAATGGAACTGATATGCGGGTACTTTGCATTTAGGATAGACAGGAGTTGATATTTTTCCTTATTTTACTGGACAAACCAACAATTTTTATTACAGTTCCGGAAAGCATATTGGCCGAGTTTCGATTTCGGAATCTCTGTACTCTTTCCGGCTAGACATTTTGATAAACGGTTTGCTCTGTAATGAAGATACACCTTTTGGGTACATATTTGATTTTTTTCATACCCAAATTAAAACTAGAGAAATAAAGGGTGATTTTATTATGAGGTATAGGATTTGATTTTCACCGGCCCATAATTCACACTAAACAATGACTTTTTTAGGAAGCATTGGTAGCTCTTGCAATGTTTCTAGCTTTTCTTCACTCCAGATGCGATAGTTTTGCTTGTTGACGTATCCATTCAACCAGAAACGAGCTTCGTCTTTGAACACCATTTTTCGATAAAAAAGGTGGATCTTCCTCCAACTTTACCAGCGCCTGTTCATGATTAAATTACAGATTAAATTATAGACCAAACAAAAGTCAAAGTCTTGGCATAACATTCCTTTTGTGAAATTTGGCCCTCTCTGTTTCAATAGACTTCGCAGCCGATTCTTAGTGTACAGAATCATTGCATGGCTAGTACTATGGATCCTACTGACACTAAGAATCCTTCCAGGTCGGGGCTCGAACATACGACAACTGGTTTGTAAGACCAGCGTGCTATGGCATTGAACTGCCAACCCGGGACGACAATCACACAAGACTCGATTCACGCGTGATCTGTCAAAAACAGTTTTGCCAAGAAGATACCAGCAAATAATCACTCTTTAGTTATTAACAAACAAATGCAGAGAACAAAAATCGGCCAACCCAACCAACTCCAGAGCTGGGTTTGGTTGGACGAGTTTAAGAAAATATGTAAAACACGTCAAAAGCATCAGTGGCAAACATTTATTAGTGAAAAAAAAGTTAGCATGCATCATTTTGTGTTATGTAGGAACGTAAAAATAGTTCTCCACCAACGTACGCTTATGTTTGGTTTCATTTTTCTCCTCCGCCAATGTTGCTTTTATTGGGGCATCGGGCAAAATTTGGATTAATCTTTCGATTTTCGATCTCGACGCTCTTCCAAATCAATCCGCAATTTGTCTTTATTTTAAATCAATTCCAATTACGATATTATAACAATTGCAGGATTCGGTGAAATGACACTTTCGGCGAAATAGCATTCGGCGACATGACATTCGGCGAAACGACTTTCGGCGAAATGACCCGCTCCCGCTTTTGGGAGCGGTCTGACGTTTGTAGGATAGCCTACATCTGAAGCAGATTCTATACTGGTGAACGAGTTTTGTTCGGGTTTGGTTCAATCTGTGTCAAATCCTGTCAGGAACTCCAAATGCTAAAAGTTTTGATTCGTAAAATATTGGAATCATCGTTTCTAACGACAATTTCTAACTTTTAATGATTCAAATCTCTTATTTCAATTTGCTAATAACTTTAATTTATTTCTAAATTAAATTTTGTTTTTTTATATATTGTTTTTTTTTTTCGGTGAGAAATAAATACACTTTATTGTCGTTTTCTGTACTGCATAACGTTTTGGCTGACTATGCTTGAGCCATCGTCGGATGCCTACAACATTTATTTTTCGTCATAATTTTTCAATAACAACACATTGGAACATAGGCTACCTGAATCACTACCAGTCTTTTTAAAGACTAACAATTAGTCAGCCTTTCTCAAGGCTATACAAAGAGTGATATTAGAGTGTCTAAGAAATTAATCAGCCTTTTTTAAAGCTTGCTATTCAAAAAACTATTCTTCAAACTAATCAGTCTTTATTATGACTACCACAAAATCAGTCTTTATCAAGACTTTTCCAAACTAGGACTCGAAGACTAATTTAGCCTAGTTAATTTAATTTAAAATTTCATTTATTCCAAAAAAGCCTGCGTCCAACCAGAAAGGCAACAAGCCTAAGGCTAAAAATAATTCAATACGAAATAAATCACAATCCGTTATTCAACATTTTTCTAATAACATTCACGATCTTATAGAATCTGAATGTAAAAATAAAAGACAACGGACGGATTTCCCTTCCGTTGATTCTATGCCGTCTAACAATATTCACGAGATTCTTCGACATATAAGAAAATTCTTCTTAAATTAAAAAAATAGACGCTTGACGTTCTGGGAAGAAACTACAATCTATGCCACCAGTGACGGTGATGATTTCCGACTTCAAAGCATTCCGGATTGAGCTTTCTACTTTTCTCCTGGAAGTAAAAGTCTCATTTCCAATCGGACGAAGAGGAGAATGTCGAATCTTGGTGGATGGATTGGAAGATTACGAACGTCTTATCCGATATTTCTCCGAGAAACTTCATAAATTTTATTCATATGATATAAAATCAGACAGACCCTTCAAGGCTGTCTTGAAAGGCTTATCAAATGATCAAAGTACTGATGAAATTAAAAATGAACTAAAAGAATTGCTTGGTTTTGCCCCTTCCCAAGTAATGAAAAAATGAAAAAAAGAGCGAATGGTACTTCTAAACCACGCTCTGGAATTTCCCATGAACTTTACCTAATACACTTCAATCGATGTAAACAATTTGAAAACTTTAGAAAAAGTACGTTTCATTTCCCACATTAAAATTCATTGGGAACATTATAAACGGCATAATCGTATTGCAAACTTAACGCAATGTTGTCGTTGCCAAGGCTTCGGCCATGGAACCAAAAATTGTCATATGGATATACGGTGTTTGAATTGTGGTAAATCGCATTCGAAAGACGTTTGTCCAATGAATGAAACCACCGATAAATTTTCATGTTCGAATTGCGATGGAAATCATAAATCCAATTATTTGAAATGTCCTGTCAGGGAAAAAATTTCAACGCTCGTTCGCTTAGACAACGTCTTCTAACGAAAACAATTCATTGACAGGTAGATCGACCTTGTCATCATCTTCTTCTAATGTCAGTTATGCTAGTATACCAGGTAAAAATCTACCACTTAATTCTTCTAATGTAAATAATCAAAACACAGGACCGCCTTGCAGTTCATCTTCTAACGAAAACAATTTATTAATAGGTAGATCGGCCATCGGCAGTCTACCTACAAATATTCCTTCAATGCCATTCGCTTCTTTAAATAAAGTCGATTTAGGGGATATAACTAAAAAAAAATGATCTACCTACAAGATCAACTTTTTCAAATGATCATCCGAATGAATTCGACTTTATCACTTTTTGAAGAAAAAATGCTCGATCTTTAAAATCGAGTGAAGATGAATTTTATAATTTTCTCAAAGTTCACAAAATTCATATTGCCATTGTGACAGAAACTTTTCTTAAACCAAATGTCAAATTAAGAAGCAATCCACATTATGTGGTTAATCGATTTGACAGGTTTACTGGAATGGGTGGTGGAGTAGCCATTTTTGTCCAACGGCAAATTAAACATCGAATATTACCTTCTTTCAATGCTAAAGAAATTAAAGATGCTTTAATTAATCCAATTAGTTCTATATTCAACTATCATAGAGCTAATTGATTGGATTACAGATCTCACAATGAAAATCATTTGGACCATGAAACTATTTTAGAAAATTCTGCGGACATCGACACAGCAATCGATAATTTGAATCATTACATTATCGAAGCTAGAAATCTTTCAGCTCCCAAAGCTCAAACTAAATTAAATTCTCCTATCATCGATGACAATCTTCAACTGCTCATTCGGTTGAAGAATGTTCGTCGACGACAATATCAACGTTCTCGTGACCCTGCTATGAAAAACATAGCTAAGGATTTATAAAAAGAAATTAAACATAGATTTAATCTTTTGCGAAATGAAAATTTCGCTAAAGAAGTTGAACAAATTAAACCATATCCTAAACCTTTTTGGAAACTTTCTAAGGTTCTTAAGAAACC
Organism: Malaya genurostris; assembly: GCF_030247185.1. Lineage (NCBI taxonomy): Eukaryota > Metazoa > Arthropoda > Insecta > Diptera > Culicidae > Malaya > Malaya genurostris. The sequence continues at coordinate 225,835,742 of NC_080571.1, read as the reverse complement.
TCAGAAACCAATTCCTGCTCTCAAGGAAGGAAATCAAATACTTCTTACAAACGGCGAAAAAGCTCGAAAACTTGCTCAGCAGTTCGAGAGTGTCCACAATTTTAATTTGAACGTTGTGAGTCCTATTGAAAATGAAGTTTCACTGAAATATGATCATATTTCAACCCAAGTGTTATAACAAGATGACATTATTGAGACGAATTTTGATGAAATTAAATCAATTATTAGGAAACTTAAAAACATGAAGGCTCCTGGTAATGATGGAATTTTTAATATTCTTATTAAAAATCTTCCCGATGTTGCCTTGAGACTCCTGATTAAAATTTTCATCAAGTGTTTTTCGTAAGCTTACTTCCCAAAAAGATGGAAAAACGCTAAAGTAATTCCTATCCTCAAACCTGATAAAAACCCAGCAGAAACATCAAGTTATCGACCAATTAGCTTATTTTCTTCTATCAGTAAACTTTTTGAAAAAATTATCTTGTTGAGAATGGATCAGGGTCATGTCGCCGAAAGCCATTTCGCCGAAAGTCGTTTCGCCGAAAATCATTTCGCTGAAAGGGTCATTTCGCCGAATGTCATTTCGCCGAAAGCCATTTCGCCGAAAGGGTCATTTCGCCGATTCCTGCAAATGTTTTAAAATCGTAATGGGAATTGATTTAAAATAAAAAAAATTAAAGATGATAAGGTTAACGCCCGTTTTGTTGACCTACAATTGTACTTCCTGAATAAAAATTGATTTATGAACCTCAGAACGGAGTTCCCAAAGAAACCTGTTGACTACTAATCATCAAATCAATTCCATAGGTATCTACCAAGCAAATGTATGTGGTATTTTCCGTTTACTAAATAAAAATATATCTAATGCGGCAAAATAATACAATTTATCGTTAAATTGTCGGTTTTCATTGCAAATTTTTCATAGCAAGGCCAGATCTACTCTCTATTAATTGAAGTTAACAGAAGTGTTCGCTCGCTATCACGCGCCAGTAATCACTTGGGTGTTTTTAGGCGAGAGCACGTGAGAGCGATTCGTGCGAAGAGAATGTTATTCTCTTGCACCAGCTTCTTTCAACACAAGCACGCATTAAAAGTCCGTCTGTCTGGACACTGAGAAGAAGTGCGCTTTCCTCTTTGTGTGGAGCGGGGCAAATGTCTCCGCAGAGTATAATTGAAACATACGCCCTGGTGTATCACTCTAGTGAAAAGCCATCTCTGGGCTGCGCCACATTAGTTATAAAGAAGGAATAATAACACAAAAAAAATAATTTGATGTATTCGAAATTACCCTTTCGCTGAAATGACCCTTTCGGCGAAATGACCCTTTCGGCGAAATGACCTATTCGGCGAAACGACTTTCGGCGAAACGACTTTCGGCGAAACGGCATTCGGCGAAACGACTTTCGGCGAAATGGCTTTCGGCGCAATGACCCGCTCCCGTTGAGAATGATGTCTCATATAAATGAGAATTCAATTTGTTTTACCAGAGCAGTTTGGATTTCGTCATGAACATTCAACTACTCATCAACTTGTCAGATAAAATCAAATAAATCTTCTGGGTTATCCACTGGAGTTGCTCTTCTAGACATAGAAAAAGCATTCAACAGTGTTAGGCACAAAGATTTAATAGCAAAAATGTCTGATTTCCAGTTTCGTATTTATTTGATCAAAATGATTAAAAATTATTTAATTGATCGGATTCTTCAGGTTAGCTATCAGAATTGTAAATCTGAATTGCTACCCGTACGAGCCGGTGTTCCGCAGGGTTCGAGTTTTAGCTCCAATATTGTATAATATTTTGACTTCTGATCTTCCAAATCTACCCGTTGGTTGTCAGAAATCGCTATTTTGTGACGACACAAGTCTGTTAGCCACAGGTAGAAATCTAAGAGTGATCTGCAGTCGTCTACAAAGAAGTTTAAATATTTTCAGTGATTATATGTCAAAATGAAAAATTAAACCAAATGCAGCAAAAACGCAATTAATTATCTTTCCTCATAAGCCAAGAGCTTCTTTTCTTAAACCAAACAATAATCACATTCTCAAACTGAATGGCTTGGAATTGACATGGTCTGATCAAGCTAAATACTTAGGTTTAACGTATGACAAAAAAACTCACTTTCAAGGATCACATTGAAGGAATCCAGACAAAGTGTAATAAATATATTAAATGTTTATATCTTCTTATAAACAGAAATTCTAAGCTCTGTCTAAAAAACAAATTGTTAATTTATAAACAAATTTTCAGACCAGCCATGCTTTATGCAGTACCAATTTGGTCAAGTTGTTGTTCCACCAGGAAGAAAACGCTTCAAAGGATTCAGAATAAAATTCTGAAAATGATTTTGAAGCGTCCTCTCTGGTTTAGTTCAAGCGAGTTACACAGACTCATAAATATAGAACCATTAGATGTAATGTCACATAATATTATAAGCAAATTCCGACAAAAATCGATACAATCTTCAATTGAATTGATTCGCTCTCTGTATAAGTTAGTAAGTTAGTATATAAGTTCCTTTTCCCCATTACACAATACAAGTAGGTTTAGAATTTTGCCTACACAAAAATCTCAGAATTGCGGAAGCAAATGATGTTTTCATGGTATTAACCAAATCATGTATATAATACGGCTGAAAAGTCACCACTTGTGGCTGAACACCCAATTTAAAGCTTAATAATTTAATTTTAACTCATATTCCAACAAAATAATAAAAAAAAGTGCAATTGCTGTGTTGCATTTATGCGCATGTGGACTTTCCAAGCTGGTTTCCAGGTATCTTCCATCGGTTTGTTTAGGTGACCAGACTCGTTCAATGTGATAGTCTCTCCGGATCAACGTCATATCAAGAAATTTCAGATTTCCATCGTCTTCTTTCTCTTCTTTTCTGAGATGAATTGTGCATAAAACTCGTTAATGATTATGGAGGTCTCCCTTTTCTCAACGAAAAATGAAATGAATGTTTTCATGTAAGAATTAACGGAATCATTATAATTTTATAGTGCCCATTTCCACTCAACACGAGGTAAGGTAGACTTCAAAGAAATTCTTTCATAAGTATTCTCATAACTTGCTATTTTTCTTTCGACTATCTTTTCTGATCCGAAAAGACGTATATAAAAAAATCGTGCGCGGCGAAAAGTAGCGGAAGCATTGCCAGATTTTTACGCTTCCGCCGAGCCGTCGGAACTCAGCATGATCTTTCGTTCATGGGAGCAAATCTGTACAACTTGACGTGCAGCCGGGTGAAGAGTATTCATAAATATTTTATTGCTTCCTTCCTATTTTTTTTTTTGACAGCACGCTCTAACGAGTGAAGGGCACGGTGGCCTTTTCGTTCCTTTTGCTCCTCTGGCAGACCGCAACCGTTGTCCAAAGTCACGTCGAGAAGGTGGGCATCATTCCAAATCCGCACGAGCCCGCTGGGAGTACTCAGAAAAGAGTGTTCTTTTGATGGCAATTCAATTTACTCCTGCACCGTTTGCGCCTGTTACCATTATCCCCATGGGTCGTCAAATCTCAAAACCACAAATTTTTATGGAGCCAAACACAATCAACACTTTTGTGAGGGAAAATCATCTTCGCTCGATGGATGCTTTTTAAAGGATTCAAACAGTGGATTGAGGACTCTTTCCACCATCTCCCAAGAACGTTCAATCTTTGCTGCAATGCGTCCGAGTGTTCGGATAAGGTTGGCTCTTTTACGACATCATTAAAACGATGTTTGTCTGATTTTCCCTCGCCGGTCGTCCGGTTTCGATCTGCCACCGTGTGACTCCAAGCAAATAGTTGTCTGGGAATTGATGTCCGATGAGTGTGTCATTACAGCACTTAGATTGAGGTCAATTCTCCCGAGGGAGTGCTGTTTAATCGTTCCATCGTTTGCCGGGATTCTCCTGCTAATGCGATTTGACTACCGGTACGATATTCGTTATGTTGCAAATGATAATTCTTGTAGCTATTAATTTGAAAGAAAAAAAAACTTCAACTGTGAACTTTCTTGACTTTCCATAGCAAGCTCACAATCAAAAATACGTATCGTGTATGCAACAAGTACTTGAACGTTGTCTGAATTTTAATTAAGCATTTCCTCAGACAAAAGCATATCCTCGATTAGTCTCATCCCCAATAGCATTTTTCTTCTATTTCACAAAGTTTTGTTTCATATTTACGATCTCCATTCCAGCGTGGCAACACAGACACAGAGGGAAAGCGTCATCATTTCATCATCCCACTTTCCCTCCGTCCCACGTTTTTCTCCGTGCCGCCCGTAAAAGTTTTCCGTTTTTGCCCTTGGACAAAACTTGCGTTCAAAAGAACTTAAATCGTTTTTAAAAGTTCAAAAAAGGAATTTCGCACCCATCACCCCGGCACAGTGGCCTCGGGTTTGAACAACAGTTCTGAAATATAACGATTCTAGGTTACGTACGCGGGAAGAGAAACGAAAAAAGTATAATTCCGCAAGAACAGCGCGAACATTCGAAATGAAATAAGTGGCATCTCGCGGGCTTGGGCAAATCTAGAATTATGCAAAAGTTTCCAGCTCTGGAAGGCACTCCGCTCAAGAAACGAAATTAAGTTTCCAAACAGAAATCTTTTTATGCCTTTCGGCATGGGCAACCGTCGTTGAGATGTGCTACGGACATGGATGCTATTTCGTTCGTTCCAGTGCATCGTTTTGCCAGCCGTTCAACCACCACATCTTCGAGCTGTGCTCATAGACGAACGTGTTTCACTTGACCGGATTCGGTTGGATCACGGCACCGACCGGCCGAGCAGCATCTTTCCTCACTTAATACGTACACTGGCAGTGGAAGAAGTTTGCCCGGTTCTTAATTGGCATCTTTTCTACCGTTCCTGGTGCGACGTGCCGGGCTGTCTTGTTCAGGGTGGTACGACGGCGATTAATGCCCGTTATGACTGATTTTATGGTGGTAGTAGTTGTATGATGTTATTTATGTTATTTGACGTAATTTTTGCTTTACGTTTTCCACAGCAAAGCAATGTTGACTAACGGCTAATATCACAGTTCACCGACCTATGATTGAATCCCCGAATACCATTTTGGATAGATCATATGAATTCCAAAGTCCAAACTGGTCTACTCGCGGTTCCACTGGCTTTGTAAATTCCAAGAGTTTATTGTTCAACAGTCTCTTCAAATGTAGCGAAAACAGAAGCTTAACCGGACAACTTAAATAGCTAATACACCCAAACCTCCGTTTACGAGCTCTTTTTTTACGTAACTTCTTTTTACGTAACTCTTTTTACGAACCAAATCCCAAATAACGTAAACTTTTTTACGAACCTACTTCGTAAAAAGGATTTTTCACATATCATGAAAACGATTTCCGATTCATTAATATTCCAAGGACACTACTACAATATAGTGATATTTGGAACAGGTCCAAAAAGTACATTCAGAAATATGATATTTGAGGTATTTTGGAATACCAAGATGACGACTTCCGGTTTATTGATATTCCTTGAAAACCCTTACAATATGGGTATTTTCGGAACAGATTTGATTAAAAGGTGCCGGAAAACAATGTTTAGGATAGTTCCAAAATCAAAGATGGCGACTTCCGGTTTATCGATATTTATGAAGAACCCTTACGATATAGGTCGTCAAATGGTGAGATGACTAAGTCCTCACAAGTTCCCATCTCATGCCTCCCCGAGCTTCTATGATGACAATTGGTCAATATAACGACGTCGACTGGGTATTATCACCTTCTGCGTTAGTAGCAGAATGAAAGGGTGCGAAATGAATGCTTGTAGGTTGAAGCCCATCCTAAAGTGCAATATTTATCATAATGTATTGCAATACGTCAGCGGTTCGATAATTAGTAACAGGGTGGCTGACATATCCACGCGTTGGATACACTGGCGTCTTACTGCTAGCGCGTACTTCACTGACGTCTGTGCGTACGGACTATATGTTATTCGGGTTCGTTCATAACTCTACCTCAGCACTGTATTCCACAAAAATCACACACCGATAACAGACATTCGTGCCTGTGCCGGTTGAAAATTCTGGCTCATTTGTGCTCGGTGCCGATGTACGCGCTTGTTTTTTTCTAAATCGAGCTTTGGTGTTGGTTTTCGTTTTCTTTATCGTGTGTGTCACACACAGTGTGCTTCATTCGTAGAGGCGGTGTTGTGTATTCATCTTCCTTACCAGCGCATGCACGTATCGGTGCTCTTCATAAGACTGTAATTTTTTACACTCATTCCAAAAATGAGTTTGTTTGTTTTCAAAATTTTTAAGCACTATTTCCGGTACTTCCGGATCTGAAAGCCGGGAACTGATATAGCCGGGATAGATACGTTTGGCCGTCAACTGACAAGGCCAGTTTGAGCCCCAGCAACCCTATTCTTCCGTATTTTGCATCAATGCTCTGTATAACTGCTTGAAACACTCCGCACTCTTTATCATGTAACAACGAAACCGGAAGTTGAATCCTGATGAAATTAGGAAGTTTTCTATAGAACCATTGGGATCTAAGTTTGTAAACATCGGTCACACCATCTCTGAGAAAAGTGAGTAAGTATAAATTGAACTTTTTACACTAATCACTCTGTAATTCCGAAACCGAAAGTCGAATCAATGCAGGAATTTTCATCAATTCAATTCAGGAATTTTCTATGGAGTTTAGTTTTGGCACATTTTATCCCATAACTCCGGAACCGGAGTTCCGATCCATAAGAAATACATGAATTTTGTATGATACTACAAAAACATTTCATTTCAAGAAATACAGGGATTTTGTATGATACTACAAAAACATTCATTTGAATCTAAGTTTGTGTAAATCAGTTGCGCCATTTCCGAGAAAAATTAGAGAAACTTATTTTCACATTTTTGGCACATTTTATCCCGTAATTCCGGAACCGGAAATTGGATCCAAACGATATTGAGGAATTTCTATGGCATCACAAAACCTTACATTTCAATCTAAGGATGTGGAGTTCAGTCCAGCCATCTCTGAGAATACATTACATACACACATACGCACGTACATATTATGTTATATCACAGAGAACAGATATCCAACAGACACTCATGCGAACAAAATCGTGTGCAACGTTAATTTTTGTCGGATTTTCACTTGTATGCTTTACACAGCATTTTGAAAAAGTTTGTACTAGCTTGTATGTCTGTTCTCTGAAGTTATATTATATTATATTGAATTATATTATATTATATTATATTATATTATATTATATTGTATTATATTATATTATATTATATTATATTTTATTATAATATATTATATTATATTATATTATATTATATTATATTATATTATATTATATTATATTATATTATATTATATTCTAACAAACAAACCATCAGGCGGGTTTAAGCTGATATAGCGAAATTAATTATTATATGGCTGGATGTTCTTGCTGGAAGACGCCTATCTGAATATCAAATTCGGATCTACTGTAAGTCTACTCGCATACACTGGTAATGCATTGAACTGATGGTGGCTTCACACATTCATACATACATACATACATGAATACATTTATTAAGAACTCTTACGATCTAGGAATTTTCTGAAGGGATTTAATGAACAGATGCCGGAAAACGATGATCGATGTCGTTTCTAATTCCAAGATAACGACCTTCGGTTTATTGATATTCCTTGAAACCCTTGAAATAGAAGTACACTAAGGTCTCTTTTTACACGGGGGTTACGTACCGTGTTAAAAAAATCCGTGTAAAAGAAAACCGTGTTAATTGCGGAAACCGTGCAAAAAAAAACGCGTGGAAAATTTGACGTAATAATTCCAAAAACCGTAGATTTGATTATTTGTTTGTTTTGTTTTGGATAAAATGGGAAAAAGCTTATTTTTTAACCCCCAAATTTATGCAAGGTGCACATAACTGTGGAAATATAACAGTTATTTCATAATAGAAACAGAAATCTAAAAAACAGCCTAAGGTTACGAGAAGGGTCCAGTCATACTTGACTAAACACATTGGACGACAAATTAAAATTAGAACACTTAGGAAACGCATTGTACGATAAGCAAATTATTCTAAACGGCTCTAAATGACCTTCTGTATAATGCATTCAGTTTTCAAAAGAACGATAATACGTACAATTAAAACCCATAAATACTTTCACTACAAAAAAGACTTAAGAATAAGTTCTTTTCAATTCCGAAGTTGCGATGTATAATAAACACTAACGATCTTAACAGTCATTCTCAACTAAACTGAGTGGGAAGACATTGGTATTGGATGAAGATCTATGCACGCAGCGACATAATTAATGGGGAAGAATTCATAGAGATGAATATGGATCAAATTAGAAAAGCTATTACAATGTGTCAAAATCATAAAACTATTAGAGCTATATCATTCAAATGGGTATAAAACACTGTACTGCTCGATATGATGAAGAGTTGAAGAGGTTTTTTATTATAAATTAGCCTTTACTTTCATCGATAGATGTCTCAATTTTGATTCTCAAACTTATTATTTTCTGGATTGTGTTTGCAGGATAATTTCTCTGTTCAATGGTTTTTTATTTGTATTTGATGATTTTGCTAAAGAAATCTTTTTGGACGAATTGTTCGATTACCGTAACTTCTTTTACGAGCCAGCTCCCAAATAACATAATCTGTTTTTACGAAGTAAATTCCTAATAAAGTGAACTTTTTTCTACGAGCCTACTTCTTAAAAAGAGATTGGTCGAATAGTAGCTGGGAGACAATCTTTTAACTTGATTCGGAATCCAAAATGGCGACTTCTGGTCTATTGATGTTCCTTAAAAACCCTTACAATATGGATATTTTAGTAACTTCGGCTAGTTCTTCAACACTACGAAATTCTGAGCGGAAGAGACATGTAATTTACGACAGGGACTCAAGATCTGAAGACTGATTAATCATTTTATGGAACGATGGTCAACCATCTCGTGAATTGTCGAGTGAATGATTTTAGTTAACTTTCAAACTTTAAATTAACTTTTATAATCGTTTTCTTACAGCAACCTGTTCCCTTTTTTATTATTTTTTTTAAAAAACAAATGAGAGTGCATTTTTAACTCTCATCAGAAACCGTGTTAATTGCGAAACCCGTGTAAATGAAAACCGTGTTAATTCCGGAATCCGTGTAAAAAAAGCCGTGTATAAAAAAACCGTGCGAAAATAAACCGTGTAAAAAGAGACCTTAGTGTATTTTCGGAACAAATTCAATATCATGAAATGGTGTTTGAGCTCGTTTCGAAGTTCAATATGGCGAATAATGGTATATCGACATTTCTGGAAAACCCTTACTCATATTATAGGCGTTTTTAACGAATATCAATAAACCGAAAGATACCATCTCGTATTTCAGAACTACCCCAAACATCGTCTTCTGACATCTGCTCATCGAACCCATTCCGAAAATACCCATATTTAACAATCTTTTAAGAAATATATATAAACCGGAAGTTGCCATATTAGATTTCAAATCCACCTTAAACTTTTATTACGAAATAAATTCCAAATAACATTAACTTTTTTTACGAACCAGTCCCAAATAACGTGAACTTTTATAACCAACTGCCTCGATTTACGAACCCCCCTTCTAGTTCGTAAATGGAGGTTTCGGCGTAATCCTGATTTGTTTCAGAATTTTTCAAAACGTATTTCATGTGAAAAAAAAATGTTCAAAATTGTCGAATTTTTTTCAATTGCACTTACAATTTTGGTACCACTCTAGATTTTACAACAAAAATAAATCATTTATGAGTACATTACGCTGCATTTTTTCTCGGATTTTTACAAAATGTGGACGAGTATAAGACTAAAAAAATAAATCATTCGGAAAAGCATGCGTCTCCATCAAATTGTCATCATCCGATGGAGAGGCATGGTATTTCGTTTTAAAATCATATATCACATGCCCTTAGAACTAAATACCATGCGTTTTCATCTACTACATGAGTTCAGGGCTTAAGAAAGAATTTTCATTAGGAAGGATCGGTAAGAGAAACATGAATCAGAAATATTGAATTGAAAAATATTTAGGTTTTAATGCACGGTTTAAAGTTTTTATTCATGAACTGATAAGTCATTTAACATTTATTGTAATCAAATCAAATAATAACTATATTTAGTAAAAAATCTAAAGAAGAATTAAATTATAGTTCATTTGCAGAAAACTGTATTCCTAGATCCCAAGCGCAAAATCAAGAAAAATTCGAAACCAAGCGAAATCTAAAAAAACTATCAGTTCAAAGGTAAAATGTTCGTCGACGTTATGTATCACATGGTATGAATAGCCAAGTTGCCTGAAATTTCTCAACAAGACAGCTAAAGTCAAACGGCTTAAGCTCATAAAGACTGATTAATCAAGCTAGGATCAGACTGACAGTAAATCCGTCTAAAAAAATATATGAGAGGAAAAGGCTTTCAAATATAATACCTACATACTCGAATAATGGGGCGTGCCGATGATATCATGGTGGTTGATGAATTCGTGTATTCATTAACTTATGACGGATAAGAATTCAGAAATACGTCACCACAAGAAATTAACCAACGGCGTATAAACCACGGTTTTTCTACAGCTCCTTGGAGATCCACCTATCATACGTACAGCTGAATTGGACAGCTACGATCGGCAGGGCATATCATCAGGATAACAGACGGCAAACATTTAAAACTGGTTCTGGAATGTGATTCGGAAGGCTCAAGAAAAAGAGAAGCATAGCGAGCAAGGTGGATCGATCAAATGGAGGCAAAGAGTGGTCATAGTCTGAGCTGTATGGAGACGACTTCCAAGATACATAATGAACGGGCTTGGTCTGATACGTGAGAAAAGTACTTCACGAAGCACCAGTCAAAGGCCACTAAGTGCAAGTAAATCCGATGAACTATATTTGCGAAAGTGTTTGAAATTCAATTTGAAGTCTTCGGGACTTGCTGCAGGCGCTTGAACTTGATTTCTGTCTGGTTTATAGTATTGTTTAGGACTGCTAATAGCTAACCTCGAAACCACCAGGCTATCCCACGAAATGTTGAAGTTAGAAACGAATTACAACTGTTCGCTGTTCACTAATGCATTCCCTACATCATTGCTTGGTAAATCGACCTAGGCGTGCGGGCGTGTGTAAATAACATTCTTTTATCATTATTAATTACGTCAATACTGAAGTTGTAGATGGAAACGCATGGTATTGAGTTCTAAGGGCATGTGATATATGATTTTGAGACCAAATACCATGCGTCTCCATCGGATGATGACAATTTGATGGAGTCATTCGTGCCGTAACTATCGGATCGATCGGACGTAAATTCGACTTTCTCCAATCGTGTATTGAGTTGATTTATTCCGTTATTCCATATTCAATTGTGTCTGCATTGATGCGGTCGAGTGATAGTTCTAATTAATCCGTTCTCAAGGCCGACTGTGAGCTTGTGTAAAGCAGCACTGCGTATATATCGTTTACATATACATTAGAAACAGTGATAAATATATATGACAAGTCCGTGATATGACAAGCGATATAAAATTGCCTGACCTTCCCCTAGATGAACAAATGGATGCTTTTGATGGCAATAAATCTCGCATTAGAAGCTATCCCGATGGGCTTACACTCCCGGCCGGACCGTATGCGGTTTACATCCGGACCAAAGCCAATAGTAAAAAATTGAACCTCCACAGACTTTCAAAAGACCTGACCTCGCGATACAATACTGTACAAAAAATTGAAAAAGTACGCCTGGACAAGCTTAGGGTCTTGTTAGCCAGTGCTAAACAGGCTAATGAGATCGTTCAAAGTGAGCTTTTCACGAGGGAGTATCGCGTATACGTACCAGCTCGCGAAGTCGAGATAGACGGCGTGATCACCGATCCGAGTCTGACTTGCGAGGACGTTCTTAAGCATGGGGCATGCGGTTTTAAAAACCCCCTACTCAAGAACGTTAAGATACTGGACTGCAAGGAATTGCGCTCAGTATCGACCGCTGAGGATGGGACTAAGTCCTATATCCCATCAGACTCGTATCGGGTGACTTTCACTGACTCGGCTTAGCCTAATTACGTCCTCTTGGACCGAGTTCGTTTACCTGTTCGCCTTTTTGCGCCGCGGGTCATGAACTGCACCAATTGCAAACAATTGGGACATACAGCATCCCATTGTTGCAATGAATACCGGTGTATTAAGTGTGGAGGGAGTCATGCGGATAACTCCTGCAGTGGATACAATGAAATGTGTCTCTATTGTATGACCTCTCTGATTGTCCCGTGTACAAATTGCGTAAGGATAAAATGAAGCGTTCACTCAAGCAACATTCCAAACGCTCATTTGCGGAAATGTTGAAATGTGCTACGCCACATTCCGAAAATCCTTACGCTTACTTGTCAACTGACTTGCATAAGCTCCCTAGTAAGGGTTCGAAGATGTCTTCAGAGGGGGCTCCTAAAACTACAGCAACAAAATGTGGTGCGAAAAAACCGGAGAAAAAAGCTCCAGGTCTTGGAAAATTAAATTCCGTTCAAGAATTTCCACCCCTTCCTGGGACTTCAAAACCCCCGAAAGTCCCTAAAAATCAATCAGAAAATTTACCAAATACTGGATTTGTTAAATTCTCTGATATCGTTAACTGGATCATGACTGCCTTCAATATTTCAGAACCTCCTAAAAGTCTATTAATGGCTTTCATTCCTACAGTTAAAACATTTTTACATTTTTGAAGCAGTTGACTGCAAAATAGCCCCTTCTTTCAGCGATCATATCCTTCGATGGCTAAATCAGCCACAGAGGTCAAGGATACAATCACTGTAATTCAGTGGAATTGCAGAAGTATCATCCCAAAAATAGACCCTTTCAAACTATTAGTAAAAAATCTGAAATGCGATGCATTTGCATTGTGCGAAACTTGGCTAACTTCTGAAACACATTTAAACTTCCACGATTTTAACATTATTCGCCTTGATCGAGATGATACCTTTGGAGGAGTACTTTTGAGGATCAAAAAGTGCTATTCTTCCTATCGCATTAACCGCCCATCGATACCAGGTATTGAAGTTGTCGCATGTCATGTTACAATCAAAGGCAAGGACCTTTGCATTGCTTCCATCTACATTCCCCCAAGAGCCTCGGTTGGGTATCAGCGGCTCAGTGATATCATTGAGCTCCTTCCTGCACCGACGTTGGTTTTAGGAGACTTTAACTCACACGGAACGGGATGGGGCTGTCTTCACGACGATAACAGATCAGCTATGATCCATGATATCTGCGACAACTTCAATATGACAATCTTGAATACGGGAGAATTTTAACTTGTTCACTACCAACAGTGAAAACTATGAACGAAGGTACGAATAAATCCCAAGTATAACATTGATTTCATCATGTTACAAGTAAAACCTTTGCTATTTGAAATTTTAAATCCCATAAAAATTTTGAACAGATTGTAATTTTTTTTTGTTTGATCATATTTATACCTTAAACAAGTCAATAAATGAAATCCTTCACAAACATTTATTTCTTTGCTAAGATTTCCACCTCTGTCCATAAATCAGCTGTTCGTAGCTCGACAAATCGCTTCTCAGCAAGTGATTTTTAAGGTTACCATATTTTCATGAACCACTTTTACCTCAAATGAAGAACAATCCCCCGAAACCGCAGCGGTAATGCTTCGCTCCCCATGTCAGCACCCGGAACAACATCCAGACCGTACAACACTGTGAAACTCTAATCCAGCTCCACTCATCTTACCGAGAGTCCTCGACTTCCGTTGCGCCAAGAGCAGAAAGGCAGAAAAGCACAGTGTTGATTTTATGACTGGCATTAAAATTATTATGCGATTCATTTTACGATTATGTCTACATCGAGGAGCACGGGGTACACGGCAAGGGGAAAACATCTCGTGGCTGGATTTTTCGGCAACAACTTTCCATTTGTTTTTCCGCCCAGTTCCTATTCGCAACCGGCGAACGGCACTGGGTAAGCAGGAGACTGTCTCCCTTCCCGTTGTTATTAGCTTTTCTGCCTGCTGTAAACTGCTTTCATGCAAGGGACGAATTTCCCGAATCAGACGAACGTCTGTGCGGGGAACCAGGAAACACACAAATGGGCCAAATTATTGTGTAGGCCATTATGTAAATCGGTGGTTTAAATTTTAGAGCCGTTTAAGAGGTCTGTTCACCGGTAGAGGCAAAATTTTTCATTGAAGTCTCTTGCGGGTGGAGTGCGAAACCATCAACGGCAAGCAGTTTCCGGAAAGTTTTTCGAATCCACACTCAAATGTTCTCGACCTCAAGTGATTAGTCAAGGATTTGTCGGAATGGTTATGATGATTGGTGCCAAGATTTTCGGGAAAATTGACCAGCAATTTTTCACATTTGTTTTCGGTATAATGTCGTTCTCATTAATTACAATAGCAGAGAAAATATTGTTCGAAAAAGTCAGACCCATGTTTCCCCAAAAGCTGAAACACATTAGTATAATCCACTCGACAACAAGAGCACTCAATCTAGGGCAGGAGCGAAAAGATGTTTCAGGAAATAGTGCTCGCGACATTACCGCTTTGTTCCCAGTATCATTCAGCGAGAGTTGATATTATGTTGAGCTCTGTTTTCATAACTTAATTCTACCGCCTGTTCTGCCACCCGTTTGTCGGGCTGTCAACGGGTGTCTAGCGTGAAAAAGTGGTTGTCCGCTTTCCCATCGTGTTCACCAACTCGCTGGCTGTTGCGTCTCCTTATGTTGCGGCGAAGAAAGCAGCACGGCTGAAACACACAAGACAAATCCAAACACGAAAGTGCAAATATATTATGACATTTTATGTACTTAAAAGTCTGGCACTGCAATCGCCAGAGTTGGAGGATCTGTTTTTTATTCAGTGGATTGTTGTGCCCCGATGGTGTACAGCAAGGAGCCGGGATGGTACGAATGAGAACTAGCTTGTGACACGACCGCTTGGGTAAATAACGACCTTTGTGTAGTACATATAATACATCCGATTTAACCTCCGTGAACAGCAAACCTAGTTAATATTGGATGTGATTGTGTTGCGAGAATGCTACTTACTGTAATATACTTAGAGTTGGAATGAGTGTGTGTTATCATCATCATCATCATCAAGTTAGAAGTAATAATCCTTACATTGCGCTGTCAAAATACGAGTAAACGAGTAATATTGACAATGAAGCATTTTTGTAGCATATTGTTAATGTCCAAATCAGAGTTAGTCCTTTATTGATGAGCATTTATCGTTTAGTAGTTTCAATATTTACTCATTCTCTCTTTTTAAAAAAAGTACGCGATATGAATTTAGAGTAAAACAAATTGCTTTGTCTTTTTCTATAAATAGGTAATAGAATTGATGGAAAACCCGACTTTTGAACGAAGCCTCGGGGACCCATAGCATTATACATCAATCGACTCAACTCGACGAGATCGGAAAATGTTTGTGTATGTGCGTGATCTGTCAAAGATTTTTTACCGCTTAATTTTCTCGGAGGCAGCTGTACCGATTTCTGCAAACTTTAGCTCGTTTGAAAGCTACTATTGGCCCATTTATTTAATTCGAAGATCAAATGGCTGTTACTTCTGGTACCGGAGGTATAATTGACGTAACCGTCAAAACGGATTGTTTTTTAACCGCTCAATTTTCTCAGAGATTGCTGAGCCAATTATAACAAGCCTAGTCTCGTTTGAAATTGCCTAGTCTCCCATTAAATTGTGGATCAAGTTCGAAGATCAAAAGGCTACCGATTCCGGAGATGTATTGGTATAAGCAACGTTACCGACACATTTTTGCAACGGCTGAATTTTCTCGAGAATGATTCCATTTGGAAGCTAACAATGTTGATCAAATTTGAAAGGACTAGGGCGAACATTTCCGGTTCGAGAGACGTAATCTTATATGTGACGTAACCGCCAAATCCCAGTGTTTTTCAATGCAACAAAATCTCTCAGAGATGAAAGAATCGATTTCGAAAGACTTAGACTTTTTTGTAAGCTACTTTTAGGTTATTTGATAAGCAAACTTGACAACATGTTTTGTTTTGCTCCTCTAAAGACTGTCCCAGAAAGTATGGACGCACTTTGATTTCGCTGTAAATAATGTGTTAGATTGTAAGTGTTAGATATTCAAATTTTATTCGATATACCGATAATATTAGACTACAACAACAGAATATTATTCTCAACATTTGCTACTTAACCATTGTAGACAAGCTGGCGCACCTTCTTGCGAACGTTCCTCATTAATTTCCGTACAGACTTCTTGGCGACAAGTTTTGACACTTTTTTTCCAATCTTTTTCGAACTGTTGAATGGTTTCGGCTGCCGAGACATGTTTCCTAAGATGTGCCTTTGTTAATGCCCAAAATTCCTCAATTGGTCGAAGTTGTGGACAATTTGGTGGATTCATGTCTCTTGGGACGAAAGTGACATTTTTGGTAGTATACCATTCTACCGTTGATTTCGAGTAGTGGCAAGAAGCAAGATCTGGCCAGAAGACAACAGGATCCTTGTGGCTTCGAATCATGGATAGAAATCGTTTTTGTAAACATTCCTTGATGTATATTTCGCTGTTCATTGAAACAGTGGTGATGAAGGGTTTCGAAATCTTACCGCAGCTACAAATTGCTTGCCAGACCATAGCTTTCTTACCAGATTTTTCGCTTTCAATCGATGTCTTGTACTGGTTTAACACTTGCCCTTCTCGCACCGTATAATATTGTGGTCCCGGCAAGGATTTGTATTCGAGTTTCATGTAGGTTTCGTTGTTAATGATTATGCAGTTCAAATTTCCAGCAAGAATCGTATTGTACAGCTTTCGAACCCTCGGCCTGATCGATGCTTCTTGTTTCGGACTACGTTTTGGTTGTTTCTGCTTCGAATATTCAAACGTTCTTTAGTACGAAGAACATTTGACTTCGAAGTGCCCACTTTTTTGGCCACATCCCGAACTGAAACCTCCTTCTTTTGCTCGAACGCCTTCAGTATACGTTTATCCAACTGAGCGTTAGCATGACCTTTTTTTCGACCCCTTTTCGGTTTATCGTCAAAGGTGTTATCCTCACCGAACTGCATTTCGCACTGCTTTTTCACTTACTCCTTCCATTTTTGCTATATTTCTCAGTGACAGTTCGCGTTCTGTGCACCATTTGTACACAATTTTTCGACGTTGTTCTGCTGAAAGCCCACGCATTTTGAAACAAGCTAATGAAAACGAATAAACAACTGCACAAGTGGTTAGAGAAGAGTGTAAACAACAGGACGCAGTCATAAAAATTGACATATTCTGAACCATTGCGAAATGGCAGTAGTTTTTGGTTGCGTCCATACTTTCTAGGACAGTCTTTATTGGTTTCAAGCGTCGTCGAATTTGATATTAATTTTTTTCCAAAGGGGCAATTGCTTCTTGATGTGAACCTCCATTCGAATAAATAATGCACATACAGCTCCCATTCTAGCTTGAAGCTGTTGAATCAGTCACCAAAAATAATGATGTGCATTTTGTTGAACATGAACAATGTATTACAAGGAACATCTTCTACACCTAACAGCGACTACACCATCCCGAATGAAGAATGTAATCGAAAAAACCTTTTTTAATCCACATAGTGGTATAATGATGCCTCTCTCATATTTCTTATATTTTCAAAAACATCACTAGAAGATTCTGTCAAGATTTTCTTTTTTCAAACTCGAATAAAATCAAAAAATTTCCATCACATTTTCAATTTGTAAACAGTTATGTCAAGTTAATATAGATTAAAATGTGGCAACCCTGTACGCTATACAAAGTTGAACAAAGCACGCTGTGTGCTAGGCGATGGTGTTTTCTTCTTTCGTACCAGCACGTATCGATGCGTACCGGATTTGCATCATTTTGCATGACAGTTTGAAAGTTTTGACACTCATCGCCCTATAATTTCGGAATCCTAAGTAGGATTTAGATGAAATTGCACAGTATCTTCTAAGACACTGATAGCTTTAATTTTAATCATGATTTGTTAATATCGGTTTAACCGTTGCTGAAAAATCAATATGAGTTCCGTGTTTGTAGCTTTTCTTCACTACTACCAGAGCGTTTGGAAACGGAAACTGGAGGCTAGTATTCCCAAAGTAGATTTATATATCCACTAACTCACAAGGTCTGCCAACCAGATGAATGTACCCGTAAGCTTCATAAAAATGTGTACCTCTTTTCGCCATCACTTTGGAAAAAATTCTCATGAAATTGAAAAATTTTTACTCATCGCGCTGTAATACCTATTTATGTACCATTTAATTCCACTATTTCACTGTCACGTTACTACACTTTCACAAAGTCACTATACTTGAATGAAGCATAACAAACGTTACAATACAGATACGCGTATTTCGGAATGTTATTTACATCCTTCTTCAGTGTATCGGTTTTATAAGTTTGTTTGGTTCCAGCCTCTTGCAAACCACACAGATAACGTTTATTTATTTATTTATTTACTAATATACATAATCAACAGACAAAACATGGTCCTAATGATTATTTCTAAGTATATTTAAAAAACTAGTTTTAATTCGACTGCGCGGGACATGGAAATCGAAACCCGTCGAAACAGCATTGAAAGAACGTTGCAATCCAATGATGGCGCCATTGATTCCATAATTAGTGCGGCGTAAAGGCATTCTGAGGAGGTTGTTGTTGCGAAGAGCTCGTGCGCGTACATTTGTGTTTATTTGACAAAGAAGTGCTGAACAATCGACATTGTTCAACAAAACGTCGGCGATTAGCAATGCACGGGACAGATCACGTCGCACCTTCAGTGTATCGAGTCCGATAAGCAGTCCGCGGCTTTCATAACTCGGCAACTGATGAGGATTATTCCATGGTAACTGGCGAAGAGCGAAACGAACAAATCTGCGCTGTATTGATTCGATTCTGATATTCCCATTATGGTAAAGCGGGTTCCATACCGCCGAACAATATTCGAGCGTTGAACGTACAAGCGAGCAGTAGAAAGACTTCAAACAGTAGATATCTGTGAAGTGCTTAGCAGTTCTCATTACAAATCCCAGACAACGTGAAGCTTTTGCAACAATGTACGAGATATGTTGCTTGTAGTTCAGTTGTTCGTCAAGAAAAACCCCAAGATCCTTGGCACATGTGACTCTATCTATCGTAGATCCTCGGAGACAATAGTCGAAACGTATAGGTGTTCTTTTCCGTGTGAACGTGATGATCGAGCATTTACTGATATTTAATGTCATTCGATTAATCTCGCACCACTCCGAAAAAATTTCTAGTTGACTCTGGAGGGAAATGGCATCCTCAGTTGTCTTAATAATTTTGAATAACTTAAGGTCGTCGGCAAATGATAATCGTGGGACACTCAGTAAAAAGTTCACGTCATTGAAGTACAGGAGGAAAATCAGTGGTCCGAGATGACTGCCTTGTGGAATGCCAGAAAAAGCAAAAAAATCATTAGATAGATTATCACCGATCTTAACCGCCAACCGTCGATTGCAGAGGTACGATTCAGTCCACTGAAGAATACAGGAACCGAAACCCAGTCGGTCCAGTTTGGCGATAGTAATAGCGTGATTTATTTTGTCAAAAGCAGCGGAGAGGTCCGTATATAAAACATCTGTTTGAAACCCGTTTGACATAGCATCTGTTATAAACGTCGTAAAGCTTAATAGATTAGTAGCAGTTGAGCGTTTCGGCATGAATCCGTGCTGAGTTTCTACGATATACTGCTTGCAGTGATTGAAAATGGGTTCCAGAACAACCAGTTCGAACAGCTTAGGAATTGCACTAAGTAAGGTAATGCCGCGATAGTTGTCGATATTCTTCCTATCTCCTTTTTTGTGCACTGGGAACATATAAGAAGATTTCCAAACAACAGGAAATACTCCAGTCGTGAGTGACTGTTGAAACAGTTGACATAAGGGTGTTGCAATACCGCTGGAACATTTCTTCAAGACGACAGCGGGGATGCCATCGGGTCCAGGAGAATATGAAGACTTCATTTTAACGATAGCCTTTTGGACAGAGCTAATATCAACATTGATGAAATTCAACGATTGACTCAAAACAGGAACGTTCCGTGCTGCCTGGGAGATTTGATCCGTTGATAAAAAATCTCTAGAAAAAACCCCAGAGAATTTCTTCATAAACATGTCGCAGATTTCTTGCAAGCTAGAAGACGGTTGATCTTTGTAGTACATAGACGAAGGAAGATCTGGCTCTTTCCTTTGCTCATTAACGTGCTTCCAGAACGACTTAGGGTTAGATTTTAATTTCCTCTGCACACTTCGCAAATAGTTGGCATAACATCGTTTGGCTGTTTTTTTTATAAACTTTATTTATTTCCAAATAGTTTTGCCTGAGCAAAAAACCACCTTTCTTGGAATATTTCCTTAGAGCTGTTCTCTTCAGACTTTTTAATTTTCGTAACTCAGCGGATTGCCACGGTGCTTGTCTGGAAAGCTGGCTGATTTGCTTTGGCACATATTGGTCAATTGCATAAATCAGAACGTTGGAAAAGGTTTGCGCTGCAAAATTTATATCATCATTGTCAAGAATTTCAGTCCAGTCCACGTTTGAAAGAAATGCAACAATACTGTTGTAGTCGGCTCTTTTAAAATTGTATCTGACGGTTTGAGAAACTTTACAGTTATCCAGCGTTTGATTTGATTCAAGTACAATGTGCAGGGGAGGATGATATCTAACGGATTTCACTATAGGAATTGCTGCTTCGGAAATTCTGGGTGCAAAATCGGATTTACTTGAAAAGCAAAGATCGAGAATTCTGTTGTGCTCATTTTCGACGTGATTCACTTGACGCAATAGGTTAAGACTGTAACCGTCAAGCAGATGGACGATACCGGTGTGAAAAGAAGAATTCAATGGGTCAGCGAACATAAAGCCGTTGGAAGCAGGGTACCATTTCAGGCCGGGGAAGTTGAAATCACCAACAATTAGAATATCATCTGCCGGTTTCATGTGGACTGAAACTACTTTTTCTAGTGTCTGAATGTGCGAGTCAATCAGTGACAAATCACGTGTACGATCCGGTGGAAAATAAACCACACAAAGAAATAAGGAACATGTGTTCAGGCAAATTTGAACCCATACCTGCTCGACACTGCTACCAGAAACGTTTGTTATAAGTTGTGCTTTTAAACGTCGGTGAATAGCCGCAAGCACGCCTCCACCGCTTTTCTTCGAACTGTTGCGGGAATCACGATCGCAACGGAACACATCATAGTTCGCACCAAATGCTTGCAAAGACAAAGTACTTTCACTCAACCAAGTCTCTGTCAAGGCGATGATATCGAAACATTCATCCGAACTTGACAACAGGTAGTCATCCAGACATGTATTCATACCACCGACGTTTTGGTAATACAATTCAGCTGTTTTTCAAAGAACGGCGAATCTAACATTGACAGCAAATGTAGAAAATCATCGATGAATGTTTCGACTTCGGTTTCAAATCGTGTTTAGAAATTATCGTATATTCTCTGATCAATTTATGATTAGTCGATGAATTGTTAGTTTATTTTCAAAAGGCACGCAAATGTTACCACTTTCCTTCTATATCCATTGAATAAATCAACATAAAAAGAGTTTCGCCCTTTTTCGATTTGTTTACTTTTATACTTCCTGTGTGAATTATAAAGATACGCCCTTGCGCATTTTTCACGAAATTGACTGGTTTTCGCTACTAAGACAAATCTGTGAGTAGTTTTATTGTCTCTTTTACTATTTCCAGTAATAAAAGGTTCGGTAACTATCTAAAATAAAGAAAATAAATAGTTTCGCCCTTCCTTACCAGCAATTGAAGTATCGTCCTGTTTGTTGGCATGGAACACGGAGGGCGAAACTTGCGTAAACAAATGGAATGACAGTTTCGCCTTTTATAGTTCTTGGTATTACCAAGATTGAGATTTTTGCAGAATACGAATTTTTAGACAAAATTGTAGGATTTTGAAGCATTTATTGGTAGGAGAGAGAACCTCGATTTGTTTACTTTTGTAAGATACGTTCTTCTTTGAAAAACAGCTGAATTGAATATGCGATGACCTTGCCAGAGTGAAAGAATTCGAGCTAGAAACGGGGAAGCAGTCAGTGCATGAATTGTCCACGTTGTTTGTATACTTGCCGACAGCGGCGGGTTGGAAGACCTCTTCGCCACTCACGCACACAGGACCGGGACGACTATATATATATATATATAATCGATTTCGTGTTATTACACACGTAACATAAGTTTAGGCGTGTATGGAGAGTCAATCCGATAGTTCGACAAGTAGGAACTCCGGTTAAAAGTGAGAGTGTCGATGGAAAACCGCTAGAAAATAATCTACTGAGTTAGTAACCATTCACTCAAGGATCCCACAGCATCAAATCTACTATGCCACCTAACCCACCAGCATTTGTCAGTCCCCGCTGAATCAGTTATTGCTCGGACCACAACCACCTCCACTTGCATGCAAGTTATCTGAGCTTAACCGAATACCGCAAAGTGGTCCTTGCCTATCAATACCGAAACACAAATGAGTGAACAATAGTTACTAAAATAGCACTAAAATCAACATTGTACTATCAGCTTATTCTAAATCAGTCGTTTCCCCGACCATTGCCACCTCTGTATACATACCCGTTATTGAGCATAACAGCATGCAGCGAAGCTGGCCCTTGCTTTCCACGACTAAGCCACATATGTGTGCGAGTAAACGTACCAAGCCAATATAGGATTATTTTGGTAGCATACCTTGTTTTTCGCCACGGAACCAAGCAATGAGAGAACAAATCACTACACAATAGTAATAGAAAAGCACCATATTTAACACACTTTGCCCTATAACTCCCAAACCGGAAGTCGGATCCGGATGAAATTCAGGAATTACGTATGCGACCGTGCGACCTTTTATTTGAATCTTAGATTGTGGAAATCGGTCAAACCATCGCTGAGAAAAGTGAGTGAGATCCATTTTGGAATATATGACCGCTATTTCCGGTGCTTCCGGAACAGAAGACCGGGAACCAGGATAGTCGGAATTGGTTTGTTTAGTTGCCAACTGATAATGGCTTTCGATTTGCGTAGATTTGAGACCAGCTTAGAATTTTTTTTTACGGTTTTTGATTCGCCGGTTTATGTGACGGTGTACAATATTTAACACACTTTACCCTATAACTCCGGAACCGGAAGTCGGATCCGGATAAAATTCAGGAATTCCGTATGTGACTATGAGACCTTTCATTTGAATCTAAGTCGAAATCAAAATCGGTTCAGTCATCTCTGAGAAAACCTAGTGAGATTATTTGACACATACACACACAGATATTGCTCAGCTCAATGAACTGAGTCGAATGGTATATGACACTTAGCTCTCCGGGCCAATTTTTACTAGTCGGTTTTTCAAGTGATTGCATAACCTTTCTATATGAGAAAGTAAAAATCGTATAAATCACAGTAAACCGAGAAGCACCATATAACAAGCTTCTATGAAAATACTAATGGAAACATTTCCGACAAGCGAAACGGCGAAATCTTATTACGTCGCGTTGAATCAACCGGAACCTTATCGGGAAATATGAGAGCAACATGTTTCCCTTTAAAGCTGTGATACGACAAATTTTCCTCCTGTCATCGGCTTTCCGCTTCCAAAACGTCACGGTCACCAAACCAAATGAAAACATCACAAATTGCGTAATTTATATTCAATCACATTTTCGCCTTTTTCACGACTCGCTTTATTTGCAGTGTCGTGCCACATCGTCGCTTCTTCGTCTTCTTTTTCTTCTTTGACTCACGATTCCCAAGAATCATGCTGATTTTCTCGGGTGTCATTGTATATAATTTACTTTTAATAAAATTGTTAACAAACATGAGCTGAACTGTGCCTGCCTGTCTGCCTGCCAACTGTCGAGGGACCTCGTTTGCTGTGGTGAATCGGAGTTCGGAGCATATTCTGAATAGCTTCGACAAGCACCGAATAGAAAGAAGAAAAAAAAAGTGCGAACTGGCAAATGGTCATGACAATATTCAAATTTAAGCAGTTGTCAGCGGGGGAAAAGGATTTGTTCAACAGCTGTTCGTTGCCCCCTGTTTGCGTTCACTGTAACTGGCAAATCAGGTTGGATGAACATGAAATGTTTTTACTTGATTGGCATTCGGGAAAAATTTGGAAATAAGTCATCAAAGAAATTTTCAAAAGCTATCAACTTTTCCGTAAAACCATTGAGAAATGTTTTCAACCAAAACACAACTCATCTTTCCGCTAATTTGATCTTTAAAGGTTTCGTGTTTCAGCAGTTGCTGAGCTGTGGTTTCAATTCTTATTTGCTCTCTTTATCCACCAGTTCCATTTCGCTCCTTCACCATGGAATAAATTTCGTGAAAAACATTCCAAAAAAAACATGTATTCCTCTCTGCAAGCTAGTGAGCTACTTTGACGCCATCCCCTGATGGAGTTCACCTTTGAAGATCGTTTTATCCGTCACCGGAGTCGGTTGTGAGGTTGGGGTTGATAAAATATACTGTGGCTTTGATATTTGCCATCTGGCGTTATAACATGTACAGACGCGTTCTTTGCGAAATCACGAATAACGGGTCCCCGAAGTCAGCAGCCTGTCATGCCATTTATTTGCACAAGAACGTGATTTTGCCATGTTTACTTCTTCATTTGCATGATAAAATTGGCAATCAGTCTTGTAGTCGCTGCAGGACTACGACAATTCTGCAAGTCCTTTTTGGACGGTATATGGATATATGAGCAGGCTAGAAGTTCTATCGATGGCAAATCCTATTAAACACTAAAAGGTTTCACTGTTTTCTTCGATTAGACAGTCAGCGAAATCTCAACCATCAATTTTACCAAAACAATCAATCCGAAAATGACATCTCCGTCATAGCCACAATTAAGCACATCCCCCAGTATGGAAGCCAGTAGCTTCTATCTCTCTGATGAAATCCAAAAGTGGAAAAGCCTTGCATCCTAACAGGAATTAACGGAAGATAGGCTCTTTCTAAACGACCTGGTAAACACACGTTTGCTTTCAGCAGGGGAATGAAAATTGAATCTAAATAAATCCTGAAACCATACCGGACTGCTTATTCCCGGTGACCGTCGACCATCCGATGAGTCTCAACATTCACGTACCATCTAAATTTTCACCACTGGACTCAAGCGGGCCGTCAGTGAGTTTCGTTTTCCCACCCTTTTGGTACCGCCTAAATGTTCATTGCACAGCTAAGCACGTGCAGCGAGAAATCGAATTCAAATGGCAACCGACTGGAAGCAGGATCGTAACTAGCACTCGCGAAAATTCCAATCGCAAAACCCACACCACCCCTTAATACGGACCTGTCGTTGGCCTATGCGTCTAGTCGGTCTTCTACTAAACCACCGATACCGTAGAACGTAGAAGGCAACATAGATTCCAATGAATTCGAACATACTGAGTCAGAAATAGGTGGTCAAAACGTTTGAACGATCCGTTCAACACAAATCGCTGGAAAAAAAACGTGTACCCAAATGGATAGAGAACTTGAATTCCGTAAGAAGAAGTAAAAAAAAATCCCACTCTTTACCGGAGCAGTTCAACTGAGCGACATGGAGTCCTAGGATCAATGCTCGGCTAATAAAAGAATCCTTTGCACCTCGTATAATTTGCTTTTTCGGTGGAGACGGTGCTGCATAGCTGGGTGAAAATGAAAGGATTTTTTTTGTGTACCAGTGAAAATGCTACACATCACATCGAAAGGCACTTTGCTGCGAGTCGAGTTGCGGATTTAGCATTTTGATATTTGTGTTGCATTCTACTGGGACGTTGGCTGTTACCATTTGCATATTTTGGTGTGAACAGGAAAGAAAAGGTACTGTGAGACCGTAATCTAAGCGAGATTGGGAACAATCGAGTGCAGAATCAAGTGGAAGTGGAACGGGTTGGTGGAAGTAATGTTGGTGTTGGCGCTAACAAGTATGTAACATGGCCGAAAGTTTGGTAGTTCTGTCCTATGTCCTTCAAATCATTACCAAAAACATAAGCTTAGGAAGTAGGATAAAATGTGTAAAATTTAAAATTTAAATCATATTGAATATTGTACTCTAAAAAAACTGTACATGAACAGACGCACAGTGGTTTAAATCGATAAAAACGTAAGCTTAAGGTGAAATGTAGTCCCAAGAAATGCACGCACAATTCCAACCGCTTGAGTTGAGCGAATCATCGCACAAAGCATAACAGATAAAGCCGACACATAGCAACCAGGAATGTTTTCAGTGATTGAGCGCAGTGGGCTTACCACACGTTTTGTTGGCTTGTACAAGAGACTCTTATTGATTCGTAATGGATTTGTGATTATTACACAATTTGAATATATCCAAATTAAATCTCTATTGTCATTGATTAGTATTACACTAGAACTATGAACCTGACATGACTAACATGATTAACATGAGGTTATATGTATATGACTAACATGCTAACAATGTATATGCCTGAGTTTAGTAGCAAATATAGATTCTCCATCTGAAGAACGATTGAAAACAAGAAAATATCTAATTAGTTTCGGTATCTTTACCATTACTAAATAGTAATTCACTCCATGAGAGAGCGCGAACGAATTTCATTATCGTTTAAAAAAGGCGGGTGGGTAATGTCAGAGACATAACTGGATGTCGTGAATACGAAAAAACTGACACGCTCCAATCACTTTTTCGAATATCAGTTAGTTGATTGATTGTATGAATTGTGCAAGCTTTCTCCTTTTTCACTAATAGAGTTTGAAGCGATGCACCTACATTAAAGTACAGATTAGTTACATTAAACAGCTACTATTCTACAACTATATATTCCAAACTTGAAACAATTCCTTTTTAATTTGCTGTAGTTTATTTTTATTGAAGCTATGAAGTTCGAAGATATCAAATTCTTCTCGAAATTTCAGTACGAGACAATTGCAATGGCCTGGTCTGAAATGACGATCTTCGGTATACAAGAGTAATTTTAATACTAATAATTAATGACAATAATAATATTAATAATAATAATAATAATACAGATTATATTATATATATATATATATATATATATATATATATATATATATATATATATATATATATATATATATATATATATATATATATATATATATATATATATATATATATATATATGTATAAATAAAATACAGATTAACCTGTATATATGGCAACCCTGTTTCGCATGGCATATTTTCCCAAGACCCTATACTAGTATAAAGATGTGTTCAACATCATCACTTTCGCTTTCGCATTGCCGTTCGTAATTGAATGTGTTAGTGTCGGTACAATTTTTTTTTATTTCCATCTTGATGAATCTTTTGGTAGGAAATATTGAAATCTGAGATGGTTCTCGTGTGTGTCTTGTTTCGGTAACAGTTGCTCGGAAAATGGTAGGAAAGCGACAAAATTCAACTAGTTCTTTAGGATGATCTTTAGCACTTAAAAGTGCTGGGCCTTGCTGGACTTTTTGGCTGCCTTTCTACCGGTTTTCGGTGCCATCGTGCTGACGGTGTCTAGTACGTTCAGAGTAGCTGCTTTAACTTAAATGACGCTATTTCGAGATCTCCCGTTTTCAGAATATCTAACACATTTAATGCTATAGATTATGATAGCCACTTAAATGACGCTATTTCTCACATCACATTTCATTTTATACCTGCTACTGGCAGCGGTGTACGGACAGCCCCTTTGCTAAAATTCCTTTCCTGTTCGCAGAACGGGAAACAGTGAGAGCGGCAGCCAGTAAAACTGAATTGGCTGTCTAGCTGTTAACAGCATCTTGTGGAATTTTTACGCAGAAACACGAGGAATTTTTACGCAGAAACACAGGATAAACAGTTAAGGCAAGGCAAAGTCCCGCTCAAACTGTGGTGGTCTGCAGTTCCCAGTTGGGGGCAGAATTCATCCATCCGTAACGACTAGGAGTTGAAAACCCCGTCCTTTTCAGGACGACCACATCACTGTGATAAAGAAATATTTAAGATTGCTTTAAGTTTAGCCAGTTCTGATACGCCTGGAAAGTAGAATGCGCAAGTCAAGTGGAAACCTTTGTTCTAACAATTTGTTCATTTTTGTGTTCGGCCGAATACTAAAGAATTCACGACAAAAATACATATCGATCTGTATACGTGGCAACTCTGTTTCGCACGACATATTTGTATACTAGTATAAAGATGTGTTCAACATCATCACTTCCACTTTCGCATTGCCGTTCGTAATTGAATGTGTTAGTGACGGTGCAAATTATTTAAACTTCTCGTGTGGGTCTTGTTTCGGCAACAGTTGCTCGGAAAATGGTAGGAAAGCGACAAAATTTAACTAGTTCTTTATGATTATGTTTGGCACTGGAAAAGGCTTTGAATGGGCCTTGCTGGACTTTTTGGCTGCCTTTCTACCGGTTTTCGGTGCCATCGTGCTGACGGTGTCTAGTACGTTCAGAGTAGCTGCTTTAACTTAAATGACGCTATTTCTCACATCACATTTCATTTTATATCTGCTACTGGCAGCGGTGTACGGACAGCCCCTTTGCTAAAATTCCTTTCCTGTTCGCAAAACGGGAAACAGTGAGACGATATAAAAGAAAGAGTTAGTAGAGCGGCAGCCAGTAAAACTGAATTGGCTGTGTAGCTGTTAACAGCATCTTGTGGAATTTTTACGCAGTTCCGCTCAAACTGTGCTGGTCTGCAGTTCCCAGTTGGGAGCAGAATCCATCGTTTTCTCCGGAAGGAGAATTACGCCGAGCGTGTCGGTGCCGGTGCACCGATCTATCTGGCGGCAGTGATTGAGTACTTGGCTGCCGAAGTGTTGGAATTAGCCGGTAACGCTGCTCGTGACAACAAGAAAACGAAAATCATCCCTCGTCATCTGCAGCCGGCCATCCGTAACGACGAGGAGTTGAAAACCCCGTCCTTTTAAGGACAACCACATCACTGCGATAAAGAAATATTTAAGATTGCTTTAAGTTTAGCCAGTTCTGATACGCCTGGAAAGTAGAATGCGCAAGTCAAGTGGAAACCTTTGTTCTAACAATTTGTTCATTTTTGTTTTCGGGCGAATACTAAAGAATTCACGACAAAAATACATATTGATCTGTATACGTGGCAACTCTGTTTCGCACGACATATTTGTATACTAGTATAAAGATGTGTTCAACATCATCACTTCCACTTTCGCATTGCCGTTCGTAATTGAATGTGTTAGTGACGGTTCAAATTATTTAAACTTCTCGTGTGGGTCTTGTTTCGGCAACAGTTGCTCGGAAAATGGTAGGAAAGCGACAAAATTTAACTAGTTCTTTATGATTATGTTTGGCACTGAAAAGGCTTTGAATGGCCCTTGCTGGACTTTATGGCTGCCTTTCAACCGGTTTTCGGTGCCATCGTGCTGACGGTGTCTCGTACGATCAAAGTAGTTGCTTTACCTTAAATGACGCTATTTCTCACATCACATTTCATTTTATACCTGCTACTGGCAGCGGTGTACGGACAGCCCCTTTGCTAAAATTCTTTTCCTATTCGCACAACGGGAAACAGTGAGACGACAGGTTCTCGATTTTGCTCTCGTGTGTCTTGTTTCGGGAACAGTTCCTCAGCAAATGGTAGGAAAAATGAACCACTCAACTTTTATGCTCTTGTATTGATGCAGATATTTCGCATTCTGATTGGCTGGTGCTGTCATGGGTTAAATCAAACAGGTTTTTCAATAGTGTACTATTGAAAAACTTCAATGTTGTTGCGATACACGTTCAAGTGGAAAATTTTCGATTCTATTGGTAGTTAGATTATATAAATCCTTCTACGGATCACTGAGCTATGAGCTTTCAAAATACGAGAAAGGCAAACGCGCCTTATGAATTATCCTCTTTGATACTCGTTTATACCAATCATATCAGAAAAGTTTAATTTTGAACTATTTGAGATTATGTCACACAACTGAAAATTTTATCATAAAATTGTGATCATATTTCCAGTGGCATGTCGCAAAAATTATGTTGATTCATTAGATACAACAGGAGATATTCACGATCAAAAACTTATCACTCTCTCAGAGGCTAAATTTTGAAAAGGCGCCCCATAGTAAAGTAAGTCGTATTCACGACAAAACTGTTGCAATAAGAAATTACTGAACATTGACTAGGTAACAGAAATGTACCAAATGAATATATTTACCATAAACGCATATGTTTTAAAACTGTGATTCTGGTACCAAGTTATATGAATGAATGCATATCGATACAAATTCATATGCCTTTTGCTGCCATTTTCAAGTGAAGCTCCCAGAATTCATCGTCAGTTGAATAATCGTACCTAGTCATTTGAAGTTTTGCTTACTCAGTTTCAAGTGCCAAGTAGTCTACGACAAGACCAGCGCCTTATACATTGAATCGCCGACCCGGGCCAACATGGAAAACCTTTAAGACACATTAATTTTAACAGTTTATAAACATGAGATCAGTTTAGGCCAAACTACGCGGAAGCTGTTGAACAATTTCTATCAGAAGAAAAATTTTTTCGCTTTTCATATTATTTTTTATTTTCCAAAACAGTGACTAATGCATGCGAACCGAATTTTACGGTTTCGAAAAAAATATCGTACCCGGTCTACTATTTGTGTTCAATTTAAGTAATAATACCTGAAATCTTGAAAACTCCCGATGGACTTGAAGAAAATTATCGCAATTCATAATCATTTTTTTCTGTAATAATACTCGAAGAACTGAGTTAAAGTTTATGTAATGTTTTTTATTTATTTATTTATTTATTTATTTATTTATTTATTTATTTATTTATTTATTTATTTATTTATTTATTTATTTATTTATTTATTTATTTATTTATTTATTTATTTATTTATCGTCAAACTATAGTAGTAGTTTCTTAATACGTGTGATGCTTTCTAAAAAAACATTAATGTGCGTTATGTTCTAGGACCTAGGTAGTATTGAATTAAAATATTGTTTGAGCTGGGCTTTCGTCATTGCTTATTATAAGTTGACATCATTTGATTTAATGGGCCAAATTTAGCATAGCCAGTACGATAATAGTTTTTTTAGAATATAGCTCGATTTCGTAATTGCCGGGAAGGTATATAAAAGTTATGTTTAGACAGAAGTCCAGATAAATCAACCCGATGTGTTACGATGTTATGTATGAATGAGACCATTAATTGTTCTCGTCAATGAACATGTAACGAGCTTTGTATGATGGTAGAGAAAATCTTGCCCAGCCTAACTTACGAAGTGCAAATAATACGAAATGCTTTAGAACTGATTCTATACGTTCCTTGTGAGTGACTGAGAATGGGGACCAAACAATGGTACAACATTCCAGTATAGACCTTGCGTAGGCAATAGATAATGTTTTAATCGTGTAAAAATCGAGAAAATAATAGCTGAAGCGTTTTAGAAATGCAAGCATGTTATTATCTCTGCCTATTACCGTATTACAGTGAACGATGAAAGTCAACATTTAATCTAAATTTACTTCCAGACCTTCGGATACATCTTTCTACTGTTTGATCACCTAGTTGGATTGTGATATCTGGTTTGTTTTGTTTCCTACTGAAAACGATTACTTTACATTCATTAACGTTTCGTTTCAAAAGGCTTTTGTTACACCAGACATGGAACGTTTTGCACTTCATCTTGAAATATGTAACATATTTTACAATTTTGCGGTAAAAATGGAATTTAGCAAAATTCAGTAATCGAAAATTGATTAGTTTTACTCATTCGTATTATGAAATGTTTCACAACAAATGTGTCATAGCTACAGCAGCTATAAATTATCATATTGCTATGAAAATGGAATTTAGAAAAATTTAGTAATCGAAAATTGATTAGTTTAACTCATTCGTATTATAAAATGTTTCACAAACGAATGTGTCTTAGCTACAGCAGCTATAAATTACCATGTTGCTATAAAAATGGATGCGATGCTGGCTCATCTACTGGCTCATGAGCTGGAATGGGGAGCTAGCTCGTGAGCTGACTCATGTGCTAGCTCATGTGCTGACTTGAGTGTCCGTTTTTTTATTTTATTTAATAATATAATATAATTTTTAAGCACACAGCGTCCGCTCCTTATTGTCTCTTGTCAGTAAGTGGACTACACAAATAGCACACGCTCATGAGTCTGGTTTGAAAAGCACAGCACACGAACTTAATAGGCACACACTGCAGGTATAGAGCAGCTCGTGTGCTGAGTTCGGACATCACTGGTTCCAACGATAATTTTTTCATGAATACAGGAGGAATTCCATCTGGTCCGGCACCTTTAGAGATATCTAATTTATGGAGCGCTTGCATAATATCTTGGACACAAATATGATGAATATTAATTTTATTTTTATTCAATAGTAACATATTTAAAGGCACACTGCTTAAGCTCTAAGATGCCAAGGGCATTTTCTAATTTTAATTAACGACTAACTTAAAACTAGGGTATTATCATTAGGGTAGGGCCGAATTCCGGTATGAATATTAATGTCACAAACATGTTCAGGGAAGAAATTAAAATATTCACGGTCCCGATCCTTTTCGGAAAACGTAGTATAGGTTTCTTGGAAGTAATTTGCAAATAGTGTACAAATATCTTCCGAGTTGTCAGCAACCTTACCCTTGAAAAATATTTTTGAGGGAAAATTATTAGATTTCAGTTTATGTTTTACGTAATTGAAGAAATTTTTCGGGCAAGATTTTATTTCACTCTCCGTTTTTGAATAGTACTCCTTAGAAGCAATTTCAATTGCCAGATTCAATTGATCTTAAGTTTATAAGTAGGTTTCTAAGTTGACGTTACTACTGTCTCTTTTATATTTTTTTATGAGCCTTTTGTTTTCGATTCAGATTTTTAATGTTATCGTTATACCGAATTGGATCTTTAGAGTTATGTCGTCGTCCGATTCTCTTAAAAGGTACCTGATTATTAATAGTATCAAATAAAATAATATAAAACATTTCCACAGATGTTTCAACATTAGACTCCCTGAAAATGTAATTTGACCTCGTCCTACTCATATTCATCGGGTCTATTATACTCCTGAGCGAATATGGACAATTCAATTGCAGTGTGAAATCTTTCTTTTTTTCATAAGGGACTTATGGACTTTTAATAGCACTAGTCAGGGATTGCCTGAACTTTTGGAAAAAATGTAGAAATTGTCAGGTGTTGTTTTAGGGTGCTAAATGCCAGCAATTTTTGAACTTCAAAGGCAATAAACATTGAGATATGAAACTATTGTGTGTGTGATGTGATGTGATGTGAAATGAAGCCACCATCAGTTCAAGGACTTGCCAGTGGATGCGGGTAGACTTACAGTAGCCCCGATATGACTCATCCATTCACCTTCTTACTATAGCTGTTACCGAAAAGCGAACAAAAAGGGTTGGGCGGATACGTAAGTAGAGTCACTTACTCGTATTCCGCGGGAATAAAAGATGCTCTTCCAACCATAATATCCAGTGCATGGATGAAGCATATCGCTATACATGCTTGAACCCGCCTGATGGTTTGTTTGAGAAGGGCGCGTCAGACTCATTTCAAACCTTCAGAAGGAAACAAGTTTCCTTCAAGTGACTTGGGCTGGCTATCCACAATCCCTCGTCCAGTCATCAATTCGTCCGATGCCCTGATGCTCCCTCCCTCCCCGTGCAAAATGTTTTATATTGATAAATACAATGAAACATAGTGTAATGAAATTAATATAACATAAAATGATATAATAGATTACAAAATAATATAATATAATATAACATAATATAATATAATATATTTTAATTTAATATAATATAATACAATGTCATACAATATAATATAATATATTACAAAACATGGTATAAAATAACAGTTAATGTAGAGTGTCAGTTATGCTCTTCTATCTTCGCAATACTGCAGGAAGTAGAATATTTCTCTTCTAATAACAATAATAATATCTACATCTATAAAAATAATATATGTTATTATTATTTATGACAAATTAATAATAATAACAATAAATATAATTATGAAAATAACAATAAAAAACAATATAATATAGTACAATGAATTATATAATAAATAATAGAATAAATAAAATGATATGTTGCAATATGCTATGATATTATATTACTTGAATTTATATGTCATTTCTCATCCTCTCATTCTGCCATCAACGCATTCCATAGACCATTTGTCACCACAGACACACGTGTAGGCATGAAACAGGAACCAGTGAGAACCAAACTCACCTTGTGACGACCTTGATATTTAGTTAAAAGTTACTTTAAAAATGATAACTTATAAGGAAAACAAATTTATATTTTGCGCAGAGGTACGTAGTACTACTCATAATAAACCCTATAATATAATATAATATAATACAACATAATGCAATACAATATAACATAATATAATAGAATACAATATAATATAATATAATATAATAAAATATATTTTAATATAATACAATATAATGTGATATAATGCAATGCAGTATAATACCATACAACATAGGATATAATAACATAAAATAGTGTGAGACGATAATATATGAAATAATATGCTATGATACAATATAACAGGTAATGTCGCAGTGTAAGTTACGCTCTTCTAATAATAATAATAATAATAATAATAATAATAATAATAATAATAATAATAATAATAATAATAATAATAATAATAATAATAATAATAATAATAATAATAATTAAAATAATAATAATAATACATGATGTAATAAACAACAGAATTATATGTTGTAATATACTATGATAAACACTGCATTTTAGGATGGGCTTCAACCTACAAGCCATTTCGCACCCTCTCATTCTGCTACTAACGCAGAAGGCGATAGCACCCAGTCGACGCCGTTCTATTGACCAAATGTCATCATAGACGCTCGGGGAGGCATGAGATAGGGACTTGTGAGGACTTAGTTATCTCACCATTTGACGACCTTGAGATATGAAACTATTGTGATGACAAACAGAGCTAATAGCTGTGAGTTTGTTAATACGAATTGACAAACTAAACCGAAAAGCACACTTCGAATTTTGAAAGAATTCGTTGAAGTTATGAAGCTATCTACTACATCGAAATTTGATTCCGTATGAGTAGGAATAGCTAATCATAATTCAATTGTTTCTCCAAAATATCCCAGAAACCGGTGAAAGAACGGGATCATGCACCGTCGATTTTTTAATGTCCAGTAGCAGTCTGCCCATATTGGTCCAAAATCTTTACACACAAAAACCAATTAAAACACTTAAAAACGGTATGCCACTACCAAGTGCAGCCAACATTGTTTCAATTCATCATTTACCACTTGAACCTTGAGAGCATGGAGGCTCACGGGCAAACCTGAACCACCATTTACAGGAGCCACTTGGTTTTCCACCATCGGCGACGGGTTCCATTTCCGGTTCTCTGTTCGGGGAAACCGCCTCGACACCAGTCACACCAATGTAGTGTCATCACACCGGCAGGTATAAAAGTTTGGCATGTCAGTCTGTCTGTATGACAATACTAGTTTGGGAAGGCGTATGCGGTACAACACAGAACGATCATGCTCAATTTTGTGTACACTTTTCGCCCGTGGGGGAATGTGACAAGGTGTTCCCGCATGCAGCAACAAGAGCACGGGTATAGGGTTTGACGGCAGTCAGTGTTGCGACCGGCTTGCGGGGCCAGGCGTCATGAGAATTTAAAATATGTTTTATCGCCCACCGGGACTAGACTGTTGATGCTGAAGTGAATCTGAACGGGATAGAGCAAGGGAGCGTTTTGGTAAATGGGAGGAGAAATAGTTTTACTGTAAGGTTCCGCAGTTAGAATTCACTTTGGGGTTTATTTTCATATTGGTTTTGCCAGTGAACAAACAATCTGAATGCGATATAATAATAATAATAATAATAATAATTATAATAATAATAATAATAATAATAATAATAATAATAATAATAATATTAATAATATTAATAATATTAATAATAATAATAATAATAATAATAATAATAATAATAATAATAATAATAATAATAATAATAATATTAATAATAATAATAATAATAATATTTAAAAAAAACCCAACCCCACCCCCCTCTCCTCACGAGCCTGATGGAGTTAGGTATTATTTTTTTGGTGTACAATATTTGAAAGCTTCGTTTGTAATAAATAATTGTTAGGATTTTCCTATGTTCAAAAAAGGACTACGCAAGCACTGTGAAAACCGACTTTTGAATCGAGGCTCTAAAGACTGAGTGTCACATAGCATTCGACTTAGTTGGTCGAGATAACGAAACGTCTGTTACATGTGCAAAAAATGCAAAATAAATGCTCTTATTTTATCAGATTTTCACAAACTTATCAGGTGTACAAGTTTGCTTCCGCCGTTTTCTGATAGGTGGCTGTACCGGCTGAGGCTGGTCAAAATACATAGATGGTAATGCCTTTAAAGTGAGTGTGTACAGTACCTAACGATATGTCATCGCCGTTTCAGTGACAGTTGTTTTTGTTTTCGTATTATTCACGCTCGAAAATTTTTGTTTATGTGCCCAATTCTCGCCATTTGCGGGAAGTTTTACTTTTCTGTTACAATTCGCAAAAAAAATGCAGCTGAAGCGCATCGAATGCTCTCAGAAACTTACGGTGATGCTGCTCTGAGTAAAAGAACATGTCGGGAGTGGTTTCAACGTTTTAAAAATGGTGATTTCGATGTCGAAGACAAACAAGGTGGTGGAAGAGAAAAAACCTTCAAAGATGAACAACTAGAAGCATTGCTTGATGAAAAGCTCTTGAAATCGGGTGAAACCATCACAGGAGATCGCTACCGAACGCAACTAATGCACCTTAGTCGCGCGCTAAAGGAAAAGCGGCCACAATATCAAGAGCGATATTACAAAGTCATCCTCCAACACGACAATGCTCGGCCTCACATCGCAAAAGTGGTCAAAAAGTACATGGAAACGCTGAAATGGGAAGTCTTGCCCCACACGCCGTATTCCCTAGATGTCGCCCCTTCTGACTTCCACCTATTCCGTTCGATGGCACACGGCCTGGCAGATCAACATTTTAAATCCTTCGAAGAGTTGGAAAAATGGATTGCTTCATGGATAGCGTCAAAAGAGGACTCCATTTTTTCGAGCCGGGATCCGAAAATTGCCGTAAAGATGGGGAAAAGTTGTCGCTAGCGATGAACAATACTTTGAATAATACATCTGTAAGCACTTTTTCGCAATAAAGCTTTTAACTTTGGAAAAAAACGGCGGAAGCAAAGTTGTACACCTGATAGTTTCAAATAAAAGGTTTACAATCGCACTGAAAGTTATTCAATTTTATCTTAATACGGCTTCCGGTTCCGGAATTACTGGGTGATAATCAAAAAACCTGTTTTAATCCACCTAGTGGTGTAATAATGCCTTTCTCATATCAATCATACTATCATATATAATACTGTGGTATTCTTCAAAATAATTTTCTTCGATTCTTAAAAGAATAACCGGAATCGGTTTGTTTGACTGTCTACTGATAAAAACTATCAATTGGAGAAGATTTGAGGTCAATTTAGAAATTTTTTAAAAGTTTTTCCCCATTTTAAGTGATGGTATACAATTACTAATAAACTTTACCCTATATTTCCGGATCCGGAAGTCGGATCCGCATGAAATTCAGGAATTACGCATGGGACCAAAGGACCTTTCATTTGAACCTAAGTTTGTGAAAATCGGTGATGCCATCTATGAGAAAAGTAAGAACACAAATTTTCCTTTCATTTGCTCATTTTACCCCATAACTCCCGAACCGGAAGTCGGATCCAAATAATATTCAGGAATTTTTTATGGGACCTCAAGACCTTTCATTTGAATCTACGTTTGTGAAAATCGGATTAGCCATCTCTGAGAAAATTTACTGCACTTATTTTCACAATTTTTTGCACATTTTACCCCATAATTCCGGAACCGGAAGTCGGATCCAAATAATATTCAGGAATTTTGTATGGGACCACAAGACCTTTCATTTCAATCTAAGTTTGTGAAAATTGGTTCAGCCATCTCCGAAAAAAGTTAGTGCAAAAAAAAGTCACATACACACATACGCACATACACACGCACAGACATTTTTGCGTACTCGACGAACTGAGTCGAATGGTATTTGACACTCGGCCCCAAGCTTAGGTTCAAAAGTCGGTTTTCACAGTGATTGCAAAACCTTTCTATATGAGATAGCAAAAAGATCAATTACACGAATATTTTTAAATACATGACGATGTAAAACCGTGCAAAGTTCTTTGCAATAGCCAAATAATTCTGAAATTCCGGTTCTAAAAGTACATTGTGGTAAGTTTTTAAAATTTCGGTCCGGCATTGGAAAAACCGCAAAAAAAAATCTAAATCGGAATTGAATAGATTTCCACTAACTTAAACTTAAAATATATACTACATTTATTTAGAATTATCAAGTAAAAGAAGTCTTCAAAACAGTTTTCTAAAAAAAATAATTTGCAGAAATTGAAGAATCCCACTGTAATAAAATGACGATAATGAATAATATAATAAAGGCATCATTTCACCGTTAGGAGAAGTGAAACATATTTTTAACATGGAATGTTTGCGGTTTACATTTTTTGCGGTTGAAGAATTTAAAATGTATTATATGTCGCATTTGAATTTTTGAGGTTGATTAAAAGCTTTTCGTTTGTAAAAATTTGCGTCGGGTCCGGATGAAATTCAGCGATTCCGTATGAAACCAGGACCTTTCATTTGAACCTAAGTTTGTGAAAATCAATCGTGCCATCTATGAGAAAAGTTAGAAAACATATTTTAATTTTTTGCACATTTTACCTCATAACTCCGGAACCTGAAATCAGATCGAAATGAAATTCAGGAATTTAGTATAGGACCTAAAGAGCTTTCATTTGAATCTAAGCTTTTAATAATTGGTTCAGCCATCTTCAAAAAAAGTTGTTGCACTTATTTCCACAATTGTTTGCACATTTCACCCCATAATTCCGGAGCCGGAAGTCGGATCCAAATCATATTCAAGAATTTTAAATGAGACCACAAGCCCTTTTCATTTGAATCTAAATTTGTGAAAATCGATTCAGCCATCTCCAAGAAAAGTTAGTGCGAAAAAACGTTACATACACACATACGCACATACACTTACACACAGACATTTTGCGTACTCGACGAACTGAGTCGAATAGTATATGACAATCGGCCCTCCGGGCCTCGGTTCAAAAGTCGGTTTTCACAGTGCTTGCATAACCTTTCTATATGAGAAAGACAAAAAAATAATAAAGTGAGCTGAGTTCCTCATTTTTCTTAATCCATTTTTGGTTTTCTCTATAGAAAGGTAACTGAATTGCTAAAACACCGACTTTTGATTGGAGCTTCGGATATTCCTAGTATTATATACCATTTGACTCAGCTCGACGAGATAGGAAAATGTCTGTGTGTGTACCTTTCAAAATTTTCTATCCGCTCAATTTCCTCGCATTGTTATTTTATCGCTCATATTGCTTAGAGACTGATTTTAACAAACTTAAGCTCGTTTGAAAGCTACTATTAAACTGTGGATCAAGTCTGAAAATCGAATGGTTGGCACTTCCGATTCCGGAGATTCTTGCTCTGGAGATATAATGGTATAAGTGACATAAACGACTAACCGCACATTTTTCATGAATTTTCTCGAAGATGATTCAACGAATTTCGTTAAACTTAGGCTTATTCGAGAGATAACAATGTTGATCAAATTTCAAAGGATTTTGACGAACATTTCAAGTGAGAGAAATGTAATAATATATGTGACGTAACCGACAAATCCCAGTGTTTTTTTAATGCAACAACATTACTCGGTGAGTTCGTGCTCGCATCTCAGCCAACACAGTCGAAAATCGTTTGCGGTCGAAGCAAAAGAAACAAAGACAATACAGTGCAGTGAACAATAGAGTGTACGGAATGGTCAAATACGATTTAAAAAAGCCTGAAACTTGGCCAACAAGACCAAATTCAATTTGTATAGATTTCAAGCGTTGCAAAGTTAGACCAGCAGCAAATGAAATTGAAATTTTACTTAAAAACCTGTTTTAATCCACCTAGTGGTGTAATGATGCCTTTCTCATATCAATCAAACTATCATATAAAGGGTGATTTTTTAAGAGCTTGAGAACTTTTTTAAACAATAAAACGCATAAAATTTGCAAAATCTCATCGGTTCTTTATTTTAAACGTTAGATTGGTACATGACATTTACTTTTTGAAGATAATTTCATTTAAATGTTGACCGCGGCTGCGTCTTAGGTGGTCCATTCGGAAAATCCGCTTTTTTATCGACAAATTTTGTTCAGCGATGAGGCTCATTTCTGGTTGAATGGCTACGTAAATAAGCAAAATTGCCGCATTTGGAGTGAAGAGCAACCAGAAGCCGTTCAAGAACTGCCCATGCATCCCGAAAAATGCACTGTTTGGTGTGGTTTGTACGCTGGTGGAATCATTGGACCGTATTTTTTCAAAGATGCTGTTGGACGCAACGTTACAGTGAATGGCGATCGCTATCGTTCGATGCTAACAAACTTTTTGTTGCCAAAAATGGAAGAACTGAACTTGGTTGACATGTGGTTTCAACAAGATGGCGCTACATGCCACACAGCTCGCGATTCTATGGCCATTTTGAGGGAAAACTTCGGAGAACAATTCATCTCAAGAAATGGACCGGTAAGTTGGCCACCAAGATCATGCGATTTGACGCCTTTAGACTATTTTTTGTGGGGCTACGTCAAGTCTAAAGTCTACAGAAATAAGCCAGTAACTATTCCAGCTTTGGAAGACAACATTTCCGAAGAAATTCGGGCTATTCCGGCCGAAATGCTCGAAAAAGTTGCCCAAAATTGGACTTTCCGAATGGACCACCTAAGACGCAGCCGCGGTCAACATTGAAATGAAATTATCTTCAAAAAGTAAATGTCATGTACCAATCTAACGTTTAAAATAAAGAACCGATGAGATTTTGCAAATTTTATGCGTTTTATTGTTTAAAAAAGTTCTCAAGCTCTTAAAAAATCACCCTTTATAATACTGTGGTATTCTTCAAAATTATTTCTCTTCGATTCTTAAAAGAATAATCGAAATAGATTTGTTTGACCGTCTACTGATAAAAACTATCAATTGGAAAAGATTTGAGGTCGATGTAGAAAACTTTTTACGGTTTCTCGCTCTTTTCAGTGATGGTATAAAATTTTTAACACACTTTACCCTATATTTCCGGATCCAGAAGTCGGATCCGGATGAAATTCAGGAATTACGTATGGGACCACAGGACCTTTCATTTGAATCTAAGTTTGTGAAAATCGGTCGCGCCATCTATGAGAAAAGTTAAAACACATATTTTCTTTTTTTTTGCACATTTTACCCCATAACTCTCGAACCGGAAGTTGGATCTAAATAATATTCAGGAATTTTGTATGGGACCTCAAGACGTTTCATTTGAATCTAAGTTTGTGAAAATCGGATCAGCCATCTCTGAGAAAAGTTAGTGCACTTATTTTCACAATTTTTTGCACATTTTACCCCATAATTCCGGAACCGGAAGTCGGATCCAAATAATATTCGGGAATTTTGTATGGGACCACAAGACCTTTCATTTGAATCTAAGTTTGTGAAAATCGGTTCAGCCATCTCCGAGAAAAGTTAGTGCAAAAAAACGTTACATACACACATACGCACATACACACACACATACACACACACACACAGACAATTTGCGTACTCGACGAACTGAGTCGAATGGTATATGACACTCGGCTCTCCGGGCCTCGGTTCAAAAGTCGATTTTCACAGTGATTGCATAACCTTTCTATATGAGAAAGGCAAAAACGAATGCATCTAGACGCTAATAATGTAACTGAGATTCAATTCAACAAGGCGTCTAACTGTGTGTACATTATGTTTAAACGTGAAAGCGGATGCAATTGCATTCGCTTCGGTTAACAACGAGGTGCACATCGTTGAGTGTGACAACATTAAATACAAAATTCCTGTAGACATGGTTGACAATGCCATAGAAGTACGCGTGCATGGCCTTCCCCCGCTATCAGCGATCAGTCCGTTCGGGAAATCATATCGAAGTACGGTGAAGTTCTTTCCATCGAAAGAGAAGTATGGCGGAATTTTTTCCCCGGCATCCGGAATGGCGTGCGAGAGGTACGTATGCAACTACGTAAGGCAATTCCATCATACATCATTTGTAGTCAAGGTGGGACACATCCGTGTAAAACGCTGATTACCTATGAAAATCAGCTGGTTACATGTCAGTTTTGTGAACAACCTGCACACTACGGTAAACCTTGCACTGAAACTGCGAAAAGAACATCTTCAACCAAAGACAAGGTCAACCGTTCAACAACGAAAACTAGTGAGCGTAGTACTCCTGTTTCACCATCAAACCAACCAACAACTGCAACCAATGTACAACAAGGTGCTCCTACAGCAACTAGCAACGAGCTCAAGACTGCGAACAATCAGGAAAACGAAAAGAAGACGGAAATCAACAACAAAACCACCGATGTGGCAATGGAGGACGAGACGAGCCACGAACAAAGTGCCCCTCAACCCTCGCAGGAGAGAAATGGAAGCTCTTCTCCTCCTAGAAAAAGAGTGACAACGAGATCTTCAAAAAATTGTTTATTTAAAAAATCGGCTAATTCGGCCACGTAAAACTTGTACGCAAATAGGAATGAGTAAAAATATCTTTTAAATAAAAAAAAAACATTACTCTGAGATGAAAAAATCGATTTCGAAAGACTTGGAAGAGCCGAGAATAGAATAAAATATTTTAATAGCAAGACAAATGCATTATCACGCCACTAGGTGGATTAAGAAGGTTTTTATTTGTATTAAGAAGAATTTGATTCGTTTGTTTGCCTTTCTCATATAGAAAGGTTATGCAATCACTATTGAAAACGTTTTTTGAAACCGAAGCCAAGTGACATATACCATTCGACTCAGCTCGTCGGAGACGCAAAATGTCTCTTTGCGTGTATGTATGTAGGTATGCAACATTTCTGTGCATTCACTTTTCTGAAAAATGGCTGAACTGAGTTTCATACAAAGTTCCTAAATTTTTTTCGAATCCTACTTCCGGAATCAATGAAAAAATTCTTATTTCAAATTACTTCCTCACTTTTCTCAGAGCTGGAGTCACCGATTGTAACAATCTTAGGTGGTCAAAGGTGAAAGGTCTCATTGTCCCATACAAAACTCCCAAATTTCATCCGGATCTGATTTCCGGTTGCGGAATTATAGAGTAAAGTGTGCTAAAAATTTGATAGCGTCACCTAAAGCGACGAACATAAACGAGCCTAATACACCTAATTGTTCATGAAATTATTTTAATAATAGTCGTTTTAAATGTATAATAATTAAGATTTTGGAACTGCAAGACGAATCGAAGATAGAAATTGTACGAATTCTGTTCCTCGAAGTACCATTAATAATGACAAAAACTTTAAAGAGGAACTTACTCTTTAAAGTTTTTGTCATTATTAATGGTACTTCGAGGAACAGAATTCAGAGACCAACATAACGAAAAATAGTTTGTGTGTCCATGAATTAGTATGACGAATAAATTGAAATAGTTTTGAGCCCAACTTTAAAGATTTTTTGGTATCGTCTTCTTCTATGTCAGTTTGAATTTTAAAAACTCATCACCCTGTAATTTCAAAACTGGAAGTCGGAATCGAATAAAATGCATAAATTTTGTGTGGGACCAAAAAATTATTTTAATTTGAATTTTT
Source organism: Malaya genurostris (assembly GCF_030247185.1). Lineage (NCBI taxonomy): Eukaryota > Metazoa > Arthropoda > Insecta > Diptera > Culicidae > Malaya > Malaya genurostris. The sequence continues at coordinate 225,791,954 of NC_080571.1, read as the reverse complement.
GTTTATTAAATTCGTTTTGGCTTTCTTTTAACTTTTCTATTTCCGATACTTTCGGAAACGGAATTCGGAAATCGGTGTAGCCGAAGTCAGTCAATTTCGCCTAATGGATTGTTAACCATTTTATTAGATGCGACATTTTTCAAAATCAGTGTAGCCATCTTAGAGAAAACGTAGTGCGCTCGTATTCGTTTTTTGATCCCCCGCTTTAGTGGCTTCCGGGATCGAAAATCGAATACAGATAAAACTGAAATAAATCAAAATCTGTGAACCCGATAAACCCACTAAATTTAAGTGCAGTTTTTACACTAAATACCCTAAATACACCTGAACCGGAAGTCCGATTCCACTGTGATTCATTGTCGACGGACAAATCCTGAGGGAATCGTATTTAAAAACTGATACTTTTCATCGAATAAATGCAGTGCAGACAGCCTTTAGGCCAGCGACAACGATTGATTTAATTTTAGTTCACTGAATCTGTCAAAAGCCAACCTACAATGGGTGTCCGCACAAATATTCGACAGCCACTAGTAGTATGAAACTTGTTAAATTAAGTATAAATTCATTGAAGAATCTGTCTGGTGAAAAACTGTAACATTTGCGAATTACATTTGCAATTAAAATATACGAACAGCATTATTCATTCCCATTTTTACAGCACCCAGCGCTCTCATGTCTAGCCCAGGAGTTACCCCTCGGTTAGCGGTGTCGAAAAAAAATACGTTCAAGTTCAACTAGGAAACGGGATGTCACATTCCTATTTCCTCTCCCGGTAGACGGAAAAAGACGACCGCATGTCCCAGTCTCGGAAGTAATAAAATACGTGAATTGCATTAAAAATTCATCATTCCACAACAAATGCTGGTCCGACGCTCTATGGGACCTATTGCTCGACACCATCCATGTGTCGCTTATTGAGTTCGCTTTGTCATTGGCACCGAATAGCATCAGTTTGTCTTAACAGTTCAAACTTCAAGTAGGTTTAATTTTTTTTTGCAACTCAATTCGACTGTTTGCTGAAATTGATTACTAGTCAACTTTGTTGCGAACCCACGCGGCATAGTAATGAAGCCAGCACCAAAATCGACGCCAGCCGGTTCCAGCATCCAATTGACTGACATATGGCGCCCTGGCAAACAAATTGTTCTGGTGACTTCTGACATTCCTCGGCCGTGTACACACAACTGCACGCAAACGTGAATGTGATGCATTTGATGAACGTGACCTAATACGATTCGCCTAATCGGCATCAGCTGGATGGTGACGATGCATTGTCAGTAATATGTACATTCTCTCTTTTTCATCAGTTCCACCGATGCTCTGGATTCCCCATCAGTTGGTAGGAGTGCCGCTCAATTTCAACGTGACGCTAGAATGTTTCACCGAGGCGCATCCAACGTCGCTCAACTACTGGACCCGGGAGGACGGACACATGATTCACGACTCCAGAAAGTATAGGTAAGTTGGCTTAGTTATCCACAGTCGGTTCCTACCAAACTTTTCTGACGCTCACTCTTGGGAAATTTCAACGTATCAAGCACCCACTTTTCGCATGAATTTTTTGGAACGATATTTTTATAAAACCGCTTACAAATGAAATATAAACAAATGAAACAGTGTATATATATTTAAGTTTGTTTTCAAATAAAAATTGCCAAATAAAAGATGAACAAGTGTTTCTTCTGAACATTTTTAAATATCCACGTAACCAGTGCTGGTGATTGCCGATAATTTGGCTGAAAGCGACATTGTTTACAACATCGTCAATCTGGTTGATGATGCTACAAGAACTCGCTGCCTCTCAATGCATGAACCATAAGAGAATTTTTCTACATTTTTTCGATTCACCTCATACTATGAGTATTTGACGGCCCTTATCAAAATAGATACAGTTTTGCAATGATCGGCGCTGTGTGGAATTTACCAAGAGAGAATCGCAAGTTGACAATTATCGCAGCAAATCAAATCGATGATTCGACTTGATGATTCTCATACTAGGTTACAATTTTTCAAAACCCTTGTGTGAAGCATTCGAAAACATTTTCATAGACAGAATTTATACAAAGGTTATATGCACATAATAATAAGAATAAGCGGCAATAGTTAAATGGTTCTATCGCAATTATCTACTGCCCGTACAGAATCGGATCGCAAAAATGAGAATGAGCGATCGTTTGTTGCTTCAGAGCAGACCCTGTCAGCTTGGAACAAAATCGATCTTCAGTTCAGCAACGCCATCGCACGGCATCATATTTAACATGTCATGTCAATTGTATGGGTGCGCAGTGCTGCTATGGAGTGCATCGAAAATAAGGTATCCACAAATTTTTCTTTCAAATTATGATAAAAAACGATTTTTCATTCAAACTAATAATTGATCTTTTATTGTACGAGGGTAAACTTGAACATAATGAAAACCGGAGGAAATTTCAGTTATTCCTTCACGAATTTTCGAACTTTTGATCGAACGCTCTTCATCACGTTCCGGACAAGTGCTGCATCGCATTTTTTAGACGCTCGAGCCCAAATTTTTTTGAACTCCTGCATGTTCCCAGCTGCCTTACCAGTCTTCTTGAAGACCCTCTTCACGATTGCCCAGTAACATTCGATGGGTCGAAGCTGAGGGCAATTTGGTGGATTGATATTATTCTCCACGAAATGTATACCTTTTTACCCGAAGCCATTTGAGAGAGGTTTTGGCATAGTGAACCGACGCTAAATCCGGCCAAAACAGTGGAGGTGTACTATGCTTCTTATGTTATATAAAGGCAGCAAGCTCTTCTGGAGACACTCAGATCGATAGATTTCTGCATTTATAGTTCCGGTAGTGTAAAAATTGTTGACTTCAAACCACAGGAACATATTGCTTGCCATACCAGTACCTTTCGACCGAATTTCTCCACTTGAATCGACCTGTTCGCATCACTCACATCCTCCCCAATGACAACAGTAAAGTATTGTGGACCTGGAAGGGTTTTTGAGTTCTCCTTTACATAAGTCTCATCGTCCATCAAAACGCATGCATCCGGACACTGCAAAAGACGCGAATACAATTTTCCGGGCTCTTGTTGCAGCTCGCTTCTTCTGTTCTACACTTTATTTCGAGATTTTCTGCTTCTTGTAAGTCTTCAGGTGATTTCGCCTCTTGATACGCTGGATGATTCCGACACTCGTTCCTGCTTTTTAGGCTAAATCACGATTGACATTGATTTGTTCTTCATGATTCTCTAATACCACTTTCTGGTCCAGTTTCGGGTTGGAAGAACCGGGTTTTCTGCTTCTTCCTGGTAGCTCAACCAAAGAATTGTGGTCCCCAAATTTATTACTGATGTTTTTTTTAACATTGGCATGATGAATTCCAAACCGCTTCGCCAATTTTCGCATAGTAATACCCTTCTTACTTAGCCATATGTCCAGAACCTTAACTTTCACTTCCTTTTCAATACGCGACATTTTGAAAACGCAGAATTTCAACCGCACAAACAAGTAAACAAACGAAAGCTGACAACCAAACGCACAGCATGCTGTGATCTGAGCATAAAAAAGTCTATTTTGTGAATTGTGAAACTTTTGACGTCCATTATCTCATTTCGGATTTGCATATTTCATTGCATGAATCTATCAAGATGCTGTACAGGATTCATTTCTACCTTTTAGAAGGACCAAATTGTGGAATTCTCTACAACATTGAGCACAGTTCGGAACATTTATCTCGAACGATTTTCGCACAGCGAAAAGTGCACGAAGCAAACCAAATTATTTTGGATTTTCACTAAACTGATGATTTTTACCTTCGATTTGCAAAGAAGTAATCTTCATAGTTCTTTAGATTAATTTTAGGACCATTAGAATGACTGATTTTACATGATGTTGTCCCTTTTTCGTTTTTCGTTTTCTTTCTCTACAATGCAAACAACCTGAAGCTCTGTTGTATGATGCAATCGCTCTTGTTCGAGTTGAAACTATCAGGTGTACAACTTCCGTCGTTTTCCTATAGGTGGCTGTACCGGCTGAGGCTGTTCAAAATACATAGATGATAATGCCTTTAAAGTGAGTGTGTACAGTGCCTAACGAATTGTCATCGCCGTTTCAGTGATAGTTGTTCTTGTTTTCGTATTATTCACGCTCGAAAATGTCGGTTTATGTGCCCAATTCTCACCATTTGCGGGAAGTTTTACTTTTCTGTTACAATTCGAAAAAATGCAGCTGAAGCGCATCGAATGCTCTCAGAAACTTTCGGTGATGCTGCTCTGAGTAAAAGAACGTTTCGGGAGTGGTTTCAACGTTTTAAAAATGTTGATTTCGATGTCGAAGACAAACATGGTGGTGGAAGAGAAAAAACCTTCAAAGATGAATAACTAGAAGCATTACTTGATGAAGATTCGTGCGAAACCCAAGAAGAGCTTGCCGAATCGTTGGGAGTGAGTCAGTAAGCCATTTCAAACCGTCTCAAGGCCCTGGGTATGATTCAGAAAGAAGGAAACTGGGTGCCGTACGAGTTGAAACCGAGAGACATCGAGCGCCGTCTATTTGTATGTGAGCAACTGCTTCAAAGACAAAATCGTAAGGGGTTTTTACATCGAATCGTAACCGGTGGTTCGATACGATAATCCTAAACGCAGAAAATCATGGGGGAAACCCGGACATGCTACTTCGTCGAAGGCAAAACCGAATATTCACGGCGCTAAGGTGTTGATTTGTATTTTGGTGGGATCAGCTCGGTGTGATTTACTACGAGCTCTTAAAACCGGGTGAAACCATCACAGGAGATCGCTACCGAACGCAACTGATGCGCCTTAGTCGCGCACTAAAAGAAAAGCGGCCACAGCGACATGACAAAGTCATCCTTCAACACGACAATGCTCGGCCTCAAGTCGCAAAAAGGGTTAAAAAGTACCTGGAAACGCGGAAATGAGAAGTCTTGCCCCACCCGTCGTATTCCCCAGATGTCGCCTCTTCTGACTTCCACCTATTCCGTTCGATGGCACACGGCCTGGCAGATCAACATTTTGAATCCTTCGAAGAGTTGGAAAATGGATTGCTTCATGGATAGCGTCAAAAGAGGATCCCTTTTTTTTGAGCCGGGATCCGAAAATTGCCGGAAAGATGGAAGAAAGTTGTCGCTAGCGACGGACAATGCTTTGAATAATACATCACTTTTTCACAATGAAGCTGTTAACTTTGGAAAAAACGGCGGAAGCAAAGTTGTACACCTGATAGCTTTGCGTAAAAACCGCAACACATCCGCTCGCAGTGCCAAATCATGCGAAACTGGTTTAATGCGTCTTCTCGCCGTGACGACCTGAAGGCAAATGAGACCTACGAGCTGAGCGTTTGAGGTTTTTAATCACGCAGAAGGTGCGCTCTCCGATGCTGCTGTTTGAATGCGTCTTCTCGCCTCGACGTCTGGTTCCATCCAACGCACAAGAAGAAATTATCGATTTTCGATCACAGTTCCCCTTTTACAACGTTAAGTTGAAGATATGTGCCTGACTACCTTGAAATCGTCGTCCTTGCGCGAAAAACCCAAGCGAAAGTAAAGAGTTCTTCCATATGGCTAATTTTGAAAAGGCGCCCCATAGTAAAGTAAGTCGCATTCACGACAAAACCATCACAAATAGCTTATTTTCGATACACTCCTTAATATTAAATCGCTGCATTTGTCCAGGTTTGTATCTAGAGGTTGTTCGCATCTAATATTGATCTTTTGAGTATCTTTGAAGATATAAAGGATATATTTGAAAAACTTTACTATATGAAAAATGTGGGAAGGGTTAAAAAATCAATTATTATGAAAGATTTCAATGGTTTCTAATTAGTCACTTGTATAAGTTTTTAGTTTAGTTGCATTCACCATCAACTCTATTTTTGTATTTATTATGGGAACCTTTCAATTGTTTCATTTTTAATGCAATTGTGCTTGGTCGTGTCTTGCATACAATTCTGTAATTTTTTTCTGTTTCTGTTTAATAAAACTTGACTTATTTTATAACGTTTCATAAAGCTCTTCCCTTAAGATGAAATCGCGTGACGAATTGGAAGTGGCAGGCCTAAATAGAAATCCAAACTAAACCCAAATCAAAAACAATACTTATTCATTCCCGATCGGAAATCTTACCCCAGGAGCCTGTTGCATATCCATCAAACTAGTTATAATCGAACTGTCAGTTTCCCGGAAAAGCTTCATGTTTCAATATCCCTTTTATTCACAGGACAGAATCAATGGTGGGCATGCCGGCCTACAAGACGCACATGCGGCTGAACATCTTCAACATCCAGCAGGTCGATTACGGTACTTACAAGTGCGTAGCCAAGAATCCTCGAGGGGAAACCGATGGAACGATCCGATTGTACAGTAAGTACCTTTGTCAGACCAATTTACTATCATCTCTGATCGTTGACCTCTGATTGGCAACCGTTTAAGTGGCTTTCGGAATGAATTGACCTTTCGGCATACAATGCGAGCGTGTTGAACAAGCCAAATTAATTAGTTTGAACTGTTGATCGTTTGCAAACCAAGATTAGTTGTCTGGTGCTCAATTCAAAAGCAGTTCACCATCACCAGCACCGGTCACGCCCCGCTGGTATTCGCCAAACACCCTCGAAACCATTGTGCGAGAAGGTAAAATCAAGTATGGCCATAAATAATGAGTGCTGACAATAACAGCTAGGGAAAATCTCATCATCAGGCAAACAGCTTTGAAAAGGCTTTCAAAGCGCCATTGTTTTCGTCGAATAAATAATTATACAAATGCGGAAGAGCGTATGCATAAGAAATTTGTTTGCCTTCTTGCCGGAAATGTACGTCGTCGGCCCTAGTTGAATAAGATTCCTGGGTACCTCGGAACCACCTCGTTTTCCTTCATCTTCCTCTTCTTCTTCTTCTTCTTCTGCTCCTCCTCACGATATTTAGTATCCTTACACCAGCTGTGAGCTGTGCCGGAGTCGACTTGAAACGATTTTAACGAGGCTATTTCTCCTGGCTTCGATTCAAAAACAGCATGCTGCATACTTGAACATTTGCACCACTCCACTCGCATGTATCTGGGATAGTTAGACCTCTCCGGCCGAATACGACGGCCTTTTGTACAGAGAAATGCTTCCCGACCGAACCGAGCTGCAGCAAACAGATGGGCAAGACTTAATGAAATTTCGTTCGTTTATGTTTCACTGCTGGAGTAACAGTGGCGAGGCAGTCCCATGCCAGGTTCCTCCGCTGTCCCTTTTGGAGTAACCGGCTAATTAACAATAGCAACAATGCACAAATTTATATGCACAATCAATGCCACCGTTTGTTAAAGGCCAACAATATCGGGATTTGAATTTATGATTCAATATCAGTAATTAAAACTGTCAACAAATTAAGGGTACCATGGTAAGCCCGTTGGATGAGTTATGCGACAACGGTAGCCCCCTCTCTCTCTTTGTCACTCATATTGTAACAAGAACGGATTGTTTGATTGTTTACTGCCTACCAATTTACATTTATTTGCATACTTGAAAGTGATAAGCATATGACATTATAATCGACCGACGGAATTGGTTTAACCGATCGTTTAAATGATTTATTTGGAAAGCATTCGGTCGTAAAGGCCGTGGGCGCTCGCACTCGGTGTCGAAAATTGAGTGAGGTGTGGAACGTATAATTGATGTATTGAATATATTCACGCACAACTCTGATGGTGCTTCATGCATAAAAATTTGGTTATCATCGAATCCTAACAACTATCAACAAACTTCATTTGTAATAATGTTATTTTACTGTTTCGATATATTCTAACAACATTCACGACTCTACGTGCTACTCAAACGCCACACTAGAATCCATTAAATATACATCTGATGTCACTCATTAAAAATGTCCACCTTTTGAAATTAAAAACTTAGCAAACATAAACAGTGAAAGTGGGTGCTTAATTAACAATATTCTACGTTAAATGGCTTCGCATCAACAACTCTAGCTTACCATCCGTGCGATGTCAAAACCAAGGAAGTCTTATTTTTTGCTACAACAGCATCACGTGAAAGAAAAAATCACCACCATATTTTCATCACCCAACCGTCCTCCATCAACTCAAGAAAGCGTTGATAATCCTTCGACGTTCGGCCGACCGACCGCCACTTGACGATAATGATAACCATCATAATGATGACAAAGGTATGCAAAATCATGCCCACCCCCACCCATCAGCAGCAATAACAACATCAACAATGACGACGACACGACAATCAGTCACAATAGACAGCTTCGTCTCTGACCTCTTCCGCCATTGCAGGCCGCGTTCATCTCCAACCGACCGACCCGATGGACTGCTCACCTTTTACACCAATAATAGAAACTGGGCCGCCGCCACCCCCAACCGGGATGACAACGATAAAGAGCGAAAGTTGACAGAAAAAGGGACACCGAAAAGCTGCCGAGCAGTCTCTACTGTAATGAAAGATTCATTTTCCACAACCGCCCCCGCCGATGCTTTAAACGATAAAGTGATCATTCCACGGAGTGGTCGGTCAGTTTGAAAAGAATGGAAAAAGTGACTTCTTTGTTTGACTATATTCTCAACATAAATTATAATTTATGGGGTTTTGCTGGGGTGACTGGTCTTTGTACTCGCTTAGCAGTGTTGCCGGAAGCAGATGTCTTCAGGAAATTGATTTTATTTGTTTTCCGTATTTTATTCGTAGCATCAAACTAATTTCAACAGTTCGAAATTTTGTTGACCGATATTGTAAACGTTGAATGTGAAAATCCATATTCATCCAACCTATTTTTTTAAATTCTAGCGCTTCTTAATCCAAGACTCCAATGACATTCAATTCGTGAGAAAATTACACCGAACACCCTATTACTAGTTGCTCGGAATAAACCAAACGTATCAGTGCAGTGTATCGTGAATACAACGTACCCACGCATCACCTATTCATTGACTTCAAAGCGGCATACGACACAATCGATCGAGAACAGCTATGGCAGATCATGCACGAATACGGTTGCCCGGATAAACTGGCGCGATTGGTCAAATCAACGATGGATATAGTGATGTGCTACGTCCTAGTATCTGGGACGGTCTCGTGTCCCTTCGAATCTCGGAGAGGGCTTGTGACACGTAACCTTGAGAAGATGACGGAAACCTACATCAGACTGAAAGCTAAAGCTAGGCGTGTCGGATTGGCCATAAATGCGTCAAAAACAAAATTCATGAGAGGAAGAGGCTCTAAAGAAGAAACACTACGTCTCCCACCACGAATATTGATAGACGGTGACGATATCGAGGTGGTTGACGAGTTTGTGTATTTTGGCTCACTGGTGACCGCCAACAATGACACCAACAGAGATATATAGAGACGTTTTTTTGGCAGGGAATCGTGCGTACTTTGGACACAGAAAAACCCTTCGATCGAGAAAAGTACGCCACCGCACGAAATTGACCATCTACAAAACGCTAATTAGACCGGTTGTTCTCTATGGCCACGAGACCTGGACTATGTTGGCAGAGGACCATCGCGCCCTCAGTGTTTTTAAAAGAAAGGAGCTGAGAACCATCTATGGCGGAGTGCAGATGGAAGACAGAACGAGGAGATGGCGTATGAATCACGAATTGCAACAGTACGGACAGCAGAAATCGGACGTCTACGATGGTCTGGGCATGTCTGGGATGTCGTACGACAGCCCAGTGAAAATAGTTCTTGAATCAAATCCGACTGGTACAAGAAGAAGAGGAGCGCAGCGAGCAAGGTGGGTCGATCAAGTGGAGGGTGATCTCAGAAGCGTCCGTGCCTTGAGTGGCTGGCGACAAGCAGCCATGGACCGAGTTATGTGGAGATGTATTCTTGATACAGCAAAGGACACCCCAGGCCAATAGCCTATAGGGCATCAGTGCTGGAAAAGAAAAAGTTATTGTTAGAAAAACTTTTTTTCCATTACAATGCCCATCTTACTACATATGGAAGGTTGACTGGGACCATAATTATCTACATTGGGACAAAATTTCGTTCAAATAAAGAATGGTGTTCTTATGTAATTTGACTTGAAATTTTTAAGATCGATTTTTTCAGTTTAGGGTTCGGTAATTTTTTCTGTATTTTTATTCTAAGATAAGTCCAACTTTTTGAACATGAACATCGAGAAAGTTTCATTCAAACCTGAGAAATTGCTGCCAAATCCGAATAAGATTTGACTCGAAATTCCGCTATTCATATCCTACACTGAAAAAAACGGTATTCATAATTTAAAATAGATTTTCAAAAAAACATCGAATTTATGATATTTTGTCCCAACATAAATAATTATATTCCCTACCAACCTTCCATACATTGTAAAATGGGCATTTTGAAGAAAGAAAACAAAAAAAAACTTTTCTTATTCAGCACTGATACTTTTGAAAATATCGGGCAACTAGCAATAGGGTATGTGGTGTAATTTTCTAACAAATTCAGATACACTAGAATCTTGGATGATAATGACTTTCAGTTTAGTTTAGTTTCCGATAAAAAGATAATTCAAACGAAAGGTCTTATGGTTAAATAGACCTTTCGTTTGAATCTAAGGTCCTGTTATTAAATTTCATCCCGATCCGACTTCCGGTTCCGGAATTACAGGGTGATATGTGCAAATCTATGAGAAAAAGCGCACTCAATTTTCTCGGAAATTTCTTTACAAACTAAGATGTGAATAAAAGGTCTTGAAATTCCTTAAAAAATCTGATCCAGATCCAACTTCCGGTTCCAGTATTACAGTGCGATAACTGAAAATTTTTGATTTCCATGAGTATTGTTTCACAAGTAATCGCGAAAAAAATCGCAAATGATTTTTTTTGTTCGAAAGGTGACGTTTATGCGGAGGTTTTAGGCTATATTACATAAGTAAAATCCTTCGGGAAAGTGGAGAAAATCTTGAAAAATGTTTTGTATGGACTTGGAAATTTTCCGCTCAATGCATGCTGGATCTTCGATGATTGTTTGGCGCATATCGAGTTGTGTAATGCTTGCCCGCTGGAGAGCAAAAATGAATACTAGATTATTAATAAAATCGGTTGGCGCCAAACGAGCACGTTATTTTATGATTTGTTGTTTTCTTAAAATTCTTGAACGTTCATCCAAAAACAGCAAGATTTGAATTGTTCAATGGAACAACTCCATTTGAATCTAAAGGATGTTTTATGTTTTTTTCGGCTTAAATTTTACATAAGCATTACCAATTCACCTGTTTGAAACGATTCATCGACTTTTTCACAAACTGAAAAATTGCTGACATTCATTTTATCATGACCACACTCTTCTGATACCGACTTTCACACAGGTCGTTTGAATATTCTGATTTTGTTAGTGTTTGAAATAATTTCCATTCAAAGATAATTTTTCAGCGGTACGAAGCTCGCCTGGACAGCTGTAGGTACAGAAATAAAGAGAACAAATGCAGAACGCACAGGAACAAGTACAGAACAAATTCTGAAAATACTAAAACAAGTGCAAAGAGGACAGGAACATGTAGAGAAAGCACAGAAATGCAGAGTACTGAAACAGGTACAGAAACTGATACATACAATTCAGAAACAAGAGCAGAAAGAACAGGAACAGGTTCAGAAAGTACAACAATAACTACAGAAAGTACAGGAGCAAAAGCAGAAAAAAAGTTATAATTTAAAAGGTTAATGGCAAATGTTATCGAGGGAACGATTCCAATAATACCAGCTGACATGTCATTCAAATTTAAACGTAAATTTTCCCGTCCGTTTAGCTTTCATATTACCGCCAATAAAGCATAAGAGTAATCGTAAGGAGTTCGTGTCATGAAGTTTTAATTTTTACATGGACAATTGTATGTTGCCTGTTCGCGTCTTGGTAAATCATCGGTTTGACATACTTTTACCGAAAATGAAGAAACAAAAAATGTTTTTTTATCGCAGAGCAGCTATTCTCAACCTGTGGTCCGCGATATAAAAAGGCTTCGTTTTATGGACAATAACCATGAAAATTGATTGGAAAAAGTATTGATTTATTCACATCTAACCTAATATTATTGCGCTACGAAGTGTGTATGGGCCCGCTAGTTCGATATATAAATCTACTGCGGGACTCCGGTTTCCGTTTCCAAAAGTAGCGGTAATAGTGAAGAAAAGCTAAAAAAACGGAACTCACCTCGATTTCTCAGCAACGGTTAAACCAATTTTCACAAATCATGATTCAAATTAAAACTTTCCTTGTCTTAAAAGATACTGTACAATTTCATCCAAATTCGACTTCCGGTTACGAAATAAGATGGCGACGAGTGTCAAAACTTTAAAACTGTCATACAAAATAATGCAAAACCGGTACGTGCTTTTACGGAAGAAGGAAATTCCATCGCCTAGCAGGGTGCATGCAGGGTTGCATATTTAAATCTAAATTAACTTGACATGAATGTTTACAAATTGAAAAGGTTATGGAAGTTTTAAGAAAGTTCTTATTTTATTCAAGTTTAAAAGAAAAAAAAACCATAAAGAGTCTTCTAATGATGTTTCTGAAAATAAAAGTAATATGAAAAAAAGCACCACCACTAGGTGGATTAAAAACGGTTTTTCCATAAAAGTACTCATCGTGCAATGTATGAACGGTTGATAGGGAACATAATCACATATCGTGGGACAGAATTTTATCAAAATCAAAAATGTTTTTTTTTATAAATCGATTTAGAATTTTTAAGTCAGTTTATTTTTCCAGTGTAGTACTCAATAAGGATTTTTTTTTATTTTTTTATTCAAAAATTTGACTGATTTAGTACTAACTAGTACAACACTTTTTTGTATGATTTGTCATTTTCCGACAACAACTATTTTAAAAAAATTGGTAAAAGAAAGTTTGGAGTCTTGATCAATTTTGGAAAATAAAGTATTCAAAGTGACTTTTTATGACGTCTACATGTCCAGAAAGTTTCATTTGAATCTGAAAGAGTGCTGCTAACTGCGAATACGATTTGCCGCGAAATTCGTTGATGCCTGTTCTTATTCCACCTTGTAGAGTAATTATACCTCTCTCTTATTTTTCAAACACTGGCATCAAACTTTTCACTTTTTTCATTGAGCAAATTTCAACGCAAATTCAGATTCATTCGGATTACATCAGATTGATTCGGGTAATTCACGAAAACAAACTTCAACGTTTACGTCGTTTATTCATTCTAAAGCAAAAATATTTTTAAACTTGATCATTGAAAACATAGAATACGGATAAAAAAATTCCATTTGTTATATACGTCACTTATATCATTACAATTCCAGAACCGATTTGACGGTTACGTCACATATAAGATTGCATCTCACGAACGGGTATTGATCAATTGTTCAATACGTTTATTGATCATTAATTCAATATTAGCGCACCTAAACTTGTTAATATCGGTCGAGCTATCTCTGAGAAAATTGAGCAAAAAAAAGTGCGCTTGGTAGAATACGTCACTTGTACCATTTTATCTCCAGAGCAGGAGTTCATAGCCACTTGATTGTCAAACTTTAACTTGAATCTCAAATTCTAGAAATTGAGCACACACATGCACAAACAATTCTATATTTTGTCTAAAAATTACTCGGATCTCTTGGTTATTTTTGAACTAAACGAATACTTCGTTTAAAACACAAAACTTGCGGTAAATCTGATAATAAAAATAGCTCGAAGTGGTGAACTTTAAATTCAACACATGCCGCTCATCTCTTATGCAAAATAACTTTTTTTATTTCGCGATAACCAATTGACAAGTCGTCGTCGATAGAATTCTTTAAAATAAGTTAAACTCCGTTCAGTAAGAAGTACGAAGAAAAATGAGGATAGTCTGACGGAGCTATACCCGGAGAATACGACGGGCACGATAACATTTCCCAGTTAAGACCATTCAATAAAATCCTCACCAGCTTAACGATAGGAGACAACGGTACGTCTTCGGCCCCATTCAGGACATATTTTGATCAACGCTTGAATCAAATTGATAATTTGAACTAGGGGTTTTCGGAACTCCGATTCAAAGTCTATTATACCAGCAATTCTATGCCTTTCCTAAAAATTACTCCGATCACTCGGTTATTTTTGACATTATTTCATTGAGATGTTGATTCTCAAAATGTTGATTGAAAACACAAAACATGCGGATAATCTTGAATAATAAATTCGAAGTATTGACCTTTGAATTCAACACATGCTACTCATCTCTTAGGTAAAATAACTCATTTTATTTCCCGATAACCATTTGACAAGCCGTTGTCAATAGAATTATTAAAAATAATCTAGGCGGAACTGGGGGCAGTTGGGTGGGTTAAGGTTATTCGGAACAAAGTGGACCCCTTTCTCTGCATACCATTCTAGAACGATTTTACTGTAATGACAGCTTGCACACTCTGGCCAAAACATTACGGGATGGTCGTGGGATCGAATGAACGGCAAAATTCGTTTTTGGAGACACTTTTTTTGGTATAGCTCCGATGTCATTGTCTTATTTGTAACGAAAACTTTCGTTTTTTTTTTGCCACAGCTGCAAATGCCCTGTTAAATCATAAATTTTCTTGCAAATTTGTCGGCAAAATCAAATTTAAATTTGGCTGAAACATCCCCCCAAGCCGTTGTCAAGTAAAATTGAACATTTTTGAACAATTTTTTTCTTCATTCAATGACAAAAATAGTTATTTATTCATTTGAAAAGTTTCGTGTAATTCGAAAAAGAACTTGAGTTTCAGAAAGTATTACAATGAAAAGATAGAAAAATATTTATGTAACTAAAAATAGAATAAAAAATTCGAAATATTTCACGAACATGTTCGTAGATACTAATACTACAAAACAACAACATCGGTTACCTCATGAAAAATAGGGGGGGCTATTTCAAAAATTTTTACTGTTTTGCTTTTCTGAAACCCGTAGTACTGTCGGAAATTCGAATCGAATTGTAAAAAAATTTCTTTCTTATTCTTATTTGATTTGATGACTTCTTGAATTATACAAATACACCGTAACGCACCAAGCAGCACATTGTCATTTACTGTCTTAATGGTCTCGTTAACAATTTTTCAGCATACCTTTCGTTGGAAACATTTTCCAGCTTCGGTTTGATCGCTTCGACAGATCCCACATTCATCATGTCAACCGATAACCGGTTGTCAAGATCCTCTCAGTCACCTTTCACTACGGTTGGCGCCTGATAGATAGTGGTCCATTTCGTGTGCAACGATGTGCGTGTGTGCGATGGTTCGATTGTGAGTTAGGTCTTGACACTGGTACATTAGCCACCAATGGAGAAAGAAACCCCGTTCATCACAAAAAAAACCTCCCTAAAAGGATGTTAACCAAACAGAAAAGTTTTTGTTTCCCTTGCACACTTCCGAAAAGTGGTCCGACAGTGGAGTCGTGCTCGAGCTTGTACCGTAGAAAAAGGTTACCAAGCGCCCTGACACCTATCTATTTGGAAAAACATTAATTTTTACCGCTCAAAAAACATAATATCATCATCCAAAATGAATATTTCAGCAACGCGAACGTCGAACAAGCGGAAATCTGCAATGAAACGAATCCCGCCGCGTTTGGCTTGTGGCGATTCTTTTAGAAGCATCCCACGGGTAACTGCCATCCGCGTACGGTGCGATAGACGATGCTTACTTGGTAGCTACGCAAATTTATTATGCAAAACCATTTCCCGAGGGAATTGTAGGATGGAATCTACCCCAGTAATGCAAGCTGAAAGACGGTGGCTGTGATTTCTGCTCTCAGTCTGAGGACAGGGGGGGAGGGGGTGGTTGTAGGAAAACAGTGGCAATATTCCGTTCCTTTCAGAGCCCAAATGGTAAACCCAAAGTTAAGGAAAGAAGTAAAATTGACGATAGTATGATAACGAACAGTCTGGAGAGAAAGAAATATTCAACTTTAATAACATCTTATCGACGTCCTGGTACTGACCAACTGATTGGTTGGAAAACTCCGATGGGAACTTTTCCTAGTTTGAAGTGTAGTTATCGGTGCGGTTAGTGACGTCTCGAGACGTACTTTTGATTTGCTTTGCGTACTTCGAAATGATCTTCTGATTGGAATAAATTGGGTGACAGAATGAATAGTTCTGTACCGTTATAACTTACTTCAACTCAAATGAAATCCGCCATCGAACTATCTAATGCTATCTTCCGGCTTGTGTTGAATATAATTATCTCGATTAGATTTTTGTTCATGAACATCAGTGCTTGTTTTGTTGTTATATTAGGTTGTCTGCAACCTGCTTCGAATCTGCTAACGTGCGTGTTGACTTGCGCTCGACTCGATGTAGGACAAAGGAAACATGATTATTACCACACATCCTTACACCGGCTACGGTTTCAGATATCGCGCAATCTAATAAACTGTGTTATTTCCGGTATGCTGGTGAGTGCTGAGCTATAGACCGATGTTGCATTACAGCTGCGCTCACATTTTGCAACTAGACCTTATCCAGTACTCCTGTTTAATTATGATAGATAGCGCATATTTCATAATTGCTTTGCATATCCCTAAAGGCCCTTGGGACTTAGTTGCAAAGAAACACGATCACACATGTTATAATTCTAAATAATTTAAATAACTTTTAAACGCTACTATAATTGCAGTGCAATTAGTACTTTTAGTACTTTTCAAATCATTGAACGTGATATTCTATGCTTTTGAAAATTAACCATTAAATGAATACTTCTCCACGGTCTGCATTTTCATATCCGTTTTACCTCTAGTCTCGTTTTATTAAAAAAACATATAAATTAGTTCTCAATTTTTTTAATATTGCTAACCATAACGGATTTTATCAACGAATTTTGAAAAGTAAATGACAATGATTTGTAGAGAGCTAAACCAAACGGATGTTCAGTGCATTGATATTGTTTACTTTTTCTTTTGCAACGGTGAATAGCTCAAACTAAATATATACTGAAGTCTTTTTTTTACGTGGAGGATCTGCGAAAAAAAAACGAATAAATTGGAAAATTTGCAATAAAAACGTCACGTATATTCGAAAATCCGCGTAGACAAATCGCGTAACTTCAGCAATCCGCGTAAAAACGCGCGGCTTCAGAAATCCGAGCAAAAAAACAGCGTAACTTCGAAAATTTGCATTAAGAATCGCGTGATTTCGTAAATCTGCGTGAAAACCTCGTATCTTCGAAAATCCGCGTAAAAAAAATGCGCCCTTCTAAAACTTCTGAAATTCGTGTAAGAAAACGGTGGTTTCGGAAATTCACGTGTAAAAAACACGTAACGTCGGAAATTCGCATTAAAAAATATGTAACCAGCAGTGTTGGTGATTGCCGAAAATTTGACAGAAGCTGCTATATTGCTATCTATATTGTATACAACATTTTCAATCCGGTAGAAGATGCTACAAGAACTCGAGTCTCTCAATGCATGAACCGTGAGACAATTTCACTACATTTCTTCGCTTCACTTTATACTCTAAGTATTTCACGTCCTTAAAAAAAATTACAGTTTGATAATAATCGTTGTTGAGTGGAATTTCCCAAGAGAGAATCGCAAGTTGACAATTATCCGTCTCTCTTTGATGGTACTGATTCAATCGTGTGAAGAGTTGCCAGTGAGCGTTCTTTGATACGATAAAAGCCATCCTTGGTAACCAGGGATATCCACGTAGAAAAACGCCTGACCTCGGAAATTCGCGTAAAACACTCGTAGCTTCGAGAAACTGCGTAAAAAACTCGTGATGACGAAAATACACGTGAACAAAACGCGTTCTTCTGAAACTTCTGAAATTTAGGTAAAAAAACGCGTAGCTTCGAAAATTCAAGTGAAAAACACGTTACTTCGGGAATTTGCATAAAAAATTCGAAATCCGCGTAACTTCGATAATCTGTGTACAAAAAACGCGTAACTTCGGAAATTTAAGTGAAAAAAAGCGTAGCTTCAAAATTCGCATGGAAAATCGCGTAATTTTGGAAATCCGCGCATGAAAGCTTCGAAAATTGGCGTAAAAAGCACATAACTTTAAAAATCTGCGTAAAAACTCGCAACCTCTGAAATCCGCGTAAACAAAACGCGTACTTCTAAAACTCTAAAACGGTAACGTGTAACTTCGGAAATTCACGTGAAAATATGAAGCGTAACTTCGTAAATTCTCCTAAATAATCGCGTACCTTCGGAAATCCGCACATAAAAACGTGTAGCTTTGGAAATCCGCGTAAGAAAGCGTAGCTTCAGAAACTTTAGAAATCTACGTGAACAAAACGCGTACTTCTGAAACTTCTAAAGATCGCGTAAAAAGCGCATCGCTTCGAAAATTCACATGAAAAAACACGAATACTTCGGAAATTCGCATAAAAATCGCGTGACTTCGGAAATCCGCGCATAAACACGGAAAGACCGAAATTAGCATTTTGGCGAAAAAATTAGTTGATTTTCTGATTTTAGTTAGTTATTTTTTGAGACAACTAAAAAAATCTTACTTTTGCTAATTTAGATTTTTGATTCTAATTCTCTTAATAATAATAAAATATTTGTTGAAATGGCTATTTTTTTTAGTTGAATTCACCAAATAAACGTGCTGTCATTTCTTAGCTAAGGCACGCTTCATATCCATTCAACTAATTTTTTTGCTGAGTTAGAGAAATAAAACCAACATAAATGGTTGAATTGGTTTCTGCAATTAGCAGCTATATGGCGCTCGTTAACACCGTAATGACTACTAGCCACTAGATGGCACACTACTACCGAAAAAAATTTCAGTCGCGGTTATCTTTTCTATATTTGCAGGTATAAATACGATGTTGTATTGGAGAAAAAGACATAAGCGAAACATAAGCTTCTTTTTGAAAAATTTTACTTCTAAATCGCTGTTTTCTTCATTCGACTTCGCGAAATCAGCTCTCTCACTGAAAACTTCGAGCACTCGGAAAACAAAAACCGAATACAAGTAATACACCGGACGGCGTCGCCCGGCAGGTTAGAAGATACTAAAAATATTCGATAATACAATTAGAGTGCAACATTCGAAACTCACTTCACTGTTTCGCGTAAAAACATTATTACCCACAATCGCTTCAACTGCGCACAAATTCTGAATAAATACACTTTCCACTAACAGTTTACGTCATTTTTACATATCGGTTTAGAAATTTATATAGGGATATATCGTAACACATGCGAAAAACATCTAAACAATTTGCGAGCAGCTTCAACAAGACTGTCCCTTTTAGCTTTTTAATGGATTGTTTTGCTTTGACACTGCTGTCCTTCAGTAATGACGGTGATAGATAAATAGAATCAAAGTTTCTGATTTTAATAACGAAATTAGTTGTCAATGAGAATTTCGTGTTGGATTGAAATATTGCTGGTTTGTGTCCAGAATATTCGCCAACTAAACACATTCTCTAAAAATAAGAGTTTTTTTCAGCACAGTAAATTATAAATTTTAACTAGTTTTATAGTTATTTTGGAAATTTTGTTGTTAAAATCAACTAATTCAAAAACAGTAATACGAATTAGGCGCAGAGCTAATTTCGGTCGTTCCGTGAAAGCATCGAAAATTCGCGTAAAAAGCACGTAACTTTGAAAATCTGCATAAAAACTTGTAACTTCGAAACTCCGCGTAAATTGAAATCCACGTAAAAATAATCATCATCCTCGGAAATTCGCATAAATAATCGCGTACCTTCAGAAATCCGCCCATGAAAACGCGTAGCTTTGGAAACCAATGTAAGAAAACGTAACTTCAGAAATCTGTGGCTTCGGGAGTCTACGTGAAAAAAAACTCGGCACTTCGGAAATCCGCGTAACGGAAATTCCGCAACTTCGAAAATTCACGTGAAAAAAAGAAGCGTAACTTCAGAAAGTCGCTTAAATTTTGGAAATCCACGCATAAAAATGCGTTGCTTTCAAAATCCGCGTAAGAAAGCGTAGCCTCAGAAATCCGTGTAAAAACTCGTAACTTCAGAAATCTACGTAAACAAAACGCGTACTTCAGAAAATTCTAAAGTTCGCGTAAAAAGCACGTGGCTTCGAAAATCCACGTGAAAAATCGCGAAAACTTCGAAAGTTTGCATAAAAAACGCGTAACATCAGGTATTTGCGTAAAAACACGTAACTTGGAAAATTCGCACGGAAAAAGTGACTTAACTTCGGAAATCCACGTTACACAAACCGCGTGGCTACGGAAATTCAAGTGAGAAAAAACTTAGCTTCGGAGGTATGCGTAAAAACTCGTAACTACGAAAATCTACGTAAACAAAACGCGTACTTCTAAAATTTATGAAATTCACGTACAACACGCGTGGCTTCGGAAATTCACGTGAAAAAAAGAAGTGTGACTTCGGAGATTCGAATAAAAAATCGCGTACCTTCGGAAATTCACTCATAAAAACGCGTAACTTTAGCTATCAGCATAATAAAGTGTAACTTCGAAAATCCGATTGATAAATAAGCGTAATTTCGAAAAATCGCGTAACTTCGGAAACCCACTTGAAAAAGTGTTACTTCCTAAATTCACACAGAAAAACGCTAAACTTCCGAAATCCGGGTTAAATCATCGCGTAACTTTCCGAAGCATTTCCGAATACGCGAAAACACGCGTAACTTCGGCAATCCGCGTGAAAAAAGCGGAATTTCACAAAGGAAAACTTTGGAAATTCGCGTAGAAAAGCGTAACTTCGTAAATCCGCATGAGAAATGCGTAGCTTCTGAGATCCACGTAAAAAATCGCGTGGCTTCGAAAATTTCCTTAAAAAACCGCTCCAAAAGTAATTTTATAAAAATCAGTGTAAAAACGTGATTAATCCACCTTGCAGTGAGATGATACCTTTTTTTATCAATCCGCATGTGTTTTTTGCATGGATATTCTTAGGTGTTTTAGTTCTCATGACATTATTTTAATTATCGTCGTTTTAAACGGCAAATTCAGATTTTAATCACTCATTACCCTGTAATGTCGAAACTGCAAATCGTATCGAATTTCAATCTTAACGTGTGACAATCGATTGAACATTCCATGACATGACGAAGTAAGTTCCACTTTAGAGTTTTTCGTCATTATTTATGGTACTTTGATTCGAATGGTCATAAAATAATACGCCAAACAATTTACATCTTCTATATCGGTATAAATTTTAAAAACTCATCATCCGTAATTCCAGAATCGGATGAAATTCACCAATTTTGTATGGGACCTTAAGTCCATAAATTAAGTTTTTGTTTTTAAAGTTCGATTTGGCCTTTTTGAGAAAATGATTGAGCTTTGAGATACGATTCGATACTGGAACCGGAATTCTAAAATCGGTGTAACCGAAATCAGTTAAATTCATCTGAGAAATTGTAGTGCGAATTAAAATTTGGGGGTACATTCCGATTCCAAAAACCAATAACGCTTAAACTGAAATAAATTTATTTGGTAATCGACTATCCAAATCTGCAAACCCGATAAACCTGATTAATTTATGTGAAATGGACATTTTTATACTAATCACCCTGTATCTCCTAAACCAGAAGTCGGATCTGACTAAAAAGTAAGACGTTTTATAGGATTTTAGGACCTCTCATTTGAATCATAGATGATTCTTAGATTCGTATTCAAACGTAATTCAGGAACCTTGTTTGGGAGTATACTACTTTTCATATGAATCTGAGTTTGTAGAAAACGGTTTAGCCATCTCCGAGAAAATTGAGTGAAATTATTTGTCACACACGCATTTGCTGATCTCGACGAACTGAGTCGTATGGTATATGGAAGTCATGTTCTTCCAGCATTTATTACTGTAAGTAGTTTATATCAATATAATTTTGGAATTACTTCCAACTCGAAAATGCTGATATCATCTGGTTTACATATGCCACATTCGAAGGATTATGTTGCCAAAAACGAACCGTGCTAAAATCGGTCCGAGGCAAATTATCATGAAAAAGGATGCTGTACACAGTCTTTTTGATAATTAAAAACAATTGTATGTAACAGTACAAAAAATCGTTTTTCACGTTGCTCCCAAGCATTGCTTTGTCATACAGCGCTCAAAACTCCTACTGGTGGAATAGGGAAAAAAGTCGCTTACACAAAAATGTCGATACCTCCGTTGAAAATGGACGGATTTCAACAATCTATGGTTTGTTGGATAGCTTTTATCATGCGGAATCTAAGTACGGAAACATATTCTGTTTTCAAGGTCAATTGTGACAGATACTGTCAAAAAACTGAAAATATTGACATAAAACTTCGAATAATTCGAAAAGTAAACATCTTATCCCAAGACCATTCAATAGCGTTCAGGGTGACGGGGAGACCTTTCATTTACGACTAGTTTGATCAAAATCGGTCCAGCCATCTCTGAGATCTCGACCTCTTAGTTGACAACACACATACAAACACACACACATACACACACACGGACATTTGTTCAGTTCGTCGAGCTGAATCGATTGGTATATGACCATTTGGCCCTCCGGGCCTCGGAAAATTTTTCTAAAGTTTGAGCGAATTCTAAACCTTTATATATATATATATATATATATATATATATATATATATATATATATATATATATATATATATATATATATATATATATATATATATATATATATATATATATATATATATATATATATATATATATATATATATATATATATATATATATATTTATATACATATATATATATATATAAGTTAACAGCCAGCGTTTCCCAAGAACGTCACCAATAGCAGACGATCGAGATTCCCACAGAATGAAGACCGCAGCATCAACAACAATCGTCGCCCCAGCATCAGTCACGTACACGGTAAACAAATCTTGTATCGCGTTACCGGCGCTAGGGAATAGCAAATCGACAGGGTTCTCACGATCGGCAGCTAGCTAGGTTAGGCTTAGAGTAAAGTTAGAACAAAAATAAAGTTTAGTTTCAGTTTAACCTCAGAAGTGAAAAGTGTTCTCTCTTTTTAAAAACCCCTTTGCGAGGGTAGATATTTTAAATGGCGCAGTCGTTCGGATTGTAGTGCGGTTTTTTTTTTCAAGTGATTTCTTTCGGCACGAAGAGCCATCCCCGAATGTACATCGGTGATTAGTGAAGAGATCCAGAAGAAGCTGCACCGGACCCATCATCTAGTTAACAGCGAGAGAATATCGCAACCTAACCGTAAGTAATTTTAATCTTTTAATTAACTATTATCACATAAGTTTAACGCATTTAACATTTCTTAGCTATTGCCTAAAAGTGAGCTATTGACATTGTAGTGAAGTGAAATTAATTTTAGTTAAACAAATCAGTGAAAATGGAACAGCACATCGCTGCTCTCAATCAACAGATCGCCTCACAGGAGGACGAAATTCAACAATTAAGAATGGAGCTTCTAGGTGCGTCAGAAGCTGCCCAAGCGGCTCAAGTAGCAGCTGCCGAGGCTAGAACAAATATGCTACCTCGAGCTGCAGGAGATCCCGAGAGTATTTTAAAATCTCTCCAGACTCCCCAGATCATTCGAGACCTTCCCAGTTTCGATGGAAACCCAATAAAATTGCATTCTTTTATTAGAGCCATTGATAGTTTAATGCCAACTATCAATAGAGCTGTTGGAACAGATTGCCACCAAGTTTGGATTCAAGCAATTCGAACCAAAATAGTGGGAGAAGCAGACAATATTCTAGAATTGTACGGTACAAATTTGAATTGGACCGACATAAAGCAAAATTTAATCACACATTATAGCGACCGACGGGATGAGGTGTCTTTGACACGCGACCTCTTCGCTATTCACCAAGTGAGCACTGTAGAAGAATTCTACAGCAAAATCTCGCATGTGGTATCTCTGTTAGTGAATTTGCTGAACATCAGTGAAGAGCACACAGCTGTGAAAGCTGCGAAGAACAATTTTTATCAACAGCTAGGACTAAAAGTATTTTTGGGTGGATTGAAGGATCCGTTAGGACCAATAATCCGGGCTCAGGCCCCAACAAATTTAAAGGATGCTCTTCGATTATGCATCGAAGAAGGCAATTACTCTCACACACGAAATAAACCATTTGGCACACCTCCACCAATTCCACAAAAGCCAAATTCATCTCCACAATGGCCCATTAAACCGTTTAACAATAGATTACAATTTCCACCATTTTCACAAAAACCCATTCAATTTCCACCACAACGACCAATTCAATTCACACAACAAAGACCTTTTCCCTTCCAACAACCACGATTCCAATTCCCGCAACAACGACCATTTCCCTTCTCACCGCAAGGACAATTTCAAAATCTCCAACAACGACCATTTCCGTTTCCTCAAAGAGTGACTCAAAACCCACAACCAAAGCCAACTCCAATGGAAGTGGATAGCTCCATTAGAAGTAGGCAGATAAATTATATGAACCGTCCACATTTTCAAATAGAGGAATTTCCAACAAATTGTGATGATTCCTATTTCTATGATCCCAATGAATATTATTATTACGATAATTATAACCAACAATATCAAACTGCGTATGAAAACACTAACGAACCTCCACCAGTCGAAACAAAACCCCAACATTTAGAATCCAATCAAGAAACCGATAGCAAGGAAGCCGAAATTGATGATCTAAATTTTCATCAAGTGGCGGCAGACTTTCATCCGACGTAAATAATTTCATCCCTTACATCGAAATAAACACTTCCAAAGGCTTACTAAAATTTCTCATAGACACAGGTGCAAACAAGAATTACATTAGTACCAAGCACGTAAACCTTCAAAAATGCAGATTTACCGAGCCAACCTCTGTTCAAAATATCAATGGTTGTCATAAAATAAATCAATTTGTTGAATTTAACCCCTTTATTCAGATTCCTGGCACACAAAAATTGAAATTTTATATCTTTGATTTTCATCCTTATTTCGATGGATTAATTGGATACGAGGCGTTACAATTGCTGAAAGCCAATATTCTTACTGCTAGTAACGAACTTCAATTCAAATTCTTCTTCTGGCTTCTGGAAAAATTCAAATGCAACGAAAATATCCTCATTCTCAACGAATACAATTAAACTCTAACGAGACGAAATTCGTAAGCTTTCCTGTTAATATCAATAACGGCGATTTCCTAGTATCAGAAGATACTTTTATTTGCAACAATATACTCCTGCACTCAGGCTTGTATAGCGCAGTGAATAGTCGAGCTTGTTTAGCCATAACTAATAGTTCGAACGAGTTATCGCGAATCGATATTAGTCAACCCATGGAATTTGAATTAAATAATTTTGAAACCCAACCTTCACCAAAATTTGCCAAGCCGATAAACCAGCGTTTATTCGATCAATTGCGATTGAATCACCTTAACTCGGACGAAAAATCGAAATTGTTGAACGTCATCAGTAGAAATCAGGGTGTATTTTTGTTAGAAGGAGAACACCTTACCTTTACTAACGCAATAAAACATAGCATCAAAACAAAAGATGATTTGCCTATTTACTCCAAATCGTATCGGTACCCCTTTTGTCATAAGGAGGAAGTACAAAAACAAATTCTCAAAATGCTTGAACAGGGTATTATAAGACACTCTGTCAGCCCTTGGACTTCTCCGGTTTGGATCGTCCCGAAAAAGATGGACGCTTCCGGTCAAAAGAAATGGCGATTGGTAATCGACTATCGGAAGTTAAATGAAAAGACTATCGATGATCGATACCCAATCCCGAACATAACCGACATCCTCGATAAACTCGGGAGATGCAATTATTTTTCTACGCTAGACTTAGCATCCGGTTTCCACCAGATCGAAGTTGAAGCATCAGACATTCCCAAAACGGCTTTTAATGTCGAGAATGGACACTATGAGTTTTTGAGAATGCCCTTTGGACTAAAGAATGCCCCCTCTACGTTTCAGAGAGTAATGGACAACGTTCTAAGAGAACACATTGGCCTAAGATGTTTCATCTATATGGATGATATCATCGTTTTTTCAAGTAGTCTTCAAGAACATCTGGATAATTTGGGAAAAATTTTCGATACACTATCTAGATGCAATATGAAAGTACAATTAGATAAGTGCGAGTTTCTATGTAAAGAAGTTGCATTTTTAGGACACATCGTTACTACTGAAGGAGTTAAGCCAAACCCAGACAAAATTAATATTATCAAAAATTGGCCATTGCCAAAGAGCGAAAAAGAACTTAGAAGCTTTCTTGGAATTTTGGGTTACTATCGAAAATTTATAAAAGATTTTGCGAAAATAGCGAAACCTTTAACAAATTCACTTAGGAAAGGCGAAACCATCATTCATTCTGAAGAGTTCATTAAATCATTTCAAAAATGTAAAGCAATCCTCACTAGTAATGACATACTCCAATACCCAGATTTTGATAAACCCTTCATTTTAACTACAGACGCCTCTAATCATGCAATTGGCGCTGTTCTTTCACAAGGACCTTTGGGTAAAGACAAACCCATCGCGTTTGCTTCACGCACATTGAATAAATCTGAAGAGAATTATTCAACGATCGAAAAAGAACTCTTGGCGATCGTTTGGAGTTGTAAACATTTTCGACCGTACCTCTATGGAAGAAAATTTACGCTCTACACCGATCATAAACCGTTAACTTACAGTTTGAATCTAAAAGAACCGAATCAAAGATTGATCCACTGGCGTTTAAGCTTAGCAGAATTCGATTACGATGTTCAATACAAACCTGGAAAACAAAACGTCGTAGCAGACGGATTGTCTAGAGTTGTTCAAGAAATTAACGTTAACGAAAATGAACTATCATCAGATAACGCAACAGTACATTCCGCAGACACGGATGATTCCGAATACATTCCGTGTACAGAAAAACCTTTAAATTATTTCAGTAATCAAATAATCCTTCAAGTTGGCCCCGAAGAAGATAATATTCACGAAGAGGTTTTTCCGAGAGTTCATAGAAGAACCATTACAAAATTAATATTTGGTATCCCCCAATTGATAACAATATTTAAAGATTTTATGGACTTGAAACGCAATAATTGCATATTGTGTCCCGAAAGTTTGATAAATACGATTCAAATAGTATACAAAAATTACTTTAGTCGATGTAAGACTTTCAAAATTTTCATCACGCAGAAACTTTTGGTTGACTTAAAAACCCTCGAGGAACAAAGTGCCACCATTGAACAAACTCATGAATCAGCCCACCGAGGAGTTTGGGAAAACGAAAAACAAATATCCAATCGGTTCTACTTTCCAAAAATGAAGCATAAAATTCAACAGTTCATCAAAATTTGCGAAATATGTAATAGAAACAAATATGACCGACACCCATACAAAATTAAACTTGGCTCAACACCGAACACGAAAAAACCATTAGAAATAATTCATATTGACATATTTTTAACTCAACCGTACATCTTTTTATCTGCAGTAGATAAGTTCTCTAGATTCGGAGTATTGATCCCAATAAAATCCAGGAATATAGTCGATGTTAGAAGAGGCCTGCTGAAACTTTTCTCAACCTATGGTACACCGGAGCTTATCGTAAGTGATAACGAACCTGCATTTCGATCAGCCGACATAAGAGGTATGGTAAATAATTTGAATGTACAGATGCATTTCGTGCCTGCTAATCACAGTGAAAGTAATGGTTTGGTCGAAAGATTTCATTCAACAGTTGCAGAAATCTTTCGATGTATAAAGCCCCAGTACAATGACCTTACGCACAAAGAAATTTTCTTAATTGCTTGTACTTTGTACAACAACACGATTCATTCAGCCACCGGTTTCAAACCGAGAGAGATTTTCTTTGGGCTAAAGGACGAACACGAACGGCCTCTTGACATTCAGAAAATGATAGAAGAAAGAGACAACTTCTATGATGAGGTAATTTTGGCAAACGATAAGACACGATCAAAAAATTTATCCTTCCACAATAAAGGAAGAGAAGAAGCACCTCACATAGCAGACGAAGAAATAGTTTTCAAAAGGATTCAAGGAATCAAAAAGAAAACTAAAGAAAGATTTTCACCGACTGAAGCTATGGAGGACAAACAAAGAACGATCCTCGATAAGTCCGGCCGGGAAATTCACAAAGAAAACATAAAAAGACTTTGAAATTAATATTTGTCTTTCTTTCAGGATGGACTTTCGGATCATCGCACTCATTTCTCTCATTCCCTTTTCCTATCCTCAATTCATTCAAATACATGACATTTCGAATAATCCGGGTGCGTTAATTATGAAAGTTGGAGAAGGTAGAATTAGTTCAGGCTATGATAAGGTTTTGCACATTATAGAATTAAACCAGTTCCAGAATTCAATTACTACAATTAAAAATGTGTTAAATCGAATCAACAATAAAACAGGAGATTTTTCAAATTTAATCGAATTAAAGCTTTCAATGATAAATGATACATTCATGAGCCTTCTCCCAAGAAACAGAAAGGTAAAAAGATCAATAGAAATGTTAGGAAGCACTATCAAACTAATCACCGGAAATTTAGACGCCCAGGATTTGAGAAATATTAATGCAGATCTATATGCACTGAAAAACAATGAAAATAGCTTATTAAATGAAAATAACAAACAAATATCTATCAATGCAAATTTTCAAGAACGAATTAATATTGTAAACAATCAGATCAAGGATCATGAGAACAGTTTAGCTAAAATTTTACTTAAAGAAGATTATATCATAACTGAATCCACTAAAATTTCAATCTTATTTCAATTAGATATGCTCTTAAACTCATTACATTCTATAGAAAATAGCTTATCACTCGTCAAGGTCAACATAATAAACAAACAAATTTTATCAAATAGTGAACTAGAGGTCATAGCAGCAAAGCTAACCAAGCAAGGATTCAAGATTGATAGTTTAGACGAAGTTTGCGTGTACCTGACAACTACAGCGTTTTATCAAGGAGATAACATCATTATCAGCATCAATATCCCTAACGTACAGCCTATTGTGTTTGACAAAATGCTTTTATTACCGCTACCTGTGAACAACAAAACAGTGAACATTGACCACAAAGTAATCTTCAAACATGTAAACGAGACGTTAGCCGTTTCTACAGGATGCCAAGAAACGCCCAAAATTACTATCTGTAAACGAGAACTATTGACAAACATCAGTGCAGATGATTGCATCGCACCATTGATTAGAGGTTTGAACGGAAAATGTCCCTTCTCAGAATTGCCACAAACCATCGAATATGAATTACCCGCACCTGGTACCATAATAGTCAAAGCGCTCACCAACAAAATTACATTGAGCAGCACGTGTGGAATTAATCAAAAAAGAGTTGAAAGGCATTTTTCTCGTCTCATTCCACAATTGTACCATCATTATTGGAAACAAATTATTCGAAAACTATGAAATTCAATTCCGTCACCCTATTATCGCACCACTAAGGTCAAACCAAATCGCAGAAACACATTTGGAAAAATACGTCAACATAACCCAGTTACATGACCTACATATCGAAAACAGGAAGAACCTTCAATCTTTAGAATTGAAACAACATTTATCAATTGGTTCCTTCATATGCGCAGTTATCCTGATTACAACAATTCTAGGCATCGTTTATCATAAAACCAAAATATCTTCAACAGCATTAGTCGAACGCACGGGTCGTGCTTCTTTAAGGGATGGAGGAGTTAACAGCCAGCGTTTCCCAAGAACGTCACCAATAGCAGACGATCGAGATTCCCACAGAATGAAGACCGCAGCATCAACAACAATCGTCGCCCCAGCATCAGTCACGTACACGGTAAACAAATCTTGTATCGCGTTACCGGCGCTAGGGAATAGCAAATCGACAGGGTTCTCACGATCGGCAGCTAGCTAGGTTAGGCTTAGAGTAAAGTTAGAACAAAAATAAAGTTTAGTTTCAGTTTAACCTCAGAAGTGAAAAGTGTTCTCTCTTTTTAAAAACCCCTTTGCGAGGGTAGATATTTTAAATTATATATATATATATATATATATATATATATATATATATATATATATATATATATATATATATATATATATATATATATATATATATATATATATATATATATATATATATATATATATATATATATATATATATATATATATATATATATATATATAGACCTCGGTATACTAGAGTTATTCGTAAAGAATCTTTCCAAAGAGCGATTTTTCATCTAGATAAGAGATATTAAGTGTGGTTGGCGTAGGTAAAGCATTCACAACTGATTTTAATCTTCCAATGAAGAGAAAAAATATTTCGCTGGGTAGATTAATGTGTATCACGTAGGTCTATAATATAAAAAGTATGAAATATATCTACTGCTTTCTATATTGATATTTCTAGTAAATACAAGATCAATACATGTGCCTTAGGGTGGGACAAAATATTGATTTCAGCTCCACCAAACTTTTCGTGTTCCTTTTGAGTTCCATAAGCACCATGCAAAGTTTTAGCTCTATCGGAGAAACTATATTTTCGCGCCCGAGGTTTCAAATTTGTAATTCAGTTTAGTATGATGATTTTTTTGAAGTGACAAGCCATGTTCCAAAACTCACTGTAAAGACACAAAAAAGTCTAACTTTTTATTTTGAAGAAATAGGTTTTTGTAATCTTCTACAATATTTTAGAAAAACTCAAATCCAATAACTTTGAAGAAGACATAACCTCTCTATCTCATATAGTTTAGAATGTATAAACAATACTATTTTATGCAAACAAAAACCTAATTTACATGGCTTTTTTGTGTCTTTACTGTGAGCTTAATATTATCTTGTTTTGAGACAAAATGGGGCGTGCTTGATTTCTTCATATACTTCATATACTTCATATACTTCATATACTTCATATATTTCATATACTTCATATAATTCATATACTTCATATACACTTTTGAAACGAATTTGGATTTTTAGTGGTATGAAGAAATTCATTCCTTTCGCCACATTCAAATCTATATTTTTCAGATACATATACAGATCAACCTGTATATGTGGCAACCTTGTTTCTCACGGCATATTTCAAAACGACAGCCATACTAGTATAAAGATGTGTTCAACATCAATACATTTATTTTCGCATTGCGTGAGAGCGTTGTCCGTCGTAATTGAATGTATTAGTGACGGCCCTCAACTTCCATTTTGATGAATCTGATGCTTTTGGCAGGAAATGCAGAAAATTCAATTAATTCTTAATGATGCTATGTGGGACTGAGAAATGCCTTGAATTGTCACGACCAACAGGATCTGCATTTAGACAGAACTGAGATGGCTCTTGGCATGTACACTCGGTAAACTGGTCCGAAATTTGTCTCGGAATTCATTGTGATTTCTAATTGTATTCCAAAGAAGATTAAACAATCTATTTCGGGCAGAATCAGTAGGTGCATTTGAAACTCACAATGCATTCCGACCCAAATTCCGGACAACTTAACTGAGCAGTGCTGACGACTACCACTGCACTATGGTCCGAAACGGGAAATAAGAGTATTAGTTTTTTGTAGTTGGTGTCTTCACAATATTGAAACACTTCAATGTTGTTGCAATACACGTTCAAGTGGAAAAATTTGGAATCCATTGGTAGTTAGATTATATAAATCTTTCGACAGATCACTGAACTATGAACGTAACAACACGTGTAATGAGTTTTCCTCTTTGATACACGTTAAACCAACATTTCAGAAAAGTTTAACTTTGAATTATTTGAGATTATGTCATACAACTGAAAATTTTATCATAAAACTAATATTGTATTTCCGATGTTTGTAATCAAATGGCGCTCCTTGATTGAAATCTGAAATCTAATTTTCTTAATTGAACTCAAAAATGATTTTGTCGTACAACAAAGTTATAGGAAATATTATTTTGAGCAGCATTGCTGAAAAAAGCACCTCTCTAGCTTTTCATTTGATCGAGTTACATCAACTTTCCCGAGAAAAAGTAGGGTGGCTCCTGAAAATTCACTTTTTTTGTTCTAATTTATTTGTGAAACGTTCTACAGAAAAGTTGTTTTCAGAAGAGTTGTTGAACTCACAATTGCGCACATTTTTGAGTTCAATTAAGAAAATTAAATTTCAGTTTCCTAGTAACTTTTTTCATCAAAAAGAGCGCCAATTGATTACAAACAACTTTTGTTAAGGCACCAACGACAAAAAACTAATATTCAATAGTGAAAATATTTTTGTCACGCTAATTTCCCGTTTCGAACCACTGTGCACGGGCAGGCCTTTGATGTAGCTTTGCTGTGTGTTCGGCTGCGGCTGTTCTTCGGTACAATTCTGCTGCTCGGCGCTCGCTTCATTGCAAAAGTATGAGGTCTTTGATGTTGCTCTCTCCTATGTTTTTTCCGGCAACCGTTGCTCAGAAAATGATGGGAAAAAGTGAAATGTTTATCTTTTATACCGACGCAGTTGTACAGTAGCAGATATTTTGTTCTCCTCCTCAGAACGCGTTTTGATTGGCTTGTGCTGACATGAATCAAATCAGACAGTTTTTTCAATAGTGTTCTATTCCCCCGGTGAACGACGAAAGTGGTTAAAGCCGAGGTAAAATAAATGATATAGAAAAAGTGTATTATTGAAACACTTCAATGTTGTCGCAATACACGTTCAAGTGGAAAAATTTGGATGATTATATGAATCTTTCGACAGATCACTGAACTATAAACGTAACAACACGTGTAATGAGTTTTCCTCTTTGATACACGTTAATACAAAGCATTTCAGAAAAGTTTAATTTTGAATTATTTGAGATTACAAACGCTAGACACACAAACCACCGCCCTCTGTAAATCAGACCCATAAATAACCCAACATAATCACATTTAGAACACAAATAAATCGAGAACCCTTCTTTCACTTCACTGCCCCAGGTATGTGTCGCCAGTGGTCAGCAGTTGAAGAAGTGTTATCCGTCTCAAAATTCTATCTGGTTTTCCTGCAACCAATTGATGGTAAGGACGAAAGAATTCCCAAATTCTTTACACATTCCTAGCGAAGCCCAACAGCATCGCAAAATGTGAGGAGATGCAAGGGAAGAGACTGTTTTTGTCGTTAGCTCAAAGGGCGTGTAAGTAGATTTTCCGGAGCCACTTTCTCAACTTTTGATTTATAACCACCGCTTTGGAATCAATAAAGAAGTGCTCGACATTTTATTGGCGATGTCGGAAGAGGTTAAGCAAAGGCTGAAATATAAGTCAGGGGCAAGTGCAATAAAATAAATCTTTTATTTCAACTGATAAATATTTGAACTAAGCATGTTAAAAAGCCTATGCTTCTGTATTTCGCATACACATTTACTCAAGAGAGCCGAAGGAAATTTAGATAATAAGAATATCTTATCTGAAAAAGAAATTAAAAATATCAGCAATCATGATTTAGGATAAAGCCTCACCAGAGGGAAGCTATTCCTGTTGTGCTAAATTACACTGCAATACTAAGACAAACATCTCATGACAATCCATTTTCTTATCAACATCAACATACAGGTACGGCAGCGGTAGGCTTCGGCATACAGCGTGACACACTTTATGGACCACGCAGATCTAGATTTTCGCCCACTTGAGACAGGGTGGCAGACGAAGACGGATTTATCGTGGGATGAGTAAATTTGCACATTTTTTCCGTGGCTTCAACCGGGCCATTGTTAGCATTCCTTCTGGTACACACCGGAATTCTGAGAACGAAAATTGCGCGAAGAAGTTTAAATTAAGTCTTCATAATTAATTGATGTCGCTTCAATTGGATTTTCTATTATGGATGAAGTATTTATGGCTTCTGCTTGACGGAGCAGCGAATGGTTTTACTCCTTCAAAATGATTGGTTGTAGCTCCTTGTGTTGAGCTGTTTGTGCCAACTTTATCAAGTGGTTGTCCCTATTGAGACCGGCCTCGAACCATTTCCCAATTTGCTGAGCAAATTGATTTTCGGTGTTGACTTGAACAATGCCCCGAAGAAATCGTCGTCGGTGAAAAGGTGGTTTGGAATTTTCACAGGAACGAAATACCAGAATGTAAACAAATCGACAAATTTTCCGAAACAACACTACTCTTCCGGTTGTATTCTTACTCCTTTAACTGGTCCCCCGTACATAAACAACTCAAGCAGCAAAAAGTACCATCAGTTTTCGCTACCGCAAGTTCAACTGTCCGTGGTCTAAAATCACATCGCGTACGGAAGCAAAAAGCAATTACGCTTTATTGAAAATCATTGGTTCCCCAGCAGAGTTTGACACATTTGGTAATAATAAAAAATATTTAGCGAAAACTTTAGCAAGAAAAGTTTCACTTCCAATCGAAAAGCGCTTCGATGAACGACGACGACGATGAGGAAAATCTCGGGCGGGTGAGAAAACTTTGCAATAGAAGCGATTTCTTCTTTGCTCGTCGTTACACCACAAGTCGCCTGTCAGAATGATAAAATATTACCGGAGCGTCTCGACAGTGGCCAAATACACACTTTGTACTACAGACGTCGCTAGTCACCGAATCTAGTTGATAAATTTATAAATGGTGCAGTATAGATAATTTCGTTAGAAAGCAATCAGGGAAATTTTTATCGAAGCAAAAGAAAAGTCCATCGACAGTAGTGACCTGTTTGGTCAAGCCATTAACTAACCGAATTCAGACAATACCATTGAGGTTTGACAAAAGCACAATCGTTTAGATCACCATTTCACTATTAGAGCGTGTTTGAGAATTCAAAATTCACAAGAACTACTTTACGAATGAGCAATTCCAAGAATCAACAACAGAGAATATGGTAAAACCCGAATCAATTTTTCCTTGATTTAATAAAAAAAAACACATAACACACAGAATACTTGGCAGCTTGAAAGTACAGAACAAGTTCCACGTGAAATTTCTCACTGCCTAGAAGCTGAACAATGTATTCCAGAAGCTGCTTAGAAGTTCGTTCGGTTGCGTCGCATGAATTTTCTTGTATGGATGATTACTTTAAAAAAACCAGACTGCTTAGAAAGCTGCTTAAGCCCAATCAGTCCCTTTTATCCGAGCTTTTGGTTATTTGGACATTTGCTTTGCACTGATGCAGTGACCAATTTGACTCAATAATGATTTTTTGTTCGGGCGAATACTTTATTGCATGCTCTTTCTTCAAATCGTTATAACTTTAACGAAAACTTTAATTTGTGTAAAAACGATGTCGAAGAAAAACTTGTAGCAGGTCTACTGGATGAACACAAAAATATCCCAAAAATAGAAGTGATAAAGAAACGTCTCTCAAATTCATATTTCAATAATTTTATTTCCAATTTAAACTTGGTCGTAAGTTAATGTGACTTGATGTGTTCACACGATGTTTTTTTTAAACCTTTTTTAATCCACCTAGTGATGTAATAATACCTTTCTCATATTACTCACAACAAAATAAATATTACTGTGGAATTCGCAAAATTAACTGTTCATTAAATAGAAATAGGAATGTTTGTTCGGACTTAAAGGGCGGGTAGGGTCAAACACTTTTTAAAAATCATTTATTATTTTCTCTCTATTTTCTGATAGTAAAACATTTCAAGTATATTTTGTGAAATTTTCAAACCTATCGAAACAAAACTCAGCAAGTTATGGGTCATTATCTTTATCCCGATCTCATAATACGAAGAAATAAGAGCTGCGCATACAGGCCCAAGATTTCTGCTTCGATTGACTTAAAAACTTGACAAAACATTCTCGTAATGTTTCATTATAACAAAATACAAAAGCAAAAATGGATTTTGAGTCCATTAGAGCCGACGTGCTCCCTTGAGTAATAAATTGTTTCCTTCGGTTTTATACAATATAAACACAATACACTTTAAACGCGTTTTTCTCGAAAACAGATTTTGAAAGTCCGTGTCCATCGTCATTCAAAAACTACTGCACCATTTTTTTTTCAAATTTTGCACACACTTTCTACATATAAAAAACCAGACCCCAACGTTTTCCTTTTCGTTGTTTGTTACTATGGGGAGGTTTTACAGCTACAAAATGGCCAATTTTTTCGTGAAAAATCGTACTTTTGATTTCAAACAACCACCAAAAATTAAGAAAAAATTAAAAAAAAATCAAACAGAAACGTTGGGGTCTAGTAAAACTTCTGCTCTAACTATGCTGCTTTGATTTGGTCACTTCTGATTAGTTTGCGCTGAGATACAGTGGACACCGCAAATCATGGTTTTAAGAAGCATCCTCAAAAATGCCTCTTCACCGCCTTATTTCTTATTATTTTTTCACGAAAAAATAACTAAATGTTGATCGAATGATACTTTTTATTATACAAAATATTTGAATTTATTTCTTCTGAAAAAAAGATTCACAAAAATGATTATTTTTTTCATCGTTTAGCCCTATCCTAGCGACTTCTGTTACTTTTGCGTATGTAAGTCAAGCTAAACAGCATGAATCAGCAACATAAAACATATAGTAGGATTATTATTATTGTTATTATTTTTTATTTATTATTATTATTATTATTATTATTATTATTATTATTATTATTATTATTATTATTATTATTATTATTATTATTATTATTATTATTATTATTATTATTATTATTATTATTATTATTATTATTATTATTATTATTGACATCACTACACCACCGGCACGGTATAAGTGCACTACCGACTGGAAAAATTGCATATTTTTCAAATAAATTTCATTTCATTGAGGTTCTTTTATTCTTTCGGTCGCACTAATAATGAAATAGCCAAAAATTTTATCAACCCCAGCAACGTCTTTTACCAATATCATAGACTAGCAGCAGACATCCGGAACCGTTTCCTTTTTTATAGCGTGTACGAAATAAAACAAAGCACGCTTCGTTTTTTTGGGTTTTTCCTTTCCCATATAGAAAGGTTATGCAATCACTGTGAAAACCGATTTTTGAACCGAGGCCCGGAAGGCCGAGTGTCATATACCATTCGACTCAGTTCGTCCAGTACGCAAAATGTCTGTGTGTGTATGTGTGTGTATGTGCGTATGTGCGTATATGCGTATGTGTGTATGTAACGTTTTGTATTCATTAAATTGGTAATTTTCCACTTATCATGCTTTAGTTCCGGAACCGGAAGTAAGATGCGGAAAAATTGTTCTAAATAATTTTAGGAAGCTGTAAAACCTTCATTTGAATGTAAGTTTGTGAAAATCGGTTAAGCCGTTTAAGAGAAAAATGAGTGCACATTTTTTCTCTAGTTTCCACATATTACCATGTAACTCAAGAACCGGAAGTCGGATCCAAATAAAATTCAATGACAAGTTATGGGACCTTTTATTTAAATCTAAGTTTGCGAAAATCGGTTAAACCATCTCTGAGAACCGTGTGTGACTATGTTTATCCTTGTTTTTGATGCATATCATCCTGTATCTCCCGAACCGGATGTCGGATCGGGATAAAATTCAATAGCAGGCTATGGAACCTTTCATTTGAATCTAAGTTTTTGAATATCGGTTCAGCCATCTCCGAGAAAAGTGAGTGCATATTTTTGTTACATACATACATACATTACCACTGACACACACAGGCATTTGCTCAGTTTGTCGAGCTGAGTCGAATGATACATGACATTCGGTTCAGAAGTCGGTTTTCACAGTGATTGCATAGCCTTTCTATATGAGAAAGGCTAAAAGAAGAAGCCACAGATAAAAAATCAATCTAGAGACACTAATGAAACTTTAAGTTTTTGATGAAAAATAACCGTTCAAATACTACAATATTATCCAAGAAATCTTTTTCCTAGAAGCAACGATTCTCGTAGCATTTACGCATAAAATCCAAAATAAACTCAGATTTTTGTCGAGCTGCGCAGTTTACAGATAATTGTAAATCGATTTAACTTGTTAAAATGCCATAATTAAAAAAGTGCCGCAGTTTTTCCATTCTCATGGAAATGTGAAAACGGAAGTCCGGACGGCCAAGTGTCAAATACCGTTCGAATCAGTTATTCGAGATAGCAAAATGTTCGTATGTGTATGTATGTGCAAAAAATATGCCCTTGATTCTCTCTGATTTTCACAAATTTAGATTCATCTGAAAGGACCAACTTTTCCATAGAACGCTATTAAATTTCATCTGGATCCGACTTCCGGTTCCAGAATTACAGGGTATAGTGTGTTCAATATCCCATACCGTCATATAGAGCGACGATGCAAAAAACGGAAAAATTCTTCGAAATTTGACTTAAAACATATATGACTATTCATATTTTTTGTTCAAGTGTTGATAATTGGATTCTATTTGATCTTTACAATAACATTCCAAAAGAAACATTGAAACAAAAACTTAATGTCAAAAAATTTCAATTTTTTCGTCAACAAAATCATGTCATTTTTTAACAAATAAACTTTCACAGATCACTGATGATGATTCAATAAACTTAAACTTGTTGGATAAAAATTTAGAATAAAAATTTTTAATCATTATTTTATAGAATATATGAAAACAGTTTTTTTTTGCAATGTTCTGAACCTTTGAAAAATCAGTAAATATCATACTATAATAAAACATCGTAAAATTCATATCCGTTGAAAAATTTGGGGGCCAGCAATTATTTTAAAACTTATAACGAAATGTATGGTTTGAAAGTAATTGTGTTGAACACACCGCACGGCTAGCTCACCCCTTATTTTGTCTCATGGTCGGCCACGTACTCGAGAGGACTCAGAACACCATACTCACCCGGGGTTTTGTCTTTAAGAGATCACGCACTAAACTATAGTAGACCATCCATTTTTTAAGAAAAAGAAAACTAAATCATTTTTACAATTTTATTGCATGGCCAAATTTGCACTGTTGCGGCGCCGATCGTTGACCGTTCGGGCCCTTGATGGTCTTCCCGAGGTGTTGATCAAGGAAAGGAGAGATAGAGAGAGTAACATACCTTGTTACTGCTGGTTTCTTCGTTGACTCGCAGGTGTCATTGGTGACGGTAATTCCAGAGAGTGTCCGTTCAAATACTACAATATTATCCAAGAAATCTTTTTCCTAGAAGCAACGATTCTCGTAGCATTTACGCATAAAATCCAAAATAAACTCAGATTTTTGTCGAGCTGCGCAGTTTACAGATAATTGTAAATCGATTTAACTTGTTAAAATGCCATAATTAAAAAAGTGCCGCAGTTTTTCCATTCTCATGGAAATGTGAAAACGGAAGTCCGGACGGCCAAGTGTCAAATACCGTTCGAATCAGTTATTCGAGATAGCAAAATGTTCGTATGTGTATGTATGTGCAAAAAATATGCCCTTGATTCTCTCTGATTTTCACAAATTTAGATTCATCTGAAAGGACCAACTTTTCCATAGAACGCTATTAAATTTCATCTGGATCCGACTTCCGGTTCCAGAATTACAGGGTATAGTGTGTTCAATATCCCATACCGTCATATAGAGCGACGATGCAAAAAACGGAAAAATTCTTCGAAATTTGACTTAAAACATATATGACTATTCATATTTTTTGTTCAAGTGTTGATAATTGGATTCTATTTGATCTTTACAATAACATTCCAAAAGAAACATTGAAACAAAAACTTAATGTCAAAAAATTTCAATTTTTTCGTCAACAAAATCATGTCATTTTTTAACAAATAAACTTTCACAGATCACTGATGATGATTCAATAAACTTAAACTTGTTGGATAAAAATTTAGAATAAAAATTTTTAATCATTATTTTATAGAATATATGAAAACAGTTTTTTTTTGCAATGTTCTGAACCTTTGAAAAATCAGTAAATATCATACTATAATAAAACATCGTAAAATTCATATCCGTTGAAAAATTTGGGGGCCAGCAATTATTTTAAAACTTATAACGAAATGTATGGTTTGAAAGTAATTGTGTTGAACACACCGCACGGCTAGCTCACCCCTTATTTTGTCTCATGGTCGGCCACGTACTCGAGAGGACTCAGAACACCATACTCACCCGGGGTTTTGTCTTTAAGAGATCACGCACTAAACTATAGTAGACCATCCATTTTTTAAGAAAAAGAAAACTAAATCATTTTTACAATTTTATTGCATGGCCAAATTTGCACTGTTGCGGCGCCGATCGTTGACCGTTCGGGCCCTTGATGGTCTTCCCGAGGTGTTGATCAAGGAAAGGAGAGATAGAGAGAGTAACATACCTTGTTACTGCTGGTTTCTTCGTTGACTCGCAGGTGTCATTGGTGACGGTAATTCCAGAGAGTGTCCGGGTTGACTGTTTGTCTCGGGGTCTGAGTTCCGAGAATACCAGCTGAATGCACGTGGGGACTCTAAGTCAGGCGGTGGGTGGGTTTAACCAATTTCGCTAGTTCGGTGTCCGGGAATCCTGGCAGGCCACTCGGTACGTGGTGGCTCGAAGACCAGTGATGGGTTTGGTCAATTTCGCCGGTTCGGTGTCCAGGAATACTAGCCAGCTGCTCGGCACGTGGTAACTTGAATACCGGCAGTGGTTTAGACCAACTCCCGGGTCCGGAGAACGTCGAACGTGGTTTTGGGCGGATAGTCGAATAGGACGTCGACAAACGGCCCAGCAGGTTCCGAAGTGTCCACACGACGCAAGACGAAATCCAAAATTTTGTGATTAAATGAGATGTGTGACTTTCCTACAGCCCGTTCACTTACTAGGGTTTGTCTGTCTTCTCAATAAATCAAACTTCTTGCTAGTACTGACGCTCCCAGACTGATCCCGAGCCCTCCAGCTTATCCTTCCTATCACCTGTATCTCTCTTTTTTTAGTTCTCTCTATCCTTAATTCCGGAAACAGTGGTTCTGCTGATAATTTATCCTCTCCATCCTATCGTCGAATCGGTTAGTAGGCTTTATCGGTTAAAAACATTTAGGGTAACCACCTATAACTATTGCGTATTCATTATCTACTTAGATTGTCACCATTCAGGAAGAAACGACTGCGTCGTTGGGATCGGCTACCGTTCCAGATGGGAACTGGTACTAGGCTCCAACGCCTGGTATGGACGTTCCGGGGTGGGTACTAAAGACCTCTTTTACCTCCAACGTATTCATCTAGCAGGATATTCGAAGCTCCCTGAATGCTGACAAACTAGGCAGATTTCAATAGAACTCATCGTAGTTTATCGGTTTTTTTATGTTAGTTCGGGTTAGTATTGAACTTATTCTATGTTAAACAAAAAATACAAATATAATTGAAGAAAACTTTATAAGCTAACAACATTGAAAACTTTATAAGCTAACAACAATCTTAAAATCTAAAGCTAAATCTTATTGTCTATTTTCATATATACAAATTTGGATGGAATTTTATTGTTACGAAAATTGTTCGGTAACAGGTTCAGAACATTAAAAACAATAATTATTTCTGAAAATTGTAACTATTAAATATATATGAAATAAAATCGTTGTTTGCCTTCCTAATATGGAAAGGCTACGCAATCTCTGTGAAAACCGACTTTGACTTCTGGTTCCAGAGTTACAGGATGCTCCACTCCAAAAATGTGAAAATAATGTCACTTCTTTTTCTCGGAGATAGCTGAACCGATTTTCATCAACTGAGATTCAACTTAAAGTTCTTAAAATGCCATAGAAAAAGAATATCTTAGAATGCCATAATATCACTTTCTATCTTTATTCCTTGAAGAATAGTATAATTTTTTGAAAAAGTGGCAAGAATTTGAAATTTTTTTTCGATCTTTCGTTTGGAAATTTATTTTATTAATCAAATAAAACCAAATCATTAAGGTGAAATGTAGCGGAATGCGAAAATCGTGTTTTTCATCAATTATTCAAAAATTAGACCGATTTTCGAAAAACCAAAAACACTTAAGTTTTCGAAATCAAATTTATCATAACTAAGTATTCTTAGAATTTTGAAATTTTGCTTTGGTGAGCCATAATTGGTTTTTGAAATGTATAAACGGATACTGTTCCGTTACACGGAGGTGATTTTAGAACTGAAAAGTAGTGTTTGTAGCAGAATTTCACAAAGAATCTGAAAATGCAACTCAAAATTATAAAATATTAGCTAAAACAACCGAAATTGGAAAAAGTTTACATATACTTTTCCGCATTTTTTTATTGCTTGCGCGCTGCTGTTTCGTATTGAGGTGGTGTGAGAAATGCACGGTGGGTACGGTGGCATTATATCGTGAGCAAAAATTACATATAAAATTATGACGCGAATTTATGCACCATTGTGGGTACGGTGGCATTATATCGTGAGCAAAAATTACATATAAAATTATGACGCGAATTTATGCACCATTGGGTTTTGTGTTGAAATAAAAACGAGTTGAATACAATAAAATGGGTATTGTAAGAAATTGTTTATTTTTTAAGTAACTGTCATTTATAATGCTAATAATGTCCAATTCTGTTGAGTTCAATGCATTGCAAGGTCTTGGTATTAGGTTTATTGTTGAATATGACCATTTGTTTCAACAGACTTCGCAGACAAGGAGTGGCGGAACCGTATTGGGAGAATACTGAATCCACACCAGGAAAATGTCTGAGTGTGGAAGTCTTGGAATTACATTCCTTTTGAGAAATTTGGCTTTTCTGTTTTAACAGACTTCGCAGCCGACTCATAGCATAGCTTCGATTACACGGCTAGTGCTACGATCCTATTGACACAACAGAAATAATACTTTCTACTTATTCGAAGATAATAATGAAAGTCAATTAGAATGGAATATATTGGCATTGAATGTATTCGATAAGTAAATTCAACCGCGCTCTATCATTCGTGCCGTGACTATCGGATCGATCGGACGTAAATTCTGCTTTCTCCAATCGCGTGGTGAATTGTTTTATTCCGTTATCAAGGTCATTCCGTATTCTATTGTGTGCATCAGTGCGGTCGAGTGATAGTTCTAATTAATCCGTTCTCAAGGCCGACTGTGAGCTTGTGTAAAGCAGCACTGCGTGTGGTACCGTTAGCCAGCGCCAGCGCTGGGCGCTGCGTATATATCGTTGTACATTAGAAACAGTGATAAATATATATAGTGATAAAAGGATTGGTTTCATTGGACAGTGTAGTGAGAGACTAAAAACAAAGTGCTTTTTCCTCAAAGAGGTTTTTTGCACTTTATTGAACTGGAATATTCACCGGTTGCCTAGGACCGGGCCTTGTCGGCCGATCACCCTTCGAGAGCTAAAGCTAAGTATTTTTTTTTCTTTTCCCTGTTGTTCAGTACCATTAGATTTTTATTGCCCCCTAATATTTACCCGCACGGACACATTTCCGTGCCATGACAAAAGGCACAGAATTGCCTGACCTTCCCCTAGATGATCAAATGGATGCTTCTGATGGCAATAAATCTCGCATTAGAAGCTATCCCGATGGGCTTGCACTCCCGGCCGGACCGTATGCGGTTTACATCCGGACCAAAGCCAACGGTAAAAAATTGAACCTTCTAAGACTTTCTAATGACCTGTCCTCGCGATACAATACTGTACAAAAAATTGAGAAAGTACGCCCGGACAAGCTTAGGGTCTTGTTAGCCAGTGCAAAACAGGCTAATGAGATCGTTCGAAGTGAGCATTTCACGCGGGAGTATCGCGTATACGTACCAGCTCGCGAAGTCGAGATAGACGGCGTGATCACCGATCCGAGTCTGACTTGCGAGGACGTTCTTAAGCATGGGGCAGGCGGTTTTAAAAACCCCCTACTCAAGAACGTTAAGATACTGGACTGCAAGCAATTGCGTTCAGTATCGACCGCTGAGGATGGGATTAAGTCTTATACCCCATCAGACTCGTATCGGGTGACTTTCGCTGGCTCGGCTTTGCCTAATTACGTCCTCCTGGACCGAGTCCGTTTACCTGTTCGTCTTTTTGTGCCGCGGGTCATGAACTGCACCAATTGCAAACAATTGGGACATACAGCATCCCATTGTTGCAATAAATCCCGGTGTATAAAGTGTGGAGGGAGTCATGCGGATAACTCCTGCAGTGGAGACAATGAAAAGTGTCTCTACTGTAAGGAGGGGCCGCATGACCTCTCTGATTGTCCCGTGTACAAATTGCGTAAGGATAAAATGAAGCGTTCACTCAAGCAACATTCCAAACGCTCTTTTGCAGAAATGTTGAAATGTGCTACGCCACCTACCGAAAATCCTTACGCTTACTTGTCAACTGACGAGAGCGAATATGATGACCCCCTCGAAGGTACATCTTCGGCTGTCCCTCATAGCTCATCAATTAGAAAGAGAAGAAATAAATCTTCTCAAAAGCTCCCTAGTAAGGGTTCGAAGATGTCCTCTGATGGGTTCCGAAAAATTACAACAACTGGTAGTGATGGCAAAAAACCAGAGAAAAAAGCTCCAGGCCTTGGAAAATTAAATTCCGAGCAAGAATTTCCATCACTTCCTGGGACTTCAAAACCCCCGAAAGTCCCTAAAGATCAGTCAGAAAATTTACCAAATACTGGGTTTGTTAAATTCTCTGATATTGTGGACTGGATCATGTCTACTTTCAATATTTCTGAACCTCTTAAAAGCCTGATAATGGCTTTTATTCCTACAGTTAAAACATTCTTGAAGCAGTTGACTGCAAAATGGCCCCTTCTTTCAGCGATCGTATCCTTCGATGGCTAAGACACCCACCGAGGTCACGGATACAATCACTGTTATACAGTGGAATTGTAGAAGTATCATCCCAAAAATAGATCCTTTCAAATTTCTAGTAAATAATCTGAAATGTGACGCATTTGCATTGTGCGAAACTTGGCTAACTTCTGAAATACCCTTAAACTTCCACGATTTTAACATTATTCGTCTGGATCGAGATGATTCCTATGGAGGAGTTCTTTTGGGGATCAAAAAGTGCTATTCTTTCTATCGCATTAACCTCCCCTCGATACCA
This sequence comes from Malaya genurostris, assembly GCF_030247185.1. Lineage (NCBI taxonomy): Eukaryota > Metazoa > Arthropoda > Insecta > Diptera > Culicidae > Malaya > Malaya genurostris. The sequence continues at coordinate 225,747,235 of NC_080571.1, read as the reverse complement.
GGTATTGAAGTTGTCGCATGTCATGTTACAATCAAAGGCAAGGACCTTTGCATTGCTTCCATCTACATTCCTCCAAGAGCCTCGGTTGGGCATCGGCGGCTCAATGATATCATAGAGCTTCTTCCCGCACCGACGTTGGTTTTAGGAGACTTTAACTCACACGGTACGGGATGGGGCTGTCTTCACGACGATAACAGATCAACTATGATCCATGATATCTGCGACAACTTCAATATGACAATCTTGAATACGGGAGAAATGACACGAATTCCTGCACCACCAGCAAGACCAAGTGCGCTAGACTTATCCCTTTGCTCGACATCGCTACGGTTGGATTGCACGTGGAAGGTAATCCCTGATCCCCACGGTAGCGATCATCTGCCTATCGTAATTTCAATCGCCACCGGATTAAGACAATCGGAAACAATCAATGTTTCGTATGACCTCACACGAAACATTGATTGGAAATGCTACGCAAATTTGATATCTGAGAATCTAGAAACAACACAAGAACTTCCTCCGGAGGAAGAGTACACGTTTTTGGCTGGCTTGATTCTCGACACCGCGACTCAAGCTCAGACGAAACGTGTACCCGGAGCGAAAACTAACATCCGTCCCCCCAACCCGTGGTGGGACAAAGAGTGCTCAGAATTAAACGCGGAGAGAACTTCATCATTTGTCGAGTTTAGGAAAAACGGAACACCTGATAATTTCAGAAACTATGCGGCATTAGACGCTAAAATGAAAAGCTTGATTAAAGCGAAGAAAAGCGGTTATTGGCGTCGATTCGTAGACGGATTATCGAGAGAAACATCAATGAGCACTCTTTGGAACACAGCCCGACGAATGCGCAACAAAAACACCACAAACGAAAGCGAGGAATATTCTAACCGCTGGATATTCGATTTCGCTAAAAAAGTATGTCCTGACTCTGTTCCGGAACAGACAATCATGCGCGTCGCTTCATCAAACAGAAACGAAACACCTTTTTCGATGGTCGAGTTCTCACTTGCGCTTTTATCGTGTAACAATAAATCTCCGGGGTTAGACAAAATCAAATTCAACTTGTTGAAAAATTTGCCTGACTCTGCCAAAAGGCGCTTATTGAATTTATTCAATAGGCTTCTTGAGGATAATATTGTCCCACATGACTGGAGACAAGTAAGAGTTATCGCCATTCAAAAACCAGGGAAACCAGCCTCCGATCACAATTCGTATCGGCCGATTGCTATGCTTTCCTGTATCCGGAAATTGTTCGAAAAAATGATTCTGTTTCGTCTAGACAATTGGGTCGAGACTAATGGCTTACTTTCAGATACACAATTCGGCTTCCGCAGGGGCAAAGGAACGAACGATTGTCTTGCGTTGCTCTCAACCGAAATTCAAATGGCATTTGCTCGTAAAGAACAAATGGCGTCAGTTTTCCTAGACATCAAGGGGGCTTTTGATTCAGTTTCCATAAACATCCTATCTGAGAAGTTGCATCAGCATGGTCTTTCACCAATTTTGAATAACTTTTTGTATAATCTGTTGTCCGAGAAATACATGTATTTCGCGCATGGTGATTTGTCGACAATACGATTCAGTTACATGGGTCTTCCTCAGGGCTCATGCTTAAGCCCCCTTTTATACAACTTTTACGTGAACAACATTGATGAATGTATCAACACATCTTGCACGCTAAGACAACTTGCCGACGACAGCGTTGTGTCCATTATAGGACCCAAAGCTGCCGATCTCCAAGGACCATTGCAAGATACCCTCGACAACTTGTCGACATGGGCTCTTCAAATGGGTATCGAGTTCTCTACGGAGAAAACTGAGCTGGTTGTATTTTCAAGGAAGCGAGAACCAGCACAATTACAGCTTCGACTAGGGGGTGAAACCATAGCTCAGGTCTTCACATTTAAATATCTCGGGGTCTGGTTCGACTCCAAAGGCACCTGGGGATGTCACATTAGGTATCTGAAACAAAAATGCCAACAGAGAGTCAATTTTCTTCGTACAATAACCGGATCATGGTGGGGTGCCCACCCAGGAGACCTGATCAGGTTATACCAAACAACGATATTGTCCGTGATGGAATACGGATGCTTTTGCTTCCGATCCGCGGCGAACACTCATTTCATCAAGCTGGAAAGAATTCAGTATCGTTGTTTGCGTATTGCCTTAGGTTGCATGCAGTCGACTCATACGATGAGTCTCGAAGTGCTCGCGGGCGTCTTACCGTTGAAAAACCGATTCTGGGATCTCTCATATCGATTGCTAATCCGATGCGACATCTTGAATCCGATGGTGATTGAAAACTTCGAAAGGCTTGTCGAGCTCAATTCTCAGACCCGTTTTATGTCCTTGTATTTTGATTACATGGCTCAGAATATTAATCCTTCTTCGTTTGTTTCCAATCGTGCTCATTTCTTGGATACTTCTGATTCTACTGTGTTTTTCGACACATCCATGAGAGAAGAAATTCGTGGAATCCCGGATCACGTGCGCCCTCAAGTGGCCCCAAATATTTTTTATAATAAATTTAGAACAGTCAACTGTGAAAAGGTGTTTTACACTGACGGTTCAAACATCAACAGGTCCACAGGCTTCGGCATCTTCAATCAAAACATCACCGCTTCTCACAAACTCAATGATCCGGCTTCAGTTTACGTCGCAGAATTAGCTGCTATTCAGTACACCCTTGAGATCATTGAAACCTTGCCCAAAGACCATTACTTCATTGTCACGGACAGTCTAAGCTCAATAGAAGCTCTCCGGGCAATGAAGCCAGGAAAGTATCCCCCATATTTCCTGGGGAAAATACGGGAACACTTGCGAACTTTATCTGAACGGTCTTATTTAATATCGTTAGTCTGGGTCCCTTCGCATTGTTCCATTCCAGGCAATGAAAAGGCAGACTCATTGGCTAAGGTGGGCGCATTAGAAGGTGATATTTATGAAAGACCAATTTGCTTCAATGAATTTTTCAGTATCTCTCGTCAGAAAACTCTCGAAAGTTGGCAAACTTCATGGAGCAATGGCGAACTGGGACGATGGCTACATTCCATTATCCCTAGGGTATCGACGAAACCTTGGTTCAGGGGGATGAACGTGAGTCGCGATTTCATTCGTGTTATGTCGCGGCTCATGTCAAATCACTACACCTTCAACGCACATCTCCGGCGTGTTGGGCTTGCGGAGAGCGGTCTCTGCACCTGTGGCGACGGTTATCAGGACATCGAGCATGTCGTGTGGTCGTGCGTAGAGTATCGCGACGCCAGGTCGAAGCTACTGGAATCCCTTAGGGCCCGAGGTAGACCGCCTGAGGTTCCGGTTCGGGATGTGTTGGCGAGTCGGGATAGTTTATATATGCTTCTCATATACCAGTACCTTAAACACATTGATATACAAGTGTAATGTGTTATCCCTCGCTCAGAAAGTATAAACTCCACCTACAGGTTCGACACTAACATCCGCCCGATTCTCTCGATCCCCGTCCCTGTCCACCATCTTCATTGGAACTAACAAGATCTTTTTTTGTCACTAACTTTTTCGTTACCCCTTCCCTGTCTCTTCACCATCTCGATGGCAACTAATTAGATCTTTATCGTTTTCAAACATTTTGTTCCCACATCCCCTTTTTACCCCGTTTCCACAATATTTACTTTTTTTTTTTCATTCTCTTCCGTAACATCACCATCATCGTCCACGGAAGGCCGCCCCAGTCGAAAACCAGCATGCGGGCCACCCGCCGGGCCTTCGTAGCCTGGGGGTGTTTCCCGCGGACCCACACGGACCGAAGGATGCGGCCAACATGGATCTTCGCCAACGGCATATGGAAGACCCTCATGCGATATTCAATTCACCGGCCACTACCGATAGCTTCTCGAGAATCCGCTACCGCTACATTACATAATGATACTTTTCTAGTTTTAAGTTAGTCGTAATTAAGATTAGTAAATACCCTTGGCATCTTAGAGCTTAAGCAGTGTGCCTTAAAATTATACTATAATATTGAATAAAAAACCGCGCTCTATCATGCGAGTCAAGTAAATACTTTTACGTAAATTCTATCTCATCGGCGGGAAGGGCCTGGTGAACGACTGGAAAAGATATCGAAAATACTTGAATGTTATCTCGTCTTCAATCGTTCTTTTGAAGGAGAATCCATGCTTGCTACTAAACTCAGACATATACATGGTTAGCAAGTTGGTCAATATATATACATAAAAAATGTTAATCATTCATAATTACTCATGATTTATGGCTCTAGTGTAAGAGAAATCACTAACAATAATGATTGAATTAGCATATATTCAAAGTGTGAAGGATTCAAAAATCCATTACGTCCAGTGTTTTTTACAAGCCAATATAACGAGAGGTAAACCCACTGCGCTCAATCATTGAAAAAAGTTCTTGTTTTTATGTGTCCGTTTTTCTTGGTATGCTTTGTGCGACGGTTCGTTCAACTGAAGCGGATAAAATTTTGCGCGCATTTTATGACGCTACATTTCACCTTAACACTTGAACTAAAAATAAAAAAAGTCAATTTTCTGAGCGATTTTATGGATTTTATTTTATCTGACCCATTAATAAAAGAAATATTTATGAAAATTACCATTACTCCTCTAGGTGGATCAAAATAGGTTTTCTTTATAATTTCATATTTAAATATCTCGAAAATAGTCTTTTGATCGGTAAAATCCAGTTACAGTATTTAAAGGAGTATTTTTCATCACAGACTTCAAGATTAGCAATGGTCTAAATTGTGTAAGCCGTAACTTTTTTATTTTTGAAACTATAAAAACAAACTAATTGCATTAATTTCTTGTTATGGTTTTAAGTTTAAGTATATACAACAATTCCATGAGAAACTGATACATATTTGACACCTGAATTTACACATTCAGACATTCGCATACATCTCTGAGTAGAGTGGTACATTAGATTTGATGCTCCAGGTTTTAGTTGAAAACTATGTTTGTAGGGTAGTGCGTGTCAGGTTTTTACGGTGGTTTGTCAGGTACACTTCGAAAATTTCACTTCAAGCTGCGAAAATTGAATCAAAAACATCAAATGTGTAGAGAAAATGAAATTTAATATATTCCTGATACATTTTGCGCTCTAACGTGCTCTTTTGAGTATCACAAGCAAGAGCCTATGAACGAATGCCACTTGTAATTCAAAATTCAGGATTTTAACTGCTTTTTTTATATATTTTATTTAACCCGGCTTTAACCATGTTAGTCGTTCACCGGGTATTTTAACTGCTCGACTCTTTCGTCAATATGTAAATCAAAACTAAAAATCAGAACTAGTAATCCAAACAAGAACTCACATTCACCGAAATTATGTTTGGACCTTTTTGCAGTATCTACACCACCGACAACATCTCCTGGTCCTCCGACCACTGAGCAGGTTGATTTTTGGCCCAGTAATGGCCGTAACGAAACCGCCGGATCACATTACTACTTCAACGGGGGTACTCAGCATCATCCCAATTCGTATTCTGTGCACGTGACTGACAAAAGTAAGTTTCATAAAACTTATCTTTTTTAGTGATAAACGCCATTTTGAGATGAATACGGTTTCATATGTAATTAGTAGAGCACAGTTGTTCATGATTATGATAACACCTTGGTTATTACTGCTAAACGATAAATTTGTTCTTTTTTTCATGTCTGATAGATTCTAAATACTCTTCCAATTTGAACGAAATTGATAAGTCCGAACAGAAATCTTTCGACACCAAAGTCATCTATTGGTCTGGTGCAAGTGGACGCGTCTTAGGTAAGTCTATGAAAGAAGTAACTTTAACATCTTATTCAAGTACCTAAAATATTCATGCCATTTTTATTTCACTTCATTTTGTCCATTATATTCCTCTACAATTCAATATTTTAGAGAAGTAATTTTTTAGAGATTTACTTATTCCTACGCCAAGGAGCAAGATTTGGATCCCATTAGTAATTTAGGAGGTTTTAGTATCGCATAGGTACCGATTTGAGCACATAACAATTTTCTTATTTTTACGTTTCGTCTTCGTCTCAACAGTGCATTAGCAGTTTATGTTGAAGTTTCTGTTTTATCATTTAATGAGTTTATGCCAGTCTGACTAGTCCTTTGCGTAATACAGAGCGCCAGCTCCTATAATTCAAAGATATCTTTTTTTTTTTTGACATCAGTTTTCGATATATTGTAGAAAAATTACATTTCTATGCATTTTACTGATTATATTGAAGAAAATCCTAGTTTCTGTGAAACGCTCGAACTTTGGACTTGACATTCTTCATTAAATTCTGCACAGTAACTTTTGTGACTTTCCTGGTGGCAGCTGTCCAGTTTTTTTAACTCCTGCATGTTTTGGGACACTGTACCTTCCTTCCGAAAGTGCCGCTTGACAATTGCCCAATACCTTTTAATTGGCCGAAGATCCGGGCAGTTCGGTGGGTTGAAGTTCTTTTCCTCGAATTGTACATTATTTTTTGACAACCACTGTAGAACGGAGTTGGCGTAGTGGGCTGAAGCCAAATCCGGCCAGAAGAGTGGAGGAGCCTTATGCTTTCTGTACAGTGGCAGCATTTTCTTCTTCAAACATTCTTCCACGTACACCTTGGCGTTAATTGTGCCCTTCGTGAAGAAAATCAACGACCGCAAACCACAGGTACAAATTGCTTGCCAGACCAACACCTTCTGCCCAAACTTTTCCATCGCCACCGTGGTTTCAGCGTCGTCCAGGTCCTGGTACACCGATTTTGTATAATATTGCGGTGCGGGCAGCGCTCGAGAGTCTTCCTTGGCGTAGGGTCTTTATTCTGTAGAATCCGGTTATACAGTTCTCGCACTCTTGTTTTGGCCTGAACTTGCTGTACCAGGGACTTTTTGGTACCTTCTGTTTCTTGTACGTTTTCAGGGAGTTCCGAACTTTGATCCGTCGAATCATCCCGATGCTGGCGTTGAACTGCTTGGTCAAATCCCGCGTCGACGCCGATGGGTTTTTCCTGATGTACTCAACCACTTTTAAGTCCCGCCCAGGCTGGCTGGGACCGGTTTTCCTACCGGATCGGGGCAAATCCTTAATGGAAAGAGTCTCACCGAACTTCTCGATAGTGTTTTTGATTCTAGTGTGGTGCACTTTCACCTGTTTTGCAATTACGTTGTACGTGACACCACTTTCTGAGCACCAAATGTGCAGATTTTTCTTTCGAGTTTCCGGATCAATTCGACTAACCATTGAAACGATAAACCGTACCGAAACCAATCGATTGTGCAGCTGTTATTGACATGTAAACAAACATGTCACCACAAAACACGCTGCAAAAAATTAAGCCATTTCAGAGTAATAACTATTTGAATGTTGCTAACTACTTATCGATACACTCCTTATTAGGAAAGTGGTAATATTTCCCTTCATTCACAATTACCTCTCAAAATCTTATGCATTCGCAGTGTCAGTTGGTCAGCTCAATCTTCCGAGATCGAATCCAGTTTCGGCTGCTCTTTTTTAAAGCAAGCCAAATTGCCTGAAAGTATACAGTTGCATGTTTATTTCACTAAATATATTTCCAAAATCTTGCGGTGAAGACATAGGTGCGATAAAATGGAGAATAATGAATGAATAGTTATAATAAACTTATACAAAATTTAGATATAACATTGATGTTAATATGTCAACGTTTGTTACAATAATCTTGTTGTCATCCAGCTATACTTTAGTTATCTATATCGCAATTTGTTAAATATTTCAGTTGACCGTTTGATCGGGTATGCATAGAGAACTTAATGCTACTTACGACAATGCAGTTGCAGCCTCGTATTCTGCTTCTCTCTCAAAAGATGTTAAAGGGTGAATCCAATAAAAATGGTACATCGAAAAACTTCTGTAAATTTTTAAGCATATGAATAAAAAACCTGAAAATTTAGGTAAATCATAGCTAGTCAAACAGCATTTTCAGTCATGTCGTCGAAATAAGAAATTGTCCGTGAAAAAATGTTGAGCACTTAAAATCAAAAAACCAGAGGCGTCCCACCGAGGGAACGCTGAAATGTTCGGAATTGGAGGCAGTACAACTGTGCCCGAAGAAAGGAAGGGAGTGATCGTAAAAGTGGTCCAATTGACAGTAGAATGACCAGAGAAGCTTTCTTTGCATAACGTTGATATTGTTATAGATGAAGGAAAAAAGAGTTTTTTTTTGGAACTCATAGGCTTATAGAGAACTTATAGAGTTTTGAACTTTTTAACTTATAGACTCCTAACTTTAATAATGCAATGATTTAAATCATGTATAGCTGCATCGACAATTCCACATTGGTTCACATTGCTTTCGATAAGAGATCTGTATCCTAGTCGATTAGTTCTAAGGTGGTAGAATATATAACTAATTGTGTTATTCATTGCTTAATTTGAAATCCTGGATGTTATTGATCGATGATCTGAATCAAAGTCTTCTACAACTGGATCGATTGTAGAAGGATTTTTCATAAAAGATAAATTAGTTGGGCGATCTGGAAATAAAACTGGCTAAAAACCGGCGGAGAGTTCATCATAAAGAACTTGTACTTTCTAATTATTTCTCTGATTACTCCACGAGAGATGCTTAGCATTAAGAATTCTATTAAAAAAAAATAGATCGATACAGGGTGCTCCATCTTTTATGTCGGTATGTAAAAATTCAATAACTTTGCGAAAAAAAAACCGATTTCTGGTGAAAAGAGAAGATGTTTGGATATGGGATACCGGTCGTGAGGCGGCTAGGATTTAGACCATGTTTGGTGTACGCTTTACCATACCCAGTCGTGTGTTAGAGCTGTGTCTATCACAAGGCTTAGGGTGGCGAAACGGTAGCGCGTATGCACGGAATGCATAAGAACGCTGGTTCGAGTCCTGTCTCTGAGCGCATCTTTTTTCCAAAAATCATCTTTTGCTCATCAATTACCATTTAAAGCATCTCGGGTTTTATAGTGTTGATTTCAGCACGAATGTTTCCCTTGAGCTCGTCAATAGTTTGAGGCTGGTTGGTGTAAACCTTGCTTTACAGATAACTCCACAGAAAGAAGTCTGGGAGATAATCCCACTAAAAGAAGTGACTACCGCGATATTTTTTCCGATATGCACGGAACGACTGTTTTCGATGTAAAGTGTCACTATTTCAGCGCGTTATTTCGGGGGATTCATAGCAAAATTGTACTGGATTGACGTTTCCAAAAAAATATCTGATGCAATTGCTCGGTTGGTAAATGTGAAAGTTATTCAGCGTTCACATACCGACATAAAAGAAGGAATACCCTGTATCTTGTGCTTTTTTGCAGCTATCATTTGATTTAATTTCTCATCAACGCATTAAGATTGTAAACATGCTGCATTTCAAAAATTGGATGACATGACGGATGTACCTATTGTTCATTACAACGCTTATCTAATTCCTCGATGCTGAGCTTGTAGAAGGGCTTGTCTTTCGTCTCAGAATAAGCTCCGTATTCAGACATTTCTACTTGATACGAGTATGTTTTTAGATCAACGAATAGCCAGTAGTCATTTAGGACCAGATTTTGACTATACGATGAATGAGGAAGCAATTCGAAATGTGTTTCGTTCAATTTAACCATCGTTGCCATCGACTTGTAAATCGGTCCATTGGCTTTGTGAAACAGTGGATTTTTCTTCGACTATGTAGATGCAAAGATGCAAAGAAGCTATTGAATGTTTTTCCTTTCTCAAGATATTCGATAAAGATTATACCAGGTGCATTGTGGCTTTGGTTGGTGATTGACCGGCTGCAGTCCACTTAGATGATAATCGTTTTGATTCCGGAGTGAAATGATGGATCCATGTTTCATCCATTGTCACATATCAACGCAAAAAAATCTGATTTATTGCTTATAAACATGGCTAAATACTACTCTGAATCATGAACAAGCTGTTGTTTTTTATCAACCGTGAGTAAATGCGGCACACACGCAATTTCAATTTACGATTATAAATGACAAATTTGAGGACTTTTTTTAATGTTTCCTGGAGTAACCACCTCAATTGAACGACCCAAACGATCACCATCATCCGTGTATGTACGGCCACGTTTAACTTCAGTAAACAAAAATCTTTACTTATAACTTAAAAGCAGTCCTACGCAGATTCCGCAGTCTTTGACTTCAACTACTCCTAGTTTTTAAATTAATTTTCAATTCATTTGGTTCGTCACCAAAAAAAGACATCAACTATTTTCACCCAATACACTGACAACAAAAATACAATAAGATGTTTCTATAGCTAAAAACCATTGAAAATAACTTTTTCCATTAATATGTTACAGCACAGTATTAACAGACCTTTCTTCCCTCAGGCACTTCACAAATTATACGCAACATTCTGTCCAGTATCGTGAGCTCAACAATACTAGTTTCATTGGTAAGGTTCACCATTAACTAAACATACGAGCATCCACTATAGAGAAACAAGGGTCCTATAAAAGTTGTCTGTAATCAACACAACAAAAAGGTTAGTAGCTAGATGAAAATAGCAAAAACATAACAAACACTTGTGCACTATTGCAACGGCACCTATGAAGTGACAGAAATAAACATTAAACTATAGTTGAGACATGAATAACTGAAAGCAGGGTTTAAACATATATATACTAAATCACTAGGATTATGCAACCAATTACTAGTAAGCATTTAGTACCATGTTTGATTAACAATAAGGAATAAAACTGCAGACTGGCATTGTTTTGCAGTCAAAACGCTTCTATGTAAAACACAAATTACCACAACGTAATAAAAACCAATTATCGCGCATACATTATAATGCCATCATTCACGGGCACAGTTTCAGTAGTAAAAGCCCCGAACAGATTGATGAATATGTTGGAAGCGAAGAAAAAACTACCGGCACAGAAAAAAAAACACAGCACCGCATTGTAAACATTTTCCACGAGCCAGCAAAAATAGATAATTCGATTTCCCTTCCCATACCTTCCGGAGTTGTAGCAAATTTTAATTGTTTCATGCAACTTCGAAGAATCGCTTTAAAGTCGTCCAAATAGGATTTAAATTTTGTTGGCTCAACAACTGCCGGAACAGCGACTACGGTGCTTATGTGAGCGGCTGCATATGCGGCCAGAAAACGAAAAACAACACCGCTTCTGTTCGGTTCAATTTCATGGAAATCGATTACAGGATTACAGGCTGACCTAACATTTTCGATTTGCCTTGTACTCATCAATTTTGAAATCGGCTTACTAGGTGATAGGAGGCAAAATGATGGTTTTAATTTGACATCCGATAAAAAAAACAAAGATGGTTCGTGTCTAGTGCGATATATGATGTTCAGTTCAACCGTTCAATATCCCGAATGAGTGATCGCCATGCACAAAATTAATGAAAGAAAAAAACTTAATAATGGAACATATAATGTAATCAGTTGAAATAGGTTGCACACAGAAAAATTAGAAAATATGAGCTTAAGTGTTTGTTTGGTACATTATAACAAATGTGTAACTTCAGGGGTGTTCAATGCGGTAAAACGAGTTGTTTGATAATTTTAAATAACAAACTAGTGGAAACATGGAAAAAGCACATGGCTCAATTTGTAAGAATAACTGTTAAACTGTAGCTGTGCATGGAAAATATATTGCTTACTATTGGAAACGGTGCCAACTCATACTTAAATATGTGTCAAATGTTCGCCATAAATTTATCATACAGGACATCTCAGTTTTATATAACTATATTGACAACATGAAATGTTATTCTTTCCGCCAAAGTCGAACACTACCAAATTGGCGCCCCTGATGTTCGCAAACAAAAAACATATCAAATCATGTGTCCTCCAGCGATCAATCCAATTACATATTATAATACGACCAATACCACTGTGTCAACTGTCAAATAAGCCGAAACGAAAATCAATTCCGAGCTTAGGTATTCTTATATTATTTATGTTGTAAATAAAATGTGAATTTTGAAACTAGCAAGCAAACACAACTATTCGAAAGATAGGATTTATTTTTAAATACTCACTGCTCTCGAATTGTGTAACTAAGTTAGTTTTGATTTCAAAGGATGTGCAATGTTTGAATTGAAGTCCACCGATATTCTTTTTAAATTTTTCGATGGGGGAGGCAGAGTTGTAAGTGATTGTTTTTTCAACAATCTTAATTTTTTGTCGAGGATTGTTTGGATTGAACGCTCCGGATATCCATTGAGCTTTCCAATTTCGAAAATAAAGTTTTTCTCTTTTATTGCAGCATCTCTCTTAAGGGGTAAGGTCAGCATTCTGTGAATCATATGGTGGAAAGCTGCCATTTTGTGTTGGTGGGAATGATTAGAAGTATTTGATATGACCCGATCTGTGTTGGTTGGCTTCCTGTAGGTATATCTCGAAATTTAAGGTTTTTGCCTCTCTGACAATGAGGATATCTAAGAAAGGTAAACTGTTGTCTTTCTCCTTCTCATAGGTGAATTTAATGTTTTTATGTAAGTTATTAATCATTTGTAAGAAAGTTGATAAATCATTGCGTTTGATGATACAGAATATATCATCAACGTAATTCCACCAGCTAGGTAATAATCCCTGGTTTTTCAAAAGTTCTTCAAGATTTGCCATAAACAATTCGCATAAAAACGGGGAGAGCGGGTTACCCATTGGTGCCCCTTGTAACTGTTTATACAATCCGCCTCTGAATTTGAAGTAATTTACATCCATACAAAGCCGAGTTAGGTTCAGATATGACCTTACTTTGCTTTTCCATAAACTGTTACTATGTTGTTGAAGTAACCAATCTTCTAATAGATTGATTGAGTCTTTCACCGGGACACTTGGGAATAAGGCGGATACATCGAATGATACCATTATTTCGTCTTCTTCGATTTCAACAGAATTTTGAAGTTGAGTCGTAAATTCTTGTGTGTTGGGGACTGATCTACTGAAAAAATTTTTTGCCATAGAATGGAATTTTTTTACTAGCCATTTGGCGATTTTTTGGGTACGGGCTCCCACTGAAGAAATAATTTCTCTTATTTCGTTACCAGGTTTGTGAACCTTTGGTAGTCCTTTGATTTTGGGTAAAGAAGGGTTAGGAACTTTGAGGTAATTGAGGTTGATATCGAAGTTTGGATTACATTCAAGAAGAGTTTTATCTATTTTTTTGATAATTTCAGGAAGGGAGTCGGTTCTTTGTTTCCTATAAGGACCATCATTAATTTTTTGGGTTATCAAGTTGTCATAATCTTGTTTGTCCATAATAACTACTTTATTTCCCTTGTCAGCCTTTACATAAAAAACAGGCTTTTCTCGCAATTGTTTCACTAGTTATTTTTCATCTATGGTTTGCTGATTATTCAAAGAAGTACGGGTATAGCGTGATGGGTAAGTCGATGCCCTTTCACGCAGCCCACCTGGGTTCGATTCCCAACCCCGCACATAGGGTCAGAAAATTTTTCTGGCCCGAAGAGGCGAATGACCTTAAGGTTAAAACCTCTATAATCGAAACAAAAAAAAAAGAAGTACTTTTAATGACGTCAGCTACGATAGTTCTGGCGTCATTAATTCGAGGAAAGGAAAGATCACAGTTATTTAAACCTGTTTCTTTATCTATAATAACTTGTTCGATATTAATTTTGAAGAAATTGCATAATTTAAACCAAGATTTAGAAGATTCGTTTGTTCATTGGTAAAATTTTGCGATGAACGATTTACAAGGAAATCCTCCAAAAATTGTACTGGAGGTTTTGGGGGGCGGTCTGGAAAAATTTTGGAACGTAACTTTTCGAATTTCTTATGAAGAAGAATTCGTTTGCGTTCGGATTCGCAATGTTCTGCAATTGTTACTTTGTTTAGAAAAGTTTCGATGCCTTGGGGATATTGTTTCGCTAGTTTCAAGTGAAGGTTATAGCATTCCAAAGTTTTTACGCTCTGAATGCTATACAATTTTTTAACCTTCTCTTTCAAAATTTCGTGTTGAATTTTAATTAGAATTTTTCTAGAAAAAGATCTCCCACCCTTTATTTTACAGCATGTGGGAATTAATCCAAATCTACTGCATTTTTTTAAAAACGCAATATCATTGGATATTCCCACAATTTTCTTTCTTAACTTAATAAACCTGTTTGGCTCACTTGGCTTGGTAACCATTGTCAGAAAGCTCAATCGATCTTCGAAATCTCGTGAGGCAATGAGGAATTCGCAGCCTATGCGAATACGGTTCGAGCAATAGCAGTATTTGCAAATGGCACGGACTTATTCATTTAGAAATGATGGTTTGATCTATCGTTTTCAGAAGATTTCAATGTATAAAACAAAAACATTGTAAGAAGTTTGGAAGTAACCTTTTCGATCGCATTGAACTTTATTTTATTCCGAATTACAGAATGATCAGCACTAGAGCCAAGTTCAACAAATGATCATGTAGGATAACGGAGATATTCTGGCCACTAATAAATGTTCTGTTCTAGTGCATCGATTCTTGAATAATAAAAGACTTTCATAAACATATTAGATACATATCAACCAAAAATATTCCCGTTGCCCTGTTTTTTAAACAGCAAAAAGCTTAGTTTGCGAAGTTTTTTATTCCTATCGCCCAAGAAGAAGATTAAATCACTATATGTTCCCATGATTTTTTTCGTAATTTTTAGCGATTCAAAACTGGTTTCGTATGATTGTTTTGTTTGATAAGAATCTACGAATTAGATCAAAGTTTTCACTTGAAGATACCGCAATGATGCTAGCACAATTCAGTATCTGCTCAAATACGCCCAGAGAGTAAGCCAGAGCAACATTAATAAAAAATCGATTAAACACCCTTATTTTGCACTAAATTTCTGTTTGAATAAGGCGTATTGACTTTTCGATCAATTCTGCTAGCATTATTAGGAATAGATTTGAGAATAAGAGCGATTATTTTCGTTTAGAAAAGTTTCTGGTATTCGAAAGTCTCTTTATCGTTAATTGCGAAACTCGGTATGGTATAAGTAGATCTGATAACACTCCTTTAGTGAATTTTAAATACTACGAATATTTTCTGAATAAGGGCCGTCGAGTACTCTGATTGGTTCCTCATACGAATTTAAATCCATGTTGGACTTGAAAAACACAGCAGTTTGGCTTCAAGAACCGTGCGAAACCGCACGATCACCAAACGAATGGTATTCTGTAGAGATGGTAGAGCTGCTCAGTAGCAGAACAACTTTCGTTGTTAAAAATATTTATAATAAAAATGATTTCCTCTTTCAACTGTTGTGAAAATATTAAGGTAAATATATGTAACTGCGCTAACGGTAGCTGTTATTTTAAAAATAACAGTTTTTCAGGCTGAGTTGCCAGTTTCATACATTGTTCGAGTAATATTGTTTTGACATTACGAGTTACTGAGGGGTAGTTAAATTTGCGATACAGTTTTTAATAGCGAGTGGCAGGTCGTGTCGTCGGTATAGTGCTGAAAAGGTTAAAAAACAGGTGTTACAACCAAAACTTGCTCAAAGAATATTTGTAAATCGGTAAACTTTTTATAAAAGAGTAATCTTCCTTTTTCAAGCTAATTTCATATATAATAATTAAAGAATACTCACTCGATCTTCTTTTTCAACGAATGCAATTCGATATTACTTTGTGAACTTTGACTGAACGAAGTCTCTAAGAATCTTTTTGTAAGTCGACAGTCTAATTTAATGCACGGTTTCAGACGACACTCTTTGAAACAGCTTCCTTGCTACAGTTCGGTGTACTGCTCCACGGTGTTCTAAATGTACAAATCCATGTGCAGGAGTGTTCTAGTTCTAGATGCATAATTTATGTCAGTTTTAAAATTTAAATCTAGAAATTATAACGCAATAAACTGGCAGCCCCAGCAGCGTTTTATCAGTGTTTCAAATATAGAAAAAAATAGAACGGGAGCGTATACCAGTTTTAAATTTGTCAGAAGAACTGTTCGAATAAATAAAACTAAAACGGCTTGCTGCGGATACGTTTGTTTCAGTTTCATTTATATTGACCACCCACAGGAATCTTGCAGCTGCTGAATTTGCTCTTAACGGCTAAGAGAAGGCATTTTTCAACATTTTTTACTACAAATAATAAATTTCGATATTCATTTCCAAAGCCAACATTTTTTTTTACCTTTTCTTGAGAATTCCTCATACCAAAACCAACTACGGTGACAACTTTCTCTACCATGTATCGCTTATTTAATGATTACTCGAATGTGTTCGATTTTTACTTATCACACAACACTATCAAACTTTTGCGTATAAGGCATAAACTTTAGTTAAGAGTTAGTTATAGTTACCCATATTGTAGAATAAGTGTTTAGAATCAATTGTACCTACTTGCAAAAATGATGAGGTTTTGTGCCAGCGGATTCCCTTTGAAAGAATAATTGACAAGATGATATGTTGTGCACAAGTACGTCTGTATTATAAGATATCTTATGCTGCATGCAGTGCTTATTGCCTTTTGCCTTTCTCTATAGAAAAGTAATGAGATTGCTAGAAAAGCCGACTTTTTCAAACGGAGTCTCGGAGACCCATAGCATTGTATACCATTGGACTCAGCTCGATTAACTCTGCAAATATCTGCGTGTGTAGGAATGCATGTGTATGTGCAGGCACGAACTTTATTACTGCTCAATTTTCTCGAAGATGACTGAAGCGAGTTTAACAAACGTAGGTTCGTTTCAAAAATATTATTGGGTTATTGCTCAAGTTTGAAGATTAAATCCAGAGATATAATGGTAGAATTGACGAAACCCGTTGTTTTTTTACCGCTCAACTTTCTTAGAAATAGCTTATAGGATTTCAACTTAGGCCCGTTTTGCAGTTACTTTTGGACCATTGATCAAGTTCGAAGATCAAGTAACTTCCGTTTCAAGACGTATAATGGTATAGGTAGCCTAACTCGTTATTTTATTACCACTCAATTTTTTCAAAGATCCGAACTTCTGAACCGATTTCAACAAGCTTAGGTTGCCACTTTTGGTTCCGGAGATATATTGGTATAGGTGGCGTAACCGATATAACGCGTTGTATTTTTCTACCGTTCAAGTTAAATTTTCTCACAGTTGGCTAAACCAAAAGGTTTGGTTTGAGAAATGTTGTCGAATATGTAACATAAACGCTGAAGCATGTGACGTCAAAAATGATCCCAATTTAGTGTCTGAAATTAATCTAATAAAAAGGCAAAACATATTTCAATGAGGCTGTTTCGATGAAAGAGAAAGGTATTATCACACCACCACCTCGTTAAGTTTTTTTTTGTAAATTCGCATGCAATACACTCTGAAATTATCAAACTGGACGCAAATTACGCTATTTGTTTTATTTAGCTGCAACAAATGCATCAGTTTTTATCGAGATGCACTAGATCCTTAAGGTCTGAGGCCAGTAGGTCGCGTAAAACCACGTGGCTCGCTGTGCGTATTACATTTCTGTCCATGCTCTCTCGCAAATGTGCAAAATGACTCTCGATGTGGCCTCGAAGTTTTTTATATTTTCGGTTACAAGTTTGACTACATCACATAAAATCCAAGAATGCTACCGCTTGTTCGGCAGCCTTTTTGAGCTGATTTTATTTATCTCTCATGTTTCGTTACGTTACCAGGGATCTAAAATGGCGCCGCCATAGAAATCGGCTTTCCTTCACAAAAATAACTTTCACTTCATTTTTATCGCGACAACATATATGTTTTTATGCACTAATCGCATCTAAATTAAATTATCTAGACATTGTCAGGATAGATTTTTGATCCATGCTTTTGAAGGCGAGATATTCAATGAAGAAGTTGAAAGTTGCCGTTTTCAGCTATGAAATTCTTCCTTCAGAAAAAAGACTTTCCCGACCGCTAAAGTCAATGAATCATTCTGAATTTTCACAGAATAATCTAAAACTAATTTTCTAAGAGATTGTCAGTTGGGTTTTTTTATATTCGTCACCGTTTCTGAAAAAATCAGATTTGAAGCGTGAAAATAGCCCTCTAAAACGCCCAAAAACACACTGCACAGTGGTCCGAAATGGGAAATTAGAGTGACAAAAATATTTTCACTATTGAATATTAGTTTTTTGTAGTTGGTGTCTTCACAAAAGTTGTTTGTAATCAAAAGATGCTCCCTTAATGAAAAAAGTTACTAGGGTGGTCCTTATTAAAATTGAAATCTAAAATCTAACTTTCTTAATAGAACTCAAAAATGATTTCGTTGTACAATAGAGTTGTAGAAAATTTTATTTTTAGCAACTTTGCCTAAAAAAGCACCTCTCTAGCTTTTCATTTGATCAAGTTACATAAATTTTCCCCAGTAAAAGTAGGGTGGCTCCAGAAAAATCACTTTTTTGTTCTAACTTTTTTGTGAAACGTTCTATGGAAGTTGTTTTCAGAAGAATTGTTGAACTAATTATTGCGCACAATTTTGCTGAATCAAACTTTTTCATATGAGCTACCAGTTTTTGTGTGTCTTATTTCTCGAAAGACAATGTATGGAACATTTGTAGAACTAATTTGATACTTTTATTATTTTGCTGAAAAAAGTATGTTGATACGTTAAGGCGTTTAAGAGCTATGCAATATTTTTGAGTTTTTTGAAGGTATTTTTAAAACTAATTTAAATAAGTTAAAAAAATAACACCCTTAAAATTTTCTCTTCAATTTTTACTTGTAATATGACCTGTCAGGAACCGCATAGGATACATTTTTATCGATCTGACATCTAATGAATATTGATATTTGAAGGTTTACTAGTTTTTGATGAAAAAACAATCATAACTTTTCACTGGTAGCTCATATGAAAGGCTTGGTTGAGCAAAATTGTACGCAATGATTAGTTCAATAACTCTTCTGAAGACAACTTTTCGGTGGAACGTTTCACAAAAAAGTTAGAATAAAAAAGTGATTTTTCAGTAGCCACCCTACTTTTACAGGCGAAAATTTATGTAACTCGATCAAATGAAGAGCTAGAGAGGTGCTTTTTTCAACAAAGTTGCTCACAATAAAATTTCCTACAACTTTATTTTAAAACAAAATCATTTTTAAGTTCAATTAAGAAAGTTAGATTTCAGATTTCAATCTAAATTAGAACCACCCTAGTAACTTTTTTCATCAAAAGGAGCGCCATTTGATTACAAATAACTTTTGTGAAAACACCAACTACAAAAAACTAATATTTAATAGTGAAAACATTTTTGTCACGCTAATTTCTCGTTTTGGACCATAGTGCGCTGGCCTCAGCCCTTAAGCATTTACGATGTGTTTGGTAACGATGGTCGAGGCGAGCCCGTTCGAAGTCAATAGCCCCTTTGTTACGGTGGTGACAGTTAATTTGGTCACATTCTACAAAGTCAGCTTTACGTGCGAGTAGTTCAGATATTAGCGATACGCGAGCAAAATTTCGATTTCCACCACTAATGCGAAAATATCAGATGTAAACTTCTTAAATGAACCACGATTAGATGAGATAATTAAGACAAGTTGAAGTTCATAAATTATCTGACCGTAAGAAACCGAAACCGATTATTAGAAAACTCGACAAAGTAGCAGAGTAGATGTTCAGGAATATTCGTACTTTGTGCCTGGACGAAGGATTGGATTGTTGACAATGAAAGAGAAAAATTATCCAGAATGCCGAAGCCATCTGAAAGACGGAAAAATTTATCGTCACCCTGGATTGATCCTTGTAAGCTGGTGAAGTATGATTGAATTATTACCATTACTTTCTAGACACTCCGGCATCGTTTCGTAAGGAACAAACTCGTTTTCCGACTACCGATCGATAACCCAAGCAACCCGAAGTTCCACAATTACTTAAAATATTTACTTTCTTGCTGTTCAAAGTACACTCTTCCAGAACTTGAAAGTACAGAACAAGTTCCATGTGAACTTTTTCGCTACATAGAAGCTGAACAATGTATTCTAGAAACCGCTTAGAAGTTCGTTCGGTTGCGTCGCGCGAATTTTCAAGTGTGAACAATTACTTAAGAAATGGGCTGCCTAAAATACGGCAATTTCGGTTAGTTGGGAATGTTTTCAATACAGCTCGGTTAGACTTTACTGTTGGGTGGATTGATTTCCACATCCTTGTCAACGGAATCCACCTTAGTGGCAGCTTATCAAATCAACACAGGACTTTTATGAGACCTAATGCACTACCACCAAAATATCCCTCAATTGTAGTGACAGCTAGCCAAATCTCTCCAAATTATCATTTCTATTCCATATATCTAAAAATTCGTGTCTATCAATTCGAGAGCAGTTTACGACTTCTAATCTTTAATCAAGCCCAACAATTTTTTTTCGCAAATTAATCTTAAGCAAATCTACTACAACTTTCCAAATGAGGTCATAATAAAATGAGATTAGTAGAAACTGCTACTGCTTATAGTGAAAGAAACTGAATCAAATATTCAGTACATGAAATGCTTGGGCTCATTTGACAGAAAGGTGGAATAAAAATGGATAAAATTGTTACGGTCAATCTGGAACGCGACAACATTGCTGACCAATTTCAGTGAGTACGAAGAACGGAAAACTCAATTGTGCCAAAAGGATATCGATAGTATGCATAGTGTAAATTAACATTGACAATTAGCAAGTAGATGATTTATTCGTGGAGTGGTCTCAAGTTCCATAGGAAGAAAATATAACTGAAATGACAGACTGAGTTTGTCGAACTATGTACTCATTTTTAGAATATTGACACTTCTCTATAACAAACAGGTAATCATGAAATAAATATACATATAAAATGGAGTACACTGCATAACACAGATAAAACTATAAAAGTTAGGTACTATTTACAAGTAACCAATTATAGCAGCAAAGTCACAATTACAAAGAGAATACGGTATATGCCAAATCGTAAACATAATATGCTATTTAAGTTTCAAAATTGAAAACTGTAAACATTGTAAAGAAAGTCCTGTGTTATTGTATTATTAAAACAGTAATAAAAGTATATAAAAAACGCTTGAAGTATAAATTGAAAACTTATATCTCATCCGAAAATAATCCGCCGACGGTAGCCTCTCTTCCCTCATTACCAATAGCGAATGCGCGGCATGTGAGAAGCACTCCAAAACCGTTATATTTAACTTCATACAAAAGTTTGAATGAAAAAAAATAGAATGCTCAAACAACCGGCAACAAGCAACAAACTTTTCAATTCATTCCCATTCTGTTATTATGCCACAGCATAGTAACACAATATAGCTCTTTACCTCGCCCATTTGAAGGAGGCATCCACGCACGAAGCCGGCAGGCAAGCATAATTCCAACGCGTCATAATCATCTTATTCACTCATCGGTCTACATACCGACATCCTTTTCCGTATCCTTTTCCCCACCCGAACTCCTACCTGTTGTAACCGGAAAACTCTTCACGTTGATTGTGATTGTAAGCACCGCAGCCAACGACTCCCTAAGCGGCATGATTAAATGTATGATTTTCCTTCTTCACAGAAGAGGGCTGCACGCCGTCGTCGACGCTGCGAAACCGTCGCCCTCGGGTTCGGCAGGGAACAAATACATCGCAAAAGTTTACCAAGTCCTTCCATGTGCAAGACGAGATCTGTTTGCTCGACGAACCGGGGGCACCTGGCACAATCGCACGAATTACCGATTGTGTCGCGAGAAATCCATTCTTCTGCCGATGGAACGAGCATCATTTCCGAATGCGAATGCGAATCAGGATAAAACCGTTATCGGAGCGGAAACTTTCTTCCAGTGTTACAGGAATTGATGCCAAATCAGACGATTGTTCACAACTTTTGCGGTGCAATCAAACAGTTTCTATTGAACATTTTTTTCAATATTTTGAGAACGTTTTACTATTACTTAATAGTAACCAGATAACCTAAAAAAATGACGGTGAAATCATCGAAAAATCACAAGGTAAGATGAATAATATTAGCGGTTCCGGATTCTGAGCAGATTGCAGATTTTCAAATAACTCTATATACGCTAGTAGTTAATCTATTCCAGGTTATTGACTCAATTGTGCATTCGAATGGCAAATCTGACTCGCAACTGTCTGCTAAGTGACGATAGTTTGCGAAGTAATAAAATACGTATATCTCTGGAAATACTTCTTCAACGCGTGAGATATGTCGTAGACTCGTATGTCTGTTCATTGTGTAGAATATATTTTTGGTGACTTCTTTCGACGCTAAACTCGATTTAAAAGCTTGTAGTCGAAATGCAGATCTGTCAGTGAGAAAACTGAATATAAATAAAAATTTTACTTCAGTGTATTTATTGAATTACGAGGCGCTCGAGAACTCGTGTTTTTCTTGTATATTTGTTTGTATGTTGATGGATTGCTAAATATTCAAACATCCTAGTAGTAGTTTTTCCTATCCATAAACGATCTTCCATAAGAAATTTTCCTGACTTTTCTTGTTTCCTTACAGTGAAATAAAAAAAATTGACCAGTTATCCTAGCGTTTCTTAGAGAACCTCCTCAGTTTCCAAAGCAATGTCCTCAGATAGGAGAAATTTTATTTTACTGTTGCATTCATTAGTCTTTCTCTAATCTGTATTTCCCGTGGGATGCCTATAAAAATCCAAATACAGCCAATTAAATGTCTGCAAAAACGGTTACTATCAATCATCAGTAAAGCACACAAATTTTTAATTGTTTTGACATGATTTTACGTCTTCCCATTAGGTTCAAGCTTCTCAGTTGTAGTGATATGTAGGAAATAATAGCAACATTGTACCAAATGACTGCCATCCTCCACACCCCCGAACTCTGATAAATGGTGATTTTTTTGCTGATATTGTCAAACTTGTTCAGTTCGGTCTATAATTTAATCATGAATTGCCGCATCTGGAGTGAAGACCAACCAGCAGCATTAGAAGAGCTACCAGTGCATCCCAAAAAGGTCACTGTTTGGTGTGGATTATGCGCCGGTGATATTATTCGAGAAAAACCGACCGACATGTTGAAGAGAGCGTGTCAAAGTTGTACCTTGCACATGGGCCATCTAAAGCGGAACAGCGGCCAACATTCGCATGAAATTATCTTCAAACATTAAATTATATTGATCGTTCTATCGATTCCAATGAAGATTTTCAATCAATTTTCTCAATTTTTTGTGTTTTTTAATCAAATAGGAGGCATACAATTCTTTTACAAAAACCGTATCTCGTGGACCATTTGTCCTTGACTGCAAATGTTTTATATGTCAATTTTCTCGTGAGGATTGTCATGGTGAACGATTTGCTGTCAGTATCGACACGTGAATCGCTGGATTTCGTAGGTCACCAGCGATCTACAAGAGCACTTTCCGTCGTAATCGATGGTCACATAAGAGGGCATTAGTTTTGTCAAGCGCATGCGTAAAACACGCACAGTATTCCAAACACCGAAAAAAAATTCTTCCGTCTTCCCCCCTCGATGGAGAGAATAGCTTCTAATTGAGATATTTCGAAAAAACTTATAACAGTAACTCTCACGATGTTTCTTCCCACAACAACAACGCCGAACTAATGGACAAGGGAACCTCGAAACGGATAACAACGAGATCCAACAAAAAAACTCTTTATTCAATAAAATGTATAATCAGTTACGATCAGCTAACCAGCAAATGAGTTGGATTAAAAATATTTTCAAAACATAAGCGTTAGAGAACACCCGTGTGTGTTGCTACTTCGTTACTGATCAGGACCAATTGAAGTTGCAAAAAGGTTAAAAAACATACTTGGGAATAACATGTTGATTTTCTATGTGCACACTCCATTACCAACGCCGACCACGCAAACGAAAAGCAAATCTACTTGGAAAGGGAAGGATTGTTAGTTCGCTGCATGCTGCTATTAGAAACCGAGGAATCCCTATGCATTTCCACATGCATCACAGGAAGGGGTGGTTTGTTAGTGAATTTTCTAATAATATTATCATGTGTTATTTGGTTTTAATTGCCGCATAATGTCTACTATATCGATTTTGATTGGTTCTTTTCGGCAAGCATTAACTGAGAGATACGAAAGATATGAAATGAAAAGACGGATAGGTATTATAGATTGAATCAGTTATAAATTTAGAACGGAAAAGCTAGCCTAGGCAGGCTCATATAGGCATGATCAGAAGAAAGAAACGAATTCTATTTTACCTTCTACTTGAGGGGGTCGAACACTAAATTCGAGCCCCCAGCATAGTGTGGTGAAGAACTACACTTGTTACACGACCATACTTGGGAACTCGAATTTAGTGTTCGACCCCCTCAAGTAGAAGGTAAAATAGAATTCGTTTCTTTCTTCTGATCATGCCTATATGAACCTGCCTAGGCTAACTTTTCCGTTCTAAATTTATAACTGATTCAATCTAGAATACCTATCCGTCTTTTTATTTCATATCTTTCGTCTCTCTCAGTTAATGCTTGCCGAAAAGAACCAATCAAAATCGATATAGTAAATATTATAATGTGTTTATTGCTAGGTAGCCGGATTACGAGAGTGCGTTGGAATTTTATCGCTTTACACTTCCTACTAAGTTGGAATTTTATCGTAACGTACTTCCTACTAAGATACGATGCATAAATCGATTGCTTTCCTAAATTTTTAAAACTCTGGACAGCCGGCTGCCGGGACTACCATAACCTTTTCATACATTTAATCTTTCGCGTTCTGTATTTGTAATAGACAACCGTAACTAGTGAGACATTATCAGATCGCACTATCATTCGCATATCCACGTTTCTCGATGCGATTTTATGTCTGTATCCACTTCCTAATATACTTCACAGTTTAAACGATTTTTACGTACGTCGTACAGGGTCCGGCACTCGAAGTGTAACCAATTAAAAAGGCCATAAATTCAGTTTGGAAAATTACTTTTACTTAATTCAAAGTACAAAATGTGTAAAAATAATACAAAATTCAGAATCAATTCACTTGACTATGGCCTTGAGACGGTCAAAAAACGAATCGCAAGCTGCCCGAATGTGACTTGCAGGTGTATTTTGGCCCACTAGCGGACAATATCTTTTTTCAGCGCCTCGAGACTGGTGTATCTTTTAGTTCGGACTTTGCTCTCCAAAATGGCCCAAAGAGAATAATCCATTGGATTCGCATTTAGTAAATTCGAGAGCCATTGTGTGGACGTGATGAAGTTCGGAACGTTGTTTTTCAGCCATTCTTGGTTCACTCGAGCTTTGTGAGACGGTGCCGAGTCCTGCTGAAACGTCCATGGTCTGCCACCGAAATGTTTGTCTGCCCACGGCTTCAAATCAACCTCCAGAATACTTTCCCGATAATATGTCGCATTTATCTTGACGCCAGGCTCGAAAGTCTGAAGTTGGTTACACATCGAGTGCCGGACCCTGTAGTTAAACACGGTCTCAAAGATCAGACAGCCATCTGCAAGGAAGATAAAAAACAATGCTTATGAATGTTATTTTTGAGTCTATTATCATTTCTTTTCATATTACCCAACAGCGGCAATGTAAATTAAGAGAAATTTACACTATCTTTTTCAAGGAACGATCTCATCAGTATCCTGTGTTTTTTTCACTTGCAGATCGTCCGACAACGCTATTATCATTGTATAAAAATATAACGAACGATGGTAGAGAAACACTGATCATTCGAAAAACATTCGATTCGCATGTCTTAGTAAAGATCTATTCGCACTGCTGCATGTGCATCTCAGCCATAACCGAAGCAGAAAAAATACTGTTCAGGTCAACCTTAAACCACTCATACACATTATCACACACCGGGACATGAGCAGCAGCAAGCCATGTTCGGTTCAACTCACTACCACAATAACTAATAACTAATAATACTCTGAACAATGCTTTCAAATTCACCACTCCAAATCTGCTCGGAGATACAAAATAACCTCTTAGGGCGGTCACCATAACATTCAGGTCACACACAAAGGATTTATATCCCTACTAAACCGACAAATACCACGAAGAGGAACGTGTATAGCGTGATGGGATAGTCGATGTCGAAAGTTAATTTTAATGTCAGGATCTAAAAAATATATTGAAATAAAAATAAAAAATCCGTGTTTAAATTTTTTTTTATGCAACTTTCTAATACTTGAAAAAGCCTTCAACATGTTTTTTCAAAGTATATTTCATTCAGAACACGTTATTGAATTTCTACTACTTCTTGTTGAAATAGTGTCCAATTGACAGTTTCCTAGTTGAAACGAATTGAAGAAAATGCATTTCTATATACACCTACCATTTTCAAATTAATCTCTGGATACTTAATCCATCCGTGTAAAACAAACTATTCGCCATACTAATGACGCATGGTTATTTTTGAAAAAGGCGGTTCGGTAATGTCAGAGACATAACCGAATGACGTGAATACGAATGCAAAGAATTGTTTAAGTTCGCATATGAGTTCAAAAATTCATTTTTGTGCGGTCAGTGGAATGAACTAAATCGCTTTGAAAATATTTCTATTTCATTCCACTAAGGAGTGTATCGAAAAATAGTTAGCAACATTAATTATTGAATAAAAAAGCGAAAAAAAAATATTTTGACATCAGTTTTCGATATATTTACATTTTTATGCGTTTCTTTGGACTTGACATTCTTCATTTAATTCTGCACAGTTACTTTTGTGACTTTCCTGGTGGCATGTCCAGTTTTTTTTAACTCCTGCATGTTTTGGGACACTGTACCTTCCTTCCGAAAGTGCCGCTTGACAATTGCCCAATACCTTTCAATTGGCCGAAAATCCGGGCAGTTCGGTGGGTTGATGTCCTTTTCCACGAATTGTACATTATTTTTTGACAACCACTGTAGAACGGAGTTGCCGTTGTGGGCTGAAGCCAAATCCGGCCAGATTAGAGGAAGAGCCTTATGCTTTCTGTACAGTGGCAGCATTCTCTTCTTCAAACATTCTTCCTCGTACACCTTGGCGTTAATTGTGCCTTTCGTGAAGAAAATCGACGACCGCAAACCACAGGTACAAATTGCTTGCCAGACCAACACCTTCTGCTCAAACTTTTCCATCGCCACCGTGGTTTCAGCGTCGTCCAGGTCCTGGTACACCGATTTCGTATAATATTGCGGTCCGGGCAGCGCTCGAGAGTCTTTCTTGGCGTAGGTTTCGTCGTCGATCAGGATGCATCCGTCTTTATTCTGTAGAATCCGGCTATACAGTTTTCGCGCTCTTTATTTGGCCTGAACTTGCTGTACCAGAGACTTTTTCGGCACCTTCTGTTCCTTGGACGTTTTCAGGGAGCTCCGAACTTTGATTCGTTGAATCATGCCGAGGCTGGTGTTGAACTGCTTGGCCAAATCCCGCGTCGACGCCGATGGGTTTTTCCTGATGTACTCAACCACTTTTTAGTCCCGGCCAGGCTGGCTGGGACCCGTTTTCCTACCGGATCGGGGCAAATCCTTCATGGAAAGGGTCTTACCGAACTTCTCGATAATATTTTTGAAACTGGTGTGGTGCACTTTCACCCGTTTTGCAATTTCGTTGTTCGTGACACCACTTTCTGAGCACCAAGTGTGCAGAATTTTCTTTCGCGTTCCCGGATCAATTCGACTCATCATTGAAACGATAAACCGTACCGAAACCAATCGATTGCGCAGCTGTTATTGATATATAAACAAACATGTCACCGCAAAACACGCTGCAAAAAATTAAGCCATTTCAGAGTAATAACTGTTTGAATGTTGCTAACTACTTATCGATACACTCCTTATAAACTGTTCACTACGCCTACTGTCACGAGATAGTAATAGACACAGATACTAGTATTTCGGTGTGCTATTTGCAACCTTCATCAGTATATCAGTCCCGAGTTGGCGGTTCAATGCATAGGACGCTGGTCTTACAAGCCAGCTGTCGTATGTTCGAGCCCCGACCTGGAAGGATTCTTAGTGTCAGTAAGGTCCATAGTACTAGCCATGCAATAATTCTGTACGCTAAGAATCGGCTGCGAAGTCTGTTGAAACAGGAAGGCCAAATTCCACGAAAGGAATGTAATGCCAAGACTTTGCTTTCAGTATATCAGTTTCGTTGAGCTTCGCATGCGATAGAGTAGTTGTATCTGGACTTACCATATCCCTGGCCTGACCTGAACTCTAGACCTAAATTCAGGAACCGAATTCAAAAATCGAGCTCTGGAATTTTATCTTTTATTCAGAAATCGATTATTGAAATCTGGATCTGGACTCTGAACCTGAAATCTGAAATCGTAGTTCTAGACTTGCACTCTGGAACCGAATATTGTATCCGGACTCTGGAACAGAAATATGAACCTCTTTTCTGGTATTTATTTTAAAAACCAAAGTAATTTTAATTTAATTTGATTTCTGTTCCTGGATTCTTTAGCTAAAAGCTGGAATCGCGTGCTAAGCCAGCACCCTGAATCCTAATTCTTGGCTAGAATATGTACCTGGACTCTGGAACTCAGTTTGGCGCTGAGTTTTGCTGTATTTTGAACCAGAAAATAAAACGTGGTTCTGATTTATGAAATTGATTTCTGGAACTGAATTCTGAATCTAGATTACGAAGCTGAATTCTATCTCTGAACTCTGCAACAAAGTTCTGGACCTGAATTCGGGAACTGAATTCTGGAACTGCAAGTTCAAGAACTGTATCCGTATTTCGGAACTGAAGTATGAATCTGAATTCTGGATCTAATTTTTGGTACTTAATTTTGGGATTGAGTTCAAGTCCTGGATTCTAAACTAGAATTAGGCAATCGAAATCAGGACCTGGATTTCGGAGCTCAATTTTAAAACAAAGTAAAGCTTTTGCATTCCTTTTGTGGAGTTTTGCCTTTCTGTTTCGACATAATTCGT
Source organism: Malaya genurostris (assembly GCF_030247185.1). Classification (NCBI taxonomy): domain Eukaryota; kingdom Metazoa; phylum Arthropoda; class Insecta; order Diptera; family Culicidae; genus Malaya; species Malaya genurostris. The sequence goes on along the minus strand of NC_080571.1, from coordinate 225,718,485 downwards.
AGCCTATTCGAAGCGTACAGAATCATTGCATGACTAGTACGACGACCCTATTGGCACTAAGAATCATTTCAGGCCGGGGTTCGAACATATGACAACTGACTTGTAAGACCAGCGCCCTATGTATTGAACCGCCAACCCTAACCAATTTTAATGCTGAAGGCCTAAATCCTGGAAATGAATTCTTAATCTGCATTTTGAAACTGAATTCAGGAAGTGAGTTTTGTGTCTGGATTCTGTAGCTGAAAACTGGGATTGAAATATGAACCTGGATTCTTGAACTCAATTAGCTACTATTTAGCTATTTTATACTAAATTTTTTTCCTTTCTATACTAAAATCACGGTTACGAGGAAGGCGAGCAAGCGTCATGAGTTTTCCGATTCAATACTCGTTGATTCTCAAAATTTCAGAAATCTTTAATTCTTGAAGTGATGCCATACATCCAAAAGTTTTATCATAATTTGTTGATTATATTACCGGTAGCATGGTGGAAGATTAAAGTTGATACGTTAGATATAACAGGAGAAATTCACGATCAGAAACTTATCACGTCAAAACACCTAACGAGCTGTTTCTTGATGCCTTTCATACAGATATTCGTTATATAAATGGAAGAAAATTTCGCATTCAGTTCTTTGGTATCGATATTCTGCTTCTAAAAAAACAAATTATTGCTTTTTTTACAGTGTTTATCACTGTCGATGGCATATTGCTCGGATGCGCGAGTCCTTTTGGATGATATTGGGTATAGTCAACAGTTTGAATCAAAGATCCATTTTGAAAATGTTACCCATCAGTTTGATTTCCTAGCGGATACCGATTATGCATCTCCGCTATATTGATTATTTGCAACTATTTGCGTTAAGATACTACTTCAAAGATCTATTCTTACCTACCTAATTTCTGAGTAGGTCCTTCTTATCTCTTTTTAGAACAAAATTCATCACAAAAATCAAAGGATATTCCAGGATAGATCGAGTTTTTCACGCATTCCGGTTTCGAGATTCAAGGCCACATATAAGGTAGGGCCTGAAAGTTTTACTAGCCATGTGGTCTATAATCGACCTAAAAAAAAAACAATTACTGTATAAGATAAAGTTTCACTCATTATTCCATAGGGTGAATTTTGAAAAACTGATCCATACTAAAATCGACACTCAAAATTCGGCATTCGATACGTCATAACATTTCTAGATCGAATATTTTCTAATTTCACATGGTTCATGCACTGTTCGATGAACGATCATAGATGAATGATTCAGATATAAGCCGCACAATTGAATATCATCATGAGAAGAATGTAAGTTATAAAGCAAAGCAAAGTCCTGACATTACATTTCTTTTGTGGAATTTGGCCTTTCTGTTTCATCAACAGACTTCGCAGCCGATTCTTAGCGTACAGAATCATTGCATGGCTAGTACTATGGATCCTACTGACACTAAGAATCCTTCCAGGTCGGGGCTCGAACATACGACAACTGGCTTGTAAGACCAGCGCCCTATGCATTGAACCACCAACCGGAATGTAAGTTATGGTGGTAGCTGATTTTTTTACGCAGCAATGCTATAATAAACACTAAGAATTTAAAACTATCTGCTCTACGTTATGAAATTAAATAATTCGAAAAGAACACAATTACATAAAATTGAACATCCAAAACTAATTCAGTCATTGGAACCTAAGCCAGTGCAATAATGCAGTACAAATTTTCCATCAAATGGTTCTAATTTAAAAGTGCTCTCAATTTCAACTCGTTCCTATTTTTGGTAGCACTGGTTCGTCAAACACACACCAGGCACAAAAGCGAAGCATGCTTTCTTATTTCGAGAACAGATAAAACACTTGAAATTCACTTCAATGTATGATACTTGAGTTATCTCGACAAAAGATCGAACCAAAGAAGGTAGATCTTTCGGATCAGACAAGACAAGTGAAGTTTGCACAAGAACGAATGAAGCTAGGTACGATTCTCATCGAACCGAGAACTCATCAAACACCGAAACGAAGAGAAATGTTACTTCCGTTGCTTCGCCAAACCTTTCGAAGGATGTATGTTTGAGAAAAAAAACGACTGGGATGCTTGGTGATATTATTACTCCTTTCCAGCTGGAGAGTGACAAGCATACAATGGGTTACTTTGTAATGCCGAAAATACTGCCATGAACCTTACATAACCTTAAAGACGTAGAAGAGTTCCTCCCAATTAGGATTCGCTGAATGCCTTTTCGCTGTCATAATTCCACTCGTGCAAGATGAATGGACATCGAAAAAGCCGGTTCAGTTTGACATTCTGTTGATTTAATTCCCTGGTTGGGACTATTCTATTTTGCTGACGCTAAGACTAACTTCCTTTCCATGTTCACTAGCACAGGAGAGAATAATAAAAGTTATGTCCAGATTTAGTTATTGGTTTGCGCCGTAAGCTGACAGTTGATGGTATCAAGAGATTAAACGTTTCGCCGAGAATATGAATCGGTTAGTAAATATTTCTGCGAGAGTTTGGGATCACACGTGTTGGTGAATTCGACGGCGCTCGACGAATTATCCATAATTGAAACTGTTTTTATACTCTGAAAAATTTCTTCACCGATTTTACATTTATCGATTTCGCATGAATGGGGTAGTTCAAATATGCTTTAGATGTCATCAACAATGCTCTTAAATTTGTTAAATATAAAATTCGAGTACATAATATAGAATAATCATTGAACAATCTATCTTGAATGAGCTCAAATAATAATTCGTATAGACGAATGGAAATTGAACCCAAATGGGAGACCAATTCAAACCTTTCAATTTATCGACCGATATGATTTATGTCTACGCATCGAACATCGATTATCACCATCCCGCACAAACGCTGAAATCTAATTCCAAAGCTTGAATGGCCATGACAGGGCAGGCCTTGTCTGGTTAAAATCTTTTGTCCGCCAACGTCCTATGTCCAACCTTCAAGCCTGAATCAACAGTCCGAAGCATCTGTACAACACAAACTCCCGGAAGAGTTCCTCCGAATGCCCCTTCCGAAATGCCTCCACTGCTCTTCTGACGGCAGTGATTTCAACACTTTCACGCTTTCACGCGACATCGTTGTGTTAGATCACAACGACGTGTAAAATTACAATTACTTCCTGTTAATGTCGGGCTATGAAGATTTATATAATGAATAAATTTCCGGCCAAAACAATGGGCATGCCACTTTTCATGTTCAGGGTTGAACCCCGTAACGCTTCCTAGCGAACCCATTCGGGTGTTGGCATGCAGTGCATCGCTACAAATGAGCGAATAATTGGCGAAAACTGACTGAGTTCTAAAAGCAAGAAGAACCGAAAGCAAAAGCAGGGACAGCATGTAGTAGGTAAAATCCTACGATTGCACCAGCTTCAATGATGCATAATTGCATTTGTCGCTTTCGGCGGGTTTATGGTGAAATGGATGGTGTTTGCCGTTTGGTCTGTCGGTGATGTTGCCGCTTTGTGTAATTGCACAATGGGGGGGAATATTGTTTGCCAGCATATGTGTGTTTTGCAAATCATTACATTTCGTATTCTTCCTAAATTAGTCCAAATTGTGAATTCGACCATCTTCTTTAAACTGGTACGTGCTTTGGCATAAGGCTTGCTTCAATCACAATCGCTGATCATTTATTTTTGCGCATTTCATTTATTTTTGCGCGTTTTCAATAACATTAATTAATTCGTCTCCTAATTATATTTGATGATTGAATTAATATGTATATTAATTTTTCTAACAGTTTAACATAACATATCTAATATTGTCATTATACAATTGTGACATTATGTGTGTAATTCTAAGTTACTCCTCTATCATCAACCCGTAACTCTGAAACTGAAACTTTAATCCAAGTCAATCAGTAACTTGTTTTCAATTCAGAGTTTTTATCTATCATAAATGTAAATAGGTTTTTCTCTTGTCAACGCATCAGTTTTGACATCAGCATTTATCAGAAATGTTATTTGAGGTCTGCTCCTCGATTCCGTTTAGAAAATAACTAGTCCTCGGTTGGAAAATAACTGGTCCTCGACAAAGAAAGTTCTTAGTTAACTAGTCTAACCTACGAAATAAAACAGTTCTCATATCGGTTAGGCTTTCTTTGAGAAAACGAAATGAGTTCCACTATTGCAGGTTCTTCCGGAACTGGTATAATCGAAATCGATTCGTATAACCATCAACTAACATGACCTACAAACTCTGTTATTTTTTAATTAGGTTTAGAAGATTTTATACGATGATGGCATCATGCTTTAAGCGACGGTTTGAAATTGTAAAAACTTCTCATCGCGTGATTCCGGAGCCGAAATTCGACTATTATCAAAATTCATGAGTTTTTTATGGGGCCATAAAACCTTTCATTTTACCCTAAATTTGTGAATATCGTTCCAGCAATCTGTATAAAAAGTTAATGAGATCCATTTTTGAGTATGACTATTGAGAACCTCGCGCTAACTCGTATTAAGAGTTGGCAGCACCCTCTCAGATTTACACAAAGAGTTTGTCACAAAAAAACAACTTGAATACATTGTTTTTCCAAAAATAATCTAGACTGCCAAACTTTTTGAACCATTTTTTGCCTTTCTCATATAGAAGGGTTATGCAATCACTTGAAAAACCGACTAGTGAAAATTGGCCTGGAGGGCTAAGTGTCATATACCATTCAACTCAGTTCATCGAGCTGAGCAATGTCTGTGTGTGTATGTGTGTGTCTATGTGTCAAATAATCTCACCGGGTTTTCCCGGAGATGGCTTAACCGATATGGACAACTCAGATTCAAATAAAAGGTCTCGTGGTCCCATACGGAATTCCTGAATTTCATCCGGATCCGACTTCCGGTTCCGGAATTATAGGGTAAAGTGTGTTCAATATTGTACACCGTCACTTAAACCGGCAAAACAAAATACGTAAAAAAATTTCTAAACTAGACTCAAAACTATACAAATCCATATTCATTATCAGTAGGCAACTAAACAAACCGTTTCCGGCTATCCTGGTTCCCGGTACCCGGTTCCGGAAGTACCGGAAATAGTGGTCATATATACCAAAATGGATCTCACTCACTTTTCTCAGCGATGGTTTGACCGATTTCCACAAACTTAGATTCAAATGAAAGGTCTTTCGATCCCATACGGAATTCCAGAATTTCATCCAAATCCGACTTTCGGTTCCGGAGTTATAGAATTTGAATTTTATCCCGACCCGACTTCCGGTTCCGGAATTACAAGGCAATATGTGCAAATCTATGAGAAAATGCACACTCAATAATTTTCTCGGGAATTTCTTAACCGATTTTTACAAACTAAGATGCAAATAAAAGGTCTTGAAATACTTTAAAAGGTTCCCGAAAAGTTTCGGTTCCAGTATTACAGCACGATAAGTGAAAAATTTCCAATTTCATGAGTATTTTTTCAAAAGTGATTACGAATCGAGGTGCAAATTTTTATAAAACTTACGAGTAAATTCATCTAGCTGGCAGACCTGGTTAGTTACTGGATATATAAATCTACTTTGGGACTACTAGTCCCCAGTTTCCGCTTCCGAACGCACCGGTAATAGAGAGGGAAAGTTTAAAAAAAGGGAACTCAATTCGATTTCTCAGCAACGTTGAAACCGATTTTCACAAATCATGATTCAAATTAAGCGCCTTAAAAGATACTGTGCAATTTCGTCTAGATCCTTCATTATAGGGCAATGAGGATCAAAACTTTCAAACTTTAATACAAAATGATTCAAAAAATGTACGCACCAGTAAGTACTGGTACGGAAGAAGAAAACACCACCACCTAGCGCACAGCGTGCTTTGTTCAATTTTGTATACCGTGCAGGGTTGCCACATTTAGATCTATATTTACTTCACATAACTGTTTACAAATTGAAAATGTTATGGTAGTTTACACCCAAAGAAAGTTTTTGATTTTATTCAAGCTTAAAAGAAAAAATCTACACAGGTTAATTGTCCCATATAAAGTTCCTGAATTTTATTTGGATCCGGAATTACAGGGTGATTAGCGAAAAACTTCCCATTCCAAATTAGTTCCTTACTTTTCTCAGAGGTGACGTGATTAATTTTTACAATCTTAAATTCAAATGAAAAGTCTCCTGAATTATAGAGTAAAATGTGTTAAAAATTTGATACCGTCACATAAAACGGCGAAACAAAGAACGTAAAAAAATCTAAACTGGCCTCGAAACTATTTCAATCGGTAGCCATTATGAGTAGACAGCCGAACAAATTAATTTCGGCTTTCCTGGTTCCCGGTTTTCGATTAACAACCGAAAATTGTCGCCATAGACTCAAAAACGGGTGCCAGTCCCTTTACTCGAACCGACTTTGATTAAACCGGTTCCCGGATTCCGGTATCGGAAGTAGACCTGTGCGCCACGCCGCCGTCTCCGATAATTTCGACACGCCGTCAATTTAAGAAAAAGATGATCAGGTTATCACATTTTTATCATGCCGCCGATTATATTAGATCGGCAGAAAAAATAATATTATCAATGTAGAAATTTTTTCACAGTTTTTATGAAAATTCATTGAAAATTAAAAATTAATCACTAAAGCATTTTCCGGCTACTTATACTGAAAATCAGTACTACCGACGTCAACCAAAGCCAATACCATTTGATTCAAAGTCTATGTTATTCAAAAGGTTTTGAGCTATTGGCACATTATCGCAAAACTGAATTACCGGTAGCGACACCTGCACATGAAAAATGGATCCTAAAAAAATGAGGGTTCTTCCGAAAATTTTCATATCGGCAGTAGTGATTGCAATATTTTTTTCGTTTATTCAATAGTACAAAAGGATATCAGTAATAAAAGTAAACTCGGAGTAGAAGAAAATCGATTTCAAAGTGATTACTACTACTTTTTTGTGTAAACTGCAATTAAACATGATAAGCCCCCAGGAATGTGTAAAATTGGGTATGTAAGGTTAGGTTAGGTGTCCTGTGTGATTCAATATTTAAATTAATAATATGTTAATAATTGATTACACCGAATCGCGCCGCCGATATTTTCAAGAAATGACGTCACGTTGATTCGCCGCCGCCGCTGGTCAAAAAGACGCTTTAGCCGCCGGTGTTGACAATATTGATCGGCGCACAGGTCTAATCGGAAGTACGTGTAATAGTGGGCTCACTTCATTTTCTCAGATATGGCCTAACCGATCTGAGTAGGTTAGGAGCAATTATTTTTGTTTTTCAAGATTCAAAAAAAATTATTTTGTTAAATACATCACATTTATATATGAGAATACGTGAGATATGAGAAATGCATCATTACACCACTAGGTGGATTGAAACAGGTTTTTTTATTGTTTCTCTAAAAAGAAAATATTTCATGTTCTGAAAAAGCACATCTTTTCGCCACTACTTTACAACCAAGAATAGGCAATAATCTTCAGAAAAATCAAAAATCGAGAGAATTTCGTCTTCTTTCAATGATTTTTTTGTTCTTTAGAAACGAGGACTGTTCTGAGCAAATAAAGTCGTGAGTTATGAGTTTGTTAAATTTATCAACAACAATTTGATTCTATTTGCATTGTGGGTTCCTTTTCAATGTATTCATAAAAAGCACAATTTTTACATACATGCAAAGAAGCAAACAGTTGTTCTAGTAGTTCTATCACAATGCATTTTTTCTATCATTTCTTCCTGTGACACAATTCTTTTACTACTAATCATTAGATTGCCATTTTCATGGATTGTGCATATAACATACATACATTGTGTATTTCTGCACGATCAAGCAAAATGCAATGTTTTCGTCGCAACTGTGCAAACACAGTGAAAAGAATATTGGTTTAGTTTTCGATAAAATTACACTGAAAAAATAATCAGTTGGGACACGGAAAAGTTTTTTTCAAATGACTTTTTTTCTTGAAAGTGCCCTACTTGAATTTTTGATTGTAGGTAGGAAACCTACCTTGTAACAAAATTTCATTCAAATCAAAAATGGCGTTTTTTTTTGCAAATCGGCTTTTAATTTTTTAAATCGATTTTTTCAGTGTGCGAGTTGATTAGGATTTTATTCCATGCATTTATTCGAACATTTGAATATTTTTTTAAAAATCATTCATACAACACTTTTTTATAAGATTTGTCAGTTTTCGACTACAGTCATTTGAAAAATATTGTTAAAAAAATGCATGGCCCATTTCAAAAGACAGTCTAGATCATTTTTGGGAAAACGAAGTATGCAAAATGTTTATTTGTTTTTGTGACAAACTATTCATGTACAGCAAGTTTCATTAAAATCTGAGAGGGTATTACCAACATTTGTTCGAGTTAGCGCGAAATTCGTCTATATGACTACAATATCCAATGCATTCGCAATCGAAAACCGAAAACCAGGATAGATAGCCATAAGTTTGTTTGGCCTTCTTCAAACAATGCTTATGGATTAAAGAAATGTCAAGATGCAATCATTTAAAAAACGACTAGTAAAAATTGATCCGGAGGACCAAGTGTCGGACATACGGAATTCCTGGGTGTAGGGTGCAAGTTTTTGGAAATTTTATACTGTCACTAAAACTGGCGGAGCAAAAACCACAATAAAACCTAACTTACTTACTCTTTCAGTCGTAGACCACGCGGGTCTCTGCTGTATACAGGAGGCGTCTCCATTCATCTTGGTTCATGGCTGTTCACCGCCAGCCTCGGTAGCTGCGAAGGGTCCGCATGTCGTCCTCAATTTGATCGATCCATCTGGCCCGCTGCGCGCCTCTTCTTCTTATACCGGTCGGATCATTATCGACAATCATTTTAACCGGGTTGTTCTCCGACATTCTAACAACATGCCCGGCCCACCGTAACCACCCGACCTTGGCCGTTTGGACGAGGGTTGGTCCTCCCAGCAACTGGTGCAGTTCATGGTTCATTCGCCTTCTCCACGTACCGTCTTCCATCCGCACTCCGCCGAAGATGGTTCGCAACACCTTCCGTTCAAAAACACCTAGTGCGCGTTGATCCTCCGCAAGCATTGTCCAGGACTCGTGCCCGTAGATGATAACCGGTCCAATCAGCGTTTTGTAGATAGTTAACTTCGTATGACGGCGAATTTTGCTCGATCGAAGCGTCCTGCGCAGTCCAAAGTAAGCACGATATCCTGACAATATGCGTCTCTGAATTTCTCTGCTGGTGTCATTATCGGCAGTCACCAGTGAGCCCAAGTACACGAACTCGTCGACCATTTCGATTTCATCACCACCAATCAGAACTCGTAATGGGTTGCGTGCTATAATATCAATATCATCAGCGAAACCAAGTAGCTGGACGGACTTTCTGAAAATCGTGCCACTCGTGTCTATCCTCGCTCTTCTTATCACACCCTCCAAAGCAATGTTGAATAGCAGACACGAAAGGCCATCACCTTGCCGTAGCCCTCTGCGAGTTTCGAAGGGACTCGAGTTTATCCCCGATACTCGAACAACGCACACCACTCGATCCATCTTAGCCTTGAACAATCGTATCAGTTTGTCCGGGAATCCGTAGTCGTGTATGATTTTCCATAACTGATCTCGATCGATTGTGTCGTAGGCTGATTTGAAATCGATGAATAAGTGATGTGTGGGCACATTGTAATCGCGGCACTTTTGCAACACCTGGCGGATGACGAAGACTTGGTCCGTGGTAGCGCGTTCGCCCATAAATCCTGCCAGATATTGTCCCACGAATTCGTTTGCAATCGGTGAAAGTCGACGGCATAAGATTTGGGAGAGTACCTTGTGCCGCCTACAAGGAGAGCAGCAGAGTTATCGCGCGGTAATTGCAGCAATCCAGCTTATCACCCTTTCTGTAGATGGGACACACGATTCCTTCCATCCATTCCTCCGGAAAAAGCTCGCCCTCCCAGATCTTGGTAACGACCCAGTGCAGTGCTTTCACTAGTGCATTAACACCGTGTTTTAGTAGCTCGCTTGGTAGTTGGTCAACGCCAGCGGCCTTATTATTTTTCAACCGGCTTACCACCTCCTCCACTTCTTGGAGGTCTGGGACCGGCAGTCTATCGTCCTCCGCACGCGTTCCCAAGTTCGTTACCGCGCCGCCACTTTCGTATTCCGCCACATCGCCTGCATTCTTCTCGGCCACTAACTGTTCACATTCGTCGTCGAACCAGTCGTTCCTTACGTTCGGAGCCGCCGTACCTAGCGTTGCTGATGCAGTGCTACCTATGGCAGAAGCTGCGAGGATTTAGTTCGTCGTATATTATCCTGTCGCAGCCGGCGAAACCTAGCGACTTGCAGTTCCATGTTCCAAGTTTCCAATCGTAGTCCTTATTTCGTCGCGTGGGTCTATGCCGATTGTTCCGGGTCGTATTCTCTCCTGTATTATTCGTAATAGATGTTTTACGGGCGGCTTATTAGGCCTACGCCAACCTCCCTGTCTCGCCGGAGTTTCATTGTGCTTGCTCTGTTTAACGTCCCAGCTAGCACTAGGACGATCCCGTTGGTGGGGTTGCCACCTTGGATTTAGCTGGACGGGATGCAGCATTTCATACTCAGCCGCTGGATACCAGAACAGACGCTGTTTGAAGCCGCTCCTAACACGGAGTACAGACGCTCCGACATCCTCTAAAAAAACCTAAACTGGTCTCAAAACAATTTCAATCGGTAGTTATTATTAGTAAACGGCCAATCAAACCGAACCCGGTTATCTTGGTTCCCCACTTCTACCACTATTAGTCATATATTTCAAAATGAAACTTACTCACTTTTCTTAGATATGGCGTAACCGACTTCAACAAACTTAGATTCAAATGAGACGTCCTGTAGTCCCATGCAAAATCGTAAAAAAGACTTCTAAATTTGACTAAAAACTAATAGAGTTTGTAGGTAATGTTAGTTATTAGGCATACGAAACGACTTCAATTATATCGGTTCCGGATGTATAACTTGCAATAGTTGAACTCCCTTTATTTTCTCAGAGGTGGTCTAACAGATCTGAGAATTTTTTCATTTTGTTTATTATACCTAGGACATGCTTTTTCAAGTTCCACATAAGAATGTTAAACTAATATTATTCTTTCAGTAATGAACCTAGCACTACGAAATTCGTTCCATCGATTTGAATTGCCTTATCAATTTATAGGGTTTCACATTGCTTTAACAAATCAATCGATCACAGCGCAACGTACTCAATCCTATTTGCTGCCTATTGCTAGCTATATTTCAATTTCTCCTGAAATGTTTACAAAAGTCGAAGTGGTTATCTGGAGTTTAGCAAATCTGCTAGTGATATTAGTCTGGCAACCTATACCCTGTGATAGCGGGAGATTCAAACGAATCATAGGTGGAGCTTCGGTTAACATAACCAGTTTTCCTTATCAGGTTGCGCTGCTGCTGGAAAAGAAAAGATGTGCCGGTTCTGTGCTGAGTGATCGATGGATTTTAACAGCTGCTCACTGTGTGAGGTGAACCAAATCTAAATGGCTATTTAATCTTCAGTCGCATGGATGTTTGACAATTTTGTTAGGAATCAGACAAAGGTGGCTATTCGAGCAGGATCGAATCATTTCTACAGTGAAGGCGTGTTGGTGGCCGTGCGGAATATTTTTATGCATCCCATGCAGAATGACTGGAGAAATTTTGATTTTTCACTTTTGGAACTTGCGGAACCGCTGGTTTTAAGTGAGAGTATTCAACCGATAGAGCTACCAACTCCGGGTCAATGTTTCTCAGACGGAACATTTTGCAAAGTATCAGGCTGGGGCCAAACCGGAAATGTAAATGTGTCAAGATATTTCTTACGGGGCACTACTGTTGCAATATACAATCAGGAAAAATGTGCCTATAACTACAGATATTTAGGAACAGTTAAGGAAAATATGCTATGTGCGGGATACGACCAAGGAGGAAAGGATTCTTGCGCGGTTTTTTTCTGTTAATAGCCGAATGTTGACTACTAGACTAATCCTTACCGTTTCAGGGTGATTCCGGAGGACCTTTGGTGTGCAATGGTGTACTGGCAGGAATAGTATCTTGGGGAGGAAAATGTGCTGAAGCCGGCCAACCGGGTGTTTACGGTCGTGTAACCAGTGCCCTGAACTGGATTACTGGGACTATAAATTCGGTATACTAAAACTACTAGAATCGAATTAAATGAAATAAGCAAATTTCGACAAGTACAGTGTGATCACTTTTTAGGAAACCTTGCTAGGTTCGAGTCTCACACCACGTCCATAAAGAGAACAGACACACACATACATAAAAAAGTGGTTCAGCAACTTGCCCAAGCGATGTGTTGATCTGGGAATGGGCATGTCTGCTGATCCTTTGCTTGTCATATGTTTTTGTTTGGTTACGAGAATTTTTTGTTCTGGAATAAAGCGAACAATAATTAAATTGTTCAAAATAGTACCCTTATTGAGTTTTGATTTGATGGCGAATTCTGACTCCTTATCCTATATTTTTCCACATTTTGTAATTGTGCGATAAGAACGCGACTGGAACTATCAGTGATGAGACTGAAAATAAAAGATATTAAATTTTATGCGTGGGATTCCCATGTTTCCTCACAATTATTTCTGAAAAAAATAAACCAAATAAACAGTCAAAATCTGATAACTGATTTTGAACCAGCAGAGTTGCCAGTTGTACTGAAAATTTATTAAAGTACACTGTCAAATTGACAGCGACATCTCTCCCCCACTTTACCCTAATTAAATTGGTAATGTTTCTATCGAAACAAAATCGAACATCGATTTTTTCGGGAAAAAACGGGAATGTTTTATTTTTGGACTCTCGAATATGTCAGTCTTCGAAAAGTAAATTCACACGAATTTTCCAAAGTGTGTATCTAGAATTCAGATGCCCCAAAAATATAAGTTTTAATTTCTTGACAGGTCATAACTTGCTTAATAGGAATTCATAATTCATAATGACAGTACTCAAATGACAATGTCAACAAATCGACACTTCAAGAAATCACAAAAGCACATATAAGAAATAACTGCAGGATTATGTGCACATAATTCATCTAGATGTAATGCGTATAACGACATTCGCCGACGTTGTCCGTAGTGACACTCCATAAGTAATTTCACGGCCAGTAGCTAGACAAACATCTTCTAGGTTGGACCTAGAACGCCTACCTGCTAACCTGTGCGTGATGGTTTTCGAAAATAGAGTCCAACATATCGTCATCGTTCGGTTGTTTCTTAAACCGATGACCGATCCCGGATGACTGCAACAACATAACCTAGAGATGAACGGAGAAAAGACCCACTAAACGCTTTATGTAACGCTTGCCTGTAGGTAAAATTAATTCATAAATATTTTGAAACCCGTTCCCCATAGGAAGGATAAGCTAGGACATGAAATTTACATTCAAATAGATGACGCTCTTGACAACCATATGGCACCTTCTGAGGTCGGTGCTGTATGGCAATAGCTGTTTCAGGCATAACAATACCGCATCAGACACTATCGGAACCGTTCGGAATAACCAACAGTGAACGACAGACGGCCTGGAGCAATGTCAAGCCTTGTACGTGAAAGTGTGACGTCTGGTAAACTCTGCAATATTCTATCCCGGCTCGCAGTAAATGGTGAGCAATAGGAGCTACTATTATTTAATACCGTATCGTACGTACACCAGCACATGGCGAGTTAAATATTTTTCTTTAATCATACTGGAAAACTACTTGCAATAGTAATATTCGATCACAATACAATAAAGTTGTCACTGCTCAATGTTCGCAATGCGGATTTTAAATATAAAGGGTGATTTTTTAAGAGTAGAGAATTTCATTAAAAAAGCACACAAAAAATTTGATAAAATTTATGAAAATCTTCATTGGAACCACTCTCTTCAACATGTCGTCCGGTATTTCACGAATAATGCCACCGGCACATCAGTCACACCAAACAGTGACCTTTCTGGGATACATTGGTAGCTCTTGTAAACCAGCCATGAGTGCTTCGTCGCTGAACACAATTTTTCAATCTGTGATCTGTCGAGAGAGAGGGAGATGTCAGATTTTTTAAATTACTCGATTATTCTAGCGTATTTCCAAAATAATCGATAAAGTGTTTATCGATTAGCAGAGTTATTAATGGATTACTCGATAAATGTTTGACCGATATTGGTTGAAACGTCTTTTGACGGATAAGAATTCCGATGAAACGGCGGACTCGTTTTGGTCCGTCGCCCAAGTGTTTCTCCTATTTTGAGTACAACTCTTTTACGTAAGCTGAAACGAAAACGAAATGCAGCACAGCGACGACTTCGGAAACACCACTAGTAATGTATACCGCAAACTGAATTCATTATTGTATAAATCATATGTTTTACGAGTGCAAACTGATCTAAAACGAAACCCTAAAGGAGTTATGTTAACTCGAACGGGAAAACATCAACTGTTCCAGCAAATGTTTATCTAAATGATAGCATATCGTCGACAAGTGGTAAAAGATGCGAATTTCTCATAAGTATTTAATGCAATGCCCGTTACCACTTCTGGATCGAAATTGACAGTTTCGGATGTTCCTGAAATTTTGTTGATTTTTATGTTTTTTTAAAATCACATCTGAAATGGTAACAAGTGCTACTAAGAAGCTAAAAAGTTATTTCTCGCCTGGACCTGACGGTATTCCCTCAGCTGCTTAGCAGAATATACAACCAATCGTTAATTGATTCACGTTAACCCGTTTTTTTTTTTTTTTCAATCATATAATTTATTAAGGCACACTGCTTAAGCTCTAAGATGCCAAGGGCTTTTTCTAATTTTAATTAACAAATAACTTAAAACTAGGATAGTATATTAAGATAATGTAATGACTTTGGCAGATCCCGCCTTCAGCTGGCTATCGGCACCGGCCGGCGTACTGAATGTAACACGTTGGTAAGTATCTTGGTATTAGCCGCTTTTTTCTGTCCGTGTGGGTTCGCGGGGGGACACCCCCAGGCTACGAATACCAGACGGGTGGCCCATATTCATCTCATAGACTACAGCGGCCGTCCGTGGGTAATGATGATGATGTTACGGAGGAAAATGAAAAAAAAAATATACAGAGAAGTAAATATTACGGAGAACAGAGTAAAAAGGGGATATGGGAACAAAATGACTAAGAACGACAAAGATCTAATTAGTTGACATCGAGATGGTGAAAAAACGTGGGAGGGGGAAGCAGAAAATTTAGTGACAGCAGAAAGATCTTGTTAGTTTCAATGAAGATGGTGGACAGACGAGGGATGGGGAGATTCGGGCGGATGTTAGTGTCGAACCTGTGGGTGGAGTTTCTTCTTCGCATCAGTCGAGGAACAGGGGTAACTAACGCAGATTACACTTGTTTATTAATGTGTTTAAGGAATTTATATATGAGTAACATATATGATATATCCCGACTCGCCAACACATCTCGAACCGGAACATCAGGTGGTCTACCTCGGGCCCTGAGGGAGTCCTTTAAAACAGACCTGGCGTCACAATACCCCACACATGACCATACGACATGCTCGATGTCCTGATAACCGTTGCCACAGGTGCAGAGACCGCTCTCCATGACCCCAATACGCCGAAGATGTGCGTTGAATGTGTAGTGATTAGACATGAGCCGAGACATAACACGAATGAAATCGCGACTCACGTTCATCCTCCTGAACCAAGGTTTCGTCGATACCCTAGGGATAATGGAATGTAGCCATCGTCCCAGTTCGTCATTACTCCATGAAGTTTGCCAACTTTCAAGTGCTCTTCGACGAGAAATACTGAAAAATTCATTGAAGCAGATTGGTCTTTCATAAATATCACCTTCTAATGCGCCCACTTTAGCCAATGAGTCTGCCTTTTCATTTCCCGGAATGGAACAATGTGAAGGGACCCAGACTAACGATATTGAATAAGACCGTTCAGATAAAGTTCGCAAGTGTTCCCGTATTTTCCCCAGGAAATATGGGGGATACTTTCCTGGCTTCATTGCCCGGAGAGCTTCTATTGAGCTTAGACTGTCCGTGACAATGAAGTAATGGTCTTTGGGCAACGTTTCAATGATCTCGAGGGTGTACTGAATAGCAGCTAATTCTGCGACGTAGACTGAAGCCGGATCACTGAGTTTGTACGAAGCGGTGATGTTCTGATTGAAGATGCCGAAGCCTGTGGACTCGTTGATGTTTGATCCGTCAGTGTAAAACATCTTTTCACAGTTGACTGTTCTAAATTTATTATAAAAAATATTTGGGGCCACTTGAGGGCGCACGTGATCCGGAATTCCACGAATCTCTTCTCTCATGGATGTGTCGAAAAACACAGTAGAATCAGAAGTATCCAACAAATGAGCACGGTTGGAAACAAACGAAGAAGGATTAATATTCTGAGCCATGTAATCAATATACAAGGACATAAAACGGGTCTGAGAATTGAGCTCGACAAGCCTTTCGAAGTTTTCAATCACCATCGGATTTAAGATATCGCATCGGATTAGCAATCGATATGAGAGATCCCAGAATCGATTTTTCAACGGTAAGACGCCCGCAAGCACTTCGAGACTCATCGTATGAGTCGACTGCATGCAACCTAAGGCAATACGCAAACAACGATACTGAATTCTTTCCAGTTTAATGAAATGGGTGTTCGCGGCGGATCGGAAGCAGAAGCATCCATATTCCATTACGGACAATATCGTTGTTTGGTACAGCCTGATCAGGTCTCCTGGGTGGGCACCCCACCATGATCCGGTTATTGTACGAAGAAAGTTAATTCTCTGTTGGCATTTTTGTTTCAGATACCTAACATGACATCCCCAGGTGCCTTTGGAGTCGAACCAGACCCCGAGATATTTGAATGTGAAGACCTGAGCTATGGTTTCACCCCTTAGTTGAAGCTGTAGTTGTGCTGGTTCTCGCTTCCTTGAAAATACAACCAGCTCAGTTTTCTCCGTAGAGAAGTCGATACCAAGTTGAAGAGCCCACGTGGACAAGTTGTGGAGTGTATCTTGTAATGGTCCTTGCAGATCGGCAGTTTTGGATCCTATAATGGACACAACGCTGTCGTCGGCAAGTTGTCTTAGCGTGCAAGATGTGTTGATATATTCATCGATATCTTTTACGTAAAAATTGTATAAAAGGGGGCTTAAGCATGAGCCCTGAGGAAGACCCATGTAACTGAATCGTATTGTCGACAAATCACCATGCGCGAAATACATGTGTTTCTCAGACAATAGATTATGTAAAAAGTTGTTCAAAACTGGCGAAAGACCATGCTGATGCAGCTTCTCAGATAAGATATTTATAGAAACTGAGTCAAAAGCCCCCTTAATGTCTAGGAAAACTGACGCCATTTGTTCTTTACGAGCAAATGCCATTTGAATTTCTGTTGAGAGCAACGCAAGACAATCGTTCGTTCCTTTACCCCTGCGGAAACCAAATTGTGTATCTGAAAGTAAGCCATTAGTTTCGACCCAATTGTCTAGACGGAAGAGAATCATTTTTTCGAACAATTTCCGGATACAGGAAAGCATAGCAATCGGCCGATACGAATTGTGATCGGAGGCTGATTTTCCTGGTTTTTGAATGGCGATCACTTTCACTTGTCTCCAGTCATGTGGAACAATGTTGTCCTCAAGGAACTTATTGAATAAACTCAACAAGCGCCTTTTGGCGGGGTCTGGCAGATTTTTCAACAAGTTGAATTTGATTCTGTCTAACCCCGGGGCCTTATTGTTACATGACAAGAGCGCAAGTGAGAACTCTACCATCGAAAACGGTGTTTCGTTTGTATTTGATGTCGCGGCGCGGGAGATCTTCTGTTCCGGAACAGAGTCTGGACATACTTTTTTAGCGAAATCGAATATCCAACGGTTGGAATATTCGTCGCTTTCGTTCGTGGTGTTTTGGTTTCGCATTCGTCGGGCTGTGTTCCAAAGAGTGCTCATCGATGTTTCTTTTGTTAATCCGTCAACAAACCGTCGCCAGTAACCTAGTTTCTTTGCTTTAACTAAGTTCTTCATTTGCTTATCTAGCGCTGCGTAATTTCTATAATTATCAGGTGTTCCATATTTTCTGAACTTTTTGAATGCTAAAGATCTTTCCGCGTTCAGTGATGAGCACTCTTTGTCCCACCACGGATTGGGAGGAAGGATGTTAGTTTTCGCGCCGGGTACACGTTTCGTCTGAGCTTGAATCGCGGAGTCGAGAATCAAGCCAGCCAAAAGCGTGTACTCTTCCTCCGGAGGAAGTTCTTGTGTTGTTTCCAGTTTCTCAGACATCGCATTTGCGTAATATTTCCAATCAATATTTCGTGTGAGGTCATACGAAACATTGATTGTCTCCGATGGTCTTAATCCGTTGGCGATTGAAATTACGATAGGTAGATGATCGCTACCGTGAGGATCGGGGATTACCTTCCACTTGCAATCCAACCGTAGCGATGTCGAGCAAAGGGATAAATCCAGCGCACTTGATCTTGCTGGTGGTGCAGGAATCCGTGTCATTTCTCCCGTATTCAATATTGTCATATTGAAGTTGTCACAAATATCATGGATCATAGCTGATCTGTTATCGTCATGAAGACAACCCCATCCCGTACCGTGTGAGTTAAAGTCTCCTAAAACCAACGTTGGTGCGGGAAGGAGTTCTATGATATCACTGAGCCGCTGATGCCCAACCGAGGCTCTAGGGGGAATGTAGATGGAAGCAATACAAAGGTCCTTACCTTTGATTGTAACATGACATGCGACAACTTCAATACCTGGTATCGAGAGGAGGTTAATTCGATAAAAGGAATAGCACTTTTTGATTCCCAAAAGTACTCCTCCATAGGGGGTTTCTCGATCCAAACGAATAATATTAAAATTGTGGAAGTTGAGAGATATTTCAGAAGTTAACCAAGTTTCGCACAATGCAAATGCATCGCAATTCGTGGTATATAATAGATGTTTGAAGGAATCAATTTTTGGGATGATACTTCTGCAATTCCATTGTAAAACAGTGATCAAATCCTTGACCTCATTGGATAAATTAGCCATCGAAGGATACAATCGCTGAAAGAAGGGGCCATTTTACAGTCAACTGTTTCAAAAACGTCTCAGCTACGGGTACAAAGGTCATCAAAATACCTTTCAAGGGGTCAGAGATATTGAAAGTTTTAAAAATCCAGTCCACTATATCAGAGAATTTAATAAATCCAGCATTTGGTTGATTCTTTGACTGGTCTTTAGGGGCAATTGAGTTTTTGTTTGTCTTAGGAAGTGTTGGAAACTCCTTATCAGATCTCAGTTTTTCTAGATCAGGAGCTATTCTTTGCTTCGGTGTTTTACTAACACTACCATTAGCTGTTACTTTTGGAGGCCCCTCAAGGGCCACCTTCGAACCCTTACTAGGTAGCTTATGAGAGGAAATATTTCTCCTTTTCCTGTTGCTACGAGGGATGGCCGAAGATGTGCCTTCGAGAGGGTCGTCTGAATCGCACTCGTCTGTTGACAAGCAAGCATAGGGATTTGCAGATGGGCTTGGTGGTGTAGCACTCTTTAGCATTTCTGCAAATGTGCGCTTGGAGCGTTCCCTCAAAGAGTGCTTTAGCTTATCTCCACGCAATTTGTAGGTGGGACATGCTGAGAGATCATGCGGACCCTCACTGCAGTAGAGACACTTTTCAATATCTCTTCCGCAAGAGCCATCCGCATGACGCTCTCCACACTTCGAACAACGGGGCCGATTCGCACAATGGGAGGCTGTGTGTCCTAATTGCTGGCAATTAGTACAGTTCATAACCCGCGGTACGAAGAGACGTACGGGTAGACGAACCCTGTCCAGAAGGACATAATTTGGCAAAGCCGAACCAGCGAAGGTCACACGATACGAGTTCGATTGAGGATAAGATTTTGACCCATCCTCGGCGATCGATACTGAATGCAAGCGTTTGCAATCCAGTATCTTCAGATTCTTGAGTAAGGGGTTTTTGAAACCGCCAACCCCGTGCTCAAGAATATCTGCGCAAGTCAAACCTGCATCTGTGACCACGCCGTCTATTTCGACTTCGCGGGCTGGTACATATACGCGATAATCCCGCGTAAAGAGCTCATTTCGAACGATCTCATTAGCCTGCTTTAAGCTGGTCAACGAGACCCTGAGTTTGTCGGAGCGCATTTTTACTATTTGTGTGATAGTCGGGTAATGTGACGTCAGGTTCTTATTTAATGTCAATAAATTCAATGTTTTATCTTTAGATTTGGTCCGGAAGTACACCACATATGGACCGGTCGATAGCGAGGGTTCATCGGAATATTCCTTAATCCGGGGGGTTTTATTACTGTCAACAACAGGCGGATTAGGATCTGTCTTCATTTCTTCGTCTGGAGGGGGAGGACTCATTGTGCTTACTGTAGCACGAGGTTATATTTAGGCAAGTGGTAAATTATAAGAGGGATGCAACAATAAACTGTAATAAGTAATAAGAATAAAGAAAAAGGCAATACTTAGCTTGTTGTACAAATGCAAGGAACGGTCGCCAAGACCTGCTCTTGGTCGATTGCCACTTCAATTGATGCCAAAAAACCTCTACGAGGAAAAGTACAAAGCACCAGCTAACGGTTCGGTGCGAAGGTGCAAAAAACCTCACCGAGGAAAAGGCACAAATAAACTGTTTATAGTTTGTATGGACTAACGGTATCACTTCACTTCAATGTTCGATCACAATCGACACAGGGAACAATGGCCGCAATCGACACAGGGAACAATGTTTATAATCCGCACACTTGGCCTTGATCGGCGGAACAATAACCGGCTAACGGTACCGTTTCGATCGACCGCTCACAATAAGGCACTGTTCTATTATATAACGCGAAAAAAAACCTCTCAGAGGAAAAAGCACTATTGTCTATCACACAATATCGTCCGACCACTTTATCACACACACACAACTGGTTTTCTATGCTTTCGCAGTAAATCCAAATCACGTCTGTTCGCTCGGAAGGTTGAAACGGCAATGACGTTAACCCGTTATTTGGAAGCAATCGGTCATAGTACCCGTTAACAAAAAAGGAGATAAGCTTAATGTGGCAAACTACAGAGGAATTACTAGTTTATCCGATGCTTCAACAAATCTTTAAGGAGATTACATTGTTGAATTTAGATTATTTTTTAGATAATTTTTTACGTTTTTGGCATCGTCGCTTTGATGGACGGTTTGAAATTTTGAGCCACAAAAAAAATTTTGAACAGCAATAAATGGCACTTGAATAAATAAGGTTTTCCAAAGAATAATTAACTCCAAATAGTGCAAGGTGGATGTCGTTACTATTTGCGTTAACAAGATTCACCAAAACGTAAGTGTTTTTATTACTTTGAGTTTCTGAAGTCTGTCATCAAGTCTTCAATCTTTTCTAAAACAATGCTGAAGTATTTCGTGTCAACAGATGCACTGGTTTTAATGGCTGAGCTATGATGGTTCTATTGATTTTCATTTTATTTGATGTTTTGAAGGAATGTTTTTAAGCATTCTCGGGAAGGCTTACCATTTTTTTGAATTGTTGTAGAACATATCTTCAGATATTTTTACACCTCTGGTTTTTTTAGTATTAAACCAATAATTTTATAACGCATTAAAGTGCTTCGGATTCATATATTTTTTAATATGAACGATCACAATATTTCATTATTTTTAAATTTACAATCGACCATGCGTTTCCAAGCTCTATTCGTAGGAAACGCATGGTGCTTAGTTCTTGTAGTTATGTACCATGCGGTTCCTTCTAATACAACTTTAATGGAGACGCATGGTTGATTGATTGTGTTTTCAGAAAAGCTGAAATATTGAATTGATCTGGTTCTGCAGTCTATCTTGATGCTGGTCCGGATCAACCCATGATTGTTTCCCGTTTAGGATTCTTAAAATGAATCTATCTATCATCGCCAGTTATAATTTGATGCCAAACTGATTTTTTTCGTTTCATTGAAGCAAAATTTTACAAGTGTTTTTATGTTTTCCATCTATCTTTCATTCAATTCATATGGCACACATTTTCCACACTTTTGGCCTCTCCCCATAGCTTTTAAGCGCACCCTAAACTGAGCAATGACACACTCCCAGCAAGGTTACCTGTATGCAAGAAAGCAAAAAATGTATCACCTATTCATTATCGAAATGCCTATTGCATAAATATTTTGTTGTTGTCAGTCTTTTCTGGTTGACGCTTTGGGGCAATTTTTTTTGTAGACCCTCATGATTGAATCATGACATGATGAGCAACTAATCGCTTTGTCGTTTTAAACAATCAAGATTTTTCTGCGTGTGTGAACGATAGATTGTAATTCTCAAGATGGAAGTAATAAGTAAGTAAGGTTTACAATTAATTCTTATGATCTTTGCAATGGCAAATACGTAACTAACATAAACGACGTTCAGTTGCCATTTCAATATTTAAACATGAAATGTTTTCAAATGTTTCAACATGTAACGATTCTGGTTTTTTGTTTGCGATTCAGCCAGCTGATAGCACTCGAAAACAATTTTATTTTTACCTAAAATGTCGGGGAAAAATCTACAGAGATGTTAGTTAAATCAATGACTTTTTAGTTCATAACACCCGGGCGTGAAACAACAATTGCAGAATTTTTGTTATCTGGGGGCTCTTACACACTGAATTAGTTTTGAGAAAACATTTAGAATATTTTATTCTGTTTTACCTTTCTGCCTTTCTCATATAGAAAGGTTATGCAATCACTGTGAAAACCGACTTTTGAACCGAGGCCCGGAAGGCCGAGTGTCATATACCATTCGACTCAGTTCGTCGAGTACGCAAAATGTCTGTGTGTGTATGTGTGTGTGTGGGTGTGTGTATGTGTGTGTATGTGTGTGTATATGTGTATGTAACGTTTTTTGCACTAACTTTTCTCGGAGATGGCTGAACCGATTTTCACAAACGTAGAGGTCAAACGTAGATTTTCACAAACGTGAAGGTCTTGTGGTCCCATACAAAATTCCTGAATATTATTTAGATTCGACTTCCGGTTCCGGAATTATGGGGTAAAATGTGCAAAAAAAAGAAAATATGTGTTCTAACTTTTCTCATAGATGGCGCGACCGATTTTCACAAACTTGAAAGATCCTGTAGTCCCATACGTAATTCCTGAATTTCATGCGGATCCGACTTTCGGACCCGGAAATATAGGGTAAAGTGGGTTAAAAATTGTATACCATCACTGAAAATGGGGAAAAACCTTAAAAAAAATTCTTAATCGACCTCAAATCTTTTCCAATTTGATAGTTTTTATCAGTAGACGGTCAAACAAACCGATTTCTTTTATTTTTTTTAAGAATCGAGAGAAAAATTTTTTTTCAGTATTATATATGATAGTATGATTGATATGAGAAAGGCATCATTACACCACTAGGTGGATTAAAACAGGTTTTTTGATCATATCTGTCACAATTGACCTTGAAAACAGACTATGTTTTTAGATTTAGATTCTGCACGGTAATACCTATCCAACAAGCCATAGATTGTTAAAATCTGTCCATTTTTAACGGAGATATCGACATTTTTGTGTAAGCGACTTTTCCCCTTATTCCAGCAGTAGGAGTTTTGAGCGCTGTATGACAAAACAATGCTTGGGAGCAACGTGAAACACGATTTTTTATACTGTTACATACAATTGTTTCTAAGTACCAAAATAACTGTGTACAGCAACTTTTTTCATGGCATTTTGCCTCGGACCGATTTTAGCACGGTTCAGATTTGGCAACATAATCGTTCGAATATGGCATATGTAAACCAGATGATGGCAGAATTTTTTAGTTGAAATCAATTCCATAATTATATTGATTTAAACTACTTACAGCAATAAATGCTAGAAGAACATATCACCCATATACCATTCAAATCAGTTCGTCAAGATCAGCAAATGCGTGTGTGACAAATGATTTCACTCAATTTTCTCGGAGATGGCTCAACCATATTTTTACACACTCAGATTCATACGAAAAGTGGTAAACTTCTAAACAAGGTTTCTGAATTTCAATTTGATCCGACTTCTGGTTCCGGAACTACAGGATGATTGTCGTAAGTTGTGTACTCCTCAAAGCGACTAAATGCTAAATATCGAATGATCAGCATGGATTCATGCCCAAGCGTTCAGTGACAACGAATCTTTCAACTTTCACCTCAACTTGTTTTGAAAATTTGGAACTCGGATCCCAGATCGATACTATATAAGTTAAATTGTTCCGGCGACGGATCTGGTTTTAAAATGAAACTGAACTGTTCTTCATCCCAGTAATCCGACTTGTTTCTCTTCCGTGAAAACCCCGTCTACAATTTTTTTTTCATAAGATATATTTATTAAGGCACAATGCGTTAGCTCTATGATGCCAAAGGCATTTTCTAATAATAAGGATTGTGTAGGTGCTGACCTCTCATGTTCTACTGGAGACGTTGCTACCCAATGGTAGTGGCCGTATGCTTGTCCGTATGGGTCCACGGAAGACACCCCCGAGTCAAAGAACCGGTGGCCAGCGTGCTAGTTATCGACAGGAGTAATCCTCCGTTCTTGGAATCAGCCAGGTGACGTGAGAATGTATCTAAAATTGCCGCATCCTTCTGTAGGACCGTGGAAAACACCATCAGGTTGCGAAGATCTGGCGGGTGGCCCGCATATTAGTCATCGACTGGAGCGGTTTTCCGTAGGCGATGATGGTGATGTTGCCGAATAGTATTAAGAAAAAAAAAGAGATGTAATTGTTGAGGAAAACGGATTGTTAAAGGGGGGTATGGAAACGAAATAACTAATAACGACAAATATTTAGTTAGTTAACATCGAGATGGTGAAGAGACTGGGGAAAGGGGAGCGAAAAGTTAGTAACATCAAAAAGATCTTGTTAGTATCGATAAAGATGGTAGACAGACGGGGGATTGGAAGAATCGGGCGGATGTTAGTATCGAACCTATAAGTGAAGAGTATTCTTAGTCTCGAAATGAGTAAGGAAAACTTTATATGCGGATCACACTTGTATATTAATATGTTTAAGGTATTGGTAAATAAGAAGCATATAGGAACTATCCTGACTCGCCAACACATCCCGAACCGGAACCTCAGGCGGTCTACCTCGGGCCCGTCTACAATTGATCTGGTTCTAACTGATCAAAGTCACATTTGTAGTGAACCGATTACACATGCTGACTTTGACTCAGATCATCTTCCTATAACATTCAGACTTTTCAACGAAGCTATAATTAATCCAATTAGTTCTATATTCCACTATCATAGAGCTAATTGTTTGGATTACAGACCTCACATTGAAAATCATGTGGATCATGAAACTAATTTAGAAAATTCTGCGGACATCAACACAGCAATTGATAATTTGACACATTGCATTATCGAAGCTAGAAATCTTTCAGTTCCCAAAGCTCAAACTAAATTAAATTCTCCTATCATCGATAACCATCTTCCGCTGCTCATTCGGTTGAAGAATGTTCGTCGACGACAATATCAACGTTCTCGTGATCCTGCTATGAAAAACATAGTTAAGGATTTACAAAAAGAAATTAAACATAGATTTACTCTTTTGCGAAATAAAAATTTCGCAAAAAAAATTGAACAAATTAAGCCATATTCTAAACCTTTCTGGAAACTTTCTAAGCTTCTTAAGAAACCTCAGAAACCAATTCCTGCTCTCAAGGAAGGAAATCAAATACTTCTTACAAATGGCGAAAAAGCTCAAAAACTTGGTCAGCAGTTCGAGAGTGTCCACAACTTTAATTTGAACGTTGTGAGTCCTATTGACAATGAAGTCTCACTGAAATATGATCATACGAGGTCTGTTCAAAAAGTTCCCGGAATTTTTTAATTGCGCGCGTCTGGAGAGTCCGGTGGTCAAATTATTTTTATTGTGTTGGTACATATGTACTAATGTATGGTGAAATTTTCAGCTGTATTCATTGTTTACATTCTGTCTTGTAGCAGCTGGTGTAGACGTGTTTTTTTGAGCTCGGCGATTTTTGTTAGTTTAAACAATGGAAGAATTGAAGAGTCAAAGAATTTGTATTAAATTTTGCGTGAAAAATGAAATAAAGTGTAACCAAGTGTGCGAAATGTTACAGAGAGCCTACGTTGAGTCTGCTATGAAAAAAACAAGTGTTTACGAGTGGTATAAGCGTTTCCAAGATGGCCGCGAAGACGTTGAAGACGACGAACGCTCCGGTCGACCCAGCACGTCAATAATCGATGAAAATGTGGGAGAAGTGGAAAAAATGATTATGGATGATCGCCGAATCACTATTAGAGAAGTTGCTGATGAAGTTGGCATATCATGCCATCATATTTTTTCAAATGTTTTGGGCATGAAACGAGTGGCAGCAAAATTCGTTCCAAAACTGCTGAATTTTGAACAAAAAAACAAACGCATCACCATCGCTCAGGAGCTGTTAAACGACGTCAACGACGATCCAAATTTACTTGAAAGGGTCATAACTGGTGATGAA
This sequence comes from Malaya genurostris, assembly GCF_030247185.1. Taxonomy (NCBI): domain Eukaryota; kingdom Metazoa; phylum Arthropoda; class Insecta; order Diptera; family Culicidae; genus Malaya; species Malaya genurostris. The sequence continues at coordinate 225,692,049 of NC_080571.1, read as the reverse complement.
ACATGGGTGTACGGTTATGATGTCGAAACAAAAGCACAATCGTAAACTAACAAAAATTGCCGAGCTCAAAAAAACACGTCTACACCAGCCGCTACAAGACAGAATGTAAACAATGAATACAGCTGAAAAATTCACCATACATTAGGGACATATGTACCAACACAATAAAAAAAAAATTTTGACCACCGGACTCTCCAGACGCGCGCAATTAAAAAATTCCGGGAACTTTTTGCACAGACCTTGTATTTCAACTCAATTGTTATTACAAGATGACATTATTGAGACGAATTTTGATGAAATTAAGTCAATTATTAGGAAACTTGAAAACATGAAGGCTCCTGGTAATGATGGAATCTTTAATATTCTTATTAAAAATCTTTCCAATGTTGCCTTGAGACTCTTGGTTAAAATTTTCAACAAGTGCTTGTCATTAGCTTACTTCCCAAAAAGATGGAAATACGCTAAAGTAATTCCTATCCTCAAACCTGATAAAAACCCAGCAGAAACATCAAGTTATGGACCAATTAGCTTGCTTTCTTCTATCAGTAAACTTTTTGAAAAAAATATCTCGTTGAGAATGGTGTCTCATATAGATGAGAATTCAATTTTTTTTACCAGAGCATTTTGGATTTCGTCATGAACTACTACATTCAACTACTCATCAACTTGTAAGAGTTACGAACATGATAAAAGCAAATGGAGTTGCTTTTTTAGACATAGAAAAAGCATTCGACAGTGTTTGGCACAAAGGTTTAATAGCAAAAATGTCTGATTCCCAGTTTCCTATTTATTTGATCAAAATGATTCAAAATTATTTAACTGATCGTACTCTTCAGGTTAGCTATCAGAATTGTAAATCTGAATTGCTACCCTACAAGCTGGTGTTCCGCAGGGTTCGAACGTAGCTCCAATCTTGTATAATATTTTCACTTCTGATCTTCCAAACCTACCCGTTGGTTGTCAGAAATCGCTATTCTGTGATAACACAAGTCTGTTAGCCACAGGTAGAAATCTAAGAGTGATCTGCAGTCGCCTACAAAGAAGTTTTAATATTTTCAGTGACTATCTGCCAAAATGGAAAATTAAACCAAGTGCAGCGAAAACGCAATTAATTATCTTTCCTCATAAGTCAAGTGCTTCTTTTCTTAAACCAAACAATAATTACATTCTCAAACTGAATGGCTTGGAATTGACATGGTCTGATCAAGCAAAATACTTAGGTTTAACGTATGACAAAAATCTCACTTTCAAGGATCACATTGAAAGAATCCTAGCAAAGTGTAAGAAATATATTGAATGTTTATATCCTCTTATAAACAGAAATTCTAAGATCTGTCTAAAAAACAAATTGGTAATTTATAAACAAATTTTCAGACCAGCCATGCTTTATGCAGTACCAATTTGGTCAAGTTGTTGTTCCACCAGGAAGAAATCGCTTCAAAGGATTCAGAATAAAATTCTGAAAATGATTTTGAAGCGTCCTCCCTGGTTTAGTACAAATGAGTTAAACAGACTCACAAATATACAACCATTAGATGTAATGTCACATAATATTATAAGCAAATTCCGACAAAAATCGATGCAATCTTCAATTGAATCGATTCGCTCTCTGTATTAGTTAGTAAGTTAGTATATAAGTTCCTTTTCCCCATTACACAATACAAGTAGGTTTATAATTTTCCGTTCACAAAAATCACAGAATTGCGGAAGCAAATGATGTCTTCATTGTTAGAACCAAATCATGTATATAATAGGGCTGAAAAGTCACCACTTGTGGCTGAACACCCAATTAAAATCTTAATAATTTAATGTTAACTCATATTCCAATAAATAGTTATTTAAAAATAAAAAGGTAGTGTTAAATCCAAGTTGCGGGAATTCAGCCTAGGAGAGGCTTTCAAAAACATAGCTAATAAGTGTTTATACCCTGAGAGTTTCAAAATTATCTGACTTAAATGAATTCATGGTAATTATTTTTGTTTGCTGCATGTGTTTTTTTTCCAGTTCAGTCTTTGTACATACCTTTTTTCGAATAAAATATCTGAACTTGAAACAAATTCGGTTACTTCCTAGAACCACTTGGCATATGCTTTCTTTTCTATCCATTTCGACCCAATTAGTTTATCAGCATATGTCAAGTCCCGCTGCGCACTCCGTTCGTACGAAAACCTATAAAGCTTTACACCAATCGTTACAAAGTTTCAGTCAGAATGATTGAGGTCACGGTTTGGATTTGTGCCACACTATTGGCATCGGTCTGTTCGGCTACTGACACATTGGATGATTTCGAGGAGCGAATCGTTGGTGGCATTCCGGTGAACATAACGGACTTTCCATACCAGGTGTCATTGCAACGGGGAAAACATTTTTGCGGAGGTTCGGTGTTGAGCGATCGATGGATCTTGACGGCAGCCCACTGCACCAGGTGAGTAGTTTAAATTAAGCATGTCGATATCCAATCGTAATGCATTTTTTTCTAGTGGTATTTCTGATCCGAGTAAACTAAACATTCGTGCTGGATCGAGTCATGTTAGCCACGGAGGAACAGTTCTAACCGTACGGGATATTTACATTCATCCACGGCATAACCGACAGAACCATTATGATTTTTCGCTGTTGGAATTATCAGGAAAATTAAATCTTAGCGAAAGTGTTCAACCAATCGATTTGCCGGCTGCCGATGATTCATTTGCGGACGAAACTCTCTGCGAAGTGTCCGGATGGGGTAACACGCAGAATGTGAACGAATCTTCACTTATGCTGAGGGCTGCGACTGTTCCGTTATACAACCAGGCAAAATGCAGCTCTATCTACAAGGAGTACGGTGGTGTCAAAAGTAATATGATTTGTGCTGGGTTTGAACAGGGCGGAAAAGATTCGTGCCAGGTTAGAAATTTCGTATGCATTAAAATGGTATTGAGAATTGATTGTACAACTCGTTTCAGGGTGATTCGGGCGGGCCACTGGCGTGTGGCGGAGTGCTGGTAGGAGTTGTTTCCTGGGGTAAGGGATGCGCTCAAGCCGGGTATCCAGGTGTATACGGTAGAGTCACTAGTGCTGTGGATTGGATTACGGAAACAATGAACGAAGTTGTTAGTTTATAAAAATAGAAATAAATTTCGGTAGACGAATGAATTATAGCCTTGATTATTCATTTGATAACGAATTTATCAGTAATGATATTTTTTTCATAGTGCATTTTATTCGTTCCATTCACAGTTCCACTATTCCATGTATTCTGCCAGCTGGCTAGAGTTTTCTGACGACAGCAACTGAAAAATTCATTGAATCAGATTGGTCTTTCATAGATATCACCTTCTAGAGCGCCCACCTTGGCTAACGAGTCCGCCCTCTCATTGCCCCGTATGGAACAATGTGATTCTTTCATGGATGTGTCGAATTCTTTCATGGATGTGTCGAAAAATTGATTGTTTACGATGGTCTTACACGGTTGATGATAGAAACTATGATCGGCAAGTGATCGCTATCGTGAGGATCACAGATTACCTTCCACTTGCAATCTAACTGTAGCGAAGTCGAGCAAAGGGATAAATCCAGCGCACTTGGTTGTGCTGGCGGTCTATTTCTCTCGTGTTTAGGATTATCAAATTGAAGTTGTCACACAGATCCTGGATTAACGAAGAACGGTTATTATCATATAAGCAGCCCCATCCTGTACCATGCGAGTTAAAGTCCCCTAAATCCCCTTAGAGAGTTCTTTCACGGATCGCTTCAATTTCTCCGCACGCTGTATGTACGTAGGGCACACCGAAAGATCATGAGGATTCTCCCCGCAGTAGCAACACTTTTCCGCTGATTTTTTGCAGGGATCGTCCTGATGAGTCTCTCCATATTTGCCGCATCGCAGTTTGTTGCAACAATATGTTGCCGTATGCCCTAGCTGTTTGCAGCTTGTACAGTGCATTACTCGTGGTACATACAGCCGAACAGGTAGACGAACTCCACTCACTACCAAATAATTTGGAAATGCAGATCCGGCAAAAGTCACGCGAAACGAGTCTGATTGCTAAAATTTACCATCTATCGATTAGAAGTGCAATTGCTTGCACTCCAAAATTTTCACTGGGTGAAGGTCGGGGTTTTTGAAACGGCCCCGTCCTTCATCAGATCTTCGATCGTCAAACTTTCGTCACGGACCACACCGTCGATCTCCACCATGGGGGTATCGGAGGAGGAGATGGCGGCATCTCGGATTCGGACTCGGTTTCTAAACGTTCTTCGTTCATTTAAGCTTCGCCTTCTTCCGAGACACCCCCATTGTCATCAATATTCATATTTTTAGTACGGGAGAAAAGAGTCTCCCGCACTTGTAATAAGAATTAAAAACAAAATTGAAAAGGAAAATATATAAATAGAAAAAGTTAGAAAAAATACTTAACAGTATGACCCGGCAATCCGTTAGGTGAGTTGATCCTTCACTCCTCCGTTGTGACTCAGTGTGACCATGACTCAGGATTGTACGGCTGCGATGCGGGTAGCAAACAATGGATGTATGGTACTGTCCGCTGCTGCCCGAGTATAACACAATAGCGTCCACTGTCGATACCGATGCGAAGTCGGTGCACAGGCAGAACTCACTTGCGGGGATGCTGCTTTTTATCACTACGGTGTCATGCCTATAATACAGCCTTTGCTGTGATAGGCACCTTCGTTTTGCCGATGTCGATTGTAAGAAAAACGCGTGTGTTTACTTCGAACATTCGGTTACGAATGAGGAATGCTTCATTGTTGTTGATGGATGTCACAGAAGTACTAGGGTTTTTTGGGGTTTATGTGAAGGAAGCAACGTTATGCTTTGGTGTAGCTTTCTTCTTGTCCTGTTTATCACATGGCTTCGTACTGGGACATAGTTCTGCGAATAAACTGATCGTTGACCGGTAAGGTTAGATCATGCCCAGGCAACCAGTAAGTACTAATAATGTCATTAAAATAGACTTTTATGAGCATCAAAAATGCTAATAGCTCTATATCTGCAATCTGAAATCTCATCGGCCTTAATTCAGTCTCAAGTGCTTATAGGTTACCGGGGTGCACACGCACTCCTATAGCAATATCTTTAATATACACTTGATGTTTTCATGTTCCATGTAAGGAGTGTATCGAAAAGTAGTTAGCAACATTGACATCAGTTTTCGATATATTGTAGGAAAATTACATTTTTATGCATTTCACTGATTATATTGAAGAAAATCCTAGTTTCTGTGAAACGCTTACACTTTGGACTTGACATTCTTCATTAAATTCTGCACAGTTACTTTTGTGACTTTCCTGGTGGCAGCTGTCCAGTTGTTTTTGAACTCCTGCATGTTTCGGGACACTGTACCTTTCTTCCGAAAGTGCCGCTTGACAATTGCCCAATACCTTTCAATTGGCCGAAGATTCGGGCAGTTCGGTGGGTTGATATCCTTTTCCACGAATTGTACATTATTTTTTGACAACCACTGTAGAACGGAGTTGGTGTAGTGGGCTGAAGCCAAATCCGGCCAGAAGAGAGGAGGAGCCTTATGCTTTCTGTACAGTGGCAGCATTCTCTTCTTCAAACATTCTTCCTCGTACACCTTAGCGTTAATTGTGCCCTTCGTGAAGAAAATCGACGACCGCAAACCACAGGTACAAATTGCTTGCCAGACCAGCACCTTCTGCCCAAACTTTTCCATCGCCACTGTGGTGTCAGCGTCGTCCAGGTCCTGGTACACCGATTTCGTATAATATTGCGGTCCGGGCAGCCCTCGAGAGTCTTCCTTGGCGGAGGTTTCGTCGTCGATCAGGATGCATCCGTCTTTATTCTGTAGAATCCGGTAATACAGTTTTCGTCATCGCAAAACACGCTGCAAAAAAATTAAGCCATTTCAGAGTAATAACTGTTTGAATATTGCTAACTACTTATCGATACACTCCTTAGTGCACATTATTATTCACCCTTATTCTGAATAACGACGTATTGATTTTTCGATGGTATTTCATGTGTATTCCCTATAACGCTAGCAAAATCGAAGGTAGCTAGGATTCGATCGGACCACATTCGAAACGGCTGAACCGGCTGATTCGAGACGGCTGAACTGACTTTAACAAACTTATGCTAGTTTGAAAGCTACTGTCGGACCATTGATCAAGTTCAAAGATCAAATGGCTGTGACTTTTGGTTCCGGAGATATGATTGTATAAGTGACGTAATCGACAAAACGCATTGTATTTTTACCACGCAAGTTTCTCGGAGATGACCAAACAAATTTTAACAAGCTTAGGCCCGTTTGATAGCTATTATTAGGCCATTGTTCAAGTTCGAAGACCAAATGGCTGTGACTTTTGATTCCGAAGATATAATTGTATAAGTGACGTAACCGACAAAACACGTTGTTTCTAACCGCTCTAATGTATATAAGTGTGCCAATATTTTGGGATTACCTCTAATTTCGTAAAGCGCTATTATTCAAAAGTTTAAGCACCTCGAAAAAAGTCCTCATGCAAAATTTGAGCTAAATCGGACATGGGTAAGAGGTGCTGCCCAGCGGTTGAAGTTTGAAAATTTTCGATCTTGAAAAAGCACCATAGGGGGGAGTACATGAAATGTCCGAAATCGAATTTTTTTTATGCCAAAAATCTTAAAATTGCATGAAATGTCGAGATTTAGTGTTACCTGAAAAAAATGTTTTTTTTTGGAAAAATCGACTTTCTGGGACTTGCAATGTATGAAGCTATCATTCGCCGACGATTTCAAGCTATTTCATCTCATCAAAGATCTAAAAGACTCAAATTTCTTGCAGTCACGGCTGGATGTATTTTCCAACTGGTGCAACGTCAACAGAATGGTCCTGAACGCCTCTAAATGTTCCGTTATCTCCTTCTCTCGTAAACGAACCACGATCTCGTATGATTACACTATTTCGCAAGCTGTACTAAAACGGGAGACATCAATTAAGGATCCAGGTGTGTTATTGGATTCAAAACTTAGTTCCAAAGGTCACACAGAATATACCCTCTCTAAGGCATTCTAGATGCTAGGGTTCATCTTTCGCATCTCAAAGAATTTCAATAACATATACTGCCTGAAATCGTTATATTGCGCTCTAGTTCGTTCTACACTGGAGTATGCTGTTGTTGTTTGGGCACCATATGACCAAACTGATAAGCTGCGCATTGAAACTGTTCAGCGCAAGTTCATTCGTTTTGCTTTGCGTCGCCTGCCCTAGAGAGATCAATTGAATCTCCCAATCTACGAAAATCGATGTAGGCTCGTACACCTCGATTTGCTATCTGTGCGCCGTGATACTCTGAAAGCTGTTTTCGTCTCGGACCTCATCCAATCTCGAATTGATTGTGCAGATCTCCTACAACAGCTAAATTTTGACATTCATCGGCGTAATTTGCGGTTTAACCCCTTTCTCAGAATTCCTCGTGCTAGAACTAACTATGGCTTTAATGAACCGTTTTCGAGTATGTGTCGCGTATTCAATACAATTTATCTCGTACCACAATTAAAACCCGTTATCTCCGAATCTTTTCCCGCTAGTTTTATTTAGATAATTATATGATATCAAAAGTTGTTAGTTAGCTTTGTAGTTTAAATAAGGGTAATTTAAGATTTCGTTATGTATCAGTTGGACAAATGTTATCTGTTGATACAAAGATGAAAAGGTTTTATGCCTGCTGGAGAAGGAGAACAAAAATCTCAGCTCAAGCGGGCTTTTCCCTTGTTCCTAAAAAATAAAATAAATTAAATAAATAAAAAAATAAGGCATTATCACACCACTAGGTGGATTAAGAAGGCTTTTTTAATTTAGATCTGATACATCTATCGTCCCATATTTTTTGGGGGCAAAATGAACCGGATTGTGTGGGGCGTAATGCTTTGCGTAATATTTGCCATGCATAATCAATTTAATGAATAATAGTTAGCGCTCTTCCTTCTCTAAAATTGTATTTTGAATCGAATATTGTGATGAATGTTCACCCGTTGTTGAAGATTATTTGGGATTGTTCATATGATATATGCGTTTGTGACTCAGTCGATTAACTGACGTGCATTGTGATCTAATGTTTTTCGGTTAAAAAGCGCTATTGCCTAGCCATGTAATTTTCAAATAACTTTTTTTTTTAATTATAGAGGTTTTAACCGTAAGGTCATTCGGCTCTTCGGGCCAGAAAAGCTTTCTGACCCTATGTGCGGAATGGGGATCGATCGAACCAAGGTGGGCTGCGTGAAAGGCATCGACTAACCCATCAGGCTATACCCGTCCCTTTCCATACAAATTGAATATAAAGGATGTAGCCGGGTTTGCATATAAAAACTACCCCCAAACAAAAAAAATTGATATACACTGTTTGAAAGGGTTTATATTGGAGATGGTTTTCCCTTTATTTTAACCCTTTAACTGCCAAATCGGTGTAGTTACGGTGGTTTTTCTGATTTTCATTTTATTCAAATTTTTCAAAAACATCTAGTAAAAAAATTTAAAAAAATCAGGAATATTTTAGGAATCATGGGAAACCTTTTTGATTCTGATTGAGCAAGGTAACTTGGCTATTTATACCATGTGATACAGAACGTCGAACGTAGATTTCGCTTGGATTCGAATTATCCTTGATTTTGCGCGTAGTATCTAGGAATACTTTTTTCTGCAAAAGAACTATAATTGTACTTTAGAATTTTTAATAAATATAGTTATTATTTGATTTGAATACAAAAAATGAAAAATAAATGTAAAATGATTTATTAGTTCATAAATAAAAACTTTAAACCGTATATTAAAACCTAAATATTTGTCAATTCATTAGTTCTGATTCATGTTTCTCTTACCGGTCCTTCCTTATGAATTCTTTTAAGTCCTGAACTCAAGTTGTAGATAGAAACGCATGGTATTTAGTTCTAGGGGCATGTGATATATGAGTTTAGAACTAAATACCATGCGTCGATGATGACAATTTGATGGAGACGCATGGTTTTCCGAATGATTTATTTTTATTTTAGTCTGATATCATACCCGTCCATATTTAAAAAAAACTGAAAAAAATTCAACGTAATGTACTCATAAATGATTTATTTTTTTATGTAAAATCTAGAGTGGTACCAAAATTGTAAGTGCGATTAAAAAAATTCGAAAATTTTGAACATTTCTTTTCACATGAAGTACATTTTGAAAAGCTCTGAAAAGGTTTCCCATAATTCCTAAAATATTCCTGATATTTTCAGGAATATTTTAGGAAATAAATTTATGGATTTTGAAAAATTTAAATAAAATGAAAATCAGACGAACCACCCTAACTCCACCAATATGGCAGTTGAAGAGTTAACTTTCAAACAGCGTATATCAATTTTTTCTGTTTTGGGGCAGTTTTTATATGAAAACTTGGCTACACCCTTTGTGTGAAATACGTCGCTACATTTATGTGCATCCTATAAGATGTAAAATCATAAGATTTCTTCGAACTGTGGAGTTTAATAATTCACATAAATTTGCAATTTAAAACATGTAAAAATAAACATATCATTAACTTTACAGCTAGCAATTGAGATCGCAACAGACACAATATACAGTTTCCTGTAATGTGTATAAACCAGAATAAAAATTGAATGCAAGACGATTTACTGATTAGATGTGTTTATGAAATAATTAACTGGTTTCAAATTATACTGCGTATGGTGTATTTTCGGACAGTTTAAAACATAAACATCAAAATATTGCACACTTGAATAATTACAACTGGAATGGAATGAGAATATTTTCGTTTCCAAATTCAAGTAACATTTTTAATTTTAGTAATAACTTGTCACAGTCTTCAGTAGGTAGTCAATAGGTGAGATAACTAAGTGCTCACAAGTTCCTATCTCATGCCTCCCCGTGAGTCTATGATGACATTTGGTCAATAGCACGGCATCGACAGGGTGTCATCGCCTACTGCATTGGTAGCAGAATGAGAGGATGCGAATTGGTTTGTATGTAATCACTTATTCGAAAAGCAACAAATATTACAAATCATTCAAATAGGTCAAGTCTATTTGTTTTGATAAAACCGTGTATAACATTCCTTGCAATAATCATGGATTAGCATTTCTGATTTCTCTCAATAATTCGACTCATAAAGCAAAATACGTTTTATGAGTAAGAGTGACATTTGATTTGAGTATAAATAATCTATTTATTCTCATTATTAGTGTTTTATGTAAGAGGGTCTATAGGACAAATAGTCAGATGTGTGCAATATCAAACTATTGCCGTTTTTCATTGAAAAACACTGGTGGCGTGTATTGCTCTGGTTTTGCACTTTCGAGCAGAAATGGCAATGAAACACCGTCAGAATGTTGTATTTCTGCTCGAAAGTGCAAAACCAGAGCAATCCACGCCACCAGTGTTTTTCAACGAAAAACGGAATATGTCTCATGAGTTTAATAGACTGATTCCGAATACTGAATATTTGGATACGATTGGTAAGATCGGAAAATGTTAATCGTATACAGAAATCTGAAAAAACATAAACCAAATACTCGTCAATTGCTCGCCATTAACAAAGGATCGAGTGTGTTTATGTAATGATTGAATCCATTTGATACAAACATTGCATTAAGGTGGGGCCGGTCGATTGAATTTCCACCTTGTCGAGTCCTACACTACAGTAATTCGCATATATAAACAAACACATGGAAACATTGTTTCTGTAAATCGTTGTCAGGCAGTGGGGTGTGGGTTAAACACACATATACTTGTAGCAGTCTTTTGTGTTACATCATAAATATAAAATCAAAACTTTAAACTCCACAAAAGCCTAGGACTGAAAATCATTATTAGATCATATTTTAGACAGAAACATTATGCTTCATAATGATTGTAAAGCAAAATGAAGAATCAGCATAAACCTACGTTAAATCTGTTTCAAATTTTGAAACTAGTCTTACGATCAACATTAAATTAAGCTCCCTAATGAATAAACTGCCATTTTAAAAGCATATTTCTTGAAAATTTGTACGTCATGTCGCGCTTGAAAGATGATTCCATAGTAAAGTTATCTATTTACTAATTTGAGCCATTGTCTTAAGGTGCAAGACTCTTTGCAAGCGTATGAGTAATGTCAAGAATGTGTGCGTAAAAACAAATTTCGGCGCTTCTTTTCCTGATTTTAATCAATAAATCTCCATATGGTTGAAAAATAAAGCAATCAGTTCATTCTGCTTAAGATTTCAATTTAAGAAAAGCGAAAATCTTAGTCTAAAACTCTTCCGTTTTTCCTAAAACGGCTCGAGAAAAATTATTTCAGTTTCAGCTTACTTCCACTGACACATTTGATTAGCAACAAACACATTCCTATATCGATTTCCTCTTGCAGAAATTATTGCGATATAAAGATTTACGCACCTTCTATGAGTAAATCCGCAAAATAGGAACCTTTAATTTAACACGCGATAGGCAAAGGAAAACTGCTTTTGTAACAGAAAATATTTAGTTTTGTTCATTTTGTGTAGCGCAATCTAATACAAATGCATTGAAGCAGTGTTTTTATTATTATTTTATTATTATTATTTTTTATTAGGGAATCAAAATCTGCATTCAGAAAATGTAAGTAATTTTCCATCAAACGTTGGTGAAAAATTGATCAAAACTGATTTTTCATCCAAAAAGTCAGGCTTAACATTCATTTGAGAATAAATTATTGTTTAAAAAGATTGTTTGAAACTCAATCGTTCAAACCACTTTGATAAACTGGTTGCACTGCGAATATGAATACATAGATCTATGACATACGTGCCAAATAAAATGTACGTAATACACAAATTACCAACACAAGTTAACTTGGTTTACTCTTGATCCTTAATGCGAGACGATTTACTGATTAGATGTGTATAGATCAAATAACTATAGCTAATCGCCTTGAAATAAATGCGGTTTTCAAAAAAGTCTGAAAGATTTATTAAAAATAATTTTCGTGATTCATCATCATTTTTGTATAAATCAGTTTCGTTTCGTCATAAATTGTGCAAGAGATTTGAAAATGAAACATAATAGTAATTTATATTTCCTTCTTTATACATTTTGGAATTTTTAATTTCACAAAGATCTCGCGGTCTCATAGCCAGCTATTGATTTTTTTTTCAAATCGAACTCTTATTTCTCGAGTATCGAGAGTGCAAAAAAGTTTTAAAAAATTGCACTCGATTTTCTCGAAGACCGTTGAACCAATTTTCACAAACTTAGGTTCAAATGAAAGATCATTCATTCCCATTATACTCTATCGAAATTTATACGAATGCCGTTTTGCATCCCGTCTCCAGAACATGACCAAACGAATTGTAGATTTTCTTGATCTTGAACCTCCTTTCTCCAATCGCACTGTACTCGTTTGCACAATGGGTGTCGATTACGCACACGCAGCGAGTGCGAGGTCTACTCCGCAGTCGACGACCTCTCTCAGGATCTCTGTTGAGTAGAATCCGGATGAAATTTAGGTATTCCGTATAGGGCCAATAGACCTTTCATTAGAACATAGGATTGTGAAAATGGATCAAGCCATCTGCGAGAAAACCTTGACACACATTGGCATTGCTCAACTCGACGAACTGAGTCGAATGGTATATGATAAATTTTTTATTTTAGTTTTGATTTTATCTGTCAAAACACTGCTTGCAAGTGTTCTAAACCTCATTGAAAAAGACATAAATCTCATTCCACACATCATCTACCGTTATCACTTCATCGTGATTATTAGATTGAAGACATAAATTAGTATGCAGAATCCATCTTGTTCATTTTTATCACATTTTATTACCCCCAGAATGTTCCATACCAGCACTCGGCATAACTTACTCTTCTAACGCTCAGTGCTGCGTGAGTGTCGCCCTGACGAGGAATTGAGATTGATTGCATATCAGTGTCTGCCTACTGCACTAACACACAATCATAGCCCGGAACCAGAACGGAACCAGCCAAGACCGAGGAAAAACGTTTTCGGAAGCCCATGGCTTGTTTTCTGTCACAAGTTTTCCGCCCGGAGCTATCATGCTGAACATCGACATGGTGACATATGAGCCAAATGAGATGAGTTGCCGTTTCTCCGGCCAAAGTGCTTGTTGAGCTTTTGCCTGTGGGGACATGCGGCTTGAGTATTTTTTGTCGGTCTATCTTGGGAGAGATTTATTATTAAATTTGCATAAAAATTGCGCTTCGGGCTTCCTCCGGCAGAGCACTGGGGAAACGGGAGTGAGAAGAAAGATTACACATTTATTTTTGCTTGTCTTGTTCGACATAATGAATTGTGTATGTAATGATGATTACAAATGCTGGGCTTGAGCATAAGCTACATTATCTCGGTGCCATGGAAAAAAAGGAACACTTATTTGAGGGGCAGTCCAATAAAAAATTAACTCACCTTTTTTATTATTCGTACTACGATGAAAAATCACAGTCAAGTTTTTGTATTACATTTCGAAGCGGAATCTGACTTCCATTCTGACTACCAACTTTCCAATATTGTTTAGTTTTTACCGTGTAAATAATTGATCATATTTTATTTCTAGTCGTTTTAGTTTTAGTTAGAAAATATAGCCAAAATTTCATACTAACGATAACCTGTGCTCAACACCAAAATCTTCACATATCTTCAAAAAAAAACACCTACGCCAATTTTCACCGTGGGTAGCGTCAAAGCTGAATAAATTTAATGTCAGTAATTTATTATTCATACAAAAATATTCCTCGTATTTGCTTGACTTCCGAAGGAAGGTAGGTACTTCCATCATTTTCATCACTTCCTAGTGGGAACCTTCTGCTCTAATGTGTGTCATTCAGGTGACATTGTATTTTTATTCCGTGGAAATTTTATCACCGAAAGTGGAAAAGCCAGTTACAATTAAAAGCATGTTATTGCCACCTACCTGTCGGCATCTGTGGCCTGCCCTCTGAACGGTGCCGGTTTGATTCGTTGGACTTCGTTCCTCGGTTACGGGCTAGTTTTGCCGCGGCACGTAAATCAATTATTATTTTATTATTATTTTTTATTTTGCTCCCGTTTCGATGTGCCCTGTGCATTGTACAGACCCCATTTAGCGGCTACACTAGCCGTTTCATCCCGCCACACGAAAGCAAAAATTCAAAAAGGGAAAATTTTAAAACAATTATCTTCACTGAAACATTTTACACATGCTGCTTTCCTCCTATTTTTCGTTTGGTGTTCTTTCGGGAGAGTGCATTTGTGCTGGAGGGATGATCAAATCATTTTACAACTTCGATTTTGGTATCATGAGAGGTATTATTTTTTGTAATTTATTATGCAAAATCAAAATCATTGTATTTATTAATTTGTTTATTACGACTCGACTTTATTTTACAAAAAAGGAATGTGTAAAGTAAAAGCCCTGACAGTATGACATGAATATGAATGAAACAGAAACGCTTCCTCCACACCTACATATTTTACATTATATCCGAGTAGAACTTAAATTTAAAATCAATACACGGTGCTTAATACTGGAATGTTATTATGTTAATAGTGGAACAATACATGAAACACATTTCTTCAATGGAACGATATATTTAACAACACTTTAATGAAATAATATAGTCATTAAACACAGTTTTTTCTAATCGATTTATAGTTTTTGAAAGAACTTGAGGTTCTTAGCTTCGATTGGTTCCGTTGATGCTATCTAGCGAATTCAAACCGATAAAATTGCCACTCCAAAAAGATCACACTGCACTAGTTCAGTCAATACTGACATAGACTGAATAAATAGTCTGTCCTTAAATACAACGTCATTACATGTTTACATTAAATAGGGCGGGACTAACTAGAGCAAACATAACTGCTCGATCGCCGAATTGTACATAATATCAAAAAGTTGTTTAAGATCTATTTTCGGTTCTTGGAAAAACAGAGATTTGGAATTTGTTCCTTGAACATTTGCCTTTGAATTTCAGTACATTTTTTTTTAAAGCTAAGATTCTGCAGCCAAGTAGACACTTAAAACCGATTCTCGAGCTCGGCATTTTGACATGCCGAAGTAGATCGGTAACACGACATTTTACTGATTGTTCAGTAATCCACATGCTTTTTTTCCGGAATTCGTTAAAGTAATATGCCGATATATCAGTAAAACGCGTACTTTTGCCGAAGTTTGGCATAATATTATGCGGAACTTGTCAGTAAACAATCAATATACCGAAATCAGCAAATCCGTTTCCCGAGATTTCGAACAGTGAGATAGATATTGGAAAACAGATTTTGTATATTTCGTCACAAGATAAGTGAAATAAGCAAACTATCTGCTTCGCAAATATAATTATTAATATCTACATATTTCTAGGTAGGTGCCTTGAGGAGCACTAAAATAATTTACTTTAGGCGTGATGTTTTCTTTTTTGTATGCTAGATTCCAATAAACATAATAAAACATCATGTTTACCAAACCTTTGCTTTTGTGACTAATTTTACATACAATAATAAAGAAAAACCCATTCCATGTTCGGTTACTGATGACTCGGCAATTCGTGATTCAATCCTGATTGCTTTTGCCGAACTAACAGTAAAATTTCTGCTGACAAGTTCGGCAGTAATTCACAGTTAATAAATTTATGATTGCCGAGATTCTCAGTAATTATACATTTTGCCAAGACGATTACCGAGCACTCGGCTGTGCAAATCTCGGCATTTTTTGCCGAGATTCAGTATTTAAATTTAAGTGTGTAATATTAATAATAACTTGTCATTTTAACCAACAGCGAAACAAAAATCTTGCGTAAAGTGAATGTTGCACCCAACATTCTGGCTCAGTGAAAGCGGCACCCAAATCGTGGTGGCACCTTGTGTCGATCGTGGTGACATCTGCAAGTGTTCGCCACGTTGATTGAGCAACTTTTACACACAGTTCATATGTGACCCTTTATATCTGTTATCTGTGCTGATGGTAAGGACGCCAATCCTACCAATTACAGGTGATTGTATATTTCATTTAAAAGTACAGTTCTTGTATGGGTAGAGTTGTTGAAGTGACGTTATGCATAAAAAATCTGAGTACTGTGAAGGTCACTGTCAAGTCAAATTATTGATTTTCATGTGTAGAATCGTATCCTATTTTTCATCAGAAACTCATAGCTGGAAAAATGCATTAAAATTATTTCAACTTTAATTTCTTAAATTTAAAATTCCCACCAATCAGATTAACAACAAATGTGGACTTTACTTTCAAGTTTAAAAAAAAATATTTCAAAATATAGATAAGATGTTATTTTTTAGTAAATTTTTTATTTTTTGGAAAAGTGACTTTTTTTATAAGTGTATATGTTTTTAGATTGACTAATCAATTTCCTAGAACTTTTTCTTGGGGACCAATTTTTCACAATTAGCAGTTTCCGAGCTACAGTGATATAAAAAAGTGCTCACCAAAAACCATTGACCCATTTTAAAAGTCATTCTTGAGTCGGTCTGGTCTATCCATTCATAAACAATAAATGGTTTGTGAGACTGAACACATGTGTAAAGTTTTATTTTAATCGGTGTGTGTGAAGTCTGATAGCCTGCTAAACATTTCTGGAATTGCTTAGCTGGGTTATGTCGTTTTCGATTAATGCCTAACCTAATCCTTAACCGTTCGAACGTCTTTTCAACGCCGTTGAACTGAAATTCGAGTCAGTAACAAACTTAATCTTATATCGGGTTAGCTCAAACCCCCGTTGCTAAGTGCGAACTCAATTCAGTTTAGTGAAAATTGTTCTTTTGATAAATTAATCTGGAGTGGCTCCTCTTTGGAGCCGGAATGCGGGGGGGGGGGGGGGGGGAAAATCTACGTTTTGTATACGAGGGGGGAAGGAGGTTTTATGCAAATTCTACGTAGTCTCATTTTTTTTTATTCACAAAAAAATTTACGAAATTCAGGCAATCAAGCCAGAATAATGTTCCCAATGATTAGCTTTACCTGAGACAAGACAGATTCGAAAAAAGTAAATGTCTAGCATTGTGGAAGTGGAAATTTGTGAAAATAGGGGAACTATAGTCTTTCCAGTAAAATTCTTCATTTGAATCACTTTACCCAGAAAACCCATTTTCTTTCCTATCGCTCATCCGGTAAAGACGTTTGAGAATCATTGGGCCATATGAATAAATGTATTAAAGTCTGTTGTTTGTAGTATCTTTTAAAAAACAAAGTCCACAGAGTATAACGCGGTTTGGTATGAATAAAAAACAAGTTCGAACATGTAGTTAATGCTACTTCCGAATTTAAGCATTTACTGCACACCGTATCGACACAGAGCCGGAAAAGCTGGCATAAGCATGTACAAAGCAAGAAACGTACTTACAGTTTGTAGCATGTTTTGACAGGAACGTGATCCACACGTAGCATTTACTACCGAAATTCAAGCATGCTACGTTTTATTCATACGGCCCAACGGTAGAAACTTCTTTGAACGGTTAAACCCGCTGCCTTCGTACAAACTCCACTAAGGAGTGAGTATGGAACAGAAGCTTGGTAAAACACGTTCTAGAACTATCTGAGCGAGAGGATCAACAAGGATGAATAATTTCTGAACTCCGTGCGCAAATCAATTGATTATTACAACGAACGTTAGAAATCTTCAAAACTGAAGAACTATCGTCAGATTGCCAATAAGGGATTTTCGAAGTAGTGACTACGAGAACACTCTTCCAAGGAATGCTTGACTTTATTCAATTTTCTTGGGTTTTTATACAAGTTTTCAGCTTACATATCTAATAACAAATTCTACAAATCGCGTAGGATAAAATGAGAAGGAATGAATCCAACTTTTATTGCGCCTCTTGCTGATATACCCTACGCTCAAAACGTTATCTGCGCCGGAATGGCTGGCCTATTCGATCGGTGCTTTATCTTTTATTTATTTAGGTTTTCCTGCTTTATTATTTATTTCTTCTGATTCGTTACACTAATTTTCATCACAAATAGTACATTACTGTGCTCGTGTTTGGGCTTTAAGTATCATCTTGTTGAAAACAAAATTTATCTAGACCACTTATTATGTTGATATATTTACGTTTCGTGTTTGACTCATCAGTGCATAGCAGTTCAAATTGTACTGCTTAATGCAAAATTCTGCAGTTCAATTTGAACCGCTAAGCAAACGTAAAGTTTCGGCTATTTGCAGAACACTTTTTTTTCGACTCGTTCACCTCGAAATGCAATGTCTATACTGACGTGCCGAACGAAAACGTGTTTTCGACTCTTTTCGGCCGATGCAGGTTTGGTCACTCAGGGGTTAGCCAAATTCTGTGCTAGGACACTTGCAATGAAAAAAGTGTTCTGCAAACAGCAGAAATTCTACGTCTGCTTAGCGGTTCAAATTGAACTGCCGAGTTTTGCATTAAGTAGTTCAATTTGAAGTGCTATGCACTGATGAGTCAAAGACGAAACGTAAATATAACAAAATTTGTTATGTGCCCTAGCACAAAATTTGGCTTACCCCTGAGTGACCACTTATTAAGTATTTTTGGTAACACTAAGGCTGTGGACCATATCGAGAATTATTTTAACTTTTAGTTAAAATTTGACAGGCGAGCAGTTATCAGTTTGTTGTTATAAAAAATAACCTTGCCCGCTATATTTCCTCATTGGATGACAGTTTCACTTAGAGCAAATTTGATGGTTCTAACGTACATTTATGATACATTTGTAGGATCATTTCTAATCATTTCATAATTTTAACATTTCCAGTAGATTTTACAGATAAGTGGCTCGTGAATATGTTAAAATTAGAATGTCAAAACTCTTATAACGAAACGATTTTAAAAACTGTAAATTACAAAAATTAGCACATATAGCACTTCCTAACCAGGGATGCAAACTGCCTCCCCTTTTTTATTACTGTAGTCTGTTAACCCACATTTACATTTTCTATTATTCGTACTGTACCACGCTGCTGCATCCAAAATAAAATTCTATTACAGTAGGCATGCGAAGCAGTATCGCGTTAAAAACTACCGCCGAAATCACCGCCGCTTGAGGTAGGTAGAAATTCTATCTTTCTAAATTTTACTATCTCCTTGTTCGCGCTACTGTAGCACAAAAAATGTAGCTCGCTACGGTAGAAAAATGTACTTTGCCGCTGTAGAAAAAAGTAGATTAGTGCGATAGAAAAATATACTTTAGCGCGGTAGTTAACAGTGGTATCGAAGAACAGTAAGCGCAGTACATTGCTTCTATTCTTCGCTATTTCAAAGATGATTTTCACTTATTCAGAATGTTTGTAAAGTAGTATTGCTAATAAAATTTATTTAACCGCGGCTTTAAGCTTTTGATCGTTGCCAGGAGGTATTAATGGTTGGGTTTGCCAGAGGGTATAAATGAATTATTTTTCTCGAACAAAAAATGTTTTGAAGTAAAATTATTAAGTTGCAGAATTATTTATGTATTTCAAATAAAGAAATTATGTAATCGCTGTGAGAATCAACTTTTGAATAGAGGCTCGTATGGCCGAGAATCTTTTACTGTTTGAATCAGTTCACTTAGTTCGCACAGTGACTGTGTGATTAGTTCAATAAATTATTCATGTTTTCTGGACTTGTTAATTGATGGACAAGTAAACTCAATTCGACTTTACTGGTTCCGGAAAGTAGTGGGCGAAAGATATTTTTGAAATGGTTTGATCGATTCGCGCTAACTTCGTATAAAACTGAAAGACTAGTTCCGAAATGACATATTTATCCGTGTAAAATAATTCAAACCGTGATATGAACAAAATAATAAAATCAATCAGTATTTCGATCGAAATGAATGAAAAACTCACTCGGAATGGAAATACTCGAAACTCTGCCTGTTAGAAGGTTTTGCTATTTTAGGAACAAATTAACGGATTAATGAGTGCGGTTCACAATAAAATATAATCAATAATTAAACACAGTACTAAAGAAACAAATTAGAATAGTAACTTAAACCGCCATAGTTAGATTCGTTATACTCTATTTTTACTACCGTCAATCATATGTATTAAAAAAAAGTTTTGTACTGTGTTATAACATGCAGTTTGGGCCACCTTCCTCTAATAAGAAAAAATCGGTAAAATATTGCTGACTTTCGAACAGCTCAACAATAAAATCAGTAAAAAGTATCATTTACCGATCGGTCGGTAGAGCTGAGCTGAGACTCATTTCTTCATAATTTTATACTGAATTATTTATCACTCCATACTGGAGTTTGAGGACATTTACATAAAAATTGTAAATGCATGAGATTGGTAGCTATTTTGGTCGGTTTGGATTAAAACCTGGTAAAATATCATCTTTGGTCCCACAAAATCGATTTATTTAAGTGTGCTCGAATAAACATTAGGCTTACTGCCCAAAACATGGAAAATATTCAGATATCGAAGACTATATCTTTCTGAAATCGTTATTAGCTTTCCAATTTCAGTAAATTATGTAATTATCCGAAATTTAATTTGTGCTGATGATGATCGCTAGAATCCTAAACAAAAGTTTACCATTTGTATTTTTTATCCTCATGTTTACCGGAATCAATTAAAATTCAACGCAGCTTTTATAGATTTTACGATGAATTTTTCTTTTGCTTGGGATTTACTAAAAACAAATTTCTGGCGAAAAATGATTTCCACTTCGAGTGACTGAAATTCTAAACGTAGCGAAATACTTAACGATTTTTTACTATTAAATGCATACAACGGTTTAAGTTTAACACGAATCTGTCTCTTTATTTTGAAATACGCTTATTTATAGTCTATGCTCTCCTAACTTAGCTAGTTGGGTTTTACAGTATGGATTGCTAAAAATCCGGGGGGAGGAGTTAGAACGCGAAGCGTAAGTCTGATTTAACCAATGACATGTCTCGGTCATTGTATTGTATTTGAGTACGAGAGAGTGAGTAATGTTTCAAGGCAAGTGTGTGAGTGTGATACAGAAGAGGGGAGGTTGAGAGTAGTCAGGTTTAACTCTCGTGAGTGTCGGTTCGAGTCAGTGTGCTTTCCTGGGTTACTGTTATTCTAGGTCATGCCATATGGCACTGTCTGAGAGAGGTGTAGAGGTGGAGAAGCGGGGAAATGACATAACTGCTTTGTTTTTGAGTGATATTTGATACTTAAGTTTCCTTGTTTGTATTTATCGTATGCATGCGGTGTTTTTCGCTGGGCTGAAATAAGTGCTGACAATTTAATCGCCTTATGTAGGTGAAGTTTATATTTCAAGTGGGTTTCTGGGTTTCATGGCTTGGTGTCGAGTGGAAATTTGTCGAGTACGTGTTCTATGAGAATTTGTCAAGTGCGTGTGGTCTGAAGTGTGGGAAAGATTTACTTTTGAATATTTTACATGGTCTGAGATGTGTGAAAGATTTAATGTTACATGCTCATATTACAATTTCTTTAAACTCGACATTTGATTTTTCTAGTTGGGAAAGAGTTGTACAAGCAATTCTGATCGTTCAATACAAATACATCTTTAAAGATAGTAACATCGACAAATGGTTCGAAGAGGAAATCAAATTTCTTCTTGTCCTTATTTGATCAAACCTAGCTCCTATTGGGTTGTAAACACAGCCTAAATATGTTGTATGCATGGCTAGATTGTAGGAAAAGGCTTCTGTGTTTCTGTTGAAGAGACTTAAAAAAGTTCTTTGAAGAATCCCTTAGAAATGCATACGTTTGAAATAAAGATACAACTAGAAATAAAAATTCAAGGAAAAAATGAAATGAAATTGCCCGCTTCAGAAAACTTGATTTTTTCCTGAGTAGGGTAACGGTACCTTCATTCATTTCAGCTCCGTATCTCAATAATCTGAAATATGGTGCATTCTGAATGCATTCGTAAAGATAATAACACCAGTATTATGCACAATTATGCCGTAATCTGATTTTTCAGAGCCGAAAAAAAGATATTTCATACGATTTTATCATAATTTGTTGATTGGTAGTCGCGTAATCCTCAAAATAACGTGGTAGCTCCACAAATGAAATGATTATTAGTACAACAACCCTATGTAAGATGAATGCATTTCTATAGCTATAAATTTTAATCTTTTATTAGTCTGGGATATTCTAAACATAAAATATAGTCAACACAAAAATTTTACAAGATATCATGCAAATGCAATTCAACTAATTCCTAGTTCAATAAAATATAATCAGTTGTTCGAATAGATAAATAGTTCGTCTTTACGCAAAAATAATACTTATGCATGTGAAAGATTAATTCAATCAACCTTCCACTACACACCCTCTGAGCAAACACCGTAAAGTACAGCGGTAGAATACATCGTCCGCAGCTGTAAAGTACTTTTTCATCCGCAGTGGAGTACATTTTTGTCCGCAGTAGAATACTGGCGGTAGGAAGCTACTGTACATTTTTTAAATCTACGGGAGTTTCAAACAGCAGTACAAGGCCGTACCATCAAGAAACGGTAGAATGAAGTAGAGCAAAATTTGTTTCAACCTGTACCGTTCTGATCGTCGCTGGTACTCTCTCTGCGGTAAATGTACCATCAAGCAGTTGTAGCAGGCTGTAGAATTTTGAATGTGTAGAATGTACAAGAATGAATGTATTCTACCGCTACCGTTTGCATCCCTGTTCCTAACACACAAAACTCACAAAAGAGTAACGGATGTGACATCTAGTAATGCTTGTACCTTTTGAAAATGTAACATATATAGCGTTTTGTAGCACCTAATACTTACAAAAAAGTTACGCATGTAACGCTTCATAACGACTAGAACTTACAAAAGAGTAACGCATGTGATGTTTCGTAACGCCTAAAACTTATTTAAAGTAGCGCATATATCGCTTTGTCATGCCTATGACTCACAAAAAAAAACTTACAACAAAATTACGCATGTAACGCTTCGTAACATCTATACTTAACAAATAAACAACGCTTCGTAACGCTCTGTAACGTTTAAAAAATACTTAAATGTAACGCATGTAACGCTTCGTAACGCCTATGATTCACAAAAAAGTAGCATATGTAACGGTTCGTGACGCATATAACATACAACAAAGTAACGCATGTAACACTTCGTAACGCCAATAGTTCACAATAAAGTAACACAAGTAACGCTTCGTAACGCATATGACTCACAGAAAAGTAACGCCTGTGATGCTTCGTAATACCTATAACTTCATTGAAAGTAACGCGCCGTAACTCGTTTACCACAAGAATCTAACCTTATAACGGTTTTTAACATTCATAATTTCCACAAAATGACTCATATGATCTGTAACCCACAATTTAAGAGAATTATCGTATGCAACGGTTTCTAGTTTCTTTAACTTAACTTTAATGCATTCCATCTCACGATAATCTCGAGTTAAACGCTTCGTCAAATGGAACATTTTTTCATATTGAGGACGGGTATAGCGTGATGGGTAAGTCGATGCCTTTCACGCAACCCGCCTGAGTTCGATTCCCAACCCCGCATATAGGGTCAGGAAGTTTTCCTAGCCCGAAAAGGTGAATGGCCTTAAGGTTGAGACTTCTATAATCAGAAGAAGAAAAAAATCCATAGTACCATTAGCCTGAAAAAAAACTTCGTAACGTATATAGCTTCAAAAACAGAACTACTGTTTTATGTATTTTATGTAACAACAATAATGGCCCTTATTACCGGTGTCACTACACGGTGAAAACCAAGTGAAGTGAATGTAGGTCCTTATTACGGAAGTCGCTTCAGAGACAAAAGTAATTACTTGAATGAACTTGATGTCATTATGAACATCACGCCATCAACATTTTGTTGAAAAATAAATAGTTTTTTCTACCATAGTGCTCACTTCGCTATACGTGATACCGGTAATAGGTAAAATCAAGTGAAGTTACGTGTAATTGAAGTGAATGTGAAAGTGGAAGTGAGAACGGTAATAAGAGCCAATGGCCCTTATTACGGGTATCACTACACGGTGAAAACCAAGTGAAGTGATTGTGACCCTTATTATCGGTATCACTTCACGGTGAAAATCGAGTGAAGTGAATTTAGGTTCTTAGCACGGAAGTCGCTTCAAAGTCACAAGTAATTATTTGGATGAACTTGATGTCATTATGAACATTACGCCACCAACATTTCGTTGAAAAAATGAGTTTTTCCACTGCAGTGATCACTTCACTATGCGTGATACTGGTAATAGGGAAAATCAAGTGAAGTGACATGTAAGTGAAGTGAATGTGAAAGTGGAAGTAAGAACGGTAATAAGGGCCAATAAGTTGTTATTTTTTCACCCCGGATTCATCCTCCGATTTATGTGGTTTTGACTCTGTTCTGTTTCGTAGGGCCTGCCGCTGCGTGCCTTATCGGCAGTGAAGTTTTGGCCATCACGTAACTTTCAAAACCTCTATCTCACGGTGTAATCTACAGGATCAACAACCCCATGACATGGCCCTTATTACCGTTCTCACTTCCACTTTCACATTCACTTCACTTACATGTCACTTCACTTCATTTTCCCTATTACCAGAATCACGCATAGTGAAGTGATCACTGTAATGGAAAAAACTCATTTTTTCAACGAAATGTTGGTGGCGTGATGTTCATAATGACATCAAGTTCATCCAAATAATTACTTTTGCCTTCGAAGTGACTTCCGTACTGAGGACTTAAACTCACTTCACTCGATTTTCACCGTGAAGTGATACCGATAATAAGGGTCACAATCACTTCACTTGGTTTTCACCGTGTAGTGATACCGGTAATAAGGACCCATTTCTCATATTTCATCATATTTTTTTTCATTTCTGTTTCTGATTTCGGGAGAGGCCAGAATGTTATTGTTGTGATGTAAAACGAGGTGGATTCACAACAAATATATTTTATTTTAAACAACTATAATAATTTATACATTAAAATGTGACTTCTACTGCGAGCCATGATCGGAAGTAAAGTGTCGTAACGATGATAACTGTGCGTGTTTCCTGCACGGTAACGTCAATGGGCTTTTGACAGTCATCAAAAGTTGAGACCTACCGGCTGAACAGTGTTGCCGTTAGTGTGGTCCTCCCAACAGTTTTTGTAGTTGTTGTTGTTGTTGTTATGAATGATTTTCACTGGGTTCACTAGTTCACGGAGCTGAACGATCATCCTTGTCCTTGATAGTAGGTGTCTTTTCCGCATTTTTAATGCAGAGTTGTTCGCAATGAGTGGTAGAAATCATATATTTATTTTATACGAATTGAATTGAATCAAGAAATCAGATTTTTATTTTGTACGAATTGAAGAATTTCTATCCAGCAAACACAATTCCTTATCAGGACCATCTTTTCTCGAAAAAAACCTCGTGGTTACCTTCCTGAATAAATCAATTGATGGCGCGAAATTTGTGCGAAACCAGAATCTTCCCACTTTTGAAAATTGAGCATTCCTCTTACAGTTATACACTTGGTTGCCACTCATCGCACACAATAAGTTCGGCCAGTTTTCCATCCTGTTGAACTTTGGGCAATTAAATTTTATACACGACATCCCTTCCGCCCGCCTGTGCCATATGGAGAGATGCGCTCACAAAAGGACCAAACTGACGCTTGTTGGCTAGAATGACCACTGTTTTGTTGGCTGCACGGACTCCGGCAGGACACATGTTTGCACAATGTTAACCTTCCTCGCACTATCGTGTTTCATGCCAACAGTGAGGGTGCTGCTTTATTTCTGGTTTGTGGCCAAGCTTCAGATGAGCGTTGCAATCACAATTCGCCACGCAGCGTCGAATACATATGCGAAACCAAACTGCAAACATCAATATGTTAGTAGCTCACACCATTCACGTGCTAACCCATTAGTATCCACGTGGCACGGCGTGGATACAATCACATCTAATTAGCTATACTGCTTCTGATACTGCTGCTGTTAGATTAATTCGTGATCCACTGCTGATGTTCCATTTGGTTTATTATTGTGATTGGAAAACGTTGCCTAAAAAAGATAAAACGGTTATCATATATCGTCCCATCTGACACTAACACTAACCCAGAACATTGTAAGTCTGTAAACTCTTGCCACTAACCGAAAATTAAACGAAAATTGTGATTTCAGCTCCGGTACTTTCGCAATCCTGACATTTTATCGTCAAATAATTTGACTCGCCTTCTACGTCCACCAGAACAAATCTGAACCCCATTTTCTTTCTCGCCTGTCAGCACCCGAAGCACCCGGAAAACAATAACTTTACCAAATGGAGCTCCGGCGCGAGACCGAGAAAAATATAAGCTCGTATTTTATTCGGAGATTTTCACGATTCATTAAACATTCACATTTCCACAAACCGTGGCATGTTCAGCAGATCCCATCGGGAATGTACTGATGGTAGGGTACATTATGCTTCAGTCGAGCATTTTATTTGTCTTTATCGATACAATTTTTGGCGCGCTGTTAACCGGCTAGAGGCAACATGAGTAGTGAAATGGGAAATTCGCAAAGTGTGCAATCTTCGTCGCATTAAGCTTTACGGCTGATGGTTGCTAGGAGGTGATGTGGCGAATGTATGTACGATTATAAGGGAAATGACTTTTCAGCCCTTGATTACTCAATAGCTGTTATCGCTTGACTGACAATTTATGACAGTACCAAATCTAATGAAGAAAAATGTATCAAAAAATTAATGTACTTTAAATTTTCTTGCGAAGCGCAGTTGTGTACCCTCATGATCCTGATCATTTAAACGCATTAGTTGATTATGTGTTAAAAATTCAATATCAACCATATTTTCAACTATACTAATTTATCAGCACAAATGAGCATTTGTTTGACAGCATTACCTCAAAGTACTTATGTAATTATACGTTACTTTTGTTGAAAAGATCAGCTTAATATATAAACAGGTGAGATCGAAAATCGTATTCGTATTCGCGTCATCCAGTCATGCTTCTGACATTGCCCGCCCGCCTGATTTTTCATCCATGAAACCAACATTTATTGTCATACCAAGGATTCTTTGTCACCCAAACTTACCAGGAGACGAAAACTGCAACCAGCTGTAATATTCTGAAGACTTAATTTTTGTCGCGACAATTCATATGTTTTCATATACTAATCTTATCTAATCCAAAATATCTAGACTTTGTCACGGCCGATTTATGATATAAGCTTTAATAGTCGAGATATTTGATGAAAAAGTAGAGGTACACAGATAAAAATATTTTTGTGAATTTACATCTATTTTCATGCACATATTTTGAGCAGGTAATTAAACATAAAATGACATTACAATTCTGTACGTTTCAATATAATTTAATCGCAAAATAAGCGTTAATTGAAAGATACAGTTATATTCATTGGAAATTCAATGCAATTCAATTTAGTTTTGCATCGATGAAGGTTTTCAATCAAAATTTCGATTCAACCCATGTCTATTCCATGTTACTATTGATTTACATCTCGTGTAAATTTCATCATTTCTTTCTGTGTATGCCATTGCAAACGTTGCAGATTTTAACAGTTCTTCAATCCGAAAAAATATAGCTCGAGCAGTAAACTCAATGAATCATTTTGAAAATTTCTCAGAATATTCTTAACTAAATTTCAAAGATATCATCGAGTAGATTTTTGGATATTCATCAGGGAAAAAAATAAAAATCTTGCATCTTGAAACTACTGTCATCCGCCCTCTCTGATCCCATATTTGATCTGATATCATTATAAGGTGTTCTACATAGACAGGGCCGTCGAGAGAAAGTTCGGACCCGGGAGAATGTTATGAACCCGTATACGAGAGAAGTTTCATAAAAATTAGTAAGCATGAGAATGAAGAGATTTTTAAATTCATTAACTTAAGGTGAAATGTAGTCTCAAAAAATGCGCGCAAAATTTTAACCGCTTGAGTTGAACGAACCGTCGCACAAAGCATAACAAGCAAAACCGACACATAGAAACCAGGAATATTACCAGTGATTGAGTACGGTGGGCTTATCACACGTTTTGTTAGTTTGTAAAAAAGAGACTCTAATTCAATCTTTATTGCTATTGATTATTATTAGGGGAGAGTGTTCGGTTACCGACACGACCTAAGTGCACATTATGCGGACATATATACATCAATGGAAAGCTAAAGTCCCTAGCTGACATCTGATTAAGAAACTAAGTTGATTTATTTGATTGGGCAAACTTTATTATCCATTAAGTAATGTGATAAATTTTGGCCATTTCAAAAAAGGTGTTCGGTTACCGGCACCCCAACAAATTTCGCTAAAAATGAAAAAATATAAGCAAAGACTGCAATTATTCAAAGAAAAACGTGCTTAATCCACCTAGCAGTGAGATGATACCTTTTTTTATCAATCTGCATGAGTTTTTTGCATGAATATTCTTCGGTGTTTTAGTTCACATGACATTGTTTTAATGACCGTCGTTTTAGGCGGCAATTTGTGATTTTAATCGCTCAATACCCTGTAATGTCGAAGCTGCAAATCGGATCGAGTTTGAATCTAAAAGTGTTGAACATTTTAGAATTGTCATCTTCTATATCGGCTTGAATTTTAAAAACTCATCATCCTGTAATTATAGAATCGGATAAAATTCAATAATTTTGCATGGATTTCATAAATCCTTGAATTTGAATTCTTGTTTTTGAAAATCGATTTTTTGAGAAAACGATTCGATACTGGAACCGGAATTCAAAATCAGTGTAGCTGAAATCAATTAAATTCATCTGAGGAGTTATATAGTTTACATTTGATTCAAGATGTTCGAAAATCAGCGCAGACTGACTAAAAAGCAAGATGTTTTATAGAATCCTAAGATCATTCATTTGAATCTTAGATTTCATTTGAGTCTTAGATCGGTTCAGCCATCTATGAGAAAAATGATTTACACTATTTTAATTTCGTTTCATGATATGTAGCTCAGGAACCAGAAGTCGGTTCCAGGCGTGATTAAAGAGCTTTGTTTTGAAGCACTTCTCGTATGAATCTGAGTTTGTAGAAAATGGTTGAGTCATCTCCGAGAAAATTGAGTGAAATTATTTTCCACACACGCATTTGCTGATCTCGACGAATTGAATCGAATGGTATATGGATGTTATGTTCTTCCAACATTCATTACTGTCAGTAGTTTAAATCAACATAATTATGCAATTGTTTCTAAATCGAAAATACTGCCATCTTGGCCATCATCTGAATTACATATGACATATTCGAACGATTATGTTGCCAAAAACGAACCGTGCTAAAATCGGTCCGAGGCAAAATGTCATGAAAAAGGATGCTGTACACAGTCTTTTTGGTACTTAGAAACAATTGTATGTAACAGTATAAAAAATCGTTTTTCACTCCTACTGATGGAATAGGGGGAAAAGTCGCTCACACAAAAATATCGATATTTCCGTTAAAAATGGACGGATTTTACCAATCTATGGCTGTTATTACCGTGCGGAATCTAAGTCTAAAAACATATACTGTTTTTACGGTCAATTGTGACAGATATAGTCAAAAAAACAGAAAATTTTGACATAAAACTTCGCATAACTCAAAAAGCAAACATCCTATTCCAAAACCATTCAATAGCGTTCTGGGTGACGGGGAGATCTTTCATTTGCGACTAGTTTGATCAAAATCGGTCCAGCCATCTCTGAGATCTCGACCTCTTAGTTGACAACACACATACAGACACACCCTTACACACACACACATTTGCTCAGTTCGTCGAGCTGAATTGATTGGTATATAACACTCGGCCCTCCGGGCCTCGGAAAATTTTTCCAAAGTTTGAGCGAATTCTATACCTATTTTTTATATTTATAAATAAGGTACAAACGGAATTTATTATTTTCGGAGGCGTTTTGGACAAAAGTCTTCACTGCCTGGTGGTGACTTCGCCTTGGCTCTCTTGGTCGATGATTTGGATGGTGGTGTCTTTTCTGTTGATTTGGCCGTCCTCCCACCGGCTTCATGGCATTAAATACGTTACTGCAGCCGAATTTAATGGCTTCTTATCCACTAATTAATGGCATTATTCAGTGCATTCAGGTTCATTTTCCTTGACTTTACGGATTTGTTTGGAGTCGTCATGGCTAACAGAATCAGAAAACCAAAGTTTTAACTTATATCACGGATGTTTTGTGTGTTGCATGTCACCATTGATGCAAGGTAATACAATAAGTTTAACTAACAAAAACAAAACGATCGCGCCAATTTTCAAAAGTCTGTAAATTCTGACGAATGTCGGCAAACAATCGAAGTTTCAAAACTATGTAAAAAGTCTTCAGGCGAAAAAATATTTGCAGGTTAACTACGAAATTTGATAATTTACAGACAAATTTGCAGAAATGGGGTGTCGGTAACTGAACACCTTGGAGTGCCGGTAACCGAAATCGGTAGACATTTAGAAAATTACTAAAACACCTGTTTTAATCCACCTAGTGGTGTAATGATGCCTTTCTCATATCAATCATACTATCATATATAATACTGTGGAATTCTTCTAAATAACTTTCTTCTATTCTTAAAAGAATAACCGAAATCGGTTTGCTTGACCGTCTACTGATAAAAACTATCAATTGGAAAAGATTTGAGGTCGATTTAGAAAACTTTTTACAGTTTTTCCCCATTTTCAGTGATGGCATACAATTTTGTCGTGAATACGACTTACTTTACTATGGGGTGCCTTTTCAAAATTAGCCATATGGAAGAATGGGAAGAACTTAATCGTGAATATCTCGACTTGTATTAATGGTAGCAACATAATTCTTTCACCATTTCATCAAAAATATGATCAGGAATTTAGGATAATATTTTGAACAGTGTGAGATAACCACAAACAACTCAAAAATTAAATTTTCTCAAAATTTCAAAATAATGCGGAAAACTCTTTACTTTCGCTTGGGTTTTTCGCGCAAGGACGACGATTTTGAGGTAGTCAGGCACATATCTTCAACTGAATGCGTATAAAAGGGGAACCGTGGTGAAAATCGATCATTTCTTTTCGTGCGTTCGATGGGAGCAGACGTCGTGGGAGTTAAACCTTCAACCAGCAGCGACGGAGAGGGCGCTTTCTGCGTGGTTAAAACCTCAAACGCTCAGGTAGCAACTTTCATTCGCTTGCTGGCCTTCAAGGCGAGCAGACTGCCATCGCGAGAGTTAAACCATCAACCAGCAGCGACGGAGATTGCACCTTTTGCGTGGTTAAAACCTCAAACGCTCAGGTAGCAACTATCATTCGCTTGCTGGCCATCAAGGCGAGAAGACTGCCATCGCGAGAGTTAAACAATCAACCAGCAGCGACGGAGAGTGCACCTTTTGCGTGGTTAAAACCTCAAACGCTCAGGTAGCAACTCTCATTCGCTTGCTGGCCATCAAGACGAGAAGACTGCCATTGCGAGAGTTAAACCATCAACCAGCAGCGACGGAGAGTGCACCTTTTGCGTGGTTAAAACCTCAAACGCTCAGGTAGCAACTCTCATTTGCTTTTCGGTAGTCGTAACGAGAAGTTCAAATTTCAGATATTAGTTCCGCAATATAGGTTTAGTATTCAGAGCCTGCGTGCTGAAACTGTATTCCGGAACTAATTTCAGTTTCGAAATTGCAGTTCTAGAATTCAAACTGGATTCTGAGTCTGTTATTGGTTCTAAATTTAGTTCTTGAACTCAGGGTCTAGTTCTTTATTCCAGACTTCTTCTATTCGGTTCTTTTTAGAACCATAATAATACTCGTAAAGAATTATGCGGAAATTTACTTTACTGTACTCTATACAACTCATTCTGGTAGTCATGGCGGTCTTCAAGTTTCAGAGCTTAGTTCCGGAATATGGGTTTAGAATTCAGAGTCTGCGTGCTGAACTAACTCAACTCGTCACTCTTCATCACGAACGCTTTCATAAAAAGTTCAGAGCCACCATTTTTTATTATAATGAACTATACTGCTTATTTCATAATATTTAATTGCGTTTCAGAATGTTTAATGTAACTAATATGTAGTTTAGTCTAGGCGCATCGTTTAAATTTCTAGTAATGAAAGAGGGGAAAGTTGCACAATTCAAACAATCGATCAATTACCAATTCGAATTCGGAAGCATAAATAAAGCGTGTCATATTCGTATTCACGACATCCAGTTATGTCTCTGACATTACACACCCGTACTTTTTTAACCTACTTTACCCTATATTTCCGGATCCGAAAGTCGGATTCGCATGAAATTCAGAAATAACGTATGAAACCACAGGACCTTTCATTTGAACCCAAGTTTGTAAAAATCGGTTGCGCCATCTATGAGAAAAGTTAGAACACATATTTTCATTTATTTTTGCACATTTTACCCCATAATTCCGGAACCAGAAGTCGGATCCAAATAATATTTGGGAATTTTTATGGGACCTCAAGACCTTTCATTTGAATCTAAGTTTGTTTATTTTGGCATTCGGCACAAAAAGAACGTGCTACTATTACACACACATGACATTTGTCGGAATGACGCTATCTGCTTTATGTCAAAAGTTACGGTGGGGTGCGGGTAACCGAACAGTTTTCCCTACACTAGACTTATAAACCTTCGAAAAAACGATTGAAAATAAGAAAACATTCAAATATTTCAGTATCTTTGCCAGTACCAAATAGTAATTCACTGCATTAGAGACCGCGCTCATTATCGATTAAAAAACTGTTGAAATAAGAAATTAATGGACATTCACTAAACAACGAAAAAGTACCAAATAAATACATTTTCTATGAACGTATACATTTTTGAATTGCGATTCCGGTACCACGTTATATGAATGTTATATGTGTTTCAAAGTTTATAATACTTGTCTTATAATCATTTCATTCAAATAGCCATGTCTAGGTTAAATTTTAATTTTTGCTACAATCTGAAGTAATATATATTATATGATATTACACAACAAAGCAACATCAATTCATTGAGCTAAACTTAATTGGACATTACTAGCATTATCAACGCCAGTTACATTAAAAAATAAACAATTTCTTATAATACCTAATTTATTGCATTCAACTCGTTGTTATTTCAACACAAAACCCAATACATAAATTCGTGTCATTATTTTATATGTAATTTTTGCGCACGATATAACTCCACTGAAACCACTGTGTAGTTTTTGCTCAACCACCGTAAGACCAAATACAAATTATCGATTCAGCTCGACGAACTGAACAAATGTCCGTGTGTGTGTGTGTGTGTGTGTGTGTGTGTGTGTGTGTGTGTGTGTGTGTGTGTGTGTGTGTGTGTGTGTGTGTGTGTGTGTGTGTGTGTGTGTGTGTGTGTGTGTCTGTATGTGTGTTGTCAACTAAGAGGTCGAGATCTCAGAGATGGCTGGACCGATTTTGATCAAACTAGTCGCAAATGAAAGGTCTCCCCGTCACCCTGAACGCTATTGAATGGTTTTGAGATCGGATGTTTACTTTTTGAGTTATACGAAGTTTTATGTCAAAATTATCTGTCACAATTAACCTTGAAAACAGAATATATTTTCAGACTTAGATTCCGCACGGTAATACCTATTCAACAAGCCATAGATTGTTAAAATCCGTCCATTTTTTACGGAGATATCGAAATATTTGTGTAAGCGACTTTTTCCCCTATTCCAGCAATAGAAGTTTTGAGCGCTGTCTGGCAAAGAAATGCTTGGGAGCAACATAAAACACGATTTTTTATACTATCACATACATTTGTTTCTAAGTATCCAAAAGACTGTGTACAGCATGATATTTTGCCTCGGACATATTTTAGCACGGTTCGTTTTTGGCAACATAATTGTTCGAATATGACATAAATAAACTAGATGATGCCAGCATTTTCGAGTTGATAACAATTCCATAATTATATTGATTTAAACTACTTACAGCAATAAATGCTGGAAGAACACAACACCCATTTACCATTCGAATCAGTTCGTCAAGATCAGCAAATGCGTGTGTAACAAATAATTTACACAATTTTCTCGGAGATAACTCAACCGTTTTCTACAAACTCAGACTCATATGAAAATTTGTATGCTCCCAAACAAGCTCCTGAACCGTTTTAAGATTCAAATGAAGTCTAAGAATTATCTAAGATTCAAATGAAAAGTCTTTTGATTCTATAAGACATCTTACTTTTTAGTCAGATTCAACTTCCAGTTTCGGGGATACAGAGTGATTAGTATAAAAATGTCTATTTCGCATAAATTCAGGTTTATCGGGTTAGCAGATTTGGATAGTCGATAACCAAATAAACTTATTTCATTTTTGCGATTCCTCAAAGATGTCTACATTGATTTTCAAACATTTTGAAACAAATGTAAACTATACAGCTACTCAGGTGAATTTGTCTGACTTCGGCTACACCAAATTTCGAATTCCGGTTCCAGTATCGAATCGTTTCTCAAAGCTCAATCGTTTTTTCAAAAAAAAGCCAAATCGAATTTCAAAAACAACAATTCAAATTAAAATAAATCCAATTTTGTCCAATTCTGACTTCCGATTCTGGAATTGTAGGTGGTTGAATTTTTGAAATTCTAAGCGATATAGAAGATGACAATCCCGAAAAACTTTAAAGTTGGTCTCAAAAATATTGCAATTTTTTCGTCATATGGCCATACGAATCGGTTTAGATTATGCTGGTTCCTGAATACCGGCTCTAGTAGTACCTCAAATTACCGTAAACTCTAAAGTGGAAATTACTTCGACTTATCATGGAATGTTTAACCGATTGTTACACTTTTATTTTCAAATTCAAATTTCAAGTGAACCGAGCTTATCGAGGGGTCCTATTCAAATGATACATAATAAATCGCAGACTACTCTATCTTGAGTTTATCTTTGGTAAAAATATCGGTGTAATATTTAACATATCCACATTTCATCACAGTAACCTACAGCAATTTTCTTTGTACAAACCTCTATCGAAATTTCCAAGTTTACCATTATTAGTACGTTTTAATTGGAAGAAATGAACACAAATTGTACGAAATCTGGAAAACTACACAGGCGGTCTCACTTTCTGAGGAGCGGAACCGTCCCGACACAAACGCGGATGCGCAACGAGATAGGATCAGATTTAGCTAACGTCATTATGGAGCTGATGAGTCCTGCCTGTCAGCAGTGGATGGGCGTACACCGGAAACTACTGGGTCCGTCAGTTTACTGCGTAGATAATGATGAGCTAAAAGCAAAGATTCACGAGCACATTTTGCTCGTGGGGAAGGAGGCTGAGGACAAATTGGAACGAAGACGTAGAAGGATAGTCAAAAAGAAGGATCTCCGAGAAGAGAAAGAATTTATCAAGTTCGAATGTCAACAAAAGATAGAGCTCGCACGGAACGAAGAAAGAAAGCGATTGGAAAGGCAATTGAACGCGGTCAAATTGGCTTGGGAAGAAAAATTTAGGATCATGAAATCAAAGCTTGGTGAAGATTATTTAGTAGCACGAAGAGAAATGACTCGATTCATGTGCAAAAATATGCGCATACAAGCTCGTCATTTGATTGGCACTATAGCAAGAAAATACAAGACTCACTTGGAAGAAGAGGTATCTAGAAGGGTCAACAGCGAAGTTCTTAGGTTGGCAGATCAAGTAAGCGATTTCGTTCAAGCAGCAGTAGAGTAAGAAATTCGACTTTTGAGATGTCAAACTTAAAAGCATTTCATGGTCTTCGAAATTTTCAGAAAACAGAAAGATGTCGACACAAAAGCTATGCAACAATTGTGCTTCCGTTATGAAGAACTAATTCGAAATCTTCGGAACCAGGAAGCATGTCGACAACTGACTCGGCTGTCTCAACAGATATGTTCGCGGTGGACCGAACTTTGCAGACGTCCTAGCAATCAAGAGATATCGTGTCAAACTTCATTCTTCGTACCGGAGCCGTCCTGTGCAGTTTTATCCGAATCCATCGCAGTTAGTCAAGGTTTCGAAGGACCGAGTGAGTTTCTAGAAGAAAATGATTTATTTGTCATCGAAACCTGCCCCATGACTCCAGAACCAAGTCCAGTGTACAGTGTCGCGACCATTACAACTGAAAGTTCAACTTGGTCGTCCGGTCCGGTAAATTCTTTCATTGTCGATGAAAAAATTTTCGAAGAACTCAGCACAACAATTCGCAATCGATTGCCTCCAGTTTCTTCCATAACCTGGAAATCTGTAAAGAAACCTAGCATGTACATTAATTATGGGACAAAACCACCATCGATCGACTCAAACTTCACTAGGGATATTGTTGATTATATTTTAGCGACGGAAGATATGTCTAGAGAGGAAGCTTATATATCCACTATGAAGCTAGATATGTCGGATCCAGAGAAGTATAGAAAAATGCATTTAAGATGAACTATCGCAGTAACAGCTTATTATTTGTTACAGATCTTCTTCAACGGCCTCTGATGCTTCAATATCCGAATTGTTTGATGTAGAGAAACAAGAATCTGAAATCGAACTAATGGTAAATGGTATTACTCTAAAATACATTCGAGCGACTGAAAGAGACTTTGAATAATTTTGAATATTAACTTATTAGTATTGAAAACGACACAGGCACAAAACTTTGAATTGAATCCTTGATATTTACTCTACGTTTTTGTTTAATCTATGAGAATGAAAATGTGAAAAAATTTGGAAAGTGAGTGAATTACAAACACATTGATATCAATTACGCTCGGGAAACTTATTTCTGTCGAGTTTCATTATAGTATACAGCGAAAACTCAGACTTGTTCGCGACAAAATCTGGACCGATTAAATTTGGAATAAAACAAACCTTCTATTAGTTCATTCCAAGATGCATTTTCTATTCATTTACTTGTGCATTATTACTCAACTTGAAACTAATTACAATTATTTAATTAGACTACATGAAGAAACTACGACCTTCTGAGTTTATTCCATCCATCAGGATCAGTACAGACTTTTCTGCAACCGATTTTTGCTGCTTTTATCCACGATTTTCTAAATTTTTCGATAGCTGTAGCTAGTTGTATATATTGAGAGAGAGTTATCTTTTCAAGAAAACACAATCGTCCTTATTCTGAATAACGACGTATTCGGTATTGGTTTTTCGATCGAATATGGTTCGGTCGAATCCTAGCTACCTTTGATTTTACTAGCGTTCTTAGGAATACGAATGAAATACGATCGAAAAAACGATACGTCGTTATTCAGAATAAGGGTGAATATCGCTCGACAGGTCGCAACTTCGGGCAGTTAAGTGGATTCTCTTTTTTCGGTACAACATGAACTCCAATCGGTTTATACCATTTCAAACATCTTTGACCGTAGTGACAAGATGCCAGTTCGGCCCAGAATAGTGAAGGAGCGTCATGGTAGCGCATTCTTATTTACTTATTTATTTATATCGTTTGTTTATACCTGGTTTTAACCTTGTCGGTCGTTCACAGGATCACGCGTATTCTTCTTGCCTTCTATTTTTTGGAAAACTTGGCCTTTATCTTTGTCTTGAAATCCTCTTCTATGACGTTCCGTTGTATAGTTGTTTAAAATGACAGTCTAGAAAGCTGATTGAAGTCTTCGAGCACATAAGTTTCAACGTCCATTGTCAAATATTCGCGATATTGCTTTAGCCGTCACATTCTGTCTATCATTACGGTTAGGTACAGTTTTCATCTTGAACGGCCGAGGATTAAAAATATGCACGGAAGTTGAAGGAATTTTAATTTTTCTAGCCGCAGTACGTACCGAACGATCTGGTCTCTTGTGCAATATTTGCTTCACCTTAGCGTCCTTCTGGTGGTTCCTGAGATCCGTTTTTGTTCCGCTCCCTAACTTCCTGGCTGTTGTAGGACGTGTATCGAAAGATTTATGAACGCTATGCACAGAGCTTGCAAAATGCTGGATGCCTTTTATATTTAACGATATATTTAATAAGGCACACTGCCTTAGCTCTAAGATGTCGAAGATTTTTCTTAACAGTACTTAAGACTTGGGAAATTTCTTGAATTATAACATTGTTGTATTTGGTTCACATTGTCGAATGCTGATCACCGCAACTCTGGGGAATCCAGTCTTCAGTTTGTGGTCGACAGTGGCTGACGGAATAGATCTTACATGTAGTTTATCCATGGGTACTTATCGGTGGTAAACGTATTCTTTTGTTCCTGTGGTTCCTGTGGCGGAAAACACCTCCAGGATACGAAAACCCAGCGGGTGGCCCGCTTGTTGGTCATCGACAGGAGCGACCTTCCGTGGGCGATTATGGTGATGTTACGGAAGAGATTGAGAAAAACATTGTAAGGTAGATGTTGTGGAAAACGAAGTGGAAAAAGAGGGTATGGCAACGAAATTACTAAGAACGACAAAAATCTAATTAGTTGACATCGAGATGGTGAAGAATCAAGGGAAGGGGGAACGAAAAAATTAGTTACAATAAAAGTCTTGTTAGTTCTGATGAAGTTGGTGGCCAGATGGAACAATGGGAGAATCTGGTGGGTGTTAGTGTCGTACCTGTAGGTGAAGATAATTCTGATCAATGAGCAATGAGAATCATATAAAAACCATCCCGACTTGCCAACACATCCCGAACCGGAACCTCGGACGGTCTACCTCGGGCTCTGAGGGAGTCCGGTAGCTCCGACCTGGCGTTGCGATACTCTACGCACGACCACACGACATGTTCGATTTAGTGAGCCCAATATGCCAGAGATGTGCGTTGAATGTGTAGTGATTTGCCATGAGCCGTAACATAATACGAATGAAATTGGGACTCACGTTCATCCCCCTGAACCAAGGTGTCGTCGATACCCAAGGGATAATGGAATGCAGCCATCGTCCCAGTTCCACATTACTCCAAGAAGATTGTCAACTGTCGAGACTTTTCTGGGGTGAAATACTGAAAAATTCATTGAATCAAATTGGATTTTCATAAATATCACCTTCAAAGGCGCCCACCTTAGCCAATGAGTCTGTCTTTTTATTGCCCGGAATGGAACAATGCGAAGGAACCCAGACTAACGATATTAAATAAGGCCGTCCAGATAAAGCTGTATAAGAAAATTTGGAGGACGCCTCCCTGGCTTCATTAACTGAAGAGCCTCTATTATACTTAGGGGCTGTCCATAAAAGACGTCACGCCGCAAGAGGGAGGGGGGTGTTCCCCAAAACGTGACCTTTTGTGACAGTGGGGAGGGGGACGGGTTGTTGGAATGTGACGTCCAAGCGCAGCACATTTTTGAAATACCTAATAATATTACGCAATATTCAATTTCCAAAAGATATCAAATATCTCATCATAGCGCCACCTCGTTGTGAAAATGCTCATTGGATTAGTCAATACTATAGTAAATCATAGTAACAGACAGAGATGCCTGATCTTTTGAACCAAGTCATTTTTGCCAAGTCAAGTCATACCAAGCCAAGTCATTTTTGCGTGTCATACTTTATAGAGAAATTGCTGCCAGCAAGACATACTTGCTGATTGCAGATTTTTTTTTCAAATTTGCAGACCTTGTCTGCAGATATTTGAAATTTTCACCTGGCATCTCTGGTAGCAGACCGGCAACCAGAAAAATATTGATGTATCGATAGGACATAAAGTAATAGTGCCCATCCGTTTGCATACACAAAACGGAGTCATGCTCGCTTGGCTCTCAAATTTGCCGGTTCGTTTGGATCCATAAAGTGCGCCATCGCAGGTCAATTTCTATGAAAGTATGTCGTCAATATTAAATAACAATCGAATTTCTTGCAGGTGGTCAAATTTAAGCTCGCACGTCGCAAAGATATAACCACGGGTTTATTTTAAAATAGCTGGTGGAGAAATCATTTTTTATGATATTTTTTTATTGTAAAATGGACAAAAATACTCCGTACACTGATCTTTTCAAATCTTACATCAATGCTTTTCCTGGTGCAAAAAAAGCTTATTTACAAAAGAAAACAATCGAAAAGTGGAATCTGATCAAGAAGGACTAAGATCTACAAGCGAAAGTTACTCAGCTGAACCACGAAAATGAATCTTTAGCTTTAAGAAAAAGGGGGACCTTATTACAGTTTAGGTCACAGTCAACATCTTCTTCACAATCAATATCTTCTACACAATCAACAATCTCAGAGCCAACATCATCTAACATAATATCATAAGAACCAAAGCTAGCTTGCGCGTTGAATCTGATCTTCTGAAATTTGATTGAGCTAATGAAAAGGAAAAACCGTGGGCAACTTAGCGAAGAACAAGAAAAAAATCTCAAGGAAAAAAAACGAGCTGGATGCCTTGGAAAAAAAAGTTGAGAACAAAAATCAATGATCAACAACGCAAGATAAAATCTCGTGCAATAAAAAGGAAATTCATGGCTGAACTTATTGATAAGAATCCGGAAATTGAAAAAAAGTGAATCCGGAAAGTGAAAGTGAAGAAGAAGCTGGTTCTATGCCATTTTTTTCAATTACAGAGAATACGGATGGTCCTTGAGAGGAAAAATAATTAAATAAAGAATCATAGAACAAATTGTATTGAGTATGTATTAAGATGAATTTTATTTATTTTAAATGTGTGACACGTGACATAGGGGGGTTGGAGGGTCTTTGCCAGTGCAGTAAAACTTCATTCAATTCAATTGAAACTGAATGTGGAACATATTGACGATCTCTCCACTGCAGTAAACTTCACTCTTTGACACACACAATGTTTGCTGACGGCCCGAACGAGCAGCATTCAGTCCATCACTCGTTTCTCTTCAATCGAGGCTCAGTTTAATTACCGTCAGTTGATCTCTTGAAGTAACAAAATATCTCTTTCAATAGTGTGAGAGCAGCCTTCAAATGAGGTTCATGTAAACATTCGAATTGGTTCAAGATAATAGATGAAAGACTAATCAGATAGCTGAAATATCAATCACAGAATAAACATAAACTAATTGTTTCCTCCTTCAGTTTTCATTTTTAATACTTTACTCCATTTATAATTCTATTCGTTCGAATATGCTTACTACCAAGAGCGAAGACAATGAAGCAGCTATACTACATGGCACTTGAAACTGAGCAAGCAAAACTTCAAATGACTAGGTACGATTATTCAACTGACGATGAATTCTAGGAGCTTCACTTGAAAATGGCAGCAAAAGTCAAATGAATTAGTAAGGATACGCTGACGGTCAGCGGCCATAAATTTCATTTTCATCTTATATTATTCGATTGAAAATGAAATTTTACCGCACTGGTCTTTGCAGTTGTGACACCCTAATTCGACGGGTACGTGATCGATTGCATGTAACGATGTTTTTAGTTTAAACGAGTACGGGTCGGGTTCAGGTACAAAAATTGGGTATTTGAACAAAAGTTATTTCGCATTCGGGTCGGGTACGGGTAGATTTTTATTTTCTACCGTATACCGGTTGGGTTCGGGTTTGAAAGAAAATTTATTCTCGGGTTTGGGTCGGACACAGGTATTTTTTTTTCATTTTTGATCAGATACGAGTCGGGTTCGGGTTTAAAAAAAATTACCTGGCCATCTCTACTAATTATTATGCTTGAATTATTGGAAGTTGCTTTTTTTACATTTCCGAATGGCAACCATCATCATCGAACGTGTACGCCCTCTATAGTGGCCCTTACACGATCATTAAAAGTGTCATTACTAAGTAATGACACTTCTGCTCAAACGCTCGTCATTACTGCATTACTGTACATCATTACTTTTTAGCATTACACGTTCATTATTAATGATGAGTATTTGTAACTACTCCAGCAATAGCAATATTTTTATTTTCGTTTAGCTGAAAATAAATTTGATTTGCCATTGATACGTTAAGGTTAATGAAATATTAACAATTTAAATCTACACTTTGTCATTTTTTCGCGTATAGTTCTAAAGATATTCATCACTTCCACACAAAAAGTAAGAAGAAGAAATAATGTTGGTAATGATGGAAAATCCACAATTCCATCATTACTGAACTCGTAGACCTTACACGATCATTAAAAGTGCCATTACTTTTTAGTAATGACACTTTTAATGATCGTGTAAGGGCCGCTTATGAGTCAAACAAACGTTACATTAAAAATATTGATAACAGCGGTTCCTCAGTACAGACAACAACCAGCAATGGTTCACGTAACGTAAATATTTAGTGTTCGACAAGCGGTATCAAAACATAATAATACATGAAAAAGAACCGCTGTTGTAATCAGTGCTGTCAACTGTTTTTTCCAAAAATCTGTATTTGGCGGAAAAATTATCTGTACAATATCTTTCTCGAAAAATCAAACGTCGATTTTGTGCGGAACCTGATTTTGCGACCAAAAAAAAAGGTCGCTCGACCTGGTTTACCCCTATGGAATCCAACACAAAAACTGAGAATCGGTATATATCTGTATTCTGTATCGAGTCCAAAGATCGGTATAAATACCGAGAAATCTGTTTAGTTGGCAGCGCTGGTTGTAATACTAGTAACAGTTGTCCAATTCTTCTGATTTTGTTTTGGTTTGTTCTCTGATAGTGATAAAAAATACACATTGTGTAAAATTTTCTATGAGCGGTCTCAATTTTCCATGCAGTTACAATGGTTTCCTTGAACTATCGTTATTATCTCTACTTTTAATTCGATACGTTCATTTCAGTGCACAATCAAAACTAACAACTAGAAAGTTTCATACCTATATTGCTAAAATATGAAAGTAAATAGGATATTAATCTAGTGTTTTTTTTTGGAACCCTAGTGTTACATTCTAGTCGAAACTCGTTATAGCTCACTGATGCTCTAAGAGGTCACACTTCTTTACACTGACCAAATAATCGCAGACCAAAAACCGAATGATGAGGTAAACTAAGTTTTAATCAATGAACAAGCTAATAATGAGTGCAAAATTATTTCGCAATAATTCAAGCTATATTCGGAAACTGAGTAATCCTGCTGGGGAACGGAACAAGAACCCGATTCTTGAAGTTCTCAAAAAATTCCTTGATAATTCCGAGCCGGGCAAAAAGTTATTGGAAATCTCCTCTGGTGTGGGATTGCATGCTGCTTTTATAGCTTCTCATTTTCCAAACATTAATATTCAGCCATCGGAAAATGATCCCGTAGTATTCAGTAGTATTGATGCCTACAGACAAGAAGCCAACGTAAAGAACCTACAATCTCCCATTGCTATCGACATTTCCCGGCCGTGTACTGAATGGGACAACGATCATCAACTGAATTTCCAAACATCAGCAGAAAGCTTCGATTACATGCTGAACATTAATATGATTCACATTACCCCAATTGAGTGCAGCAAAGGACTGTTTTGGAACGCTGCTCGACTACTGAAAAAAGGAGGTTTATTGATCACTTACGGACCTTACGCAGTGAACGGTGTGATAAGCCCAGAAAGTAATGTTAACTTCGATGCCTCTTTGCGAAGTCGTAATCCTGCTTGGGGCATTCGAGATGTAACAGCGTTGGAGAAATTATCCACAGAGAATGGAATCGAGTTAAAGCAAACATTTGACCTACCGGCTAATAACAAATGCTTGATCTGGGAAAAAGTTAAAGGTTTGCAGGATACGTAAAATACTGCTGTATTAATTATTTG
Organism: Malaya genurostris; assembly: GCF_030247185.1. Lineage (NCBI taxonomy): Eukaryota > Metazoa > Arthropoda > Insecta > Diptera > Culicidae > Malaya > Malaya genurostris. Next base: position 225,648,650 of record NC_080571.1, on the reverse strand, counting down.
ATTCTTAATTATGAATTAATGCTGATTTAATTAATTGATTCATAATGTTCACTATATTAAATAAACGATGATAGCTAAATTTTGTGAGTACAACAATGTTAATAATTCGCACATTGCTTCCCTTTCCTTCAAAACTCGACGTTCCGTGTATAAAAACCAAACGGAATTTCCTTAGAAAGAATCATGCAAGATGTTTCCAACAATTTCGGACCCAATGTATTTCAATACTTTCTAGATATGTATACCATTTTCTCAGTTATACTTTTAAGAACGGATTTCAATTATCAATTCTGTAAATGTACAATACAATCCTCCCTATTCTGTATTTCGATCGAATCGAATGTAAAAATTGGCATTCTATAATCCGATTGAAAGATACTTTCGTATGAAAATCTCGAGCTCGATCGAGATACAGAATGCAAAACTTCGCATTCGATCAAAATAATCCGATTCGAACGAAATTCAGAACCGGGGTAAATATTTATTATAGCCGAGATAATAGCATAGATTTAGGCTCACTGATATACACTATTGTGTCAATTTTTTGGTAACATCACACTAAAAAAACGTTCCCGTTTTGTCAATTGCGAGTTAGTGTCATATAGTGAAATGAACATGTCCAAATTCTTAACAGCAAAAAGCAGCTGTGGAAAGTGTAAATTCATTACTTGGCTTTCAAGAAAAGTACTGCTGAATCACTAATCATTCTGTAATTCCGGAACCATGATGAAGTCAAGATGAAATGCAGGTATTAGCTATGGGACGATAGGACCAAAGATAAATAATAAAGACATGTACGTGCTTATAAATATTTCTAAAAAATGTGGTTCGTTTCCGGTACCTTCTGAAATGACCGCACTCACCGCTTGATGGAGCGCGAGATTAATTGCATTGTTATCATTTCAACCAAAGTGTGCCATAAAATCTCAATCAGTGCTGTCAACTGTTTTTTCCAAAAATCTGTATTTGGCGGAAAAATCTATCTGTACAATATCTTTCTCGAAAAATCAAACATCGATTTAGTGCGGAAACTGATTTTGCGACAAAAAAAAAATGTCGCTCGACTTGGTTTACCCCTATGGAATCCAACACAAAAACTGAAAATCGGTATTTATCTGTATGAAAATTGAAATATCGGTATTTTGAGAGAGCACATCTGTATTCCTGTATCGAGTCCAAAAATCGGTATAAATACCGAGAAATCGGTATAGTTGGCAGCGCTGATCTCAATATATACAAATGAGCTGCCGAATCGAAAGGATTCTCACGGTTTGACATTATGATTGTATGATGGGAACTCAGCAGTGCAACCAATTTATAGCTGCCCTTACACGTGACAATATTATTGTCAATCCAAAGTATTGTCAATACCATCAATCCAATTGGTTTGATAACTAGAGTCCGAGTTTTTCGAGAAATTCAAGTGTTTGGTGCTTTAAATATTGCAAATGAATATTTAAATATTGAGAAAAGAGGCCATTGCACATATTTAACAGTTTCTCTCTGGAGAGAAAGTATTGTCGGATTGATGGGCAGTTTTGATTTTTTGACAATATTTTCGTCAATCCAATGAAGTTTCCATTACACGATCAAAAGTATTGTCAATACTCCTTGTATTGACAATAATATTGTCTCGTGTAAGGGTCGCTTATCACCATTGGTGCCAGTTTCACGGAGGACCGTAGATGTGCGCCAAAAAAGATCGTGAATGTCATGTCTGGAAATTCGTTTGTGATAGGACCTTCCATTTGAATCTAAGTACAGTTACTCACAAAATTGATCGTACACACGAAAAAATATCACATTTTCACATTTTGCTGTTCAATTAGTAAGTTTAAAGTAACAAAATATATGTAATTTCAATGTTATATATTTCATGAATTGGACTAATATACATTTTATTCAAATATTAAGACTCTTCCCATTTGGTGGTTCGATTGCAACAATAAACGCCTTAGTTCTATCTCACAAAATTGATCGTACACTCATTATGAAAATCTGCATTATTAAGTATAGCTGGTGAATGCGGATTGGAATATAAAACTTAGTACTTAGTGTGTTCTCACTTAGCGTCGATTACGGCTTACAAACGACGGGGCATTGGGTCCACTAGTTCTTTGCGCAAGATGCTCGGATATTTTCCCATACTTATTTTATTTTCTGTTTCAGCGTGTTTTTGTTTGATGTGTTAGTATCTTTGAACTGCCGATTAATTTTATCCCATGGGTTTTCGATAGGATTCATGTTTGGTAACTGTGGTGGTGTTTTCAATTGCTTAGGAACGTTATGTAACAGCCATTCCCGAACAACATGTGCGGTGTGTTTCGGATCATTGTCCTGTTGGAAACAATATCCCGATGATAATCCTAATTTTTGTGCACTTGGTTTTAGGTTACGTTTTAGGATATCCATATATAGCATTTTGTCCATATTCCGATCGATACACTTCAGTTTTCCTGTGCCTGAAAGCTGCCATACAACGCCACAACATAACACAGCCACCACCATGTTTCACTGTTGGTCTCAAACTTTTATATTTGAGCTCTGTATTCAGCTCTCTCCAAACAATTTGTCTGCCATCATATCCAAAGCAATTTATTTTTGTGTCATCAGTGAATATTACCTGATTTCGAAACTCCAGCGGTTTGTTTACGTGTGTTTTGGCGAACTCAAGCCGCTACTTCTGATTTACTGCTGATATGAATGGCTTTTTAAGGGCAACATGACCATGCAGATTAGATTTCCGGAGAACGCGGCATACAACTTCAGTTGACATAGGTCGGTTGATATCTTGAGACACTTCCGCCGTCAATTTCGGTTCACTTATTTTCGGGTTTTTCCGTATTTTGCGAACTATAAACCGTTCGTCAACTTCCGTAAGGATCCGTTTTCTTCCCCTTTCTGCCTTCTTCTTCCCTCGTTTTTCCAGTTGTCAATGATATTCTGTACGATGGAATGTGATCGTCCAACGATTTCTCCTATTTCGCGTAAGGATTTTCCTTTACAGCGCAAGGAAATGATCAATTTTCTTGTAGAAACGTCTTTTTGCTTTCTTTTGCCTTCCATTACAAAAAAATAACGGTTTTCTCTGTATTTCAATTTATAACTCTGAAACCAAAGCTAAAACGAAATATTAATGTTGTTTACTCTAACACTGACAGCTTACACACAAAACGAGTTCATAGTAAATTGTGCTGATATTGGTGTACGATCAATTTTGTGAGATTAAAAAGGCATACATTTCCTTATAAATCGATTATTTCTAACAACAAAATAATTTTAATCAAAGTTTTCGTTCAATTATGTTTCAAAACAATTTTCATTGCAAAATCACTTCAAAATAAATTGAAAACTAACTAGCAACAGTAAGAAACTGCAATAAAATGTATCATCATACGTGTGTGTATATGTGTGTATGTCCCGGGTTGGTGGTTCAATGCATATGACGCTGGTCTTACAAGTCAGCTGTCGTCTGTTCGAGCGCCGACCTGGAAGGATTCTTAGTGTCAGTAGGATCCATAGTACTAGCCATGCAATGTTTCTGTACACTAAGAATCGGCTGCGAAGTCTGTTGAAACAGAAAGGCCAAATTCCACCACAGGAATGTAATGCCAAGACTTTGCTTTGCTTTGCTATCATACGTGTGTACGATCAATTTTGTGAGTAACTGTATGTGAAAGTGGGTTCAGCCATCTCCGAGAAACGTTGGTGCACTTTTTTTCGTCGTTTTTGCACATTTTACCACATAATCCCGGAACCGGAAGTCAGATCCAAACAATATTCAAGAATTTTGTATAGGACCACAAGATCTTTCTTTTGAATCTAGATTTGTGAAAATCAACATTACACACGCAGAGACATGTGGAAAATTTTTTCTAGGTTCTGCCTGAAATTTACAGCTTCTCCAATTTTTTCAAGATATTGTTATTTAGATATGCAGTACCCAAAAACTCTTCAGTTTGTGGACATAAAAATATGCAACCTTTGATGAAAGTATGTGTTTTGATAATTCAAATATATTTTTAGAATATTTGAAAATTGTAAAAAATCATTGAAAACCTAGAAGGATCAGCCCTATTAGGTTGTTCGACCTATTGATGTGGAACAAGGAAACCAACATTCGGAATAACTGATAGTTTCAATAAAACAGTTCAATCAGTCGTCAGTCGTGCTACAACGCAAACCTTTTAGTTTTGTTTGAAAATTCGAAAAATATCGAGCACGCGAACCAAGAAAAAAGACTGTTCGCTATAACTTGTATTTGTTGTTTATACATTATGGCTTTACGTCTTCGATTTTGTTAAAAGCTATGAAAACATTTCACAATAAAATGTGTTTCAGCAATAAAAAATGGAAATTGATCATAAGCTACTATTGAGAACTTGAAAGTACAGATCAAGTTCCGCGTGAACTTTCTAGCTGCCTAAGAGCAAATTCAGCAGCTGCAAGATTCATATGAGTGGTCTATAATGTAAATGAAACTGAAACAAACGTATCCCCAGCAATCCGTTTTAGTTTTATTTATTCGACCAGTTCTACTGTCAAATTTAAAATTGGTATACACTGCCGTATATTAGGTTTTTTACCGTCACTGCTAACCTCAATCGGATGAACACATTTTGACAGTTCAGCAGTACTGTTTGTAAACAGAAATTTCTTTTGTTTGTTTATTGACAAATTTGATCAGACCATTTACGGTCCATATCGCCTAAATAAAGTTTTAAAACATTTGTTCACGATTGAATACGGTTCGTTTTTGATATTTATTAAATAAAAGTGACTAGTTGCAAAGTGTAAAGATGATTGTTTTAGATGTGCTCTTCGATTTTTGTTTAAGCTTGTTTGTAAACAGTACCGCTGAACTGTCAAGGATGAATACTTGTTCATTTGTGTCGTCACGATAAAAAACCTAATTTGTATTAGGTTTTTTATCGTGACGACACAAATGAACAAGTATTCATCCTTGACAGTTCAGCGGTACTGTTTACAGAGATGCCAGGTCATTTTTTCAAAAATCTGTGATCGAACTCAAAACCTGTCTGTGAAAATCTGTGACCGTTTTCCGTACCCCTACAGCTGTTCAAAATCAAATTTGGTGAGCAAAAAAAAAAAAGGTCTCACCATAAACACGCTGTAACTTTTTTGTGCTAAACTGTACTCGATTTCCAAAATCTGTGAAAATCTGTGATTTATTCAAGAATCTGTGGAAATCTGTGATTGTTTTCAAAAATCTGTGAAAATCTGTGTCAGTTTTAAAATCTGTGCAGAAAACTCAAAATCTGTGAAACACAGATTAATCTGTGAACCTGACATCCCTGACTGTTTACAAACAAGCTTAAACAAAAATCGAAGAGCAAATCTAAAACAATCATCTTTACACTTTGCAACTAGTCACAACGAACCGTATTCAATCGTGAACAAATGTTTTAAAACTTTATTTAGGCGATACGGACCGTAAATGGTCTGATCCAATTTGTCAATAAACAAACAAAAGAAATTTCTGTTTACAAACAGTACTGCTGGACTGTCAAAAAGTGTTCATCCGACTGAGGTTAGCAGTGATGGTAAAAAACCTAATATTTGAAAAACAGATAAAACGCTGCTGGGGCTGCCAGTTTATTTTGTTATAATTTCTAGACTTAAATTTTAAAACTGACATAAATTATGCATTTAGAACTAAAACACTCCTGAATATGCCCTAAGAAAATACGTGGCAATTTTTGACAGTTCGAAGTACAGAACAAGTTCCGCGTGAACTTTTTCGCAGAATAGAAACTGAACAATGTATTTTAGAAGCAACTTAGAAGTTCTTTCGGCTGTGTCGCGCGAACTTTCAAGTGTGGATAATTACTTTAAAAAATGGGCTGCTTAGAAAACTATTCATGAATTTTGAGAGCTGTTAAAGCCAAAACAGTCCCTTTTATCCGAACTTTTGGTTAGTTGGGTGCTCGCTATTGATTAATATTTCGATCATTTTTAATACAATGGATAGGGCACTTAGCGACCGTTACACGAGACAATATTATTGTCAATACAAGGAGTATTGACAATACTTTTGATCGTGTAGTGGAAACTTCATTGGATTGACGAAAATATTGTCAAAAAATCAAAACTGCTCATCAATCCGACAATACTTTCTCTCCAGAGAAGAAACTGTCAAATATGTGCAATGAACTCTTCTCTCAATGCACAGTGGTTCAAAAGCGCAATTTCACGCTCTTAATTAATAACTCATAGGAACGTGGTTTTTGAGGTACAGTATCTTCAGAAAAGTTGTTCAGAATGATAGAAGCCATCTTTTGGCAAATTTTATTTTTGTGATTAATTCCCCTAAAAGTGAGATAAAAATATTAGTTCAGTTCAGAGCCAACATAGGGGCTAAGTTATTTTGACAAAGTTGTTCAGAAAGTTATTTCAAACAAATTTGCTGAAGGTACTATTCCCGTAACTTGAGTGTAATTCATAATATAATGTATTTTCTGAAAAGGGTGTCCTAAAACCAGTTTTTGTATGAAAACACATATATTATCAATTTATATGAATTTTTTATGTTCTACAAAGTTTTTCATCATTACAAACTACACAACTTTCTCAAACATACTATGCTGCTATCATTTCAGTTTAATGAAATAGAGCCATTTTTTATGGTTTTTATTACAAAATTTCAACTTGTCTATCATCAAAAGGCGCAGAAAGGTGCAGATGAGACTACTTACATATTAAACTACTTGACAAGAGCTTTCATACCGTGGTTGAATTACTCGTCTGCGATCGTCTGCAGGCGAGATATGTTCTTTTCAAATATGCTTGTCCTTGACATTTGCAATGATAAGGTACACTTCATGTCATATCAGATTTCAGTATATATTCATTACTATGGTACTTGCCACAAAATATGATTTTTTTTGCACATCGAAGTCTATAAATTGAATAGTTTGGTAACTGTTTTGTCACGATTTTTTAAAAAACATTATATCGAATTAAGTTATGTCATTTTCTGGTAGAGAAAAGTATGATCGAAACTCATTTTTAGTTATTTGTATTTAGTTTATGATAGCTGACAATGTTCTTAACCAGCTAAAAGACTCTTAGCATCATCCGACAGATTCTTCTTGGACTGGCCATTCACGAATATTTTTAGCCAATGGATCTGATGAAACTAATAACCAATTCATGGGATCCGGATTCGAAAGTGATATGTATTGCTTGCGTGTATAATACTCTCGAAATCTGTATGAAAGAAACTTCTTAATGATTGTGAACAGTACAATATAGCACGCGTTTATCGATCTTCACTTCAATTGATGAATGGAGGATATTTGTCCGCAGAGATTTTCTATAGAAAAACTTACCAAAAAATAACATGACGTAATTCGAAATGATGATTGCCTTTTTTCAAAGCCGTGGCTTTTTATCTTACTTTCAGAAAACGTCTGGTATGATTACTAAACTTTTCTATTTGTAGACTTCGATGTCCATAAAAATCATTTATTGTGAGAGTTACCATGGTAACGAATATATACTGAAATCTGATATGACATGAAGTGCACCTTATCATTGCAAAATTCAAGGACAAGCATATTTGAAAAGAACATATCTCGCCTGCAGACGATCGCAGACGAGTAATTCAACCACGGTATGAAAGCTCTTGTCAAGTAGTTTAATATGTAAGTAGTCTCATCTGCACCTTCCTGCGCCTTTTGATGATAGACAAGTTGAAATTTTGTAATAAAAACCATGAAAAATGGCTCTATTTCATTAAACTGAAATGATAGCAGCATAGTATGTTTGAGAAAGTTGTGTAGTTTGTAATGATGAAAAACTTTGTAGAACATAAAAAACTCATATAAATTGATAATATATGTGTTTTCATACAAAAACTGGTTTTAGGACACCCTTTTCAGAAAATACATTATATTATGAATTACACTCAAGTTACGGGAATAGTACCTTCAGCAAATTTGTTTGAAATAACTTTCTGAACAACTTTGTCAAAATAACTTAGCCCCTATGTTGGCTCTGAACTGAACTAATATTTTTATCTCACTTTTAGGGGAATTAATCACAAAAATAAAATTTGCCAAAAGATGGCTTCTATCATTCTGAACAACTTTTCTGAAGATACTGTACCTCAAAAACCACGTTCCTATGAGTTATTAATTAAGAGCGTGAAATTTCGCTTTTGAACCACTGTGCAATGTTTCAATGTTCAGTTGCAATTTTTGAAGCTTCAAACGCTTGATTTGTTCGAAAAATGCGGACTCAAGTTACCAAGTTAATAGCGACCCTTAAGCGGCCATTACACGTGACAATATTATTGTCAATCCAAAGTATTGTCAATACCATCAATCCAGTTGGCTTGATAACTTGAGTCCGAATTTTTCAAAAAATTCAAGCGTTTGGTGCTTTAAATATTGCAACTCTGAACATTAAAATATTGAGAGAAGAGGTCATTGCACATATTTAACAGTTTCTCTCTGGAGAGAAAGTATTGTCGGATTAGCAGCCCTTACACGTGACAATATTATTGTCAATACAAGGAGTATTGACAATACTTTTGATCGTGTAATGGAAACTTCATTGGATTGACGAAAATATTGTCAAAAAATCAAAACTGCCCATCAATCCGACAATACATTCTCTCCAGAGAGAAACTGTGAAATATGTGCAACGGCCTCTTCTCTCAATATTTTAAAATTCATTTGCAATATTTAACGCGGAAAACGCTTGAATTTTTCGAAAAACTCGGATTCAAGTTATCAAGCCAATTGGATTGATGGTATTGACAATACTTTGGATTGACAAAAATATTGTCACGTGTAAAGCAGCCCTTACACGTGACAATATTATTGTCAATCCAAAGTATTGTCAATACCGTCAATCCAATTGACTTGGTAACTTGAGTCCGCATTTTTCGAGAAAATCAAGCGTTTAGCTGCCCTTACACGAGACAATATTATTGTCAATACAAGGAGTATTGACAATACTTTTGATCGTGTAATGGAAACTTCATTGGATTGACGAAAATATTGTCAAAAAATCAAAACTGCTCATCAATAGCAGCCCTTACACGAGACAATATTATTGTCAATACAAGGAGTATTGACAATACTTTTGATCGTGTAATGGAAACTTCATTGGATTGACGAAAATATTGTCAAAAAATCAAAACTGCTCATCAATCCGACAATACTTTTTCTCCAGAGAGGAAACTGTCAAATATGTACAATGGACTCTTCTCTCAATGTTACAATGTTCAGTTGCAATATTTGAAGCTTCAAACGCTTAATTATTTCGAAAAATGCGGACTCAAGTTACCAAGTCAATTGGATTGACGGTATTGACAATACTTTGGATTGACAATAATATTGTCACGTGTAAGGGCAGCTAATCCGACAATACTTTCTCTCCAGAGAAGAAACTATCAAATATGTGCAATGAACTCTCCTCTCAATAGCAGCCCTTACACGTGACAATATTATTGTCAATCCAAAGTATTGTCAATACCGTCAATCCAATTGACTTGGTAACTTGAGTCCGCATTTTTCGAGAAAATCAAGCGTTTGGAGCTTCAAATATTGCAAATGAACATTGAAATATTTAGAGATGAGTTCATTGCACATATTTGACAGTTTCCTCTCTGGAGAGAAAGTATTGTCGGATTGATGAGCAGTTTTGATTTTTTGACAATATTTTCGTCAATCCGATGGAGTTTCCATTACACGATCAAAAGTATTGTCAATACTCCTCGTATTGACAATAATATTGTCTCGTGTAAGGGTCGCTAATGTTTCAATGTTCAGTTGCAATATTTGAAGCTTCAAACGCTTGATTTGTTCGAAAAATGCGGACTCAAGTTACCAAGTCAATTGGATTGACGGTATTGACAATACTTTGGATTGACAATAATATTGTCACGTGTAAGGGCCGCTTTTGGAGCTTCAAATATTGCAAATGAACATTGAAATATTGAGAGATGAGTTCATTGCACATATTTGGCAGTTTCCTCTCTGTAGAGAAAGTATTGTCGGATTGATGAGCAGTATTGATTTTTTGACAATATTTTCGTCAATCCAATGAAGTTTCCATTACACGATCAAAAGTATTGTCAATACTCCTTGTATTGACAATAATATTGTCTCGTGTAAGGGCTAAGGGCTGCTTTAAGCAGCCCTTACACGTGACAATATTATTGTCAATCCAAAGTATTGTCAATACCGTCAATCCAATTGACTTGGTAACTTGAGTCCGCATTTTTCGAGAAAATCAAGCGTTTGGAGCTTCAAATATTGCAACTGAACATTGAAATATTGAGAGATGAGTTCATTGCACATATTCGACAGGTTCCTTTCTGGAGAGAAAGTATTGTCGGATTGATGAGCAGTTTTGATTTTTTGACAATATTTTCGTCAATCCAATGAAGTTTCCATTACACGATCAAAAGTATTGTCAATACTCCTTGTATTGACAATAATATTGTCTCGTGTAAGGGCTGCTTTTCTCCAGAGAAGAAACTGTCAAATATGTGCAATGACCTCTTCTCTCAATATTTTAAAATTCATTTGCAATATTTAACGCGCCAAACGCTTGAATTTTTCGAAAAACTCGGACTCAAGTTATCAAGCCAATTGGATTGATGGTATTGACAATACTTTGGATTGACAATAATATTGTCACGTGTAAGGGCTGCTTAAGGGCAGCTTTACAAGTCAGGCGGCAATGTACAGTATTATGCCGAGGGAATTTAGTTTCTCTCTTATAGCAAATAAAATGTTCGAATAAATCTGCGATTCGTGGCGAAAGTATTGATGGAAATTTCTCATAAAATAAACAGCTTACAAGTACTTATTCCTCTTAATATTTTTTTATATCGATAGCTAAAGAAATTTTACTTCTTACTATATTAATTATATTAATATAATTATATACTTCGTACTCTGTTGCTCGACCGTTCTATAGGTTCCATTTGTTTTGAATCTATTTTCTTTGTATGTTGACATTAGTGATATTCTCTGTACTGCTAGTAGTATTCCAGAGACGTTAATTTTTACTTTTTTTTCAATGTGCTGATCTTCTCAAATGCTTTGAATAACTCCGGGTAAGCTATTGAAGTTAACAATAAAACACTGTGAACAGAAATGCGGTTATAAAGGGGACATGGCATGTTGATAGTAACGATGCTACTACAGTGCGGGGTTCATCACGGATGTTATATTTTATTCACAGCGTAAAACTTTGAGCGAACAAAACGAACGAACGGAACTGGGTGGGCACTATTTCGATGGAAATTAAAACTAAATCACTAAAACTAAAGAATATAAAATCACAAAAACGCAGCGGCCTCTTTGAGAATCTCTGAACGGTTGCAAAAATTATTATGAAAAAAACTGCATTCTGCCGATGAACTCTTTATAAAGCAGCAAAATCCAAAGAAACACATTCGCACTCGCAAACTGGACTGGTTCTGTATATTTAAGTTAAGAGTTTTGGTTGAAAGAAATAGGACACTAAAATGCTTTAATTTATCACAATTATTCCTATAATGGGGGATCATTATTCGAACAGAAAACAGAATTGAACTGAAGGATCTAACCCGTCAATCAATATCTTGTGGGTGATTTGAACCTGCTATAAATTTTCTTCATCATTACCCACCATTTTAACATCGCATTTTTTCCCTTGGCTTATCGTTAGTTGTTTTGTTTCCAATCTCGGAACAGAAAACTCCATAGTTAGAATAAAAACCAGGTTTCGGTAGTGTGTGTTTCTTCTTTTCTTGTGTGCAGCATGCTTATTATGCTATATTAATCAGTCTCAAATGAAGAATAAACTTAATCTCAAGACGCCACGCTCGTAGTAGTTTCCGCCAGGGAGAGCCGGCTAGTGCTGGTCGTATCTCGCTTAATGTAAAACAGAATGTACGGTTTGCATTCAGCAACCGCCGAGCTGCTGACCTCTTTCACCGTGTGGTCATTGAAATGCATCCATACGCCGTTATTATTCGCATAGGAGGTGTAATGTCCGCAGCTGGAGCTACGAAAGTTCAATAGATTCCACGTTAGTTTAGTTCCAATCAGAAGCCATTTGCAAAAAGATCTTACCCATTTCCATGATGTACTATAACAGCCGCTAAATCGTACACGTTGCAACTAGAATTCGAACGTCTCGTCTCTGGACCATTATTTAATACAAACTGCGACATGTCTAGTGCTTTTATGGGAAACGATATCCTCAGGTCAATTTTGGTTCTGGAAAAAAAAATTCATTATCGATGAATGATTTTTGTTTATTTTATTATTATAACATTCGCTAGCTTTTTTCTCATTTGAACAGTTGAATTAAAGTGTACATACCTGTAAAAATTATTCCATCTGAATCGCTTGATGTGTAGACATAACACGTTCGGCAGTCTTCGAATCCAGAACCGTTTCGTAGATTTCTGTTTACATTTGCAGGAGTTGCAGTAGTAGAGTTCTGTTTCTGCTAGTTCTTCGACCTGAAACAGATTTACATCATATGAGATACCTCACCGTTACTATTCACTATGACTATACCAACCTCCGTGAAGCTAGATAGACAGTCTGAAATGTGGCACGATGGGGCATTCCCACTTTTAACCTTGTCGTTATCCTCAGGAGGGTCTTTGTTGTAAAATTTTTCCGGAATGTCCAACGACAAATCGAGGAATGGATCATGCTTTTTACTCTCCATACCACAAATGAGGCAACGCACCTCACTCTGCAGAACGCCACCGAAAACGTTGGTCACAATTGAATTTCGTCCCTTTGCTTGTAAATGGCTCAGGGCGGGTACATTGTAGGGATTGGGTTTCGCTTCACCCGTTTTCTGCGACGGTGATGTGGATACATCCACTGGAATAGAGACCTGTTGAAGTTCGGTGTGCAACCGGTCCAACATGTATCGCAGGAACTCGTGTGCGTCATGCTGTCGATGACCCCGAAACTGAGGTACTACTTTCCAAATCACCAAAAATAGACATTCCGGGGATATTGCTCCCTTTGAACCATCCCCACCTTGACTGAGGTTTAAAAGGACCTGGACAAACAAAATTGTAGCTATCGGTAAGTTGTCAAACATATTGTAATCCACTTTAACATACCTTTCGCAGTTCTTCCACCACAAAAACATCATCCAAATTCTCTTTCATGCTGCGCGAGTGGTACGCCTTCTGCTTGTGCTTACCAGTTTCTAGCGATGGCATCGCGTTAAAATAACAGCTGAACTCCTGTATGTTACTGAGTGATTGCAATACTGAATTCATGAAGCACGTGTTGCCCAAATTCCGCAGGCCAACAACGCGCCGCATCGGCTTCCTTTTGGCACTACCGGCACCATTTTCATTGTTACTATCATTGGAGATCGTTCGTTTTCGGGGTCGCAACTTCCGAGCAACCGACGACGTACTGGACGAAGACAAGGACACCACGGACGACGGCACAGCCGGTTCCTCCCATCCCGAATCGCTCGACGATGACGTGCTACTGGCGGTCTCCTGAGTTGACTTGGACGAACTGATTTCCTCCATCGTCGAGGAAGTTTCCGAGACGCTGTCGGCATCTCCATCCTTCAGCTCCTGGCGGATTTCTTCCAACACGTTATCGGACGTATCGTTTATCACAAACTCGTCACATTTGTAACTGAAAAGCAGTTAGGATTTATTACAGAAAATGTCGAACATTATCGCATAAAAAATAAAATTGGTCATGTGCACTTATTAGCACAAACCGGTACCCAGTGGATAATTTAAGTTTTATTTGACCATAAAATTATGGACTATGTAAAAACCATTATTACCACGCAACGCAACATTTCATCAAATGCGCATTAGAGGTGTAAGGCCGGAAAATTCAGATCAAAACAAAAATTCTCTGAAAAGCAGCAAACTGTTTTTAAAAATTCCCATGTAAAGTTTGTCCGTGTTAAATTTCAAACAATTATTGGTATTGCCTTACTGTTCACTATACGGGCCGTGTGTCAGTTAAACAATACAAAACTAACCGCGTAACCTTTTCCTGTGATAATTTCGAACGATAATTTGTAATTTGTAGATGGATTTATATAATTCAACTACCAATCGATTCGGGAACATTTAGCTTAAACACGTATGACAACGTCGTTTCAGTATTTCAATAGCATACCATTGAAAAATTGGTTAGAATCGAGTTATGTTTTCACGAACTAATCACAGCAGTCCATAATGATGTCATCGTCTTGATTGTGTTGGGCTTTTTGTTTGGTTTTTCTGGTCTCACTTACAATAGGGCAACGGCTCCCTATTTCATCTCATTTGTAAGGACGTTGAGTTTCAGTTTCCATAACATTATGAAAAAACCTGGCAACCTTGCAATACTAAATGAGATGAAAACAAAGAGCAATCAAGTGAATTAGGTGAAAAAAATTTATCTCGTATTTTTGAAGACTTTTATTGCTTGTCGGGTAATTTTAGATGTTTTTAATCGTAATTAAACAAGTGACAAGTGAACATTACTATTTATGAAGTCATCCGACATTCAATAGTAGTGTAATTATGTGAAATAGAAATCATGTTTTGAGACGAGCCTTTATAAAAGATTCTTTTCAGAATCACCATTATTATATCACAAAGAATTGTAATTTCGTAATATTTAATTGTGTGTCAGAATGTTTAATGTAACTAATTTGTACTTTAGTTTAGGTCTATCGTTTCAAATTTTAGTAGTGAAAAAGGGGAAAGCTTGCACAATTCACACAATCGACCAACTAATTGATATTCGGAAGTATATAGAAAGAGTGTCAGTTTTATTCGTATTCACGACATCCAGTTATGTCTCTGACATTCCAACCCCCCTTTTTATAGTTAAAACTGAGCATGTTTCTAATAAAGCCCAAGGCTTTGAACACAAAGACGATTAACAAAAAGTATCATTGTATTATTATTCTGTAAATAAAAAAATTGTCAGTATTCTCGAAGGGGTTGAATCGATGCGAATAGAAGTTTTACTATCTTTGCGACATTTTGTTGCTATCTCGTCGCATCGTTTTGCTAACCGCCATTGAAAATTGTCAGAGACAACTGGATGACGTGAATACGAATCAAACTAACACGTTTCGTCACACTTCTGAATATCTGATGGAATCGCTCTCAGAAGTTGATATATTGTGTAAATTGTGTAAGGTTTCATTTGCTATGAGGAAATGGTATTTCAGTTTTACGTCGAGTATCGAAAAGGATATACGAGAAATCAGAAAGGATATACGAGAAACAATGACTACTAAAGCGGTTACTACCATTTATCAGAAGCCGTGACTCTCTAACTCTGTGTTGGCCTCTTGTCTATATACGAAACCCGTCCGGGAATGGTAAATAGTACAAGAGGTCAAGGGCGTGCCAAAATTTGTCAATCCACAAAACTGTCCAGAACTTCGTACGAAAGAGAAGTACTGGGGTCCGGAAACTCTTTGAACCTAACAAAGTAAATACCACAGAAACTTCGATAATTTTATAAAAAGGGTAAACATTCTAATCAACTGTTTTCCAACGTAGATAGACTTTATCCTACACATAATCAATGGAGTTATGAAATGAATTGTTATATCGAATGATTTTATGTCAAATACTAACATGCCAAATGAATTAATAGCCCGAATACTGCCCAAAATTACTTACCAGTAAACCGATAGATTAACTGTGTTGATGCAGATGTTGTGGTTTTGTTTGGATGAATGTTTTAATGCGTGACCACTTTCGTATCTGCCGCAAAGCACCGATCCACACTGTAGGCACATCCAGTTGTCCTTTCCAGCGCATTCTGGAAAAGGGAACAAATTTTGAAAGAAATGCTTTGAAATTCGTTACATAATTCTTTTGTGGGGGTTATAGATTTGTAACTTATTTTGACAAAGAGGGAGGGAGGGGTAGTTTTTTTATGTTTTGCATGACGTAATTTGTGCATGACGCTCAAGGGTGTTCACCAATATTAAGTTAAAAAGTAATAGCTTTAAAAATTACATTTGATAGGGAAGAGTGTTCGGTTACCGGCATCCTTTTCTTTTAAGCTTATAACTTCTGACTAAGACTGAAAAAATGTTATTATCAATTTAGTAAAGTGATAAATTTTGGCAATTTCAAAACAGGTATTCGGTAACCGGCACCCTAAGAAATTTCGCTTAAAATGGAAAAATATAGTTAAATACTGCAATTATTCAAAGAATAAATGGAATTTATTCATTTCGGAGGCGTTTTGGGCCAAAGTCTTCATTGTCTGATGATAATTTCGCATTGGCTCTCTTGGCCGACGATGTGGATGGTGCGTTGATTTGGCCGGTCTTCCACCGGCTTCGCGGGATTGAATACGTTGCTGCAGTCGAATTTATTGGCTTCATATACACTAAGCAACGTTTAATGGCATTAAACAGTGCATTAAAGTTCATTTTCCTTGACTTGGACCATATGTTTGAAGTCGCCATGGCTAACAGAACCAGAGAACCAAAGTTTTTACTTATATGACAGATGTGTTGAAGCTGTCAAGTTGTCCACGTGTTGCACGTCACCAGAGATGCCAGGTTTAGCTAGCAAAAAGAAAAGATTGCGCCAATTTTCAAAAGTCTGTAATTTCTGACGAATAATTTAAAGTAAAGGAAAAGTGTACCCTATATTTCCGGATCCGGAAGTCGGATCCGGATGAAATTCAGGAATTACCTATGGAACCACAGGACCTTTCATTTGAACCCAAGTTTGTAAAAATCGGTCGCGCCATCTATGAGAAAAGTTAGAACACATATTTTCATTTTTTTTCTGCACATTTCACCTCATAACTCCGAAACCGGAAGTCGAATCCAAATAATATTCAGGATTTTTGTATGGGATCACAAGACCTTTCATTTGAATCTAAGTTTGTGAAAATCGGTTCAGCCATCTCCGAGAAAAGTTAGTGCAAAAAACGTTACATACACAAATACCCACAGACATTTTGAGTACTCGACGAACTGAATATATGGTATATGAATCGAATGGTATATGACACTCGGCCTTCCGGGCCTCGGTTCAAAAGTCGGTTTTCACAGTGATTGCATAACCTTTCTATATAAACAGGCAAAAAGTCGTAAAAATCTGTTGTATTGATCTCACGCAATTAAATTTGTTTTGAGCGCAGCAAAAAGTACAAGCGTCTGTTTGTTTTGGCATTCGACACAAAAAGAACGTGCTGCTACTACACACTCACACACACACATGACATTTGTCGGAATGACGCTATCTGCTTTCTGTCTTTTAGTCACGGTGGGGTGCCGGCAACCGAACATCTTCCCCTAATATGGAAACTGAGCTTAAAAAATCATCGCCGTGCTTAGGTTTTTGCATGTAATTTTGGGTTGCGCAGTAATTAGGTATTTTGGCCTACTTTAGCATTGATTTTATTTGGGCCCACATTGTAAAAATATCCACCAAATGTTGTAATATCTTTAAAAAACTTTAATTTAATGTGATTAGCTTCAAACTGATGCAACATGGGTTACTTAACATCGGTTAAATCCATAAAGTTTGTTAGGTGGGCCAAATTATATATAGTGGCCAAAATACCTCTGTTACCCTATTTCCTCTCAAACTTTTTAGTACCGTTTCAAGCGCGTCCATACGATGAAAAATCTTTGCCAACGATTTGATTTATTGGTCGCTGATACGCTGGCAGCTCGGTCAAAACCGAAGAGGGAAGCAAACGAATGTCGGGTCGGTCTGGTCGACGAAGTGCGAATAGACCTTAAAACGCTGATGGGGATCAAAGTTTTTTTGTTTTATTTCAAAATTTTAAAACTCATAAATTATGTTTCTAGAACAGGCGCGTAGCCAGAGAAAATTTTCGGGGGGGGTTTTAGAACATGGTGATAAATCAACACATGTACAATTTATATCACAATGTTTCCCATGGGTTATAATTTTTTGTTTCGGGGGGGGGGGGGTTTGAACCCCTAAAACCCCCCCCCCCTGTGTACGCGCCTGATCTAGAAGCATTCATATATCGACCGTCCCACGACAAATTGGCCTAACTGCAAATGACAGTTTCTCTTTGTTCACTTTTTCTTTCACGATTTACCGAACTGATTTTATATTTGACGATTTACTCTTCGCAAAACTTTCAAGATAAAACTAAAAGCTTTCGATTTATATTGAAAACTTTAGAGAATTTGCAATAATGACTCCGTAATAATCAAAAGAGAAAGTAAACAAAGAGAGGCTCTCATTTGCAAGAGGCCCTTTTGTCGTGGGACAATCGATGTGCTCTAAAATGATTGCGTTTTTTTCTTGTTAACGGCCACCTGTCAACATTTACTTTGAATAGATTTTCTGAAGAACACGGTGTCGTATCCCAAGACTTATTTTTAAGGTTTTTTTCGAATAAATACCGAAATAGTACTTGTCGCCTCGAACTTAGTTCACAGAATGGCGTCCATTGTCGTTTCCCGCTAGCTCTTGCTTCATTCCCCCTTTTTTTGGTTGTGCACACATAATTGTACTTTATTGTTTTCATACATAAAACACACGTCAATTTTTTTTTTTACTCCGTGAACCATACATGTGCAGATCAGTTTCCAACTGATATTTCTCCAATATCAAATACTTCTATAATTTTTTTTTGAATTTTTTTTTACTTAGTCAGATTTATTATGAATTTTCCGTAATCTTCCAAACATTGGAACGAAATTCTAGTTACGTCGGCCACCTTAAACGTTCACTCATAACAGTGAACCTAAGGTGAAAGTAAATTAAAATGAGAGTGTAACCGCAAATGAATTTCCAGACACAGATGTCGTTTTGCATCTCTTTCTATGCTGTCTTTGACAGTTTGACTGGCAATAACAAAATCACAAACAAAAGGAACATGAAGATTACATTTGAACAAGGAGGTAAATTTTACGTAATTAAATCTATATCACTACATCATTCTCCTTCTCTACTCTTTTTTTAAAAATTTTTTTTTTGTGTTTAAGGTAATAGATTATAGTCAAATAGGTTTATGGAGCATATTGCAACATCACTGGTATCAACCGTAGTCGCTGACGACGGATCAAACTTAACTAGATCTCAATTCTGGTTGCACGGCTCACGAAAAGGAATTTTGATGATTGTATAAATATTCTTCAAGCATAAATGCCAGGAAATGTGAGTCATAAAATAAACAAATGCAATAAGCAATGTGATAGACCGCTTCATTTTATTTTGTGAAGGATTACCGTAGCGATGGCGAACGACAGCGAAAATTCCCTTTTATTTTGTTGAGATATGTTAATCGTATGTATTACATTATTTTTTGTTAGTGGAATACATGATAAACAAAGTTATCATCAAATCTTTGTGGTCGGGCTACTAAGTTTCGACTTCGAAGAACTCTGTTCCCATTGGACTGTGAATGTTGATTGCAGTTTACAACTGACGATGCTTTAGTAGCACTATCGTGTGTCATTAATTCGTCGTGTTTCGGTTCATCAGACGTTTCAACAACCATTAGATTTATTCCGAAGCTTGAAGCTCGTTTTACTTCCCGGACGTTTCTTGCGTACTGAACACCGGTTTGGCTAATAACTATCACTTTCACTCCTTCTTTAGTTACCACCCTATAACGCTCCGAGGAGAATACAGGATCTGTTTTGGACCTTTTTTGCTGTGCAAGAACAACTACATCACCTACATTGATGTCTGAATCCTTCGCACCACGTATCCGGTCTGCATACTGTTTACTGGCCAGTTTTGATTCTGCATCACGTTCTCTAATGTCAATGCGATCGAGTTCTTCTTTGGAGCTACTCCACAGGCTGGGGAATGTGCTTCGATAACGCCACCCGACCAACAATTCAAAAGGCGTCACACCAAGCCGAGAATGTGGTATCAAGGTATTGTGTTTATGCACATATTGTTGAACAGCCAATCGCCAATTTGTGTGGTCCAGCCTAGATGAAGACAATGATTTGATGATGCCCTGGTTTTGTCTCTCGACGGCTCCATTAGTCTGTGGGCAGAGTGGTATTGATTTGCGTACCTTAATACCCTTATCCTCCCAAAATTTAATGAATGACGTACTCTGAAAAGGTGGCCCATTGTCACTTTGAATGATAATCGGTAGGCCCCAGGTTTCAAATATTTTGAATAATGCCGCATTGGTACTATCAGCATCTGTAGATTGCATCTCAACTACTGATAAATACCGTGAATATGTATCGATTACCACTAGGAACTCCCCCGAACCAAAACCGGGCACTGACAAAAAATCAATCTGTAGGATTTCCCAGGGTCCTTCCGGGAGTTCTCTAGATGCTAGTGGAACTGGGGGATTGCGTTTAGCCAAAACTGTGCATGTTTCACAATTTTTAATATATTTAGTAACCTCATTTGACATTTTTGGCCACCAGAAAAATTGTCGCATTATGCGTTTCATGGCCATTTCGCCCACATGGCCTCCATGAGCTGAGCACAGTGCTTTTCTGCGGAGAGTTCGAGGAAGAATTACGCGCTCGTCTTTGAAAATCAAAGAACCAAGATAGCGTAATTTTTTTTTCTGATCTTCGTATGCTCGCAATTCGTTTGGCCAATTCTTTTTTTTTTAAGGATTCGCGTACAGCACACAGCTCGGTATCGTTTTCTGACGCCAGTTCGATTTCACTCCAAGTTAGCTCCATGCAGCTCGTATCCAGCGCGTACAGAAAATGTTTATCCAATTGATCCTCGAAAGATTCGTTTTTCTGTGATTAAGGTATTAGTCGTGAAAGCGCATCTGCTACATTCTCACTACCTGCTACTCGTTCAATGGAGTAGTCGTACGGTTGCAGTCTTAAAGCCCACCCTTCTGCGCGAGTCACGGCCCTTTTACCAAGCCTATGATTGCTATTAAAGATATACTGGTTGGCTTCTGCATCGGTTCGAACAACAAACGGTCTAGCTAACAGATAGTTGGAGAACCGCTCCACTCCCCAGACAACGGCAAGAGCCTCTTTTTGTGTTTGCGGGTAGCGATGTTCAGATGCAGACAGTACTTTGGAAGCACACGCAATAATTCTGGGTAGCCCATTGCTATTATACTGGACTAACACAGCACCCAAACCACATGAAGATGCATCAACGAATAGTTCAATTGTATCTGACGGATTATAGTAGCCCAAACGCTTTATTGTAATAAGCGCTTCGTTCTTCAGGTACCTGAACTCATTTTCTTCGTTATCTGTCCAATAGAATTTATCTGATACGGCTAGCGTTCGCAAATGCAAAGTCTTGGAAGCTCGGTGTAGAATGAATTTATCTACAAAAGTAAACAACCCAAGAAAACTTTTAACCTCTGAACAGCAGATAGGTCTCCTGAAGTGTTTTATCGCTTTAACTTTTTCTTCTTCCACCATCCAACCGTCTGGGGTTAAATGAAAACCCAAAAACTTTACGAATTGGCTTCCAAACACACATTTGTTTTCGTTTGGCTTTACATTATGTTTTGCCAGACAGCAAAGAACCGCAGTTAAGTTCTCGTCGTGCTCCGTCTTGGTTGTTCCATAAACCAGAATATCATCCTGAAAATTCTTGCATCCCTTACAGTCACCTAAAATTTTTGTTTGGAGCGTTTCTTGGAATAAATCTGGTGCGTTACACAGTCCAAATGGTAATCTTACGCACCGAAACATTCCGAATTCAGTACAAAAGTTCGTTAGATGTCTAGATTCTTCATCTAACTCTATGTGGAAATATGCGTGTGACAGATCGATTGTAGAAAACCAAGTAGCACCATTTAATTCAGCCAAAATCTTCTCCAGTGTAGGCATCGCAAAGGGTGTTCGAAAAATATAACGGTTTGGGCCCCTTAAATCGATAACTAGGCGTATGTCATCTTTCCCTTTTGGAACTACCAGCATTGAAGAGCAGAACGATGTATCCATTCCTGCTACTACCGGTTCAATTATATTCGCCCTAATTAATCCTTGAATTCTTTTTTCAACAATGGGTTTTATAGATAACGGAATGTTGAAAAAAACATTTCGGCAAGGTAGCTTAGATTTATCGTAGTGAATTTTGACTGGAGGAAAATTGAATTTTGGAAAAATTTCATCCTCCGCGATCGCTGCAATCTCGCCAGCACACAATGATCGATTTCTGTTATGATGTTGTATTACCGGAACCTTCAATCCTAATATTTCCTCCAGTCCAAATTCACTACACACGGTACTCGCGGAGAGTTAGTCATAACAGTAAATGAAAACAGAAAAGCACGCTATTAAGTCAGTGTTAAAATTAATCCTCTGCTATTAATGGTTCACTTGCAATTCCTCTCCCAAAAGGTTGTTAACAGAAGGCTCTTATTGGTCGAGAACAAGAATTCAACAGTCCCACGACAAAAGGGCCTAACTGCAAATGAAAATTTCTCTTTGTTTACTTTTTCTTTCACGATTTACCGCACTGATTTTATATTTGGCGCCTTACTTTTCGTAAAACTTTCAAGCTTTCGATTTATATTGGAAACTTTGGATAAATTTCAATAATGGCTCCGTAATAATAAAAAAAGAAAGTAAAAAAAGAGAGCCTCTCATTTGCAGTTAGGCCCTTTTGTCATGGGACTATCGAATTGCAGAAGAGTTGAGTTCTTTGATCGGAAATCTGGCAGCCCTGGTACAAAAGAGTAGTGAAAAAGCTCTATGCAAAAGCTTCTCTCATATCCAACCGTTCGTGTGAGAAATACACAAATTCGCATCGCTATTACCAATACTAATTCACAAAATCATATGATGCAGTTTGTAGTAGAATGAGCATAACAAAAGCGAGAGCCCAATAAATAAAAGATGTGATTTAAACTTGTTGGCTAAATGCTCGCTCGCTGAAAAAAGATAGAATGATATCTCTTTCGTTTAGTTCACGAAATCGAAAGAATTGACTTTGTCATTGATAACGCTTGTATACATAACGCGTATCCATACATGGAAAGCAATATACAATGTTATACAAGAGCGCTCGCAATTGGCATCTTATGAATTATTAATTCATATTTGGATTTTTAAATTGCGTTATACACAAATAACATCAATGGGAAAAATCAGTTGCATCAATTGGTTTATTATTAGGACATGTAAACCAAGTGCCCATTTGATTTTACATCAATATAAACATTTCGTTATTCAGGTTTTTATACGTCATCAGAATACTCATTTGTATCGAAATGGGCATGGGCCAATGGTCGTATGTCAGGTGCCTACCTGTACCTATACAATAAATTAATAGACTCACAAATCGGCAGCAAAATCTGTTGAAAACAGGTCTAGTTCCACATTAAAATACTGTACTTAGATCACCACTATAAGGAAGATGATTTGCTACGAATAACAATGTGAAACAAATACATGTTCGTTGTGAATCATTCATTGATTACACCACTTAAGCTCTGGTTTCGCATGAATCAATGAAGCAAGCTAACAGGGTCTATTAAGATTGAACAGATTTGTACTTTAGTCGATCACAACATACATTATAAACACAAATTTCGTATAAGCAGAAAAGTCATAACTTTTCAACCGCCTAGAATATTAACGATGGCAAATTAAATCATAATTAAGTAAAATAATTGAGAATATTGAAAGTATCCAATTCATGTAATCTCTTTATTATGTTTCTATCTTAACAAATTTTTCCAGCATTCTGTAAGCAGTAGATTCTAAAATAAGAGGTTTTATAGAGTCGCCAATCTCTCGTACACGTTCATAGATGAACTCTAGCATCACTGGTCCAACGTCGCGAAAGCTTTCCCCCAGCGTTGGCATGTAATTGTAACGCTTCTATTTCTGTTTCCATTTTTCATTATCACTTCGTTCGCTCACCCGTGATGACCAAAATGGGGTGTTCTTCACTCATGAATTTGTTATGTATTTTCAGCATTCGTACATCACTAGTCCCGAGCACCTACATTCCGTTTCATTGTTGCGTACACCCTTAATTAGTTTGTAAATCCCAAGTAGTCATTCCAATTACGCTTGCAGTAGCTACTGACTAGCGAGATGTTTTATGACCTCACATGCAGGGTTGTTACGGTCGCGCGAATTTCGCGGTTTTCGCGAATTTCGCGATTTTCGCGGATTTAGCGCGGTTTCTGCTGAGATTTTGATGCTATGGCGCGGATTTCGCGCGAATTAAAAAAAATCATTCCATGTTTGTGAATCATTCGTTCGAATAAAAAAAGTTCTTTGTAAATTTTTGAAGCTTGTGAATTTTATGAAACCCTAAAAATTTAAAGATGGGCGAACGTTTCAGCAACTGGTCGAGCTGGCCGAATTGGTGAACTTTCACCTTGATAAAACCAAAATTTACTAGAAGGCGGTTCTAGAAAATGTTCAGTGGACAAAATTTAGATTTCATGCTTTTCGAACTCGAGTGATACAAGTTGCTATTTCAACAGAGATGTTACCAGGAATTACAAAATTTTTCGATATATGTGATTGCGTTTTCCCATTCCAATGCAGAAATCGAAAGATTTTCGCACTCAAGGATATTGATGTCTGATGGAAGATATCGTCTCAGTGAAAACATATTCAATAATGCAAAGAACGTAATAAATGAAATGCTATTCTTCAAAAATATGGTCACAAAGTTTGAGTATGATAAAAATCGCATTCTTAAAGCAAAATTGGCACGACAGGCTTACGAAGCGAAGTCTGACAAGAAAAGAAACGAAGAATTTCTGGGATTCCATCCGTGGTGATAGGAAATTGTTCTAATAGTTTGTTGGTTCTACTATCCAACATTTACAATTGTTCTTTGCGCTCTGCAATTTTTCCTGAAATATGGAAGAAATCCTATGTGAACAAGGGTATAGTATTCCAATCTGTGGAATTGATGCTTCCTTCCCCAAATTTAGTAACCTACACTTCCTTCATCATATCTTCTTTACAACCACGACTACAAGTAGATTCTATATACATCGATTTCGCTGCTGTGTTCGACAAAATCAATCATCACATAACGATCTCCAAGTCAATCTACTTGAAACCGGGATTAAACGGATCATTTTTTAATTCGCTTCGATCATATTCAACTGGTAATGAAATGATAGTGGAAATAGGTGCCTGTACAACCTCACCATTTGCTGTTACCTCTGGAGTTTCTCAAGGAAGTCACCTTGGACAGTTATTAATTTTATTGTATCTCAACGATCTAAAGTAGCAAAAATTCTGTATTCAAGTCCGACTATAATATTTCACAAACTGTTCTCGAACGCGCATCGTTTGTTAAGGACCTGGGTGTTCTGAAATCCAAGTTAAATTTTAAAGAGCACATAGAGCTTACTATGTTCTAAACCTCTAAGCTATTAGGATTCATTATTCGCGTTACTATAAAAATCTCTGATGTACATTGCTTGTAAGCTCCGTAGTGCTCTTTAGTTCACTCAACTCGAATATACTTCGATTATCTGGTCACCTTATTACTAAAACGATATCCAACGCATTGGAGCGATTCAACGCAAATTTGTCCGATTAGCTCTCCGACGTATTCCATGAATATATCCATTAAACTTACCGAGTTACCGTGACCGCTGCAAACTGATTGGTCTCGATTTATTATTTGTTCATCGAGATTTTTGTAAGGCTAGTTTTGCGGCAGACCTACTTCAGTCGTAGATCGATTGCTCAGAGTAATTGCAATCGTTACAATTAGACATTCGTCGTCGTAATCTTCGATTCTATTTTTTTCTTCGAATTCCCTATGTTATGGATATAACGAGTCTATTGGTAGCATGTGACGCATATTTAACAAATGTTTCAATTCTTTCGACTTTCACTTATCACGTAATGTTATCAGGAAATCGTTCCTCATGTTATTGTTTCATTTGTTTTAGTTGCTATAGAAGCACTAGATTTAAGGAAAACGTATTATTTGTAGGATTCTAATCTATTGATGCAAAAGATGAGAAAGTTTTAGTGGACTTTTTCCTGGTCCAAATAAAATAGCAAAAGATAAGGAGGAAAAGCAAGACATTTAGAGTAAAATCTGACAACAGAAGAATGCTCTATTATAATTGAAACTGAAAATAAAAAGAGTAAATCATGTCATCCTGATGTGGTCTACCTTAAAATTCTTCTTACCAAGAAGGAAATGCTTGCCGAGCAAGATGTTGAAGCAAAAAAAAATTGTCTTCGCTGAAATCTGTTTAACTTCTTTCAATATCACAATTGTAAGCATTTTTATTTTTTATTAATTAACTAAGAACATCGAAAAAGATGGAAAATAAAATCGAAATCGTTTTAATGGGGTTTCTCGAAGTGACGTGTTGTATGCGGACTAATTTATTGTGTATCTATGACAAACTTATGCAGATTTTTTAATTTTATTTAAGTGAATTTTCAAGTTCTGCGGAAATTATCACCTGCATAAAAATAGTTGTCTAACACTTCACTCGAACATTGCGCGTTTCAGTTTTCAATTTCGCGCGGATTTAGCGCGTTTTAGTTTTTGACTTCGCGCGGATTTCGCGCGTTTTGATTTTGAAATTTTTCGTAACAACCCTGCACATGGTGAGGTCAGATTTCGAAAAACAAGTAACCGAAAGGAAACAGCAGGAAAACAAAAGCTACAACAAATAAGATCCTATGATGTAATATCGATTTTTTCCCAAGCTCGTAACTTGGTGTAACATTTGAACTACGCCATCAAATGCTAAAGCGACCGAAACAGCAAAACTGATAGGATTGCAGAAAACGAGGCTATAAGACATTGCCCTCTACTGAAATGGTCGAGTCAGGAATAGTTTGGAATGATAGCTTTTGCTTGCCATGGAACTTTTCTCCTGGGGTTTCGTTTGCAACTTTTTTTTTGCAGAAATGGCTGTACTCCTTAGAACACACCTCATGTGATTATGAATTACCTGAGCATTTCCACAATTTTGATAGTACTGCTGGAGAATTTGTAGGTGTTCCGGATCCTTGTGCAGCTGTAGTCTGGGAAACACTTCCACACAGAATTTGCTTCAAACTTTTCACTGAGTCCTTCCGTAGAACGACATTATCGTTTATATGAGGACATTCCATTTTGATTTCCGTCACTAGTATCTATGTATATGCTATATCCAAGTCGGATTACAAAAATATTCCTCCTCCTGCAAATTTCAGGATGAAATTTTTAAACGGATTTAGTTTCACACTGTTCCACAATATTTTCGGATGGATTAGCAAACACATGCAGTAAAATAAAGAACACAAAAGTTAAAAATTTTGGTTGCTAGCTCCGCACGTTTCCCTGGTTCTCTTTCGTTGATTATGCTACAATTCGTGTTACGCTGGCTGACGGCTGGGCTTTTGCAGTCCAGTATCTCCGTGATGAGTAGAAAAAAATCACGAAACAGACATGTACAAAGAAAATCAAAAGTAAAAACTGCCAGAGGACCAATACTGCTCGTTCTCTACGCATACTATGACGGATCTGACAAGCTCAACATAACGTGTCACACAAATGTTGCACGGAACATGACAGTTGGCTGTTGCGCTACAAATGCGTCAACCCGGTGAAAAAACTAAGAAATCGAACATGTCGATGGTAATATTTCAAAAGAAAGTTAAACTAGATGTAAGAAAAACCCGTAAACAAATAAACCGTTGATTTTACAGCATATATTGTTTCTACGATTCACAATTCTCGGTTAATTTTTCAAAAGGGCGTATAAGCAAATGACAGTGTTTCTTTAATCACTCTCTCTTTCTATTATTGTGATGTGATTAAAAAGATTTCCTTTGATATCACTATTCTGTTTGAAAGTCGAAAGTTTCGGGTATCATTTCATGCAAAGAGTTGAGTGATAAACGTGTTAACCGCTTGGTAATTAATATAAGAGAAAGTAAACAAAGAGAAACTGTCACTTGCTTATAAGCCCTTTTGAAAAATTAACCGAGATTGAGAGCCTCTCTTTGCATACTTTTTCTTTTGATTATTACGGAGCCATTATTGCAAATTCTCTAAAGTTTCCAATATAAATCGAAAGCTTGTAGTTTTACCAAATACAAATTATAATACGGAGTACTTCGACAAATTTTCAAGGACGCATTTTGCATCGTGCGGTACACTGTCAGAGTGACAATGTACTTTAACGAGTTTTTTATAAAACTAGCAACACTGAAGGGTAAGAACAAGTTCACCATAGTTACTGTTTATTATAGTGAAAAATAAATAAACAAACAGTTTTTATCTGATAATCAAGATCACAAGCGAAATGTAAGTTAAACAATAATCTAGAATGGTTAAGCCAGCATGAATATACTACTAGCTATATTGATATTTGTAGATTCGTGGGTGTTTGTGTTCATTTTTCATCTTTTATGCTAGTGCCGGTGATATTTAGACTAATTGTTGCGGTTTAATACAGCAACGATAAACATAAACAAACAAGTTTGTTTTGCACCGTAGCAACTAGCATAAAGCGTTGCCAGAAACGATCTCCTTTCACATTTTAAAACTATCGCAATGAAAGGGAGGCTTACTTGTTCAGGCTGTGAACCAAACATTGGCGATTCGTTTGTATGGGACTTAGGGGTATTATTATTTGTATTTGGTTTTACTTTGAAAGTATTGCGAAGAGTAAAGCGTCAAATATAAAATCAGTTCGGTAAATCGTGAAAGAAAAAGTAAACAAATCTCGATGAACATTAGAAAAGGTCCCAAGTGCAAGTGACAGTTTCTCTTGGTTTACTTTCTCTTTCAATTATTACGGCAAATTCCAGTAATTTCCAACAAATTCTACAGTGCATATCGAAAGTTGATGGTTTTTGCTATAATCCTATGTGAAGTGTTAGATGGAAAGATTGCTGATTGGACCGTTATACTCGAAAGAGAAAGTAAACAAAGAGAAACTGTCATTTGCACTTAGGACCTTTTCACGTGTTTGTCTTCAAATAGAAACTGTCATATACAGTTAGGCCCTTTTGTCGTGGGACGGTCGATTTGAATTGTTACGATACTTAATACATTAAAATATTCTTCAATGGTCGAGGCAAAATTGGGGAAGGTTTGGAACAGCAAATCGTATTGTTTTCATACAATATTTTTTATTCGGGAATGCTTTCGATACTCAGAGCAAATTCAGCAGCAAATGAAGTCGAATAAAAAAAAGAAAGGGGAGCCAGCCTTTTGACGGTTGCCAGAATTCCTCACAAGCGGGCGTTTGTTCCAGCTTCAGTTCTATTATAGATCGCCCATATAAAACTTACAGCTGCTGAATTTGCTCTAACAGTTCATTTAAGAGTTGAAGGTGATTTTTCAATACGAAATATCTGAACTTATTTCACTGGACAAGATATATTTGTTTTCACGCGACAGCTAAGAAATTTCCTCTTTATTGATTCGTTTTACAGGTCTGTTACACACACGAACACAGTGCGTATTGGGTCAACAGAGTTTCAGACAATCACCTATCACCAAGGTCTACGAAACGAAGCAATTTGGCGCATAGTTTTCGTAGATTTCATTATTTTTGTTTGTGTGTTTTTATTATATTTATACGGAAACAAAAAGAAATCTGGATTGTGAACATTTAAAATGAAAAACAACTGAAGACTCAGTAATTCATAAATTTCAATTTGTTTCTTATACCGAACAATCAGTAAAGGTTATGCCGAAAAGATAATAGACTTTTGCTGACGGTTTCGGTAATAACGGTAATAAAATCGGTCCGGTTATCTCCGAGAAATCAATGTGAGTTTTTAGAGAGACTTTTAACCGGAGACTTAACAAACTGCAACTATTGAATTTTCCAAGATGTTTTAGTAAAGCTGAAAAGGGCGATTATTAGACTGTTATAGGATTATTACTCTTATAGTTATTATTAAAGTTTCGCACGGCGGAAGGTTGTTGTAAAATAATGCCCAGTTACATTTTAAATACAAATTAATTGCACATTGCTTTAAAGTATGTAGAATTAGTGTAATAATACATTAACAATGTAACAATAGAGTTGTAAATGTGCAGTGATATAAAGCATATGGCTACTTGGGAAGATAGTAATTCGTAAAAGGACTGAATTTTAAAACAATGTTTTAATTTTTGTTAAGGTAGCGCTTCGCCGTGGTCAGGTCGAAGCGAGACAACTCACTGCTTCCTCTTGCTTTGTCGCCGAAATTTCACCCTAAATTGCAAATTTCTCCAATACTAACCCGATTCACGAAAAATCAAAAACATACAATTGTAGGTAAATGATTTTACCACAAACGAATTTCCAGACATGACAGTCACCATCTTTTTTTGGCGCTCATCTACGGTCCTCCGTGAAACCGGTACCAATGGTGATAAATTGGTTGCACTGCTGAGCTCCCATCATACATTCCTAATGCAAATGTCAAACCGCGAGAACCCTTTCGATTCGGTAGCTCATTTGTATATATTGAGATTTTATGGCACACTTTGGTTGGAATGATAACAATGCAAATAATCTCGCGCTCCACCAAGCGGTGAGTGCGGTCTTTTCAGAAGGTACCGGGAACGAGCCACATTTTTTAAAAATATTTATATGCACGTACGTGTCTTTATTATTTATCTTTGATTTTACTATGCATTTGGCGAAAAATATCAGTTAGAAAGCTTTTCTTTCGCGAGATTTCGTGCGAGTTTTGTTAAATATTTTGTTTTATTTTTTCCTTTTCTCGCTATAAACAACTCGCATATGTAGGGATGTGCTACGTTTTCAACAAAGCGTCAAAGCTAGTAACGATGAAAATCATTACTGATTTCTCGTTCTATTGAAACATGAATAGTAATTATTTTACAAAGTAGTAACACTTACTTACATTTTCTACTCATCTATATTCAACGTTTACGCAGAGAGAACGGAAAACGAAAACAAAAGAAATGTTGTTAGCGTCTACCGCATGTGGCATTTTGCACACCCCAATGCATGCGTTGACATTGTGTGCGTGCGAAAGAATAAGGTTTTCCTCATTTATTTTTATAACTCGCACGAAATCTTTCGATAAAAACGTTTATCAGGCACAATTTATATACGAATCGATAGAAAAATTAATTATCTAGAATCGTATGTTCTTGGAATTTCCGTTTTCTTTCCCGTTTTCTCACAATTTTGGGTAAAGTGCGTGAGACCCCGGGATAGGCAGCGAACTCCCGTGACCACGGCGAAGCGCTACCTTAAACATACCCCACCTTTCAAGCAGACTTACAAGTTTTAGCACTTAAACATATATCAGGATGCATTAAACTAGTGTTCGATCAACTGTGAACATGAGTGATTTTAGATGCTTGAGATGCTGGTCTCAGAAAAATTAAAATTTTCATGATTTTTTCTAGGTATGTATGTCGCATATAAA
Source organism: Malaya genurostris (assembly GCF_030247185.1). Taxonomy (NCBI): domain Eukaryota; kingdom Metazoa; phylum Arthropoda; class Insecta; order Diptera; family Culicidae; genus Malaya; species Malaya genurostris. The sequence continues at coordinate 225,617,339 of NC_080571.1, read as the reverse complement.
AGCACAAAAATTTTAACAAAACACACATACTTTAGTAGTCAAAATAAAACTTCACCATGCAAATCAATACATTACAGGTAATTCTTTATGAATGGCAACTCTGGTGATAAATGAAAATAATAAACACAGTCTAGATGACAGACAGATTTTAATAGGGTAACGTTGCACCATCATGACACATGTGAGTACTGTCCCAAATAAAGGAATATTCGAAATGACCGTTAAAATGATTGAGGAATCTAATTTGAGTGTCCTGTCTGTTAGTCTGTGGAACAATCTAACACTCTCATAAACTGAACTATCAACCGCTACCAATATACAACAAAATGAAAACGAAACAAAAGATTCTTACAACGATTAAACAACAGGGACGGTGGACGATGGGACGAATGATGAAGAACCAACTGATACTGCTTTCCTCCGAGGAAAAGAGCATCGAATAGACCCAACCAGAAAAACCTGTTTTAATCCACCCAGTGGTGCAATGATGCCTTACTACTCATACCATTATAAATATTACTTTGGAGTTCTAAGAACAACTGTTCATTGAATAGAATAAGGCAAGTTTGTTCGAACTTAATCGAGAAAACTGAAACTGGAAGTATTAACCACAACAAATACAGGGATTTTGTATGAAAATTGATTTGGTCATCTGAAATAAATGTAAGGTAGATACTTTTTGCTGTTTTTGAACACTATTTCCAATACTAATTTCGAGGACCGATATAGACGAAGTTGGTTTTTATCACTACACGGAAAATAAAAACTACCTATTATTTGACTTCTTTTTACTTCATTTTGAGTTCTTCCTTTCATTCGCTCCTTCAATTGTTGTCAAAATACAAAGAGCAAAACCACCCAACAGCGAGAGTTTCGTTCAATAAGCTAAAAATAAGTAAACCGTATTAACTTGAAATTGAGTCAATATGACTCAACTATAGAGTAAATATAACTCATCTTTGAGTATTTTTTGCACGTGTCATACGAAAACTACCTAGAGCCACTTTACCTAAAATTAGGTTATTGAACGAATCCCCCAAATTGGGTGGAATGTACTTAAAATTAGGTTGATTTGCGGTTCCGTGTAGCAACAAATATGACTTACAAATTGGAACAGTTTTGAACCTAATTGAAAGTAAATTTTTCCTTTTTTGTTCCGTTGTGCGATCTACGATGGTAACTGTAGAATGCCTATAACAATTCAAAATATTTATTCCGAAATGTGAAATGTTTTCAGTTTCGTTAGCTTTACAATATGTTTGACAGGACGTTTGTTCGTTTGGAACAAAGCTGTCATTCCAAACGAACAGCTGTCGTCACTCTGGTTATTGGCACTCTAAGTAACTGCACAGGAGGTGTGATGTTATATGTGTGAGTGCGAAAACAGAAAAATGTGAGGAAGAAAAATGTAAACACCGGCCATTGCATGATCACGTCTCGATGCTTTTACCGTGTAAAAAGTTTTAGTTTCATATTTACAGGGTCTGCCATCCAATTTTTTTTTTAACTAGCTGTTATTTCGACATTGGTAACCTTAATGTCACTTCTTATTTGACAGAAACTTAGTTCTTCCGCTGAACGAAAATGGTTGTGTATACGCTTGAGGAACGCGTGAAGATAGTGCAGTTTTACTTTGAAAATCATGATAATGTTGCGGAATGTGTTACCAAAAAATCATCTTTTCGAATGAGGCTCACTTTCATCTCGGCGGTATGTTTATAAGCAAAATTGTCGCATCTGGGGAACGGAAAACCCGCACGTTATAATGGAGAAGCCAATGCATCCTCAGAGAGTGACGGTTTGGTGCGGATTTTGGTCTGGCGGCATCATTGGGTCATTTTTTCTTCGAAAATGAGGCAGGAGCCGCCGCCACGGTCAATGGCGAGCGCTACCACGCCATGATTAGCGATTGGTTCTTCCCGTTACTTGAAGAGGAACACTTGGACACAAAACGGCGCTCCGTGCTACACAGCCAACGCTACGATCGATCTTCTGCGCACAGTCTTCGAAGATCGATTTATCAGTCGAAATTCGGATGTCGTTTGGCCGCTTTGGAGCTGTGATGTGACGCCGTTACACTATTATCTTCGGGGGGCTGTCAAAGATAAGTGTTATGTGGACAAGCCTTGAAGGACAACATTAGTGAAGCCATGGCTGAAATAAAGCTGCATACAATCGAAAATGTACTAAAAAACTGAACCGACCGTATGGTGTACTGCAAGGCCAGCCGAGGCAGCCATTTGAATGAAATTATATTCCACAATTACCCGGAATGATTGTACTTTAATATGAAAAAAATAATTTTGAAATCGGATGAACTGTTTGTGTTTTATTGCATGTCTTAAAAAAAATTACATGGCGGACCCTGTATGAACACTAAAATAAACTACATACCCGAAAACTCCACATAGTAACACAGTAATAAAATTCCGAACCATATTTGTTTCGATGTTTAAATGCATGAATCCCAGGGCTCATTTTGTGAGAAAATGCATAACACATTAAAAAACGGCTTATCTCGCCACCAGTATGCATTTCCACATCGTACGTCGTATCACCTACACCTATCATTTTGACATCATGTATGATTTTTTCATCAGATAATGCTCCGTTCTCTGAGCTTGTGGTTGTGATCGCTCGTGTTGCTCTTTGATGCATCAACTATCGAATTCGTCGGTGATGTGCTGCTCCATTCACAAATCGACACTCATCGACCAAGCTTGCAGCGAGTGAACAGCGCAACATATTTTGTCAGATAGGTCTACCTGTCAAGAGAAGAAAGAAAATGTGTAAATATTTTTTCGCAACTTTGTTTCGAAAGGGAAAAGCTGCAATCGTGGTAGCGGTTTATTCATCGAGTTTAGTTATACAATATTGAAATAGCCTCACGAATTTGATTTACCTAGTTCAATCCTCATAAGAGTCACAGTTCGAATGCTTTAATTAGTATGTGCCAAATTCGTCATTCTAGTTAAATAACCACAAGCCGCATAACCATGTTGACATTCGACAGCGGAATCTAATGAAAAGCTATGTTCTGCGGATGAAACGAAAAGACGCTTGTGCTGAAAATCTCGAATATTTTTGTTCACTTGAAATAGTGTTACAGTTTTTTGACCCAAGATGCTTTGGCTGGGAGCAGTGTTTAGTTAACTAATAATCATCGCATGAAACGGATAATTTATATTGGCCAAAATATTGCAATAGGATACGAGGAATGCTGCTGAGGATGGTATATTCTTCCTGCCGCAATATGACCCGGGCTAGAAATTTTGCCCTGGTGGTGTTGTTTCTGCTGCTAGCTGGTATTTTTATATTTAATAACGTCAATTTCGTTTCCTCAGGTACGTCTGATGTTGTTTACCTCCTTGCTTTTAATTATTTTTTCGGGAATCGTTCTGTTTATTAAGTATTTAAGTGACACTGTAAATGAATGATCGCAGATGTGCATTCAACATATGTTAAGAGAAATTGAAGTATGACAGCATCATTCAGTGCAATGCATTTTAAGGAGCAAACTTTAGGAGTAGTAAAATAACAGACACACAGATAACCTTTGAGGACAATAAATCTCAAATGGAATAGAAGATAAAATGATGCATCTAACTCCTGTACGTAGGTCACCTATTCGACCATTTTATTCAGCTATTGAAATTTTTTTCATATCTGGTGGGTCAAATACTTTCAACCAAGTCAACTCGTTCGTTACGCGAATGGTCAAGCTTATCGTACTAACTTAACCGCTATGCATAATTTTAAAGAGCTGATTGGTGGAAGGTTAGTTATGCAAAGGCAGTTAAGTAAGTACGATGAGCTGGACCGTTCGTATTTTGAAATACCATACCGAAAGTTTAACAATTGCGTTGAAAAGTAATGTGTTGTTAAACTGATTTATAGTTAAACCCGAATAGTTTAACTTAATAGTTCTAGACAATATATTCCCAAAAATTACTAGCTCATATACCACATATTTGATATGCTCTGGTTCGCTTATTTTATACTAATCAGTGATATGATAGTCACTGGATTAGATTGCAGCTCGGTGGATGTTCATGATTCGCAATTTTCTATTTAGCTCCACTTTAGATCAAAGCTAAGCAAAAGAATGAATGCAAACCCATGTGTGCTAAAGCTTAGTTGCTGTACAATCGTTTGTTTATAACTTTCAGATGAAACAAATATGTTCCGGTAATGAACCCAGGGGTGGACAATTGCGTGTGCCAACAGCTTCGAAGGAGAAAATCGGTAATCAAGTAAACCACTTTACTTCGGTCATGCACTTTTTGTTGGAACATGTGGTCTCGGTGCCGGATCTTTCTCGGTTGCATGCGGCTCTGTGTGTTTGAAAAACTCAGCATGCGTCACTTACATGCATATTTGTTATGGGTAAAACTAGAGTGACTATAATCAGAGTGGCGACAGCTGTTCGTTTGGAATGACAGCTCCCAGTTCCAAACGAGCAAACGACCTGTCAGTTCAATGTAAAGCTAATGGAATGTTTTGAATTGTTGCCAAAATTACGGATGAGATGTCGTCACTCTGGTTATAGGCACTCTAGGTAAAACTAGAGTGACTATATTCAGAGTGGCGACAGCTGTTCGTTTGGAATGACAGCTACCAGTTCCAAACGAGCAAACGACCTGTCAATTCAATGTAAAGCTAATGGAATGTTTTTAATTGTTGCCAGCATTACGGATGAGATGTCGTCACTCTGATTATAGGCACTCTAGGTAAAACTAAAGTGCCTATAACCAGAGTGACGACATCTCATCCGTAATGCTGGCAACAATTCAAAACGTTTAATCCGAAATGTTGACAGTTTCGTTCGCTTTGTATTGTATTTGACAGGTCGTTTGCTCGTTTGGAACTGGAAGCTACCATTCCAAACGAACAGTTGTCGTCACTCCTCGTTAAAGGCACTCTAGGTAAAACGTACACACTCAACTGGATTAGAAAAGTATGGAAAAACAATTTATTTACCGAAGGGCAGTAACAACATGTTCCGCGTTGGAATAAGAAGATCGGTTACTGTTGCTGTTTTACGCAAAATTATCCCATGCTACAATTTCATGCTTATTATTTTTATTTCAAATAGGGTTATTGTACCAATAGTCACCCCATTAGTAAAGTCACTACGATTTTGCAGATTACTTGACTTCCAATCCACAAATTGTTGTATAATCGGATACAACATCTTCACTTCGGGTTCAAGAAGCAATATCATACCACATAATCAGTGCACAACCCGTAAATTTTGTCGCCAGACACCACTGAATTTCTTTTATTTATTTTTTCGCTTTCTTTAACTGATTACTACGTTAGGTCATTTAGGGGTTAGCCTATGTTTGTGCTTAGGGCACATAACCGTTTTTACTTTTCTTTACGTTTCGTCTTAGACTCGTCAGTGCAGAGCAGTTCAAATTGAACTGCTTATTGCAAACTTAAACAGTTCAACTTGAACCGCTAAGCAGACGTAAAGTTAATGCTATTTGCAAAACACATATACTTGGTACCGAAGTACCACGTCTTTCCTGACGTGCCGAACGAAAACGTTGTTTTCGGCTTATTCTGGCCGTTGCAGGTATGGTCATTTAGGGGTTAGCCTATGTTTGTGCTTAGGGCACATAACCGTTTTTACTTTTCTTTACGTTTCGTCCTAGACTCGTCAGTGCAAAGCAATTCAACAACGTTTTCGTTCGGCACGTCAGGAAAGACGTGGTACTTCGGTACCAAGTATATGTGTTTTGCAAATAGCATTAACTATACGTCTGCTTAGCGGTTCAAGTTGAACTGTTTAAGTTTGCAATAAGCAGTTCAATTTGAACTGCTCTGCACTGACGAGTCTAAGACGAAACGTAAAGAAAAGTAACTACGTCAGAAGTTAAAATTAAAATGCCATTATTACCTAACCGTTCAATTTGTACCGCTAAACATACTCAAAAGTGGTTACTTACGTCATCTGGTTAGCGGTTCAAGTTGAATTACTAGGTTGCAATGGCTGCTCTTTTTTGACCTGGTAACGCACTGATGATTCGAAAACGAGTCGCGAAAGAGAAAATGATGGAATAAATATTAATTTAAAAAAAACAGCGATTAAGATTATAAATTCAAGAACAGGAAGGCCCCCGTATTTTTGAATTTTGTAATCTTAGGCCTACTGTCTTTCACACTTTATCCAAAAAAGTCGAAAATCGAGACGATAAAAACAAAGACAATACAGTGTAGCGAGTAATAGTGTATTTAAAGTAAGCCAGAATGATATACAAAAGCCTGAAACCTTACTAAATTCAATTTGTATTGATTTCGAGCGCTGCAAACTTAGACCAACGGCAAAATTAATTGAAATCTTTCTGAAAGAACATATGCATCTAGACGTGAGAGATGTTCATGAAATACAGTTCAGCAAGGCTTGTAACTCACGAGATGCAATTGCATTCGTATCGGTTAACAACGAGGTGCACAGTGTTGAGTATGACAACGTGAAATACAAAATCCCTGTGTACGTGGTAGACAGTGCTATAGAAGTGCGTGTACATGACGTTCCCCGCAGGGCACTGAACATTACGTTCGAGAAAATATGTCGCAGTTTTGAGTTTTTTCCCTGGCATCCGGAATGGTAAGGCGATTCCATCTAACGTGATTTTTGGACAGGTCGGAAGACATCCTTGTAGATCGCTGGTAACTTACGAAGAACAGCTACTCACTACGGTAATCAACCTACTCACTACTGTAAACCTTGCACTGAAACTGCGAAAAAATGTTTCAAAATACTTTCATCATCGAACTAACTGCTGCCATTAATGCACAAGAATGCACAAACTGTGGTACTAATAATGATCCCGAACGAACAACGTAGAAAAAGGAAAAGAAAACAGAAACCAGCCACAACAGTACCGACGACACCAGGCACTCCGAGCAAAAATCTGAACAAAAAGTGTTCGAGAGTGATTCACCGCCAGTTACCATGAATATAGTGACCCCTCGATAATCATGAAAATAATCTTCTTGAGCAACACTCTTTAAGTTGCTATGAACTAGTTACCAAGGAGCGCTATAATAAATAAACAAATTATTTGAGAAAGTTGTGAAACTTTTCTATAAATTTAAATTTTGTTACAACGTACTTTCTAGATTTGCGCCGACCACAATAGTACATTAACCAAAACTAGTACTAGAAGTAGTGTTGCGACAGAAAGGCGTCATCCTATATCATCCACAACTACCCATTAGCTCTATCTGCAGTGTATTCATCTAACTCATCCATGCTGATGGTCTTTCTTTTTAGGAATATCCAGTCGAGTTTCCGAAACACATCACTTTTGCTTAATATACTGTCAACCAACCTGGAAGTTAGTACTAGTCTTCAAGAAACGAAAATGAGACTTCATTGTTAAATTGTATCCGACACTCTTCACATTCGAATACTTCAACCAATTGTCTGCCGCCTTACTGTAGACCGTAGTTACAGCAAATACAAATTATTTGTATTATTTGTATTTGGTTACAGTCTGTTTGAGACACAAATAATTATTTGAAGGAGACCTGTTTTCACTGGAGGCTTTCGATGTGCACTTCAAAACCTATAATTTCAATCAGATCTAATATCCTGAGAAATTTGATTTTCGTGCTGTTCATATTCATCAAAGTATACACGCACTTTTCGAAGACCTCAAATTACTGAGAGTAGAAGTAGAGGAGTTTCCAAAAATTGACAGCGCAATGTTTCACAACATGTATGCTGATTAGCAACGAGGGTTGAACGATTTTAAACAAGTGGCGAATTGAAATGAAACTTATTTACATAGCAGATAGTCATTATAGATCTAAGTATGGTTACTATTTAATAAACATCCATAAATATTGAATTGTCTGGAAGTCATTTTTAATATGAGCACCAGCAAGCTTTAACGAATACCTCTATTCGATTAAACTAAATGATAATTCCACTCACGGCAGTTTGTTTTGTTTACATTTCCCAAGTCTTCAATATGCAGTAACCAAGGTTATGGTAACTGTTATTTAAAATCAATAATCTATCAACTTGTGTTGCCAGTTTCAATAGTTTTTCAGGCGATTTCGTTTTGACATTACCAGTTACTGAGGGGTAGTTAAATTTGCGATACAGTTTCGATAGACGAGTGGCAGGTCGTGTCGTCGACAGTACGTTTGACAACAACACTGACGGTGATCCAATGTACGATAAGTCGAGCCGCGAACAAAGTGTCCCTCAATCCACGCTGGATTGAAATGGAAGCTCCTCTTTCCCAAGAAAAAAGGGTGACAACGAGATCCAAAAACAAAAAAAAATTAATTTACAAAAATGACTCATTCGGCCACGTAAAGCTTGTACACGAATAGGGCTGACAAAAAATAAACTAGACTGAATTCGTCTTGGAATAGATTCTTAGTTTGAATAAGTTTTGAGAAAAACTGATTTTCAGATAGCCCTGATAATAGACTGTTGAGATAAAAGCCACTGTAAGTAGCCAGAATATTTTTCGCGTTTGTTAATCAGAAAATGACAAATTAAACTGAGCATTTTAGTCTTCAATACTGACCACTGCAAATTTTTGCAAATGCAATTGGGCGATCAAACTGGTGTGATGTCAAAACCCAAGTAAATATTTTAGCTACTTCAGCTTATTTGTTATCAGTTGGCAACTTTCGTAGCATGCTTAGTTGGTGAGGATTGTTCCACGGTAAACGCCGAAGAGCGAAGCGAATGAATTTGCGTTGTATCGACGCCGATTCTTTGAGCATCGTTTAGGTAGTAAGAATTTCAATACGGCACACAGTGGCCCAAAACTGGAAAAAGACGGTCAAAAGTCTGTACTGACTTTCACTTATTTTTAAGAGCTGGCACATTAATTTTTGTTAAGAGGGTAGCACCAATTTCGAATAAAAATAATTTTTTTCGCAAAAAAATTTTTTTTTCTGTCTTATTTTGAAGAAAAAAACATTTGAAGTATTTTTGCTGAAGATATAAATAGTGTAAAAAAAATATTTTTTTAGATATATTAACTTTATTTTAAAATCATTTTTTTTTTGGATTTATCTACGTAGAATCGTCCTATATTACCTAAGTATCTACTACAAAGTGCGCGTAAGCACGCATAAACATGCTTTATTTTGTTTACTTTTTGACAATTAACAATATTATAAAAAATTTAAGTGGAACTCGATGCAATTTTTAGGCCTTTTCAAAGTGGGTTTTAAATATTGAAAATCCGAAAAATTATCAAAAGCTCAACACACATTCAAAAAATGGAAAAATATTTTCCAATCACAATATGTTTTTTAAGATGATATATTGATCGTTCGACGCTTACTTAGAGATGTGCGAAGCAGCTCATACCGGTGAGCAACTCCGAACCGATCAGCTCACTAAAGGGAATCGATTCGATGTATCAGCTCATTTAAATTGAACTGAAGGTTTGTTTTGAGCGCCGGTTTTCTTTCATATGCTTTATCGAAATCATTGATGCACAAAGAACAATACTATGCGAACGAACTTGTTTGCGAATTATTATTATGTCATATTTGAGAATATCTGCAAAAGTGGCATCCCTGAATGTACCTTAGCCTACTGAGTGAGAGGTGAGATTTCTTATTGACAACGGCTCATTCAATCTGTTGAAGAAGGATAAATACACGTTCGGTAAAGCGAACAAAAGGTCATGCACACATTTCTTTTCATTTATAACTCGCTCTTCAAGAGCCGAAAATCCGTCCAGCTCGTGGCTTGTTTCCACCTCACCAGCAGGGATTCGAGGTTATTTTTTTAAAAAATCTGTGATCAAGCCAAAAACCGGTTCCCCGTTTCCATAATAACTAATCGGAATCATTTTGGTAAGCAAAAATAGAAGTCTCTTTATTTCCTAACGCTCTGTAATTTTTGAGCTTGAGCTTGACCGACCACCCCTAGTTGCTACTCCGTTACTGATCGGGATTAGCTTAAATTGTACAGGGAATTTCTAGATGATCCGACCTGGGACTAGTAAGTCATCCTTCAATGTACATCTTCTGGTAATCCCAGAATTCATTGATCAGTACCGGCGCCGGCCAGGCCCGAACGTAGATCGTCTAAGGAATGGGAAGGAATGTTAGTCCAACACTTGTTGTTACTAGAGGCCGTATATACTACTGCGCACTCCACAAGTTTCACGGGAGAAGGATATTTGTTAGTATAAATTTCAGTAATGATAGTATTCGCGCGCGAGCTAGTATGTTTCGGTTCAAGATGCTCGGATGCACCACTAAACTCACTGAATTCCCGAGTGAACGTTTCAACAGTATCCGACACTGTAGTCCCGAGAAGTCGTGATTCACAGTTCTTATTCGTGAAAACTAAAGGACAATTTGAAATACTATCACGTAACGAATAAAAACTTCCCTATTTTTTCTAAATGGAATTATCTGCTACAAAATAAACGAGTGAATAGTATTTAGACAAAATAGTTGATTCATTATAGTGGTATATTCTAAAACGTTTTTGTAAAACCATTTCAAATCACCAGACAAAAGTCAACAGATTTCACGCGTGACTTTATTGTTTATTATTTCCGCTTCATTATTTTAATTATTTATTAAAATTATTAATTGGTTACATTGGGTGATCTGGGCAGTCGGCTACCGAGAAAAAATTATTAATTTATTAAACAAATAAGTATTTTTTTTACTATTTATGAAATGTGCCGATATAAAGGGTGATTTTTTAAGAGCTTGAGAACTTTTTTAAACAATAAAACGCATAAAATTTGCAAAATCTCATCGGTTCTTTATTTTAAACGTTAGATTGGTACATGACATTTACTTTTTAAAGATAATTTCATTTAAATGTTGACCGCGGCTGCGTCTTAGGTGGTCCATTCGGAAAATCCGCTTTTTTATCGACAAATTTTGTTCAGCGATGAGGCTCATTTCTGGTTGAATGGCTACGTAAATAAGCAAAATTGCCGCATTTGGAGTGAAGAGCAACCAGAAGCCGTTCAAGAACTGCCCATGCATCCCGAAAAATGCACTGTTTGGTGTGGTTTGTACGCTGGTGGAATCATTGGACCGTATTTTTTCAAAGATGCTGTTGGACGCAACGTTACAGTGAATGGCGATCGCTATCGTTCGATGCTAACAAACTTTTTGTTGCCAAAAATGGAAGAACTGAACTTGGTTGACATGTGGTTTCAACAAGATGGCGCTACATGCCACACAGCTCGCGATTCTATGGCCATTTTGAGGGAAAACTTCGGAGAACAATTCATCTCAAGAAATGGACCGGTAAGTTGGCCACCAAGATCATGCGATTTGACGCCTTTAGACTATTTTTTGTGGGGCTACGTCAAGTCTAAAGTCTACAGAAATAAGCCAGTAACTATTCCAGCTTTGGAAGACAACATTTCCGAAGAAATTCGGGCTATTCCGGCCGAAATGCTCGAAAAAGTTGCCCAAAATTGGACTTTCCGAATGGACCACCTAAGACGCAGCCGCGGTCAACATTTAAATGAAATTATCTTCAAAAAGTAAATGTCATGTACCAATCTAACGTTTAAAATAAAGAACCGATGAGATTTTGCAAATTTTATGCGTTTTATTGTTTAAAAAAGTTCTCAAGCTCTTAAAAAATCACCCTTTATGTTATCTCTGTTATTAAATTTGTAATTTTAACGGATTTGCACAATAGGTGATTTTTATCATTCAATTTATAATCTTGAAAGACAAGCACTGGCATGGAAGAAGAAAACATTGTAATTTTAAAGAATTTCGTTATTCAAATCACAATCCTGAAAGACGAGAAAAGAAATGAAAAAATAACATAAGGAATTATGTCATTTAGAACTTAGAAGCTGAACGAATTAGATACAGAATTTTCTGAAGAAATTAAGAATTAATATTAGTTTAGTGGAAAAGAACAACCATATTCGAAACATTGAACAAATTCGGTAAATGAAATCACGAAAATATGAAATCCTGTAGCTGTGACCTCTTACGATATGGAAACAGGAACCAGTGGATGTATTCTTGGCAGTTTTTTTTGTTTCGCCGCCTAATTCAACACGACCTCTGGACTGGTCATGTTGTGGAGAAAGATAACAAGCACTGTCATTCTCCTAGTGAACCCCAGCCCCTGGTTGCTAAAAACTGAAATTGTTTTGTTGAACAAAGTATGATTAAAGTGAAACACTTAGCTTGTTATTCCTAATCTAGAAGTGGCAACAGAGACTGACCCTCGTCGTTTGGTACAACAGTGTCAAGATTTTCTGCTGAAGAAAAAGCAAAACTGTCTGTATTCTTTGTAACCAACTGCACTTTTCACTTTTAGAGTCTGATCACAACACACAGTTTTTTCTTGTATTAACACTATGCACTTAAAACGAAAAGTCAATTGAATTCAAAAGAAATTCCACTTTTCTGTAAATTATACTCAAATATGACACGCGAAAATTTGTTTCCGTCCGCTCTAGCGCACAGCCTACTCTTTTTTTGTTTCCTAACGCTCTGTAATTTTTGGTGCTAAACTGAGATCAATTTCAAAAATCTGTGATCGATTTCAGAATCTGTGTAAATTTGTAACCATTATTAGAAATCTGTGAAAATCTTTCATAAATACGTTTATTTCTTAAGGCAGTTTACATAAGTTTTTCTTCGCCGTAGCATCACTTTTACATAATATTCTTATCCTAATTTAATTCTAACATAGTCACAACGTTTTGCATTTATTAAAACATATTCTCTTATTACTTAAATATCACCTTAGGTAACTCGTCATTAATTATGAAATCTACTCGGAAATATTATTTGAACCAAACGATTAACTTCTATAAATTATAAAATAAGCTGTTATTTTCAGACATTTTGTTAATAATTTCATAAACTGTTTCGAGTTTGTTTGTATCATTACATTATTTTTATTCTAATTTAGCTATTGGTTGAACTCATGGACGCAGCTGGGATCAGAACTAAGTCTTGAAAGGGGCCTTTATTAAATTGAAACTCCAGTTTTCTTTATGAAATGATAAATAAGTTTCATGTATGAAAGGTCACGACAAGCAAGAATGTCTCGAACTGGGATATTGGATAGTCTACCTTGGGTACGCAAAGAATTTATTAGTTGAGATCTGACATCACGATACTCCACGCATGTCCAAACGACATGATCAATATCTCGATAACCTTCGCCACAAGCACAATGATTAGTCTCGGAGAGCCCAATTCGAAGGAGATGTGCATCTAACGTGTAGTGATTGGACATGAGTCTGGACATCACACGAATGAAATCTCTACTCACATCCAGTCCCCTGAACCATGCCTTTGTCGATATTTTCGGAATAATTGAGTGCATCCACCGACCCAGATCATCTTTATCCCAAGAAGCTTGCCAGCTGGCAAGCGTTCTTTGGCGAGACGAGCTATAGAATTCGTTGAAAGCAATTGGTCTCTCATAAATTTCACCCTCAATAGCACCACGTTTGGCTAAAATATCGGCTCTTTCATTGCCAGGAATGGAGCAATGAGCCGGGACCCAGACTATAGTGATTAGATAATTATTGTTCAATATGTCGTTCAGGCACTGTTTTATTTTCATTTAGGGGTTAGCCAAATTTTGTGCTAGGGCACATAACCGTTTTCATTATTTTTACGTTTCGTCTTTGACTCATCAGTGCAGAGCAGTTCAAATTGAACTGCTTAGTGCTAAACTCGGCAGTTCAATTTGAACCGCTAAGCAGACGTAAAGTTTCTGCTACTTACAGAACACTTTTTGTTTTGCAACGAAGTGCAATGTCTTTTCTGACGTGCCGAACGAAAACGTGTTTTCGACTTTTCTGGCCGATGCAGGTATGGTCATTTAGGGGTTAGCCAAATTTTGTGCTAGGGCACATAACCGTTTTCATTATTTTTACGTTTCGTCTTTGACTCATCAGTGCAGAGCAGTTCAAATTGAACTGCTTAGTGCTAAACTGCTAAGTTTAGCACTAAGCAGTTCAATTTGAACTGCTCTGCACTGATGAGTCAAAGACGAAACGTAAAAATAATGAAAACGGTTATGTGCCCTAGCACAAAATTTGGCTAACCCCTAAATGACCATACCTGCATCGGCCAGAAAAGTCGAAAACACGTTTTCGTTCGGCACGTCAGAAAAGACATTGCACTTCGTTGCAAAACAAAAAGTGTTCTGTAAGTAGCAGAAACTTTACATCTGCTTAGCGGTTCAAATTGAACTGCCGAGTTTAGCACTAAGCAGTTCAATTTGAACTGCTCTGCACTGATGAGTCAAAGACGAAACGTAAAAATAATGTTTTATTTTGCCCAGAAAAAACGGTTCAGTCTTGCCAGTCATGTTTGAGCGAATGGCTTCAATTGCACTCAGACTATCTGTGAAGAGGAAATAATGGTTTGGAATTAATGTGACGATTACACTCAAACTATAATGAACTGCTGCTAGCTCTGCTATATAAACAGATGCAGGTTCTTGAAGCCTAAATGAGGCCGAAACATTATTGTTGAACATACCAAACCCTGTCGCTTCTTCAATTCGCGATCCGTCCGTGTAAAACATTTTCTCAGAGTCAATATGCCTGAACTTACTTGAAAATATTTTTGGGATTTCCGTCGAACGTAGATGATCCGGGATTCCACGCACTTCGCGCTGCATGGATGTATCGAAAAATAAAGTTGAGTCAGGGACATTTAGGAGGCTGACACGGATAGGAATATATCTTGAAGGGTTGATTTCCTGTGACATATGGTTAAAATATACTGTCATGAATTTTGTTTGAGATCGAAGCTCGACTAGTCGTTCGAAATTATTAATTACCATGGGATTCAGCACCTCACATCTTATTAGCAGGCGTGATGAAAGCTCCCAAAATCGATCTTTTAATGGAAGAACTCCCGCCAGAACTTCAAGACTCATTGTATGTGTCGAATGCATGCACCCTAAAGCAATTCGCAAACAACGATACTGAATTCGCTCCAGTTTGATAATATGAGAGTTTGCAGCGGAACGAAAGCAAACGCATCCATATTCCATCACTGAAAGTATCGTTGTCTGATACAATTTTATTAGATCTTCCGGATGAGCACCCCACCAAGATCCTGTTATTGTTCGAAGAAAATTTACTCTTTGTTGGCATTTTGTTATCAGAAACCTAATGTGTCCTCCCCACGTGCATTTGGAATCGAACCACACCCCGAGGTATTTAAAAGTTAAAACCTGTTGGATCATTCTTCCCATCATATGGAGCTGAAGCTGCGCGGGATCATGCTTTCTTGAAAAGACGACAAACTCTGTTTTCTCCGCAGAGAATTCGATACCAAGATGAACAGCCCAATCGGACAAGTTATCTAAGGTATCTTGCAATGGTTTATGCAGATCAATAGCTTTGGGTCCAGTAACTGAAACCACGCCATCATCTGCCAATTGTCTTAGTGTACATGGGGTTACTAGACAGCTGTCAATGTCATTTACGTAAAAATTATAGAGGAGCGGACTGAGGCATGAGCCTTGCGGGAGACCCATGTAACTATTTCTGAGTGTTGCCAAATCGCCATGTGAAAAATGCATGTGTTTCTCTGACAAAAGGTTGTGCAAATAATTATTTATAACCGCTGGGAGTCCATTTTGGTGAAGCTTGTCTGAAAGAACATCAATGGAAACTGAATCAAATGCTCCTTTAATGTCTAAAAATACAGATGCCATTTGTTGCTTTTGAGCGAAGGCAATTTGGATGTCAGACGAAAGTAATGCAAGGCAATCATTCGTCCCTTTATTTCTACGGAAGCCAAACTGAGTATCTGACAACAAACCGTTCGTCTCGACCCAAGTGTCGAGACGTCGTAGAATAATTTTTTCGAACAATTTTCTGATGCAGGACAACATCGCAATGGGTCTATATGAGTTGTGATTGGAAGCTGGTTTCCCCGGTTTTTTGAATGGCGATAACTTTCACTTGTCTCCAGTCAGGTGGAACAATATTTTGCTCAAGAAACTTGTTGAACAATTCCAACAAACGTCTTTTTGCGAGGTTGGGCAGATTCTTCACCAAGTTGAATTTAATTCTGTCCAACCCTGGAGCGTTATTGTTACAAGACAAGAGTGCTATAGAAAATTCCATCATTGAAAATGGGTTATTAATAAAACCATTATTTGGAGGAGATTCCCGTATAATGCTCTGCGTAGGAACAGAATCTGGGCAAACTTTCCTAGCAAAGTCAAATATCCATCGGTTCGAGTATTCATCACTCTCATTGCCCACGTTACGATTCCTCATTCGTCTGGCCGTGTTCCAAAGAGTGCTCATTGAGGTATCTCTTGACAAACCTTCGACAAAATGTCTCCAATAGCTACATTTTTTGGCTCGAAGTATGCTCTTGTACTTGGTTTCTAAAACCATAAGTTTTTCAAAATTCTGAGGAGTTCCTCCTCCCCGTTTTAGAAACGTCTTGCAAGCATTTTGTTTTGCGAGTTTAGCCTCTGAGCACTCTTTGTCCCACCAGGGGTTGGGAGGCCTTCTGTTAGTCGTTGGCCCAGGAAAGCGTTTAGTTTGGGATTGTTCTGCTGCCTCCAGAATCGAACAAATGAGGAAGTCATATTCGTCAAGTGGAGGGAGCTCTTCCATTGAATTCAAAATACTAGAGATACTACTTTGGTATTTAATCCAGTCGATATTTTTTGTCAAATCATATGGAATACTAGCGGAAGTAGCAATGCAATTGCTACTGCTAATTGAGATGATGATTGGTAAATGATCGCTACCGTGTAAATCAGGCAGTATTTTCCAGGTGCAATCTAGTCGAATTGATGTTGAGCAAAGAGATAGATCTAATGCACTTGGGCGTGCCGGAGGTCTTGGGATTCGTGTCATGCTACCCATATTTAATACCGTCATGCTAAAATTGTCACAAATGTTTTGTATTAAAGATGATCTGCTATCATTGTAAACGGAACCCCACATAATACCGTGCGAATTTAAATCCCCCAGAATCAATCGTGGTGCAGGAAGGGCTTCAACCATTTCATTAAGCTGTTGCTGTCCAACTTGTGCTTTTGGAGGAATATAAACCGAAGCTATGCAAATATCTTTGCCTTTAATGTTTATTTGGCAAGCAACAACTTCTATACTAGAAGTTGAAGGGATGTTTAATCTATAAAAGGAATAGCATTTCTTAATTCCCAAAAGCACTCCACCATACGGAGAGTCTCTATCGAGACGTATAATGTTAAAATCATTAAAATTTAAAGCTATGTTTGAAGTAAGCCATGTTTCGCATAAAGCAAATACATCACATTTTTGACTATGCAATAATATTTTAAATGAATCAAGTTTTGGCATGATGCTTCGACAATTCCACTGCAGGACAGTGATTGTATCATTTGCGACGGGTGATAAATTATCCATCAAAAGATACAAAACCTGAGACAATTGGCCATTGAGCTGATAACTGCTTCAAAAAGGTTCTAGCTATTGGAAGGAATGCCATTATGAGGGTCTTTAAGGGTTCAGATATATTGAATGCTGAGAAAATCCATTCAACAATTTCCGAAAACTTCAGTAATTCTGTTGGTGGCTGTGAAATGGAGCCCACTGGATTATTATCTTTTTCTGTACTAGATCCTGGATTGGTTTGTGAATTTGACAAACCAGGAGGCACAGTCTTTGGTTTTGACTTTTTTTGTTTAACACAGGGATCTTTTTTTGAAGATGAAATTTTAGGTGTCTTTTTTGGTAATTTGGAGGAAGACTTCTTTCTCTTAACTGACCCTTGGGTAGTGATAAACGAATTACCTTCACTATTTTCGTCAGAGTCAGAGTCCTCTGGTTCCTCTAGATTTGAAAACCCGTTTTCGGTTTCCAAAGGGGGGACATCAATGACCGTTTTAAGCATTTCTGCATATGTGCGCTTAGACCGTGCTTTCAAAGAAAGCTTAATTTTGTCTTTGTGCACTTTAAATGCAGTGCATACTGAAATATCATCATGAGGACTATTCCCACAATAAATACATTTTTCAATTTCCTTGTTGCAATCATTATCTTTATGAGGTCCTTCACACTTAATACATTTTGGTTTATTGCTACAGTAAGTAGCTGTGTGGCCGAATTTTTTGCAGTTCGTACAATTCATTACATTTGGAACAAAAAGCCGAACAGGGAGGCGAATTTTATCGACATAGACATGGGACGGCAACGCAGACCCGGCAAATGTCACTCGAAACGAGTCTGATGGGCGATAAACTTTTTTTTCCTCTTCATGAACTACTGAGTACAGTTGTTTGCACTCCAGTATTTTCACACCCTCAAGCATAGAGTTCTTGAAACGACCAACACCATGCTTGAGTAAATCATCTACCGAAAGACTCGCTTCGGTAACAACACCGTCAATTTCGACATCTTTGGAGGGTATGTAAACTTTATACTCTTTATTGAAATGTTCCGAAGAGACAATATCATTCGCGTGTTTCAAATTATTTACCACAACACGAATTTTATCGTTATTTACTTTTATGATCTCTTTGATTGAAGAGTATCGTGATGTCAAACCTTTATTAATTTGAAAAATGTTTAATGGCTTTGATATACGTCTAAAAAAGACTATCCAAGGCCCAGAAGAGCTCTCCTGATATTTTTTCGTTCGTGGGGGTATCGGATTCATGCTAGGATTTACGTCCATGGATTCATCCATTACATTAAAATTTTTAACTAAACTTTAAAATAAAATTTGAAACCAACACTACACAGTACTCAATCAAAAGGAAAAGAAAAAACTTCTACCTTGAAATTGTTGTCTATCTCCGTTGCACTGCCGTGTAGATCCTCGTTGCTCTAGATGTTCTTGTTGGATGTATCTGGACGTTGATACAATGCTGAAGCTCACTGTAGCGATAGAATATGATGTGATGCTACTGCTACCTGACATCCAGCACCACTCGAATTCCGATTTGCTTTCGTCTTCGCCAGCTGTAACCAGCGCAGGTCACCGGTGTATACCTGCGTGTTGTATGGCAGTGGAAAGACCGAGTTGTCTTGTCTCCTTCTTCCTAGTGCTCCGCACCGATATGCTTCTGCACCGAAGTGCCTTCGCACCGGTGTGCCTTTGCACTTTCCTGCTTCTATGTGCCTTTGCACTCTTCCTCTTCGATGTGCCTTTGCACTCTCCTGCTCAGCACTTGTGGCTGTATATTGCGGCCTGGGTAGAGTTTGGGAAACGCCCTTTGTTGTTTCCTTCACCAGCTTGGCCCAGCACTAGGGCTCTCTTATGCAGCACGACTATACGTTTTAACGGCTGCTGCCAACAGGTTTCTACCTGTAGTTCAACCGTTGTCGTATTTAACGCGTGTAAACCAACCAACGTTATTAAACTGTACGCTTCTATACACAACCTTCTCGGTTGAACGGCTATTACTGAATGTGCCATTTTTTAAATCTGTCCAAAGATTGAAAATCTGTGGAACACAGATTAATCTATGAACCTGGCATCCCTGATTACCAGTGCGGTGATCTGGTGAGCTGCGGTTCTTTTAAAAAGAGTTGTGAGCTATCAGCTCTTTTTAAAGATTCGATTCACTGGAATAGCTCAGGAACGATTTGTCCATCTCTACGCTCACTGCAAAAGTGAGTTACAAAAATAGCAGACGCGTGACACCCTCCGTTTCTTAATCATGCATGGTTTCAGCACGGCCATAGTGAAAATGAGTCACACGAATAGTACTCAGGATATTCTTATTATAAAATAAATTGGGTTAGGAATATAATTTCCTAAAAGTATTGTAAAAGTTTGCTGCGTTAAGTTGCATATTTCGCTTCGGTACAAGGTTTCCTAGGTAAAAATAGGTAAAATGATGTATAACTTTTTCAGAAAAGAATAAACCTATGCATTATCTCTACAAATTTATGGGATTTTATATTTTCTACAATTATTCCAAACAAAATATGTAAAAAAATAACTTGAAACAAGTTATGATTAGAAAACTAGTTTTAAGGGGGTTGTCATAATTCAATAATTAAAACTAACTTTGTAATTGCCCAAAAAAAGTTCCATCGAGTTCCACTTAGAATTTTTTTATAGTATTGGGCATATCTTTTCCTATAAATTTTGTAAAAATCAGCTGCATAAAGTTGCATATTTCGCTTCGGTGTAAGGTTTTATCATAGGTAAAAAAACATAAAATGTTGTATAACTTTGCCAGGGAACAACAAACCTATGCACTACCTTCAACAAAAATATGGAATTTTTTATTTTCTTCAATTATTCTAAACAAAGTATGCATACAAAAAAAACTTGAAACATGTTATGATTTTAAGGGGGTTACCACAAAAACGCTTTGTTTATCCGAAACGGTGCGACCTACACTTTTGGTATATTTGACAAAATAAATTATTTACAAAAAAGTTCTAAAAGTTTGTCGAAGAAAAAAAATTTCTATCTCTTCAGAAAAAAAAGTCAGCAGTCATTTTCATGCAGTTAACTTTGCATATTTTGGGCTTCGTCTGCAAACAAGGGTCCTCTAGAGAAAAATGGACATCGTTGAAGTACAGTAAAAATATTGCAGACCCGATATGGCTACCCTGCGCAATTCCGGACGAAGTGATAAACTCATTGGAAACGTGATCGCTGATTTTCACTGCTAAACGACGATTCATAAGGTATGATTCCAGTCATCGAATCCAAGTCTTTCCAATATTGCAATCGTGATATCGTGGTACATTACTACAAAGGCAGAGGAAATATCAGTGTAAATTGCGTCTGTTTGAAAAACTTCTGACATACCATCAGTCACGTAGGAAATGAATGACAATAGGTTGGTGGTTGTGGAGCATTTAGGCATAAAGCCATGTTGAGTATCGACAATAAATGCTTGCAGTGGTTGAAAAAAGTCAGTGTCAGTATAACATTTTCAAACAGTTCAGAAAATGCACTAAGCGATGTGATGCCACGGTAGTTGTTAACAATATTTTGTAAATAAACATGAAAATTAAGGAGGAACACAAAAGAAAATAAACAAACAGAAATTCTGATTGGTTTATGTGACTTTATCAAATGTTCACGTCATTTTGTTGAAGTATGCTTTAACACTCCAACCACCAAGCCTCAAAAACTGTCGGAACGGTAACGTGACTTCGTTTATACTGAACCGATTTGGTTAATTTGGTATCAATAAATTTAAATAGAAACGACCGCATATGGCAAAGAACAAAAATTTGTTTCATAAAGACAACGCACCGTGCCACAAGTCAATCAAAACATATAGTTTGACTTGAGTTTCGAATTGCTCCCACATCCACCATATTTGGCTCCCAGCGACTGCTGGCTGTTCGCAGACCTGAAAAAAATGCTCGCCAGTAAGAAATTGAATGAAGAGATTATCGCTGAAACTGAGGCCTATTTAAAGGCAAAAAATAAATCGTTATACAAAAGTGGTATTGAAATGTTAGAGCGACGCTGGAATGATTGCGTTGCTCTTGATGGAGATTACGTTGATGAAACAAGTTAATTTTGAACCAAAAAAATTGTGTTCCTTGTTAGAGCCTGGACTTTTCAGCCCATGCCAATACTGATTTGAATTTAATCATTGGCCAATTTTGTACAACTGAAATACTCGGACAAAGTATTCCAAAATGATCTTTGCATCGCAAGTATTGTTGAGAAACTTAAAATCTATCGCGATAAACTAGTTTTTTGCCTTTCTCTATAGAAAGGTGATGATATTCCTGGAAAACCCAACTTTCAAACGGACCCTCGGAAACCCATAGTGTTATATATCATTCATCTCAGCTCGACAAGATCGGAAAATGTCTGAGTGTGCACTTTTGCCGCTCAATTTTCTCCGAGATGGCTGAACCGATTCCCGCAAGCTTGGGTTCGTTTGAAAGCTACTATTGGACCATTGATCAAGTTCGAAGATCAAGTGGCTATCACTTCCGGCTCCGGAGATAATACTGGTATAAGTGACAAACCGCATTTTTGTCTTTACGTATAATTTTCTCAGAGATCACTGAATAAATTTCTATAAGCTTAAGCTCTGATCTAATCAAAACAATCCGAATTAATTTAATTTAATAATCAGCCCAAATTCGTGGCAGTAATCATCTAAAAAAAAAAAATTGTGATGATACTGGATTACAAGAGAAACTGGTGATAAGTTATCAGATTTTTATTCGAATTTTGACTTAGAAAAATCAAACATCTTCACAAAATGACATGTAATTCTGACATTTTCTGCTTTTAACTATATAGGGGAGAGTGTTCGGTTACTGGCACTCTTATTTTAAGCTTATAACTTTTGACTAAGTGCACATTATGCGGACATATATACATCAATGGAAACGTAAAGTCACTAGCTTACAAATGATTAAGAAAGTAAGTTGATTTATTTGATTGTTAAAACTTTATTATCAATTTTGTAAAGTGTAAAGCCATTTCAAAAAAGGTGTTCGGTTACCGGCACTATAAATAAAGACTGCATTTATTCTAAGAAAAAACGAAATTTATTCTTTTCGGAGGCGTTTTGGACAAAAGATTATGACTTCGCCTTGGCTCTCTTGTCCGATGATTTGGATTGTGGCACCTTTAGTGTTGATTTGGTCGGTCTTTCGCCGGCTTCGCGGCATTGAATACGTTACTGCAGTAGAATTTATTGGCTTCTTATCCACTAAGCAACGTTTAATGGCATTAATCAGTGCGTTGAAGTTCATTTCCCTTGACTTTGATGATTTGTTTGGAGTAGCAATTGCGAACAGAATCAGGGAACCAAAGTTTTTACTTACATGACGGATGTACGGAAGCTGTCAATTTGTCCACGTGTTGCGTATCACTAGAGATGCCAGTTAATACAATACGTTTAGCTAGCAAAAACAGAAGGATCGCGCCAATTTTCAAAAGTCTGTAAATTCTAATGAATGTCTGCAAAGAATCGAAATTTCAAAATCTGAAAAAAGTTTTCAGGTAAAAAAAGGTTTGCAGATTAACTACGAAATTTGATAATTTACAGACATATTTGCAGATTTGGCATCTCTGCATGTCACTGACAATTCTTCATGATTTGTCGAAAAAAATGGGGTATCGGTAACCGAAATCGCTAGACATTTTCAAAATTACGAAAAATAATTTTGGTTGTGAAAATTTGGATAGCATCCGGTAATAAATCACGAAGTAGATCGATTTCACCTTATAAATATTCGATCCACTCACCTTTTCGAATGATGCTTTTCAATATATGATACTATAGGAAAAATCAGAGAAAACTTTTGTGTTGATTTTCACGCAATTAAAATTTATTTTGAGCGCAGCAAAAAGTTCAAGCATCTGTTTGCTTTGGTATTCGGCACTAAAAGGACGGGCTGCTATTGCATACACATGACATTTGTTGGAATGACGCTATCTGCTTTCTGTCAAAAGTTATGGTGGGGTGCCGGTTACCGAACACTGCCGGCAACCGAACATCATCCCCTAATTTGTTTATTTTCTCAATGACCTATACATATTACGTTAAAAAAAATTCATATTATTGAGAGCAACATGTCTGTATTAAACTTGATAAAGTTCTCATTTCAAAAAACTACAATATATTCACAAAACTACATACAACTGAGATAATTTGTTTCGATATTATTCTATTTGAAATTTACCATGTCGGGTCACCTCTAATTTCGTAAAGTGGTTGTACCCTCGACGTTTTATACAATTATAAGATATTTGGCATCAATGTTTTTGTCTGTTTGGTGATTTTTGGTGATCGTAAATTTTCAAACTTTGACCGCAGTGCCTACTCATGTCCGATTTAGCTCAAATTTTGCTTAGCTACTTTTGTTTTGTGCACTACCGCTTTACGAGATTGGAGACGAGTCTACCGTAGTAAATTTCAAATAGAATATAATCGAGATAAATTTCTTCAGTTCTATAAATATATTGTAGCTGTTTGAAATAAGAACTTTTACTAGTTTAATACAGATGTGCCGCTCTCAATAGCATGAGAATTTTGATAACGTAATATTACAGTTCGATTAAAAATCTGATAACTTATCATCAGTGTCAGGATGCTTTACAATAGAATAAAAATGTATGTTATCGCGACAAATTTTAAGTTTCTCAATAATATTAGCGATGCATAGGTCATTTTACAGTACTTGCTCCAACATTTTCAGTTGTACAAAAATAACCAATGACTAAATCCAACTCACTATTAACCTATTATGAGACATCAATCTAGACAATCCAAAAAAATTATTGATAACAAAATTAGCTAAATTGGTTCAGTAAGATACAGCCATTTGAATGTACCGTTCCGACTGTTTTTTTGAGGGAGTTGGTGGTTATTGTAAGGAAAATGACTTTTAAAATGATTAATGATTCTCGAGCTATCGATGTTTCAATTACATAAACCAACCCAGACAAGTTTACGCCAAAAACCTTATCGAGTAAATATTGAAATTGATTGATAACACAAAATCTGAGGTGGCTACCGTACTCACATGAGTTGATGCGTGATTACAACCAATTGAAGTGAGCTTGAGTCTGTCGGTAATAAACTTAATTGAGCTGTTATATGTGTTATCACCGCTGCAAATATTTGATTGTTTACCTATTGGGTCACATAAGTACACAAATCACGGTGGGAAAACCGATAGAAGTACTTTTGTAAAACGGCATGTACTTATTACTTCTGGTGGTGAGTATCAAAAGCTGAGTTCGTAAATGGTAATGTAGGTATTATTGGATCTGAAAAGAGAATAGAGTTTTATTCTATGTGGATATCAAACCTGTATAGTATTTTCATTGCGACCTAAGTGCAAATGGCAGATTCTCTTCGTTAACTTTCTCTTTTAATTGTTATGGAATATTTCTGTATTTCTTCAGTACAGATAAAAAAATAATAGTTTTAGTTATTATTCTCTGCACATATTTAGAGAGAGGGACTGCTAGGAGAACCGTAATAATCGAAAGAGAAAGTAAACGAAGGAAATCCGTCATTTGCACTTAGGCCGTATTGAGACTGAGAGTTCTATACAGAAATTAACTGTTTTGACGATGATTGAATTTTAGATGTTATTTAGATGTAACTCGTAGTAAGCGTTAAAGTGGGCCCCTTTCCTTTCAAAACTTTTAAAATGAAGAAATAATTTGGGTTTAGCCTATTTTGTGCTTAGAGGCACATAACCGAATTAGTATTTCTTTACGTTTCGCCTTCGACTCGTCAGTGCATAACAGTGTACGTTGAACTGTTTAGTCACGTAGCAGACCGCTAAATAAACTCTAGTTGAGTTGTAACTTTATTTGATAGCACTGAAGTAATCAAAGAGAACCTCCTATTAACTTTTAGGCGCATTTGAAATGTTCACGTCGATTTGTGCTTCACGAAGACTCTAATGCTAACATATCTCACTCAACTCAGGAACTTTCCCGGATATTTGGAAAACATCATATATTTTTTCTGTTTTCAAGAAGGGAAATAAAGCTGATGTATTTAATTAGCGTGGCAGAGCCGCACTATTCGCTGTGTCTAAGTTACTTGAGGATATAGTTGTAGATTTCACCAAGCATCACTGCAATAACTACATCTCGGAAACACAACACGGGTTTATGCCAAAACGATCAACTACAACGAACTTATTGTCTTATACATCTTTTATAATTCAATCCCTACAAGTACGCGTTCAGGTTGATGCTATCTATACGGATTTCTCCGCAGCCTTCGACAAGATAAACCACCAAATTGCAGTTGCTAAACTCGAAAAACTTGGATTCAGAGGATCTTTACTCAACTGGCTTCAATCATATCTTATTGGTCGGGAAATGTTAGTGAAAATAAACACTACAACACCGTTTACCGCACTACAAACACCGTTTACCGCAGATTCTGCAGTCCCTCAAGGCAGTAACTAGGAACCATTTTTATTCTTGTTCTACCTCAATGATCTCAACTTTCTATTGAAATGCCACAAACTATCTTTCGCAGATGATTTTAAGCTATATCATATAATAAGATGGCCCGACGACACCATATTTTTACAGTCATTATTCGTGAACTGGTGCAATGACAATAGAATGGTTTTAAATGTCTCGAAATGTTCCGTTTTGTCGTTTACTCTCAAACACTCGCTAATTAGTTACGATTATAACATTTCGCAGAATGTACTGAAACGAGAGTCTACCATTAAAGATTAAGGTATCGTTCTTGATAGCAAGTTGTATTTCAAAAGTCATAATGATTATGTGATCTCTAAGGCCTACAAGCTTTTAGGTATCGTCTTACTAAGAGCTTTGTCAGTGTATATTGTCTTAAAGCATTATATTGTGCTCTAGTCCGCTCGACGCTTGAATATTCAGCTGTTGTCTGGTAATCAAATCGACATAGAGCGGATCGAAGCTATTCAACATGATTTTGTTAGATTTACCCTACCATGGAAAGTTCCTACTAATCTTCCTAGTTACATAGATCGTGGATTTGCTCGTCGGATTTGCTTCAATCACGTATCGAGTATCCCAAATTCCTGCAGTTGATTAATCTCGACATTCATCGACACAATCTACGTTTCCACCCCTTTTCGAGATTATCCATTGCAAGAACAAATTATGGTTATAATTAACCGTTCTCCAGTATGTGCTGAACATTCATAAAACTGTTCCAATGTCTTTGACTTACATTTATCTCGAAATATGATTAAACGATTGTTTCATAATCACTTGTCTTGTCAGATTAGGATTTGTCTGAAACCGTTGATGTTTTATTTTTTGTTCAACCCCCAAACCGTCTCTCTATCATCTTCATTTGAAACTAACTAGATTCGTTCACCTAAATTAATCCGATTGTCCTTTCCTCTTTTTTTTGTCATCCACCATCCATTTTTTTTTTATCACTAATTAGATCTTCATGCTGATTCTAAACGTTCGTTTACGATCGTTAAGCCTAAATGTATATGTTGGATCATTGTAATCTGTTGATACAAATGATGAGGAGGTTTTATGCCTGTTGGAGAGAGAGATTGCCAAATTTCGGGCTTTACTACCTATAAATAAATATTGTACCATATGTGAATTATTGCTTATACTCGTTTACTTTACTTCGTATAAAACGTCAAAGTTACAGACTTAAACACGGATTTCGAAATGCTTTTTGCAGCCTTGAACGTTGTTTGTTGAAATCATGCAGAAACAGAACACCAAAAATATTTTTTGCAGCCGAACTTGTATTCTTCTACATTTCATGCATTGGCATTTCCATTTTCTCCACCTCAATCTCTGGTGTACATAACTCCAGACAATAACAAGATTGAATGCTACGTAAGCGTTCTGAGGCAGCAAAGATTATCATGCGTCTTAATATTAATACTTTTTTTTATTGTTCGTATTACGGTATGTTGCCATTACCAGAGCTACGAGATTTAGTTAGTAAACGAAACACCACGTTACGGCTTCAGTAGTCCGCTCCGTTTCATACCCTGTTTTAAGCCGCCCCTAAGGAGTGTATCGAAAATAAGCTATCCACAAATTTTTCTTTCAAATTATGATAAAAAACGATATTCTGTTCAAACTAAAAATTGATCCTTTATTTTACGAGGTTAAACTTGAGCATAATGAAAATCGGATGAAATTTAGGTTATTTCTTCACGAATTTTCCAGCTTTTGATCGAACGCTCTTCATCAAGTTCCGGTCAAATGTTGCATCGCATTTTTTGGACGCTTGAGCCCAAATTTTGCTTACCAGTTTTCTTAAAGACCCTCTTCACGATTGCCCAGTAACGTTCGATGGGTCGAAGCTGAGGGCAATTTGGTGGATTGATATTTTTCTCAACGAAATTTGCTGCTGCTTATTTAACGACAGCAATCTCTTCTGGAGACACTCAGATCGATAGATTTCTGCATTTATAGTTCCGGTAGTGTAAAAAATGGTTGAATTCAAACCACAGGAACATATTGCTTGCCATACCAGTACCTTTTCGACCGAATTTCTCCACTTGAATCGACTCCCCGGTTTTTGAATCCTCCTTTACATAAGTCTAATCGTCCATCAAAACGCATGCATCCGGACACTGCAAAAGACGCGAATACAATTTCTGGGCCCTTGTTGCTGCTCGCTTCTTCTGTTCTACACTTTGTTTCGAGATTTTCTGCTTCTTGTAGGTCTTCAGGTGATTCCGCCTCTTGATACGCTGGATCATTCCGACACTCGTTCCTGCTTTTTTGGCCAAATCACGTATTGACATTGATTTGTTATTTATGATTAGAGATACCACTTTCTGGTCCAGTTTCGGGTTGGAATTACCGGGTGTTCTGCCTCTTCCTGGTAGCCTATCCAAAGAATAGTGTTCCCTAAACTTATTAATGATGGTTTTAACACTGGCATGATGAATTCCAAACCGCTTCGCCAATTTTCTCATAGTAATACCCTTCTCACTTACCCATGTGTCCAGAACCTTAATTTGCACTTCCTTTTCAATACGCGACATTTTGAAAACGCAGAATTTCAACCGCACAAACAATAAAACGAAAGCTGATAGCCAAACGCACAGCATGCTGTGATCTGAGCATAAAAAACCATCACAAATACATGCGTACCACACAAATGTATGTGGATAGCTTATTTTCGATACACTCCTTATGCCTCGAATATTCCGCAATGTTGGTGATGACTACACCGTTTACAATAGGGTGTCCCAGTAAACTTAAGCACAATTAACAAATAACAATACCTACGAGCTTAGGTGCTGAATAAATCGAGATCCGTTCAATTGTTCGTCAAAGTGAGGACTTTTGATTTTACACTGTCCATTAGTTTCTGCACAGAATCCGCCATCTTGATATATTCCTGCAAATATACTTTTATGGGTATGACCTGGGGGACAGTTCGAAGGATTTGTCTTTTTAGGTACGAATTCGATTCCGGTGGCTTTGTACCAGGGTATCGTGTTCTTCGCGTAATGCACAGTTGCCAAATTCAACCAACACAGTACTGGATTATGTTTTCACATCATAAGGAGTAGGCACCAATGCAAGCACTCCGAAACGTAAACATCCACTGTCATAGCATCTGTTATCACAAATGAATTCGAAAGCATTCAACACTAATAAATTGCTCTTTTACCGATTTTGTAAAAATCGACTTATCGGCATCTGCAATCATTTGTCCAGAAATTTTCCATTTGTCGTGTGGATTCTAATCACCTAATTTATCGTATAACATACCAGCAGAGTTCGCTTTCATATCTCATCCAAGTCAGTCGATGAAACAAAACCGCTTACGTTCGGGACGGAAGAAACCAAGTACAGTATTGAGTAGTGAACAATAGAACGATCTCGAAATGAGTGAACCAAACGAACAAAAGCTACCGCCGCTACGAAAGAATACAATTATTGTTAACTTCAGGCAGTGCAAATTTCGACCTTCGATACCAGAACTTGAAGGTTTGCTTAAATAGCAAATGCATCTTGACATTAAACGTGTTCATTTACTTCAATGCAATAAGAAAAATAGTGTTGTTTACATGCAGTTTTATAAAAAGTTTGATGCAATTCAATTCGCAAAAGACAATAACAATGTGCACTATGTGGAGCACGAAAACATTAAGTACAACGTTCCAGTATATATGGAAGATAGTGCTATAGAAGTGCGTGTACATGATCTTCCCTCAAGCGTCATCAATCCTTATATTCGCAAAACTATATCCCAATACGGAGAGATCCTCTCTATCGAAAAAGAAAAGTGGAAGAACTTTTTCCCCGGTATTCTAAATGGCTTACGTTTGTTACGCATGCGCTTGAAGAGGCCTATACCTTCTTATGTGACTTTCGGTTAGGATACAAGAATCCCGTGCAAATCACTTGTTACCTATGACAATCAGATGGTCACAATATTGCCAAAAAGCTGTTCACTACGGTAAGCCATGTAAAAAACAGAACTAGGAGTATCCCCTATAGAACAAAGTACACCAGCTGCAGTTAACAACTTACCCTCCAGTCTCGTCCCTGCGGAAGCTTTTATTACATAGTTGTACTCGCATGTTATTTTTGTAATCTGTTTTCCATGTCATTTTTCCAATCAAATTTAAAACTAGTTCAAGGCGACGGCTCTACATCTTAAGATGTAGCTTGTTTTCACTTCTTTTCGGTTTTTTGGAAGTCCACAGTTCATTTCGTGTCTTGGCTCGATCGACGGTGTTCTTGGAGGTTCACAGCTTTTCGGTCACATCTCGTACCGAAGTACCCTTTTTACGGATGATAGCTTGCACGATTTTCTGGCTCAGGTTTTGGCGCACAGGGCCGGTTTTACTTGCAGACGTTTCCTTGTTCAGAAAGATAAATTCCTCATCACACTTCCGAATCGTGTTAAAAACTGCTCCGATGCTCACATCATTCATTTTCGACAACTAACTCAGTGAAACGTTGGGAAGATTTGTGCTTGATCTCCTCACAGATTGAAATGTAAACATTAACATACATTAATCATCAGCTACTGAAACGTCATTCGAAAATAGATGCATAAAAATCGATGCATATTTATTCCTTGTGGAATAGAATGTACAATTTCCTGCTTAGAGGTGAAGCAACTACCAGGTTTTGGTTCCGGCTTCCATGCCGAAAACTATGGAAAATAGAGGATATCAGTACCTGAATGATAATTCGCTTAACCATTAATTACTATCACTATTCTCTTTTCTACGTTTCTCAGACGATACAAACAAGGAATACTCAATGGTTCCCGAGAATGACACCATGCTAGTGTGCTTCGAAAGCTTTGCAGATACCCGAAAACGGATATTCTACGGCACAGAAAGTGACAATGCTGTGGATCCGGCAACTATCTACTTCGTTACACCGACATATCCTCGGCGAGAGCAGTTCGCAGAAATAACACGACTCGGCCAAACACTAATGCATGTTCCTCATCTGCACTGGATTGTTGCCGATGACACGGACAGCTGCAACCAGTATCTTAACAATCTGCTGAAGAAGTTTGGTAGTTACAATGTTTTTAGGATTACATGTGGATTCAAATTATTGTAAAGTGTTAATCTCTCCAACAGGCATACCTTACACTCACATCGCCAGCCCAATGCCAGCATTTTATCGCACTAAAAAACTGGTCCCGAGAGGTGTTGCTAACCGACGCGCTGCGTTATCATGGATACGTAATAATAACAAGAAGAATGGGGTCTTGTATTTCGGCGACGATGATAACACATTCGATCTGAAGCTATTTAGCGAAATTCGAACCACTAAGAAAGTGTCGATGTTCCCGGTCGGACTAATTGGGGATTACGCAGTCAGTACACCAATTGTGACAAATGTGAGTATCAATAACTTCTTTGAAAGCTCCACTGTAAATTCCATGTGACATGTTAATCTGCTATTCCAGGGTAGGGTGCAGGGCTTTTTCGATTCATGGCCAGCGAAACGAAGGTGGCCTGTAGACATGGCCGGGTTTGCAGTAAATCTCGAATACATGGCTCTCAGTTCGAATGTGACGATGCCATACAAGGCAGGCTACGAAGAGGATGAGTTCCTCAAAAGCATCGGGCTCAAAATGCAGGATATCGAACCAAAAGCCAGCAACTGTACGGAAATTCTTGTATGGCACACACAAACCAAAAACAATAAACCGCCAAAGATACGCATCAGTAGTGGAGCGCTACAGAATGATAAGGGTAACTTAGGGGTACTACTGAAACAGCTTGAGACAATGGGCGTCAGCCATATCAGCCAGTCCGAAGGTAAGTAAAGATTTATGGTCGGAGCTAAAATCGTCATATCGATAAGTGTACTGTCATGATGCGCGAGTCTGTTTATGATGCATGCCCTGGTTATTTTTAATTGAATAAAGTACACGTGAGATTTGATACTACTACATTCAATGGGCAGATAAGGTTTCAGGTTCATAAATGTATTTCGGGCACAGTTCACTACGCGACCAATTACTTTGAAATTAATTATTCCATCTTGGTCAATTAACTTCAGAAAACATCGCACAACATTTAAGTCTATCGGAAGAGTACCTCTTGAATGTGGTACTTGAAGTTTGTAGAGAGTTTGTTCTGGAAATACCACTTGACTTGTTAATTAGCAACACGCTGCAATGCAAGATAATCATGTAGCACTTAATTTCAACTAGATTTTTTTTAATATAATCGATGAAAAATTGATTGGAATGCGGTAGTAATCAAAAACTGATAAGTCTCATGTTTTCGGATTAGTAACATCCTTGCTTTGTGATGAGTTTAAAAGGATTGAAAAGCAATTCCAGCAATTAGTAACAAATTGTCAAATTTCACATACTCTTCTTCTTCTTCTTCTTTTTTCTTTGTTCGATTGGAAAGATTACATTGAACATACATCCAGCGGTTTCGTTTGTAGTCACATGGACTTCACTGTTTTTGACTACCGATGGTATCTCGCGGCGTTGCACCGCTGAGCCACTTCAGCTCGACAAAACTTTCTTTCCTTCTCGCGAATTACTAGAATTTCTAATGCACTGTCCACGAATCAACGTTCTCACACGTTGAGAGCTCAACCGGAAGTGTTCCACATAATCTGTTCTTGCTGAAATTTTGTACACGTTTTAAGTATCACGATCCTTTTATTTTGCACGAATCTTGAGTCGCATTGGTGAATCAGGACTGATTTCGTAAAAGGGGCGGAACTGGAAATTGAATAAAATTGGTGTCCCAGAAAAGTTGTGGGAAATCAGCAGTACACTTTTAAAAAATATACAATGAAAAAAATTAAAGCCTTAAGACCGAAAAAATAAAATAAAAAAAAACGCATTTTTAATTTCCTTCGCAATAATTTTATTTCAAACTTTCCATTGAAACTAATATGTGATGTTAAATGGAATAGTGTCTGTTCAAAAAGGAAAAAGTTTTTGATGAAAAATGATCACTTAAACAATAGAATGCTAAAGTGAGTTTACAGCTTGAAATCAATAAGTTTGTTCATAGTGGCCGTTATCTCAGAAGCAACCGTTCTCCAGATTAGTAGACATGAAATTGACAGAGCTAGAGTTTTTGGTAAATTTTGCTGAAATAAGCCGAAAAAAATTAAACGAAGCATCTTTAATTCTTTGCCCATTGCCTATTATTGAAGCTCTGTTACTAGAACCTTTTATTTAAAACCTATTATTGTAGCCTAAACCTTGTTTTTTTTCTGTTTCGATTATAGCGGTTCTAACCTTAAGATCATTTGTCTCTTCGGGCCAGAAAAACTTTTTGACTGAATGTGTGGGGTCGGTATACGAAACAACAACAAATTGCACAATTCAACAAAAATCTAAGTACTTTGAATTTCATGTCTAAATATCTCGAGAACTGTTACTTCTATAAAAATGGTCACCATGAGAAAATTTATTACTCTTAAGCTATAAAAGCATGCACTACCCGTTCAAAAATAAACCATTTTTTGTGCCTGGGGCCTGGTTTATCGTTTTTATATATTTTATATTTCGTCTTCGACTCGTCAATGTAAAACAGTTTATGTTGAACTGCTGAATAGCATAACAGTTCTAAATAAAGTGGTATGCGCTGACGAGTGGAAGACGAAACATGAAGTATAGACCTATTTTAGCGTAGTTCAAACGCTATCATTCATCAAAACTTGATATTTTGCAAATATCATTGCTTTGTTACAGCTTATTTCTTTTTATTTGTGGAAAAGCTAAAAAAAATCAACGATTTGTGATAAGTTTAAAAAAAATTGTTTTTATTTAAAACCCCTTTTAAACTAGGTAGCAAAAGATTCGAAATACATAAAAAATGCGTATTTTTTTAACTTTATTTTTTCGATTAGTGTTCTAATTATTGAAAATTCATTCAACTTTTTTTTTCAGAGTAAACCGATTTTCTTGAAATTCATATGAAACTGTAGTCTGGCACTTTATGTCAATTAGAATTATGTAAAACAGTATTATATAAATGCCATCGTTAATGATTGTTCTAAAGACTGTCCCAAAAAGTATGGACGCACTTTGATTTCGCTGTAAATAATTCACAAGTGTTAGATATTCAAATTTTATTCGATATACTGATAATATTAGACTACAACAACAGAATATTATTCTCAACATTCGCTACTTAGCCATTGTAGAAGAGCTGGCGCACCTTCTTGCGAACGTTCCTCATTAAATTCCGTACAGACTTCTTGGCTACAAGTTTTGACACTTTTTTCCAATCTTTTTCGAACTGTTGAATGGTTTCGGCTGCCGAGACATGTTTCCTAAGATGTGCCTTCGTTAATGCCCAAAATTCCTCAATTGGTCGAAGTTGTGGGCAATTTGGTGGATTCATGTCTTTTTGGACGAAAGTGACGTTTTTGGTAGTATACCATTCTACCGTTGATTCGAGTAGTCGCAAGAAGCAAGATCTGGCCAGAAGACAACATGATCCTTGTGGCTTCGAATCATGGGTAGAAGTCGTTTTTGTAAACATTCCTTGATGCATATTTCGCTGTGAGTGATGATGAAGGGTTTCGAAATCTTACCGCAGCTACAAATTGCTTGTCAGACCATAGCTTTCTTACCAAATTTGTCTCGGACTGGTTTAACACTTGCCCTTCTCGCACCGTATAATATAGTGGTCCCGGCAAGGATTTGTAATCGAGTTTCACGTAGGTTTCGTCGTCCATGATTATGCAGTTCAAATTTCCAGCAAGAATCGTATTGTACAGCTTTCGAACCCTCGGCCTGATCTTATTCTTCTTATAGGTTCGAAGATTCAAACGTTCTTTAGCACGAAGAACATTTGACTTCGAAGTGCCCACTTTTTTGGCCACATCCCGAACTGAAACCTCCTTCTTTTGCTCGAACGCCTTCAGTATACGTTTATCCAACTGAGGGCTAGCATGACATTTTTTTCGACCCGTTTTCGGTTTATCCTCAAAGGAACTTCCTGGTTGCATTTCGCACGGCTTTTTCACTTAATCCTTCCATTTTTGCTATCTTTCTCAGTGACAGTCCGCGTTCTGTGCACCATTTGAACACAATTTTTCGACGTTGTTCTGCTGAAAGTCCACACATTTCGAAACAAACTGATGAAAACGAATAAACAACTTCACAAGTGTAAACAACAGGACGCAGCTGCCGACCACCCGTTGAAGACTAGATCTCCCAAAGCTCATATGATGTGAAAATAAAAAAAAAATCTAGTTTAAGTAGTTTAAACATATGCCCTCGGCATCTTATAGCTTAACGCAATGTGCCTTAAAATATGTTATTAAATTAAAAAAAACAGGACGCAGCCATAAAAATTGACAGATTTTGAACCATTGCGAAACGGCAGCGGTTTTTGGTTGCGTCCATACTTTCTGGGACAGTCTTTAGGTATTTCGCCATAATAGTAAAGAAAATACACATGTACTATTTCAATAATTGAAAGATTCTGAAATCTACTCTTTTTCTGGTGCTGCTTTGAAATTGAATATTGAATAAATGTAGTATAACGAAGGATATGGGAACCATCCAATACCACACTTGCAACTTACTTTTCTTTTGAAGAATGTATGTTTGTTTTTTGTATTCTGGAAAGAGACTCATTTCGTGTATTGTTTGTAGGCCTTCAGTGTATGTATCAGAATTAATGAACATGATATTAGAAGCAAGAGTTTCCCAAAAAGCATTTTTTGTGATGTCTTCCCTTTCACCGACTTTGAAATTTTTTTAAATCTTTTCATCAGGAAAATGATGAGAAGTCACGGCCAGGCACAACTTTCTAAATAACCAGGGGAACGTGCCACTTGAGTCACTGAGTCACACAAAAAAACTACTATTTTCTTTATTGATAAACTTAACAATGCTTAAAAGTCTCAAATTAAAATAAACTTCATAAAATTTAGCAATCCATTTTTGTTACAGGCACAGCTGCCCAGATCACAAAGGACGGTAAATCAAAATCACTACTATCATGGTTCAGTTAATTTATCTCGCCGAAACTGGCTGCTGGTAAGGATATTTTAGCAACGAGTTGCAATAATCTGGTACCGTAAGTTTCACTGACCTTTGCACGATCTGTATATATAATGTGAAAGATAACCGCTCCGAGCATGTTCAGAACCGGCCAGAGTACAGCGACACTCCTCATCAAACCGATTATTTTAGTATAGTTACATCATGTCGCACACAATCACAGCAACAGAAGTTTACCAATCATCGACAGGAAAGAGTGGTGGAAGATATCAAATAAAAAACGCACTTTTTTAAATTGACACACAAATTCGTTTGCGAAAATCTAAATGATAGATAAAAGACATTTTAATAATAAGCAAGGTCGGTAAATTGTATCATTATTGGATTGAAAGGTATTATGAATATACTCAAAAGCTTAATTGGATTTCTTAGGACCTGATTTCTAAAGCAGCAGCACAATTAATTTCAACTTAAATTAGATAGATCATAACTTTTGAGAGGTAATTCGACAAAGAAAAATAAGCCATGCAAATACATGTATAAAGAAAGGAAACGATTTGCTACTGGAAAATCTTCCACGTATAAGATTATAGTTTTCATTCAATTTGCTGTGATATTAGTTTAGATTCATCAGTACGTCCAATAAAATTTCGTTTTTTTTAATTGATAGAATCAATTAGTTTCGTTTAGTTTGATGTGGCGTTTTGGTGTGATCACTATATGATAGCAAGAAACAGTTTTCGTTCAAAAACACAATACTAAATCATCATAATGGTTACCTGAAACTGTCCCAACTACACTTCATCTTTGACAGTGACTGTAAAACTAGTAAGCATTTTAGTTGAACCTCTCGGTTGATAATTGTTCTGCCAGACACTATCAAATAAACTCCGGTCCTCGAACATTTAGACTGCTTTTGTGTGAATCATCAGAAATAGGGACAGAACGGTTTCTTTCCTAGGTGCCAATCAAGCAAGCAAAAAATTGATACGCTTTCTCTTGAATCTACCCTTTAGGTTTAATCTTCGCTGAAAGCAAGCATACTTTTTTACGCTTTGCTTATGGGACAATTCACTGAAAGTTCCAATGAATCTTTGATATTATTCGAAACAACTAAGTTTGTTTAAAACTACAATGATCTGTTCCATAGTATAGATACAATAAGACAAAACCAATAAAAATAAGCTAAATTGTACATGCAGTTTTATTTATTGTTCTGAAATTCCATCGATTGTATACAAACCTGCCTTTCTCATTAACATTTAACTTTAGAAATCGATGCAAGTTCCGATGGAGTTTTTGACAACAGAGCCGGAAACCGGAGATTATCACAGTCGTAAAAAAGTTTTTGCGGCAATCAAATAGACAGACCTTCAATTTGAAATAGTTATAAAATCTGATTTGAAAATTTCGTACTTATCTGTGTCGTAAATTTTATGACGATTAGACATTTTTACCAACATATACACCCTCATTCTTGTTTACGTCCGTATCGGCAGTACGACGAACGGGTACTTTCGAACGAATACGAATAAGCCATTCTTGTTTTCACTCAAATGAATTTGAACGCGACTCGTTTGCCACAAAAAATTCAAATATCAGTAAACTTCTTCAAATAAATGCTAAGCCTTGATGAAATCAGTCCAATTCTTGTGATTAACCATATTCTAAACGCTAAAATGTATGGCAGTTTAACTTCAAACGATACGTGTATTCGAACATCATTCGTACGAACGGAAAGTCCCATTCTCGTTTACGGACGAATAGACGAAATGACGTGGTTTCGATTCGTCAGTTTTATGTTGCGAGTCAATCGTTCGAACACATTGAAAAAAGTTTAACCGATTTCAAACAAATTTATTTTCGAGGCTAAAGGTGATTTGCAATCAAATCATAAATTTTTGTATTGCAGAAAACATTTAGAAAGCATAGCAGTATAGTAAAATGCTGTTTTTTTCTTTTATATGCGCGGTTCCAAGTTTTTACGCATCAAATTTTACATCCATTCGGTACTGGAAAATACGCCATGGGCAAATATGCTTTATTTTATATTAAATGCATGATTTTACCAATGTAATAAATATGAAGACTATCGAAAACATGACAAAATTGCAAGAAAAATGCAACATATTTTTCGCAGATAATACTGATCGGACTGCTTTTTTTACTTTGCACGAAGTTTAATTTGAAAATTTCATTTACCGAGTTGAATAAAATTGGTCCTGAGTGCGATATTTATTTATTATGTAGCATTCGTCACTTCCTTGATGCTTGGAATCTTCCTAAAAACAACTACCTGCGCAGCTGATCCTTCTTTTGCACACGTACACGTTCGAGTGAAAACAAGAATGGCTCGTTCGCATTCGTTCGAAAGCATGTATTCGTCGTATAGTCGATACGGACGTAAGCAAGCATGATGATACAAAGTCAGCGAAAAAAACAAGTCAAATAACAAATGATAGCAAAGATTTTTAATTACAACCAAAATCTGTACCAGAACTGATAGTTTAAAGTTGGATGGGCGTTGTTTTTATGCATGTGCGATGTTTAAAATAGTGATTGATTCGAACGTAAACGGGAATACGAATTTGATATACTTTCGAACGTATCGCATACGGCCGTAAACAAGAATGAGGGTGATAATAGGTTCAGCGAAAAAACTATTCCATTCAAATGTTGCTTATAGAGACGAAGATCCTGTTTGAATAAAAGCTGGCTGATTCACCTCTCATGTACTTTTTCGATTGAGCCAACTATACGAAAACCTGTGCCCCTGTTACTTCTGTAAATGCAATTCAAGTAAAATGGGGAGTAATATGTTTTGAATAGCATCATAAAACATTCTTGGTGATTGGATTTGTGATATTTTTGTTATTATCAATTTTAATAATTTGTAATCTCAACATGTATGTAGATATTATTGACTGTTTTATTCATAACATTACTACACAACCGGGCTGAAATTTCATATATACAGCTGCGAATAAAAATAATAAAACAAACTTCTCAACCTGCTCAAAGATTCCGAAGCACATTTTTTGTGGGTTTCTTACAATTTTTTCAGATTTTTCCAATCATCTTGGCGATTTGTTTTGTATGTTGAAGAAAAATTTGTTTTATTAGTGCCCAAAAGAAAAGACTGACGGAAAAATAGTTAAATTAATCAGAATTTAAACTAATGCTAAAGATGAATATGATGAATTGTTTTTTTTTGCAAAATTAAAATTGTTAAAACACATATATGTTGTAAGAATCGAATAAAAAAGAACAATTAATTTTACTTTTACGTGCTGTAATTAACTCGTCAGTGCATAACAGTTCATATTGAACTGATATGCCACTTAGCAGCTCCACATAAACCATTAAGCTGACGGAAAGTTAACGGTATATGCGATTCTCACAAACTAAGAAGAAAATGAAAAGTCTTTCTTTAAAAAGTACCCGAAAATCTTCCGGTTTCGATATTAAAGCGCGATAAGCGAAATATTTTTAATTTCATGAGTACTTTATCACATGTGATAGCGAAACGAGGTGCAAATTTTTATAAAACTCATTAGTAAATTCTTCTAGTTATATGGATATATAAACCTACTTTGAGACTACTAGTCCCCTACTAGGATTCGAAAGTACCGATAATAGTAAAGAAAAACTCCAAAAACGCAACTCATTTCGATTTCTCAGCAACGATTAAACCGGTTTTCAAATCTTGAATCAAATTAAAGCTTTCATTGTTTTAAAAAATACTGTTTTATTTCATCCAAACCCGACTTACAGTTCCTAAATTGTAGCGCTAAGAGTGTCAAAACTTTCAAATCATCGTACAAAATAACGATGCAAAACCGGTACGTGCTGGTACGGAAGAAGAAAACACCACTGCCTTTGCGAACGATGCACACAGCGTGCTTTGTTCAATTTCGTATAGCGTGTACGGGAGAACCAGAACGCCGGTGCAAGCACAAATGTCTGTTACCGCTGTTTGGTTTGTATGATCACGGTGCTGCGGTTGAGTAAAATCATAGCCACTTAACGGTAGTGTGGCAGAAAGAATAAGTGAATTTCAATGGATTGAAGTTTAGTTGAAAAGACATGCATCTTATGTATTCAACATACAAAACAAATCGCCAAAATCATTGGAAAAATCTTGGAAACCCACAAAAAATCGCGCTTCGGAATCTTTGAGCAGGTTGAGAAGTTTGTTTTATTGTTTTTATTCGTAGCTGCCTATCTTTCCGACATTGTGGGTAAAACGCATTACAAATACGAGAAGGATCCCGAATACGCGTCTCAAACAGAGTGATGAACATATAGATGACCGTTTGCTGGATAAATGCCAACACCAATTAAAGAGAAACTGGAGAAGAAGGTGAACATGTCTGTCGTCTTTTTTCAGACAAAATGATATTTCACTAGAGCTGTTATACTGGCTAAATCGAGCTATTATATCGCTAAGTGCTGAAAAAATCTAACGTTTCATCCGATTACGAAATAACGATCAGTAATAAAAGAAAATCGAAAGAAATTTCGGGGAAAAAGTGTCAACGAATCCAACATTTTGGGCAGACAAGAGCTGGACAGCAGAATACCTTATGATCAAAAAAGAACCGGAATTTTCATTTTAAAATTCCCGCGCTTGTCCAATCGGTAAACTTTTATTCTCTCAACGTTGGCAACACTTTTATACACATTCTGTCAAATTTTGACGCATATCGTACGATTATTTGTTGTTTGGCGTCTATACAAAGAAGTTGAAAAATTTTCGTGTGGTGATTTTTATTATGGATGAAAATTTAGAACAACGTGCGTGCATCAAATTTTGTGTTGCAAATGGATTTAAGTGTTCCGAAACGTTGAAAATGTTAGAAAAGGCCTTTGGTGAATCGTGTCTAGGAAAAACACAAGCATACGAGTGGTATAAACGCTTCAAAGGTGGTCGTACAAGCTTGGATCATGATGAGATCCCTGGCCGCTCAACAACATCTGTTACTGAAGAAAACATTGAATCGGCGAAGCAAATCGTGTTGCAAAATCGTTCTGTACCGATTAGAGAGATTGCTGTGTTGTTGGGCATCTCTTATGGATCAGCC
Organism: Malaya genurostris; assembly: GCF_030247185.1. Classification (NCBI taxonomy): domain Eukaryota; kingdom Metazoa; phylum Arthropoda; class Insecta; order Diptera; family Culicidae; genus Malaya; species Malaya genurostris. The sequence goes on along the minus strand of NC_080571.1, from coordinate 225,576,380 downwards.
GAACACATTTTAACTGATGTTTTGGGTTTGAAACGCGTCGCTTCTCGGCTGGTGCCAAAAAAGCTGAATTTCATTCAACAACAGCATCGTGTTGATGTGGCCAAAGAGATGATTTCCAACGCAGATAGTGACCAACCAATATCATCAACCAAGCACCGTACTCTCCAGATATGGCCCCGTGTGACTTTTTCCTCTTCCCCAGACTCAAATTGCCATTGCGGGGAACGCGTTTTAAGACCATAGAGATCATAAAAGAGAATTCGCTGCGTTAACTAAAGGCCATACCTTCGGCTGCCTAGAAAACTTGTATGGAAAATTGGATCAAGCGTTGGCATGCATGTATTGCCGCAGGAGGAGAATACTTTGAAGGCGATAATAAAGAAATTTATTGAAAATTGAAATTTTGCGTTTTTTCAATAAAATTCCGGTTCTTTTTTGATCATAAAGTATATTTTTTATTTTCGAATTTTAATGCGAAGAGATTTTTATTTTGGTTTAACCAAAATTTTGCAATAAATAATACACCAAACAAACTTACTAAATACATTAAATTACGATCAAGTGAGAGTATTAATCGGTCCAGCAAACGTTTTTTTACAAAAATTATGCGACTTCAGAACCATGCATTTGTACAAAAGTGGAATCCTTGCGTATACAATGGGGTAGTGTACGGCTTCTCGTTGGTAAAAGCTTGTCAGTCTAAGCGAGATATATGACTGAACTAGTAATAATTGTTCGAAATCTAGTAACACTTTTTCTCCTAGAACAGTACAGAATGCTGTACATTAAAGTGATTAAAATATAACAGCAATATTTTCGTTACACTGTCAATAGCTAATAAATTGTATGAAAACCCTATCTAATAGCTGTTATCAGTGACATCCCTTGTGCCAGACGCTGAGAAGCCAATAAACTCAACGAACCCGAAACCATGTGCTTCGGTGTCAACGTAGACTGAATCATTCCATACTAAAACAAATTGATCACTCGGTTCATCCTCCTAATCAGTTGCAGCGGCTTCGAGGTTGGGATGCTGGGATTGTATGTACACAAGACCTTTGACATTGGTTCGCTGATAACGAGCTCATCATTATCTGCCGGATGAAGCAAAAGACTCTGTAATTTTGCCAGTTTGGTCTTATATTCGGTTCGATTCGGTTGTGTTCTCTTCAGGCTCTCAACTGGACAGTTAAAGTGGATTAAGTGGTGCTTTACAAATTATCCAGTTCTTGAGCAATACCGGATACCGTGCGGTGCAGTGGCTTATTTCTAGGTATTTTCCTAGTTAGTACGAGGAAAAATCAAATAATGTGAATGTTTTGAAAAAAAAATCAGTAACGTGTAAAAGTTGATTACGTAACCAACAATTGCTCGAATCTATTTCAGAAAACATTTGAAATTTGCACAAAGGAGTAACCAGAATCAAAAAGATGTGAGAAAATAAGTCGCACACAAAATACTAGCACATATTGAAATATGCGACTAAACGTATATTTATACTTAAACTGTGTTGAACTGTTTTAAATTTAGTTTTTAAATGGCTTTACTATGGTCGTGCGTTATGTTGTACGTATATTTATTCATTAAGTGTTGAATTGTGCACAGAAAATGTTTTTTAGTGTGTAAGCTGTCCGCCATATTGAAATTGGATGGGATTCCAACTCACAGTTTTCAAAGTTTCAATAACTAAATGCGGCGATAAGCAATGAAACATCGACCCAATGCGTCGTACACATCGGATTATCAACAAAACGTGCAAAAGGAAGCACGATTAACGTTCACGTCAGTCGAATAATGTGCAATAGAGAAGAAACAAACACACGTTGCAATAAGCAAGCGTGTCAGTGATAAGTCAGATTATTTGTCTGGTTATATTGAATGATCTGTTCTGAAAATATGTTTATTCAATTCAAAAATACATTTGTCTGATAAGATGTGGTATTATGTCCTACTCAATGAATGAATCTTCCCGCAGGCGCCGTTCTAAGGATGGGAAATGAGCTAATGTGCCGATAGTATTATTCATCAGCGTGGATTGTAGTAAACTGATGATTAACGAATTCGCCATGAAGAAGCTGAAATATTTACCAGTGTTATTCGTGCTAGCCGTAATATTTTCCGGCAGGATAGATGCAGAGAAAAGAAGTAAGTGAAAGTCGTAAAACAGTATGTAGGACTCAAGGATAAAATATTAGGTGTATAACTTTGCTTTCGCCGTTTTTTTCCAAAATTTAAAGCTTTATTGCGAAAAAGTGCTTACAGATGTATTATTCAAAGTATTGTCCGTCGCTAGTGACAACTTTCTCCCATCTTTCCGGAAATTTTCGGATCCCGGCTCAAAAAAAGGAGTCCTTTTTTGACGCTATCCATGAAGCAATCCATTTTTCCAACTCTTCGAAGGATTGAAAATGTTGATCTGCTAGGCCGTGTGACATCGAACGGAATAGGTGGAAGTCAGGAGGAGAGACATCTGGGGAATACCGCGGGTGGGGCAAGACTTCCCATTTCAGCGTTTCCAGGTACTTTTTGAATACTTTTACGACGTGAGGCCGAGCATTGTCGTGTTGGAGGATGACTTTGCCATGTCGCTCTTGATACTGTGGCCGCTTTTCTTTTAGCGCGCGACTAAGGCGCATCAGTTGCGTTCGGTAGCGATCTCCTGTGATGGTTTCACCCGGTTTTAAGAGCTCGTAGTAAATTGTTATTCGTCTTTGAAGGTTGTTTCTCTTCCACCATCATGTTTGTCTTCGACATCGAAATCACCATTTTTAAAACGTTGAAACCACTTCCGACACGTTCTTTTACTCAGAGCAGCATCACCGTAAGTTTCTGAAAGCGTTCGATGCGCTTCAGTTGCATTTTTTTCGAATTGTAACAGAAAAGTAAAACTTCCCCCAAATGGCGAGAATTGGGCACATAAACAGACATTTTCGAGCGTGAATAATACGAAAACAAGAACAACTGTCACTAAAACGGCGATGACAATTCGTTAGGCGCTGTACACACTCACTTTAAAGGCATTATTATCTATGTATTTTAACCAGCCTCAGCCGGTACAGCCACCTATCGGAAAACGGCAGAAGCAAAGTTGTACACCTGATATATTTAAAGTAATTACTGCAAAACTCCTTTTTTGAATAAAAAAAAAAGTCGATTCATTCAGTGCAGCAGTTCAGAGCCTGTCACATTTATATCTGAGCTACCTCTAATGATACGATGAGAATTCACGTCACTGCGGATTATAAGTGGTAAACCTCATATTAACTGTCTGTGCCACCAATAGTCAGTCGAACTGTAACTGGTTGTGAGCTCAGATATAAAGAAATACTTCAATTATACTATTTGCAAGTGTGCATGCTCTAGGCATTGCACGTGGATATGTCATACCATTAATGTTTTTTTATTCAATAATATGATATAATTTTAAGGCACACTGCTTAAGCTCTAAGATGCCAAGGGTATTTTCTAATCTTAATTGACGACTAACTTGAAACTAGAACAGTATCATTATGTAATGTAGTATCGGGGTCGCGGATTCTCGAGAATCCAGCTTTCAGCAGGCGATCGGTAGTGGCCGGTGAATTGTATATAGTATGAGAGTCTTCCAGATCAATGTTGGCCGCATCCTTCGGTCCGTGTGGGTCCGCGGGAAACACCCCCAGGCTACGAAGGCCCGCATGCTGGTCATCGACTGGAGCGGCCTATACCATTAATGTTGAAACTAACGAAGGTAGTGATTACACCAAAGCTGTACAACACAATTGGAAAAATCGTGTAAATTTACGTCTCCATAGATGTACATAAAAGGAGCGTTCACTTAGATTTACATCTCAAAGCAAGTAAAAATAAATCATATCATTAACCTCCCCACTAGTTTAGCTGAACCTGACACCAAAACAGACACAATATTTGTTTTTACATGTTAAAAGATGTAATACTCTGTCATCAAAGAAATTACGGCATACTTTAAATTAGGTCAAATGTGAGTTTCATTTTTTCTTAAAGTGAAGCTTTACTTTCCTGCAGTCAGAAGAGTTTCATAGTCATTGTATGTTTGTGATGGAAATTGATTTGGTCTACTTTATTCATTATGAATCAGAGTATGGTATGTAATCTAGGAATATTTCAAAGATTTAGATTCCAGTAATTGTGGAATGCTATTCCAAATTCTTGCCTTTACGCCTAGGAAAAATTGTGTTCTATGCAGGCGCGGCATCATATCATCATGATCCAAGCTTGTACGACCACCTTTGAAGCGTTTATACTACTCGTATGCCTGTGTTTTTCCTAGACACGATTCACCAAAGGCCTTTTCTAACATTTTCAACGTTTCGGAACACTTAAATCCATTTGCAACACAAAATTTGATGAACGCACGTTGTTCTAAATTTTAATCCATTATAAAAATCGCCACACGAAAATTTTTCAACTTCTTTGTATAGACGCCAAACATGAACTAATCGTACGATATGCGTCAAAATTTGACAGAATGTGTATAAAAGTGTTGCCAACGTTGAGAGAATAAAATTTTACCGATTGGACAAGCGCGGGAATTTTAAAAGGAAAAATTCCGGTTCTTTTTTGATCATAAGGTATGATAATAATTTATGATAATTATGATTATGATATGATAATAATATGTACTGTGTCCTCACGCACTTCCGAGGATGAAAAACTATTGTCCCGAAGGATCATGGTTAGAATCGCACTAGAACTTACAATCGGTAACTGCTTAGGAAGATATTGTACCAGCAAACAGCCAAATAGAACTGAATATACAACCACGAACTATAAAATTCCAAGCAATTCTCACGTGGTGCCTGGATTTATACTAATAGACGAACAATCTTATATAAAGACCAGGGACAAAGTTTTCCCAGTCTGGCTCGAAGAAACGAACCCACCTTTTGTAGATAGATTTTTACTTATCTAACACCAAGTTGGTGCGTTTTGATATACATTTAAATAGTGTAGAAATCACTTAAACGATGGCTGAATTCCGATTAGACTAAACAAATTCGCAGCTGTGTGCAACATACTAGAGATTGTTTGAATTCGTTCAGTATTAACGGAAATATCAATAATAGCTGGTGCAACTCGTAGTCATATAACATGCTAACAAAAACATACGTTCCAAATGAAAAATTTATCTGTGAGAATATAATAAATTTATTCTAACTTAATTCGTTCCAGCGAGATAGACTGTGTAACGTAATTCAGTTTCATACTCAACCAATAAAATAAGCAAAGCATCACACAGGTTATTACACTTCAATGACAGTAACTTGTATGAAATAAATTCATGGGACAAGTTGAGAACATACACAGATAAAAATATTTTGGTAATTTACATCTATTTTAATGCACATATTTGGAGCATGAAATTAAACATAAAGTTACTTTGCAGTTCTGTACGTTTCGATATAATATGAACGCAAAACTAAGCGTTAATTGAAAGATACAGTTATATTGATTGAAAACCCAATGCAATCCCATTTAATTTTGCATCGATGATTGTTTCCAATCAAACTTTCGATTCAATTGATGTCTATTTAATATTACTATAGATTTAAATGTCGTAACTTTCATCATTTCTTTCTGTGTAGAAACGTGCACTATAACTGCTATGTTACATGAAAAGTTCTCAGTAACGAATATTTGATTTGATCCAGTGCACATCAGTCCCAATGAAAATATAAGTTTGTGTCAAGTTACAATTTTTAATTCAATAATTACAATTTGTTAATGTTCCATTTTTCCATTCAACATTAATGACCAAAGTTAGGAATCCGATGATGAGAACTAAAATATAGAATTGAATCTTGTTTAAACTGACTATATCTACTCAAAATCTATGTACTATTCGATAATTATAGTGAAGTGGATCATTGTACTTATTGAAAACGTGCAAGCCTTCGATATTTTGGGTTTCAGAACATCGACTTACACAATAATATTCATATTTTTATCCCCGTCATATGAAATTTAGTGCTGAAAAGTCGAAATGTGTTCAGATAGGTTTTTTTTTGTGATTAATATTAGTTTTTCATAAACCAAAGGTAAAACAGTTGACCAAACGTAATGAATAAAAATGCATTTTTTGAAATTTAATGAATATTTCATTCACTGGTCATAATGGTAGTCATTCCCATAAGTTTTTCCTTGCATACACTGCTGTGACAAAGCGTACAAATATTCTCTCTGGTAGAATGTACTTCCCACACGGAGAACCCGCAGATCACAAAATTACAATATTACAATTGTTGTTTTACGCCCTGGTTGTTTCAACTAATATATTGTTGATTTAACAAACATATCTGTTGATTTTGTCATAACCATTCAGGTAAACGAAATTGCTGTCACTTGGCGGAGAACGAATACAGCAAAACGCAAAACAAAAATTCTCTTCATTTCACCCGAAATGTTTCATATTGAAAATTTTCAATGGCAAATGAACGTTATTTATGTCAGTTACGTAGTGGCCGTTTCATGTAAGTGTAAGTATGCAGAAGAATTTTAAAACAAATTTTCCGTATATTAAACAGATATTCCTATAGTATAAATGTTTCAATTTCATCTGAGAATAATGTATTTTTGGACAATTCAGAAGAAACAACTAATATTTTAGTTGTTTTGTGATCGCTGGCTTTTCCGTGATCAGCACTCAAATTTCACGAACAAATTGCAAGCAACATACTTTTTCGCGAGCATGGCGCCCTCAGGCGAGTCCGCATCGAATCTCGTACATAGAAGAAGGGGAAAGAAAAGGTAAATTTGTGCGCATTCGTAGTTGAATTGAAGACTGATTTCTCTATAAGCTAAAAGAATGTGATGTAATTCGATGGTTAGTTCATTTCCAATGACTGAATAAATGGTTAAAAAACTGAGACACTTTTCCCTTTCATGCGTACAGGCAGACCCTATCAGCTTGGAGCGAAATCAATCTTCAGTTCAGCAACGCCATCGCACGACATCACATTCAACATATCATGTCAATTGTATGGGTGCGCAGTTTTGCTATTTTGGCGCGCACGAATTTGACATTTCTTTCCCCTACTTTTATGTACGAGATGCGATGCGGACTCACCTGAGGGCGCCATGCTAGCAAAACAGGATGTTGCCAATAATTTGTTAGGGGAAATGTGAGAGCTGGATATCTTGTTAATATGATGTCTTTGGTACAAGTCACTGCTGGGCAGAGATGGCATTTCACCAGAGTTATACACGCTAGAGTCAGATTTTTGCCACACCGAGGATGAAAAAAACGAAGCACCGCACAAAGAGGAAGGCGCACTTCTTCTCAGTGTCGAATAGACAGCATTTGAGTGTGTGCTTGTGGTTAAAGCAGCTGGCGCGAGTGAAACACATTCTCTTCGCATGAATCGCTCACACGCGCTCTCGTCTAAATACACCCAAGTGACCACTGGCGCGTGATTGTGAGCGAACACTTCTGTGAACTTCAATTAATAGAGAGTAGATCTGGCCTTGCTATGAAAAATTTGGAAGGAAAACCGGAAATTTTACGATAAATTGTTTTATTTTGCTGATTTTGCGTGTCCACGCTTCATCTACGAAAACCATACAGCAGAGTGCTCACCGGCGTGTACACCTCTGTGAAAGTATCTGCATCCTCCTCAGAGAATTTATTAGCTAATGCTCTAGCACTTTGGTGCGATTCAGTGGAAGAGGTAAAAGGAAATAAACAAACGCACTCATGATGCGTGCACACTTACACAACAGTGGTGTATAAATGTGAAAGAGAAGAGCTCTCGTTGAAGTTGTCAGTGCGAGGGGAGAAATTTTGCTTGCTCTTCGTCACACAGAGGAGATAGACATCTCTGCTGCTGGGAGTGTGTCAATTAAACTTTAAACTTAATTAAACTTCAGGAATCAGGAATCAGAACTAATTGGGTCAAGTGGCACGTTCCCCTGATTATTGGGAGAGTTGTGCCTTGCGTGGCTTCTCATCATTCAGCATTCCCGGAAGAATGCAGAACGATTCGCAGTATGTATGTATGTATGTATGTAGAAGTAAATTAGACACCCCATAAGGGATGCCAAACAATTTGCTAAATCTAAATTAAGGTCAACACAGAAAAGATTTATTCACTCCAGAAAGAACGATGAACCTCTCTGACTCCACACCGGGTGAGAAACAATAGAATATCCTTTAATTTCAGCTCCGCATACACAGACTCAACACCATGCATGGAGACCCAAAAATCCGGATACGTAGTTGGGTCAATGCGGGACAGTCACATATCAGATGATATGAAGAACCGTATTCGAATTTACACAAATCACACGAATAATACTCAGCACGCTGAATAGTAACCTTATGATTACAACACTCTCCATCCAAGAACACTTCTAAGTTCTCAAGGACAATAATGTGCTAATATTTTTGGACTTGTAGAAGGTTAACTCTGTTCTAATGGAGCATTTCTAAATATAAATAAAATATCTATCAAAACACAGTCTCTCTCTGAAGTTTGAAGTGAAATTTGAAGATTTTAGATGAACATGAAGATAACATACAAATAAAATGAATTAATTCAATTTGAAGACATTAAAAGCATTCAATGATAACAATATTTTCTAGACATGTTATCATTACGACGCTAGTTACACGAGAGGACAATCTTTAAATATTTGCGTCATTGCACGTTTACATTAATTAACCCACGCATGGAAATATTTCGAAATTAAGTTCCATGAACAATATGAATGAACAATTGGGCCGCCGAGAGGGGGGATGCCTCCCGGGCCCGGACTTTTTAGGGGGCCCGTAAATTCGAAGATTGAAAATTTTTTGTTGTTGCTCATAATGGGACATACCTTGGGACCTTTTTGCTTTTCTTATATAGAAAGGCTATGCAATCACTGTGAAAATCGACTTTTTTACCGAGGCCAGGAGGGCCGAATGTCATATACCATTCGACTCAGCTTGACGAACTGAGCAAATGCCTGTGTGTGTGTATGTAACAAAAATATGCACTCACTTTTCTCAGAGATGGCTAAACCGATTTTCACAAACAAAGATTTAAATGAAAGATCTCATAGTCCCATAGTCTGCTATTGAATTTCATTCCGATCCGACTTCCGGTTCCGGAGATATAGGATGATATGTACCAAAAAAGTGAAAAAAATATGCACTCACTTTTTTCAGAGATGGCTGAACCGATTTTCACAAACTAAGATTCAAATAAATGGTATTATGGTCCCATAGCTTGCTATTGAATTTCATTTGAATGTGACTTCCGGTTCTGGAGTTATATGGTAATATGTGAAAATTTGAGGAAAAGCTTACACTCAATTATCGCTGAAACAACTCAATCGATTTTTGCAAACTAGGATTCAAATGAAAGGTCTTATAATATCCTAAAAATTTGTGGAACATTTTATCAAGATCCGACTTCCGGTTTCGGAACTAAAGCGTGGTAAGTGGAAAATACCAATTTTATTAGTATTTTTCCACGAACGATGGTTAAAAACAGGTGCAAATCCCATAAAACTGTCTGATAAATTCTTCTAGTTTGCAGAGCTTGTTAGTTTGTGGGCATGAAAACTTAATTCGGCACCCTCTTTTCCTGTTCCGATAGCACCGAAAGTGGAGAAGAAACACTCCTAAAACTAAATTCACTTCGATGTTTCTGCGATGCTTGAACCGATTTTCACAAATCTTGATTTGAATTAAAGTTCATACTGTCTTTAAACATACTGTGAAATTTCATCCGGATCCGACTTCCGGCTCCGCAGTTACAGAGCGATGAGGGTCAAAGTTTTCAAATCGCCATATAGAGTGACAATATGTAAAACACAGAAAGAAGAAGAAAACACAAAACGAGCAAGGCGTGCTTTGTTCTATTTCGTACACGTTGTGTAGTGATGTCAATAATAATAATAATAATAATAATAATAATAATAATAATAATAATAATAATAATAATAATAATAATAATAATAATAATAATAATAATAATAATAATAATAATAATAATAATAATAATAATAATAATAATAATAATAATAATAATAATAATAATAATAATAATAATAATAATAATAATAATAATAATAATAATAATAATAATAATAATAATAATAATAATAATAATAATAATAATAATAATAATAATAATAATAATAATAATAATAATATTAACAATAATAATAATCCTATTACATGTTTCATGCTGTTTAGCTTGACTTACATATGCAGAAGTAACAGAAGCGCAGGTTCGTTTCGTTTGTTAGATTTCGTTTAATTGGTTTAATCGAAATAGAGCATGAGATATAAAGTATAGGTTTAACTACGTTCAAAACTGTTCTAATTTGTAGGTCATATTTGTTGGTAGTAAACGAACCTACTTCGGATATTCCGTTTATCTGAATCCGGTTTCGGAAGAATTGGAAATAGTGATCAAAAACTGCAAAAAGAATCTAACTTACTTTCTTGGAGATGGCCAAATCGATTTTCACAAACTTATAGGTTCAAAAGAAAAGTCTTACAGTTTCATACGGAATTCCTTAATTTGTTGTGGATACAACTTTCGGTTCCGGAACTACAGGGTAAACAGGTTTTATAGAGTTTGTGAGATCAGATCCGAACAAATTATCCTATTTCTATTCAATAAACAGTTTTTTTTAAATAATTATTTATTGGAATATGAGTAAAAATTAAATTATTTAAATTTAAATTGGGTGTTCAGACACAAGTGGTGACTTTTCAGCCTTATTATATATATATATATATATATATATATATATATATATATATATATATATATATATATATATATATATATATATATATATATATATATATATATATATATATATATATATATATATATATATATATATATATGATTTGGTTGTTACCATGAGGACATCATTTGCTTCCGCAATTCTGAGATTTTTGTGTAGGGAAAATTTTAAACCTACTTGTATTGTGTAATGGGGAGAAGGAACTTATATACTAACTTACTAACTAATACAAAGAGCGAATCGATTCAATTGAAGATTGCATCGATTTTTGTCGGAATTCAATAAACAGTTGTTTTTGCGAATTTCACGATTATATTTATGATGTAATGAGTAATATGAGAAAGGCATCATTACACCACTAGGTGGATTAAAATAGGTTTTTTTTGCTCGTTCAATCCTCCAATGTAGAGATGTTTTCGAATGGGGGCCCGTATTGAAATCCCCCGGGCTCGATTTTTTCTCTCGGCGGCCCTGCACCCCGCCCTTTTTGAGCTCAAAAGATTACGAGCAGCGGCACTTCCGATGACCAGCATGCGGGCCTTCGTAGCCAAGGGGTGTTTCCCGCAGACCCACACGAACCGAAGGAAGCGACCATAGATATTTAACAACACCATCTGGAAGACTGATGCAATTCAATTCATCGACCACTGCCGATCGCCAGCTGAAAGCTGGATTTTCGAAGATCCGAGACGACATAATCTAATGATACTATTCTAGTTTTAAGTTAGTCGTTAATAAGGATTAGAAAATACCCTTGGCATCTTAAAGCTTAAGCAGTGCACAGAAAAAAATAATGAATTTTACAGGTGACAGAAATCTACAAACGATATAATTCACAACTACTAAATTTTTAAAATGACGCAATATTCCATTCGCATAGAATTTTACATGCTCCGAGTGTAATTTGCCCTCGGCTACCAAGTGCCACTGTATGGATTCATATTTATCAATTATTCAATGAACAGAAAAGAGCTCTGCGGTCCAGTCGAGTAACCGACGTGCTTGTGATCTGATGTTTCTCGGTTCAAGTCGCGCTGCTGCTATCGATTTTTTGTTTTTTATTTCATTCGAATTCAAGACATGTAATTTTCAAATCACATAATTTTCCATATTCTTGAATATAAATTTGTATGACAAACGACGCTCCATTTATGTGCATCTTATAAGATGTAAAATCACAAGATTTTTATCGAACTGTGTGGGCCTAAAAATATATTATATTAGGAGAGATTTTCCTCAAGCTAGTAACAATTGTCGGTCGTACAACCGCTATCTCTACTCTAAGCACGTACAAAAAACTTAATCCAATCTTAAACGAAATCCGAAGAAAATTTGGTCTTTTGTTAATAGCAAACGCAAAGGAAACGGACTTTCTTCCAGCATGTTCCTTGAAAATGAAACATCGAACACTCTAAGAGGCACCTGCAAGTTATTCGCACAACACTTCTCGCGAGTATTCAATACAGACTCGGCCTTCAAAACGTTCCATATAATGCGATAAATATTGCAAACATTCGATTTTCTGATGAGGATATTATGGTGGCAATATGTAAGTTGAAATCCTCAACATCAGCTGGGCCAGATGGAATCCCGTCTATCGTATTGAAAAGATGTTCAAGAGCATTGTGTGCGCCCCTCAGACTAAATTTCAAAAAAATCATTGTCGCAGTCACGGTTTCCTGCGTGCTGGAAAAAATCATATATGTTCCCGATCTTCAAAAAAGGAGACAAACAAAATATTGCCAATTACCTAGGTATAACTTCTATCTGTGCTGGAACAAAGCTGTTAGAGATTTTAGTGGGGAACGTTTTATTCCGTGAAACAAAGACATATATTGCTAATGATCAGTATGATTTTTATACAGGCAGATCTACAATCACTAACTTGACACAATTATGTTCACTTTGTATTCAGAACATTGAAACTGGATCACAGATAGATACAATATATACGGACCAGAAAGCTGCGTTTGACCGTGGCTTAAATCGTATCTCGTAGGCCGAGTTTTATCAGTGAAGCTAGGAAATGTCTAGTCACACAACTTCATTAACTCATCAGGTGTTCCTGAAGGAAGCAATCTCGGACCATTGCTGTTTTCATTATTTTTTAATGACATTTCTCTTGTCATTCCACCAGGATGCAGACTTATGTATGCGGACGATTTGAAACTGTTTCTTGTTGTGCAGTGAACAGCTGATTGCATGGAACTTCAGCAGCACCTAAACAATTATTGTGAATGGCGAAATCTCAACCTCTTAACTATAAGTGTGTCCAAATGCTCTGTGATTTCTTTCACACGTAAGAATAGTCTGGAACTACACTATTTCTGGGGAAACACATGAAAGAGTAATTGTTTTCAAAGATCAGGGTGTGCGTCTTGATTCTCAGCTCTTCTTCAGACTTCATTACTCACATATAATTGCTCAGGTAAATAGAAACCTAGGTTTCATTATGAGGATCGCCAAAGAGTTTACTGATCCATACCGCTTGCGAGTTTTATTTATGCGTTAGTACGGTCTACCCTTGAAGCCTCAGTGCATATTTGGTGTCCTTATGCCAATGTTTGGATCAATAGAATTTAAGCAGTACAATCACGATTGCTACGATCTCTGCCATGACGTAATCCGTCAGAATTTCCACCATACATTGAGCGCTGTCGCCCGCATAGCGTTTTGGCTACCTGGGCAGCCATGGTCGTCAGACGGCTACCAAAATTGATTCAGTGACGGTTGTCAAATCCAATTTCACAAAACAAAGTCGCCTGTATCTAAGTTAGCCGAGCGTTTTCATCTTCTCACCTTTGCTGAAAATGTCAAAGTTTTCAATGTGGAAAAATCCTGGTGGATACAGTTGTATCGTTTGAGTTGTATATCTGGCAGCGGTGAGGCAGTCGGTCACCAGAATGTCTGCCTGCCATATTTTACCAGCTAGCAGCGTTTAGTTAGCCATCTGGCAGCCATGCGTATGCGGGCGTTTGCCCGACATGGACACACTGAACAAACGACGAAATATACTCAGAGCTGTATTTATAGCGAAATTGTTCAATGGACAAACTGACGCCCCTGAGTTTCTCTCTCAAATATATAATAATATCCCACCAAGAACGCAAAGAGCGCCTTCTTGACTTTTCTGTAGCTAGTGTTGTTTTCAAAAATAGGCTTAAGAGACTTAAATAGAACTTAAATATTTTTTGGCACTGGCCAATGTTTGTACCTTTATTCGTAAGGCTAACCTCCCCCCCCTTGAAATTTTTTAACATTAAGTTCCATGAACAATAGCATACTTATTATATAAAAGTGCAAATAATTTGACAATTCATACTTCATTCCGTTTTGAAGTGTCACTATTGTGGATGACGCACTCTTCTTTCAAATTTTTGCGTTATCAAAGTTATTCTGTAGTATGACAACTCTCCTTCACATACGGTCAAAGTGATCTAAAAAACCATTTTCGTACTTGTTTGGAAACTTCAATCGCACCCACTATATTCACCAGACATGGCACTGTCTCATTATCATTATCGATTAGTGGATGTCAATGCAGGATGAAGGTTGCTTTAGAGGTGGTATCCATGAATTGTCAAAGAGATCGATTATTTATATGATATGAAGAAGCGCGCCTGGTGCATAGAATATCTTCACGGAAAGACCGAAATCAGCATTTTGCGAAAAAATTAGTTGATTTTCTGATTTTAGTTAGTTATTTTTTGAGACAACTAAAAAAATCTTACTTTTGCTAATTTAGATTTTTTATTTCTAGTTCTCTTAATAATAATAAAATATTTGTTGAAATGGCTATTTTTTTAGTTGAATTCACCAATTAAACGTGCTGTCATTTCTTAGCTAAGGCACACTTCATATCCATTCAACTAATTTTTTAGTTGAATTAGAGAAATAATACGTTGTTTTCAACCAACATAAATGGTTGAATTGGTTTCTGCAATATGGCGCTATATGGCGCTCTGTCACCGAAAAAACGTTAACACCGTAATGACTACTAGCCACTAGATGGCACACTACTACTGAAAAAATTTCAGTCGCGGTTATCTTTTCTATATTGGCAGGTATAAATACGATCTTGTATTGGAGAAAAAGACATAAGCGAAAGATAAACTTCTTCTTGAAAATTTTACTTCTAAATCGCTGTATTCTTCATTCGACTTCGCGAAATCGACTCTCTCACTGAAAACAAACAAAAACCGAATACAAGTAGTACACCGGACGGCGTAGCCCGGAATGTTAGAAGATACATAAAACATCGTTTGACGTGTACACTTAGAGTGCAACATTCGAAACTCACTTCACTGTTCCGCATAAAAACATTGTTACCCACAATCGCTTCAAATGCGCACAAATTCTGAATAAATACACTTTCCACTAAGAGTTTACGTCATTCTTACATATCGGTTTAGAAATTTATATATGGATATATCGTAACACATGCGAAAAAAATCTAAACAATTTGCAAGCAGTTTCAACAAGACTGTCTCTTTTAGCTTTTCAATGGATTGTTTTGCTTTGACACTTCTCATGAGTTTTTGGCTCATAAACTTGTTAATAAAACCAATTTCATTTTTGTATTCTTTATGCTGTCCTTCAGTAATGACGGTGGTAGATAAATAGAAACAAATTTTCTGATTTTAATAACGAAATTAGTTGTCAATGAGAATTTCGTGTTGGATTAAAATATTGCTGGTTTGTGTCCAGAATATTCACCAACTAAACACATTCTCTAAAAATAAAAGTTTTTTTCAGCAAACTCAATTTTAACTAATAATATAGTTATTTTAGAAATTTTGTTGTTAAAATCAACTAATTCAAAAACAGTAATACGAATTAGGCGCAGAGCTAATTTCGGTCGTTCCGTGTTCATTTTAACTGTACTGTTTCGTCCAACGTACAAGAAATTCGTCTAATTGAATATGTTGAAATGTTACTAAATCCATTAAAACCGTTGTCTGGGATCTGAAGTTTTCCAAGTCCGCGGCAAGAGTTTTCGGTATCGATGCTCGTTGATTTCAACAGATTAGAAAACTAATGTTTTTAGTTACCTTAGGTTATAATGATACTAAAAATTTAATCTCAAATTGCTTAGAATACTTCAGACATGAAGCAAAAATTATGTTTTCGATTGTAAATACACTCTTCTACCTAGCGCTTGAGTGGAAAGTAGAGATAGAGCGGAAGGACTGATGTGGTGCGTGTGATTGGATTGGAAGGTGCTGGTCGAGAGGTGGCTGAAACATGATCTATGTACACTGTAGCAACTCGGTACTGTTGTAGAACTGTGTCTATCGCAGCTCAAGGTAGCGAAAGTGGTATTCCTTCGTCATTGCAAAACCAGAAAATTATTTTGTTATCTCCATTACAATATTAGATTAAATTTCGCATTATAAAAACCGAAACAAACTTGATTGTAACATATATTACATATTATTTCTTTTCAGATCCCCTCAAAGATCCTCGGATATGCGGGCGACCATACTGTCAAGGTAATTGGTGGAAAATTTTACCAGTATTAAAATTATTCTATTGAAGCACAAATTTCAGAGAAAAACAACAAATTTAACTATCAGCACAACCGGCTCTACAAATATGACTACTCGATGTACGTTAAGACCGAATTTTCGGGCAGTGGCGAGAATTCGTCTGAGCTACATCTGATAGCGTCGGTGGAGATCGATTTTCCGAAACCGTGCCAGGGGATCATGAAGCTATACTCGATCGAGCTACGCGATCGCCCTTTACCGGTATCGGAGGAACAAGATTTTGAGTATGGAGCGGACTACGTTGAACCTCCACAGGAGGTTGAATTACATCCCAAGAGCGATATTATCTCAGAAGAGCTACAACGATTCGAGCTGCGTTTCGCATTTCACGATGGTCTCGTGAGCGAAATCTGTCACGAAACAGATGAATCGGTGTGGACGTTGAACTTGAAGCGTGGTATTTTATCATCGTTCCAGAATAGTATGCCACGATTCGATATCGACTTTCATACAGTCGAAACCGATGTATCCGGTGTTTGTGATGTGGCGTACATAATGAGTGGAACAAAGGAAACGAGTTTGTTGATCACTAAGACCAAGGATATTTCATCCTGTAAAAGACGATATAAAACTCACTCGTTGATTCAGTCAGTGCCATACGATTTCCGACCGGTAAGATACTCCAAGATAGCTGTCCAACCGACTCGTCTAATGTCTAATTCTTACAACATTTTTCAGGACTACGTCGCTTGGCCCGTTCTTAACTCTACAAGCTATTGTAATGTATGTTGCTAATGCGAAGGTCAAAATGCATCTGTTCATGATTATTTCCGTTACAGATATCAGTTGACAACTACATTTACAAGGAAGCAATTTGCTATGAGCGACATCAGTTGGTGCCGTTTTCGAATGATCGAGCAGGAGCCGTAACTGAATCTTATAGTAAACTTATCCTAGCGGACGAAGAGTCCTACACAACGGAAGAGAATGGCGGCACTGATGACTATGAGATTCAGAAACGTTCCACGCTAATATATGATCACACTCCGTCATTGCGTGATAGTCACGATGAGATTAAAGCTTCTCGAGAACTGTTGAAAAATCTGTGCCGCTTAGGATTCCCAGATATTCAACGTAGCTTTCCAGATGTATTTCTCAATTTTCTGTCAACGACGAGAGCGCTTTCATTCACGGCACTGTCGCAGATGTTGTATCGTGCCAAGAGTATTTGCGATAATGGGAAGTAAGTGATTCTAATTTGTCGGTGGTTATCATTTCGAAATGATAAGACAAAAAGCTTATTATATTTTTTCCCATTTTCACAGAAATCACGTTTTAGATAGTCTTCCATTCATCGCTAGTCCAGCGTCGGTTACTCTAATGAAAGACCAAATTGTTAAACAGCAAATTTCATCAGAACTTGCAAAGAAATGGATGGAATCCTTCGCATATCTTACGAGGCACGTAAAAATTACCCTCAGTTAATAGAACACTCAATTACCTACTCTTTTACAGACCAAACGAAGAAGTATTGAAGGCAATGTTAGAACTAATCGAGTATGGCAAAAGCATCGGGGAAAAAAGCTACATCTTGTCAGCCACGTCCGTGGTCCATACCTTCTGTACTATCTATGCCGAGTGCGGTAGCAACGACATGGTGCAGGATATTGTTCAATTTATAGAGACTGATCTTCTGGAAAGAATTCAAAGTGGATCAACTATGTCTCGAAAACAGCGAGAAAACATTATAGTTTCACTGAAAAGCCTGGGAAACATGGGAGTAATCAATACGGCTTTTTATCATGAACTGCGAGAAATAATCGAAATCACTGATCTACCTACGGAGATACGTCTGCAGGCGGTTTACGCTTTCAGGAGGCACGACTGTGCGAGAACGAAGGATTACTTCCTGAAATTGTATTCGAATTTCGAAAATGATGTGGAAATCCGCATTGCAGCGTATCTGCAGGCAATGCGTTGTCCGGACTATCTGTCAGTCAAACTGATCAAGCATGTGCTAAAGACGGAGGAAGTAAACCAAGTCGGATCTTACGTCTGGTCCCACCTGACGAATTTAGCTCGCAGTGCATCTCCAGTTCGAGTAGAAGCGCAAGGCTTGCTAGCTGATGATGATCTCGGTAAAAAATTCCGCATGGATTTCCGAAAATTTTCTAGAAACTATGAACACACTTTGTTTTTTGATGAGTTCAATTTCGGCATGACAACAGACGCAAATGTGATATTCAGTGCAAATTCTTACCTGCCTCGAACTGGATCATTGAACTTAACGGCCGATCTTTTTGGAGAATCGGTTAATTTTTTGGAGCTGAATGCTCGAGCAGAAGGTTTTGAAGATTTGGTTGAATCCATTTTTGGACCATCCGGCCCATTGAATACTAAAAAATTTAAGGAATATGCGTCGACTGTGACTTCGTTATTCGGTTCGGAATCCGAGGAAGACGAACAGGTCGGATATGATCCAATCAGTCCAATTCGAGCTAAGCGATACTCCAATAGTAGCATGGAGTTCGAACCACAACTGAGAAGCAAACGACAGGAAACGCGCAGTCCAATAGTAATTTCGAGAGATATTCATGAACAAATAGACAATATGGGATATAAAATGAAGTCTGACTTTAGGGATCCTCATGCATCGTTAGGCATCAAAGTATTTGGTAATGATCTTAAATACTTCACTATTGAGGGAATGGCTGAAACATTTATGGCAGCGGAAAAAATTAATCCATTAAACCTGTTGAAAACGTTACTTTCTGGCAAAGAAGTGTCGTACACAAGATCGGGGGTGTTTTTGGATACGTCCTACGATGTACCTTTGAGTACTGGTCTACCATTGGCACTGAGTATAATTGGTGCATCATCCGTTGACCTACGAATGTCTGGATCATTCAAGGCGGTTGACTTTTGGGAATCAACGCGGATCGTAGATCTGGAAGGAAAAATCAAACCTAGCATTTCAGCAGACATAATTGCTACAATGAAAACAGATTTTATTCATGCAGCCACTGGAGTCAAATTGAAAAGTAATTTCTATTCCAGTTCCGCTATTGAGGCTAAGGGGAAAATTCGAGGAAAACGATTAGTGTCATTCCAATTTAGTCTACCTCAGGATCACAACGAAATATTCAGCATTCGATCGGAAATGTTGGTGTTCGATGATTTCAATGAGATTCGCCAGAAAGGTATTGAGAGCCGTTACACGAACTCAACATGCACCTGGCCGGTAGTCGATCGGGCGATAGGGTTGAAACTTTGCGCCAATTACAGTTTACCAGATGTCAGCAACAATGATCAAGTCCCAAGTCTGATTCTCAGTGGTCCACTGTACATGGATATAAGCCTACAGAAAGCTGACCCAACTGCCAAAGTTTTTCTCTTTCAATATTCCTGGGACAGTCACGAGAACACGTCGGTAGGATCACTAATTTTTGAAACACCCAACTCTCAAATTCCACGTATTTTCATCGCAAACATCACAGCAGACTTGGAAGGATACGGTGTTTCGATGGGTTTCCGCAATGGCGAGATCTCTCATTCGGCTGTTGGTATCTACAAGGACAACAAGAACCAAAGACGTTTGGATATGTCGTTGAATGTGAATGATCGAAAATATCTGGCGCTGGAAATGGGATACAATAAAACTGAAATCAAGTATGGAATGATCTACAGTCCGTCTCTGTTTTTGTCGGTAAACAGTGAACGAATCGCTGGGATGGCCGGACAAATCAAAATGACCGACAAGAAGGGCATCAAGCAATGGGATTTAAGTCTACAGTTTGAAACCAAGCGAGTGCAGACGAAAGTAATAGGATTTATTCAACAAACACAAGCGTCTATCACAACCAAATTTTCGATGGATTACAGAGTAGGTGAAATTGAAATTTTAAGCATGATTCGATTGGTGGAATATTTTTTTCCATTTTCAGTTCATAAATGGACAACAAGAGCGTCTGACCTTGGGAGGAACGTTCGCGGATAGAAGTAATCGTGGACGATCGGAGTATCATGGATCATTCGAGTTGCGTTCGTCTGCTTATCCCAATTTTGACTTTGCTTCTACGCTGAAGTTTCTTTCAGCAATGGGGCATGTTGAGTGCAAACTAGAGTACAACAATGCCGCAGATTTGAAGGACCCGTACTTTACAACAACACTGCAGTTAATTTTCGCACGCTTCCATTTGGCAGAAGTTGGAAGGACAACCGCTTCCGCTGAGTTAACTAGACCACGTTCACACACGAATTTTAAAGCGATGATTAAGTAGGTTTCGTTGTTGATGCTAATGAAGTTCGATTTTTCACGTGTTTTTTGTTATTTTTTTAGACACGAACACAACTCTAACAAGGGCATCGAGCATAATGTTCTCTTATTACTGCGGTATGCTAAGGACAAAGACATTACAGCAGTGTTTTCTGTTTACATGCCACGAGCAATGTTGTTTGCCATTGATACAGCTGCCAACATAACAGTTCCCGGATTTGACTCTTGTACCGTGAACTTCAAAGTGAAGGAGAAAGCACGCAAAGAATACTACGTAATAGACTATTGAACCAATCACGAAAGTATTGAAAGCATATTTTATTGTTTCAGTTCGACTCGAACGCTGTGTGGTTCTCTGGTCACTCAATCGTGATCAACGGCTGGTATCAGGATCGTAGTTCATTCATAAAATCTTATCACCACGCCAAGTTGGAAGCCCAAAGTCCTTCATTTGGCGATGTAACCGCAGATGTTAAATACGTACGCGATGAGATCGAATATAAGTTTGAGATTCACGCAGAGTACGCCAAACAGCCGTATGGTTTAACAATTCGGCACATTCGAGAATCTGAGGATGGCACCAACACCTACGCAGGATTCCAGTGGCGTGATGCTTTATATTGGTTTTCGGCGATGATGAAATCTGCTCCCATCAAGGAATTGATATTAGAACTACATATTGACAAGTAAAATCTAAGAAAATTCCAATAGTGCTTTCTAAGCAACTGTATTCATTTCAGATTACGTGATATCAGTATAACACTGAAAGGATATTCTACGGACCTGAAAAGAGAAGTGGGTGTAGAGATGAAATGGGATGCCAACCGCGATCCTACTCAAAAACTGGTGATATCTGGCGAACTCAATACGCCTACGTATCGCACATATAACGGGCGTTTTATAGTATCTTATCCCAACAGAACCGTGAACGGCGTGTTTGATTTGAAAGCCATCGACCCCAAATACATCGCTAATGCTCGAATAGCGTGGAATACTTCGGAAGCAATCGAACTGAAGCTTGATGCAGGATCGGATGATGAGATACTTCGGAATATGTGGTTACTGTTTAAACTTATAACTCCGTTCGAAGGATGGCGTTATAACGCTCTCAACGGAGGATTTTACTTCAAGGACAATTTACTACAAAGTAATATTTCTGCAAACTGGGCCGAAAATCAAACACTTGGGTTGGCGTTGATGGGACTGTATCTATCCAATGATACGGATTTCAACTGTGAATTTAAAACAAAACTTCATAGCTCGATTGAACATGTTCCGACTATCAAGGTTCATTTGAAGCACAAATATGACATCAAACGAGTTGATACTGTTATTACCGTGAATCACACAGTAACCGACGAACCACCACATATATTCTCCGTATGGTCAGGTTGGCAATATGATCATGACGAAAAATATCGTAATATCTCCGGAACATTAGCTTGTGTAAGCCCGTTCGAAGGCTATAAAACGGGTGCATTATCAACAAAATTCTCCTTGAGCGAAAGTCGTGAGCTGCGTGGGGCGGCTGATCTCCAACTGGATGATGACAAGTATGAACTGGTATTGTTAGGTCATGTTCGTAATTTTGTAGATAATATGCTAACTGTGAACATAACATCATCGAACGAGAAATTTCGCAACATTCGATGTCGCTTTGGAATCAGCGAGAAAGAACGACATGCTGTAGCGGAAGTGATAACACCAAAGACTGCCCTAGGAGTTGAAGTTCTATTTGCGGTAGTGTCTGCTTACGACTTTGACATCAAGTTTTACTTAGCCACTCCGCTGAAGGACCTCGAAAAGGTAATTTTGCGAGGAAAATTCAAACAAGATAACGTGGACTTCCGTGCTGGACTCAACAATTTAGTTATCGGGTTCGTGGGTGTTTGGCGGAAAGCACACTTAAAAGACTTTGAATACTCCTATAAGATGTTCACACCACTACCGAAATTCGAAGAAAATGGACTCATACTGAAGTTGATTATGAACAAAGAAAAGAGTGAATATATAAATATGGAATTCAGCGGAAGATTCTCACAGTACAAATTAGGTATTAAAGCGGTTTCGGAACCTAAACCTAAATTATTGCGTCAGTTAGGAATGCAAAAGGCTTCCGAATTGCTCGATGAGTTCTTAGAAGAGTCTCCCGATAGTAAAGGTGCTGAAAGCTCATACGAAGATGAAGAAGAGGAAGATGAGGAGGATTTATTGAATTTAATTGGAAAAATCGAATTAGACACAATCGTTTGGCCTACCATTACCGGGACACTCGACCTTGAAGAATACAAATCGAAATATTACGTAACTGGAAAGCTAAACCTACCACAAGGCTATATAGATGTTTGGGATCGTTTCTGGCTAGAAGATTTAATGAACATGAAGAACGCTTTAAAGATAAAAACTCCGTTTACGGCCTTGAAAGAAGTACAGTCGGAATTCGAGCTGAGAATTCCTTACCCAACGGACAAGTTCACGGTCGGTTTCAATGTACTTGTGCGAAACATGGAGGAGTGGATTAACACTGGTTTCCATATTTACTACAACGTGTCAGTTGATGAATCAGACACGAAAACACATCACGCAATTGTAACCTTGATGACTCCACTGCAGAACTTGAAGAAAGTTCGCCTTCACGGTATTCTAGACGTCGAGGAACATGGGTATCGTGGGAATTTGACCGCTAAAACTACGACAACAGAAGGGTCGATAGCTCTCATGTTCGAGGTAAGCTTATCTGCATCTTTCTTACAGTTCATAACACCTGAGTCTCTAGATGGTAGTCGTTTTATGATACAAGATACTGTCCCAGAAACACCTTTAATAGCTAGTTAAGGGTATTTTTTATAGTCCTTTTTCATTTACAAGCAAGTTTATAAACTTTCCCTCTGTTGTTGCACTCTTTGGTTAGTTCAACGTTGAACTTTAAGATAAATACCCCTCTCCGAACTTCCAGATCAGTGCGGTAAAACTTCATATCAATCGAATATTTTTTCATAAAAATGAATTCTTTAGCCGTTGAATGTCAGCATATCCCTTCTCATTCAATTTACTCTTTTGCCGAAGCTTCCAGAAATCATCGTCAATTGAATAACCGTACCTAGTCACTTGAAGTTTGGCTTGCTCCGTTTTTAGTGCCAAGTAGTCTAACTGTTTCATTGTCTTCACTGTGGGTAGTGGGCAAGTGGGAATGAATAGGCATAAACATCAACTCGATAACCAAAACTCTCTCCGACCATAATGATAAATAGAGGATGGCGGTTTCAGTTTTCAATTATCACCAGCAAGTTTAAATCGATAATTTCAACTGTTTGAAATGAATTGAGATGTGTTTCGAAGTATTAAAAAGTAAAACTGAAAGAGGGAACAATTAATTTATGTTTATTTTGTAATTAATATTATCTTGAACCAATTCGAATGCTTACATGAATCTCACTTGAAGGCTGCTCTCTCATTCAATTGTAAGAGAAACGAATGAACCGTTGCGACTTCGAAGGGTGTGTGTTAGAATGTGAAGTTTACTGCAGTAGAGTGCTCGTTAGTGTTATTCAATTTCAATTGATTTGAACGAAGTGTTACAGCACTGTTCCAGATTAGTCGAAGTTCCGAGAAATTCGAAGGTTTCCCTTGTACCTTCTGGCCGCATTGCGGATCACAAGACGTGGTTGGCCTAAACAGACCTCACAATTTTGCTGCGCAGCTGACGATCCCTAGTTTTAGTTTTTTTTTCGTAGGTCCTTTCCTGATTCATTTCCACACTCAGGGTAAGTAAGATAGGCCCTTGTAGGTTTTCAGCATTCGACAATCTGTTGTTTTCGGCATCTTTAGACATCTTGAAACCGGACAATTTAGGATTTTCCAGGTGTTTGTACACAACATTTTTTCTTTCGTGAGTTCCATTTGACGTAAAAGTAATTGTGTTGGACACACCGCACAGCTAGCTCTCTTATTTCGTCTCAGGGTCGGCTACGTACTCGAGAGGACTGAGAACACCATACTTTCTGGTTTCTGACAAGAATAGCAGAAATGCTTATTTTAGAGCCTGGTCGTATGCCCGTTTCAGTGTCCGATGTCCAGGATTAACAACTGGTAACGTCCTTCACGTGGTAACTCAATGGCCGATGGCGATTTTTACCGGGTCCAAAATCGTCGGGTGGAACCTAAAACGTGACTTCGTCTAGATCGTCAAATGATACGTCGACACGATACAGCGACTTCAACACGGGGTAGGGATCGTCAACGTCTCGATGCTTAACCACCGTACACTCCAGTTTCTCGCGGTCACACGGAATGGTTTTTCAATGGTACTCTACTTTCAGGCTTTTGTAGATCGTATTTACCCATTTCGTATACTCTATGGTTCACTGCACTGTATTGTCTTTGTTTCTGACATCTCGACCGTTAGCAATTTTCGACTGTGTCGAATGAAATACGAACACAAACTGATATGGTACTCTATATAGCTCGTTAACAGGTTAGATGCTCGGTAATTTGTCGTGAAGATAAACTTGTCATTGGCTCTGAGGCTCACCAACTGATCCCAATCCCTCCAACTTATCCTTCATATCACCTATCTCTCTCTTTTCTAGTTCTCTCTCCCTTTATCTATCCTTAAATCCGGAAACAGGGGTTCTGCTGATAATTCATCCTCTCGATCTTATCGTCGAATCGGTTTGCAGGCTTTATCGGTTGAAAACTTTAAGGGTAACCAACTGTTATCCCGAATTTTTTTTATTTCAACTCTTTGACACTTTGAAAAATTTCGATTGAAACAAAATATTCAGATTACATCCGATTTCGACGTTTCATGCATTTCCAAGATTCGCCATCAATTTTTTTTTCGATTTTGGAAGTCTCTTAAAAAATTCACACTATTCGAGCCCGAATATCCGAATTTTTTCAGGTTCAGGTCAGGTACGGGTAAGGATTTTTATTTTTTGTTTGATACGGGATAGGTTGGGGTTTGAAAGAAAAAATACTCTTGTGTTCGGGTCAAGTACGATTATATGTTTTTTATTTTCGTTTGAATACGCGTCGGGTTCGGGTATAAGTAACTTGCCCGACCATCTCTATTAACTATACCACAAACCCCGTTTGAATGAGTGATTCTACTTGAATACTTTTGAAACTCTAGCCAAACGTTTATTTTATTTAATTGACGTGACGATCGCGTGAAAAAAGGTTTTACAAAACAATCTAACATGCTTCAGGGAATTGAATATTGTGAAATCTACATTAATGAATTTTGTAGTTTCATATAGTCTTAATTAGATCGTGGGCATCCAAGAATTATCTGGAAAGTAAATATTGTATATAATCACTTTTATATGAATATTGAGAGTGGTATGTACTGGTATGTACTATTCACAGAAAATTGAAATACTGTGATAAAATCTGTACAAGAACTTGTACATTCAAAACCTTCTCAGAAAAGGTCTTGAGGTCTACCAACATAACCGATCTACCAGTGTACCAAAGTACATTAACGACCTTATCGTTCTCGGTCCATATTCGTGATGCCACATGCGATCAATAGGACAATTGTGATTACTCTAGGCCATCCAAAAACTACCTGGAGTTGTAGCTCTACGAATGTGAGCAGCATTGAAAAACTATACATAAACTGCTGAATGTTCGTGTAGACCTGTTTTCACTGAAGATCTTGGACGACTGGGATAAAAGGTTAAAATACACAAATAAGCAGTATGTAGCTTTGCGATTATGAGCAGTTCAGCAATTTTTTTCAATTGAAATGCCGATACGTTTTCAATCCATTTGAAAGAGTAAAGAATTTTTTAAGTGCTAGCTTGTAAACAATCTATGGATAAACTTTTGAAATTATAATAAAATATACTCTGTGTTTTTCATGTATTGTTGCAAGTTTAATACATTTACGTCATCCTGTAGTTTTAATCAAAGGCTTTTAGGTTCGGCAACATTGATGATTGTAGTGTTTATAATCTATCTAGGTACTATTGAAGAGTCAAATTACCAGTTCTTATCACGAGATAGCGAGATAGTAATGCTTTTGACATATTCCATATACTTTGAGGGTGTTAGGGGAAAAATCAATTTACTTGAGTTTAAATGATAACTGACTATAGAACCTTATAAATATGAAAAGAAAACAATATTCACGTATTGTCATCAAGCGTATAATTGAAAACTGCCCTGTATATTTGATAATTTCGGATTAAATTTTATATTATTTGTACACATACAAATTTTATTTGGATGTTACGACTCGCGCAAGCTGACAAATATGATCAATTTCGATCAAAATTTATTAAATATTCTTTAAATCCAACCATAAAAACTAAGAATTTTCCAGATGTGTAAGTAACAATGAATCTCAACTCTTCGAAGTTCATATTCCATTTCTAAATTATTGATTAATATTATTTAATACTAGCTGACCCGTCGAACTTCATCTCGCCCAAAATTTTTTTGTTCGAATTTATGTTTTCGGACAGCAGAATTGTCAAACGACTAAGTGGTTAACGTTGTTCTCCATTATGTTTCTGATTACTTAACCTTCAATCAACGGGATTCGACACACATTCGCTTTAGCCGGAATAGAAATTAATGTGAAACTTTTTGTTTTTTAACGACTTAAACGACTTAGTACAGTAGTCAATATTTCTATTTTCTTTTTGCGGAAATTCCCTTAAGCAGAGATCATTTTTGTAGAAACAGAAAATGATAGCAGATATCTTTTAGTAACTCCACTTTTATCTTCTAACAGAGGAGTCGGGCTTAGGCATCTGAACAATGCGAATCACCCGAGTCTCTGGTATGTCGGAAAATAGTCATATAGGACTTTTACCATTTACTATCCAAGCCGGCAAAAGAATTCGCATTGTTCAGATGCCTAAGCCCGTCTCCTCTGGTGGAAGGTAAAAGTTAAGTTACTAAAAGATTTCTGCTTGCTCAAAAGATGACCTTAGCGCTTCTACAGCACAATTTCGTTGATTCATTCATTGTTTGTTTGATGAAGCTACCTTGGGTCAGTTTCGATTTTCTCAAACGAAAACGACATTAGTAAGCAATAATGTTGATGCCCAATTAAGCACGTGGCTCGGAATGATATGAATCAAGTATGCATGTGAAAACTTCACACAAAACAACTCGTAGCGCGCCAACAGATACTTTCAACGATCTAGTATTCCTTTCTTCGACGGCCACTTATGCAATTCGTTATGCACCAAACACCTATCGATGATCTAGCATTCATTGACGACTTTTTCAACGGAAAATTTTATTGTCCATACAAAGCAACTTTTTCCCACTTTTCCGGCAAGTTTTCCTAATTTTTTTGATGTACGAACCCGGTAGGGGTAAAAACTGATCAAACAAAAAAAGAATCATGTAAATCCAACCATCCGTTCTTACGTGATGCGATTACAAAGAATGAACTCTGCATTTTTATATATATATAGATTAAACATACCGCAGAAAATCACAAAAACATTAAAGGTAATTCAGATTATATTGAAATCAATCTAAATAACATTTTCAGTTGTTATCATGCAAAACATTAAATGGAACACAAATTAGTCAAAATTGTTGGGTCAATAATATTTTCTACTATTTTCAATTTTCTGCATTAGGAAATCATTTTCAACATCACCCACTTTCCTTCGCCGTTTCCTACAATTCGTTTCAGTAACGTTTTCCGTCCACCGCAGTCACGTACCCAGAGGGGGGGCCCGAGGGGCCCGGGCCCGTCCCGAAATCAAAAACAGATATATAATTATTTAGAAGGTCTAAGACATGGTTTGCAGAAATAACAAGACAGTAAACGTAAAGAAATGTAATACAATAACAGTTCCAGTGGAAAAGTTTGAAGTGTCTGTTAAAAACCTTTCTAGGCACACCGAGAATTAGGTATATAAGCAATCTTCAGTAACATTATTTTTAATCTTTGGGCCCCTCCCGAACCGAAATCCTGGGTACGGGCCTGGTCCACCGGTTCCAGAAATTTGATAACAAACTACGGTTACTGGACATAGTTTAGTTTCGACATAATTTTGTTATAATAATTATAATGTGCTTTCAATTGATATGATTTTTAAACAGTTCGACTCAAACATAATATGCCAAACGCATAAACGCATATCATGATATATAAAACAATAAAACTAAAACTAATATGTTTATGAAAATCTATGATGCTATCAACAGAACGTATTAAAAAATTCAAAGTCGATACCAATAAAGCTTTCGACCATTTCTTATCGAGTTTAGTCGTTTACATACTCGATTGTTTTGGTTTCATAATGTCAAAACTTCTCGATAATCAATACTTCTTCGAGTGAAGTCGAACGAAGCTCGATGATCGAGTTCAAATCGAGAATAATAATACGAAACATGGTCGATTCGATAAAATTTTAGTCGAATCGAGATACATAATGTCACCCCAGTGTTTTTACTGAAGCTGTTGGACGACTGGGAACCTACCTGGAACAGCTATAAATAGAAAAAGTAAGCAATTTGTAGCTCTAAAAGTATGAACCACAAACAAAAAAGGCATAAGCCGTTGTAGTTCTTGCTGTGAAACAGTGTAGTCCCTAAAGACAATACTTCAAGTAGTTCTTGGATATTGGAACATCTCTTAAGCATTTCCATAGTCTCAGAACATTCACAGAGGGTCCTCAGGCGCTAAAACATCGGGCGTAGTAGGATTGTTCATATTATTTCACTAAGATCAAATGAAATTTTGGAAAACGTTTTTTTCAGCGAAATATTTGAAATAACGCGATGTTTTATTTAATTTACGCGAAATTTAATTTACGCACCCCCGGCTCTTCGCGTAAATTGAGGTTACAGTGTAATTCTTGTGATGTTTACAGAACACTATATATGATCCCGCTTTCTCATAAAATCCTTTAATGTATTACTGCAGTAAAAGATATTTCAAGAACGTATGAAATCAATCTCTAAATTTTATTTCAGAGTGAAGATCAGTTCATTGATTCAGCTTTGACAATTTGGGTGCGAGCTCCCATAATGCCTTACTACGCCTGTCGCGTGTTTTACAAACAGGATTTAGCTGGTCACGACAACACCATGAATATGGGTTTCGTGGTACACGACGGTGAACTGTACAATAACGTGAGTTGAGCAGTGTATTTCCTAATTTTTACGCTTATATTCAACATTCCCATTGTTTTAGTTCCGTTTGGATGGAGCTTGGTCGATGGCGGAGCCACATTTTCTAGTTGGCAAGAGTAAATATCAATCAAATTTCCTACCAGTGCACACGATCGATACCGAATTCGTGATAACACGTCAGCCTTATCCTAAGGCACAGTTCGAGCTTAGATTCAATGATACCGAAGGAATAGTGGAGCATATCCGTGCTAAAGCTACACGAAATCGAGAAATGGTGGCAATTGAATTGAGTGTACCGATTCAAGAATACCGAAATTTGTCTGTGTATGGACGTCTATTGAAGAAACATGGCGATGAGTACTCTGTGGCTGGACAACTTTATCGAAACGATGAAGTTTTCAATGTGGAAGGAGACGCAACTATCGTACAGGATATTCCGAAAAATGTAAGTTGTTCACAATTGGTTTGCCGAATCTTTTTATCCTAAGAAAATATACTTACAGATTGCTTTAGTCATTAAACCGCTTGGGGAAGGAGATGACGGCTCCATTGTGTATGAGTATTCAGTAGAGGACACAGTAACAAGCTTCAATGTAAAAATAGAACGTGGAGAAAAACATGCTAACATGAACGGTAGTCTAAGACTTTCGTCTATAGGGGATTGGAACTTCGGGTTAGACGTAAAATCTTCGGAACAAGATCTATCAAACATCGACCTACAAGTCGGAATTACTCCAACAGACAATGGACTTCTGTCAGGTGTTTTCGAATTCAGCTCCCCTTGGAAGCACTATGGAATTGAACATGCGAATGTTAGTATGCTGTTTGATATCAAACCAATTTCTGGTACGATCGCGGCGAATTATACAATTCCATCCATTTCTGGAGACGCTA
The DNA here is from genome assembly GCF_030247185.1 of Malaya genurostris. NCBI lineage: Eukaryota > Metazoa > Arthropoda > Insecta > Diptera > Culicidae > Malaya > Malaya genurostris. The sequence continues at coordinate 225,545,837 of NC_080571.1, read as the reverse complement.
GTTGTATGTGGAGTTGGCATATGTTGGAAAATATGCAATTCGAAATGCATAACCGAGTTGTTAAGGAATCCACAGAGCGATATTTCCAAACTGGCGTTCGCTATCTTTGTCCGGATCTTAAAGGCAACCATAACATGACATTTGGTGGTGACCTAAACCTGAACAATGTTTGGATGTAAATAGAAACATTTCACACAACTTTATTGTTTTCTTTGAAATTATTTCTATTTTTCTTACTAGATTTAGCGCTAATACATCAGTTACCTTCATATCAATCTCCGATCTAGCAGGTGTTCTGAAAGTACGCTTACCGAAACCTGTAGGCGACGTCCATACGCTTGCGATGAGCATGAATGGAAACATTCCATTTTTGGAACCCGTCCGGACGCTGAACTTTGAATCATTCTACGAAACCGAACAATCCCATAAACGATACGCTTGGCATTCGGAGTTTAGCAATATCAACGATCTTCGAACATTGCTTCGCTTTGAATGGGGACCTGATGTGAGATCGGAACGTGTCCAATCAAATCTGGATATATATCGAAACGGGGATAGACGTGAGTTCTATGCGAAGCTACGCGGTCCCTGGTATCTCGAGGATGCTTTCAATGCCATGGCCATATACAACTATGCTGATAGCATGTATCTAGTCAACGGCAATGTCTCGATTCCTGCTTCACGAAAGGTTGCTGAAGCGAATGTTGCATTCGCTAATCTATCCAACATGAAGGGCGACGTTAACTGTACCACACCCTTCTTGAATGTCACTTGGCTTCATGGTCAGCTTGAGTTCATCGATAATCCGTTGGAATCAATTAGATATTTGAGGGCCACTTGGCCTGAGTCCAACGTGATTTTCGACTCGAAGTCAACCTATAAATCGAATAATCTGGATCGCGATCAACAAGGAACAATAAAAGTGGAGATTCCTTTGCAAACCAGACATTATGCCGAGGTAAAATATGGTCTAGCAGAAAGACCTGCGATAACCACTGGTCATGCGGAGATTGACTACAACAACCAAAAAGTTTTAAGTGGGCAATATACTTCCAAACAAGAATCTAGGTAAGCTGGAAGTTGTTTTGAAAGGTAACGCATTATCTGTGAGTTGAATTGTTCTTATTTTAGAGCTGGCTTCGAAAAAGAAACTGTTGATGTAACTTTGGAAAATAATTTCAAGCCTGTGGGTGTCCACTATGTACACACAACTAAAATTCTTGGAAATAACTATAAAGAGATGGTATATATTTCTGAACTCTTGTGTGTAACTATAAATGAGTGCTAAATACTTTTAGGATATTAAACGGGCCGAGGTGTTCGAACTACGAAATCAGAAGAAGTTCAAAATAACCGGTGAATTGAAAATAACTACCAGGGACACAGGTAGAGAATACATCGTGACTGCTATCCATCCAAACCGCACTGTAGTGCTGACTGCAGACTTCGATGAAGACGGTGACACTACGAAACAGAAATCGAAATTACAGCTATCTCCCAAACAATGGATCGCGTATGACTTCCACTTAACTAACCTCTCTAAGCCAGAAAATGCGTCACACAAATTCAGATTAGATGTATCTTATCCACGAAGAAATCTCTCTGCTGAAGGATGGTACGCGGTTACCTACAATGCCTTCGATTCGGATGTTTCATTGCAGTATTCTCCAAACAAAACTAATGATGAGGATCCAGTAAAGCCCCGAACGGTTAGAGGTGCTGTCAAGTGGGTTGACGATTCTAGCAGTGATGTAACGAAACAAACCGTATTAGTATTGTTAGGACACCCAACGTTTGAAAATGTTCGTGAACATAATAATAGTAGTTAAAAAAGAGTAATTCAAAATCTGTGCTTTCACAGGACATCACACTGAAAACAGTTTACTATTCGGATGACCAGAATCTGCTGAAAAGTAACTTAGATATCCAATATACTCAAGCAGACAATCACCACGTTTCGATAGAGTTTGATGCAAAGGATCTGACTTCTGTGGTAGGCTTCCGAAACTACTCATACTCAATGTTCGGTGTACATGAAGCATCCGACTGGGATCTCGCTTCGCGAGGATCCGTCGGTCTACGACTGGGTTTGTATGAAATCAACTCCAACTCCCACTACAAGCGAGGCTATCTTTCGCGTATGGAAGGTAACATGATTGGTAAAGTGGACGTTAAGCTGAAAGAAGTGATTCTGGAGGTTTGTTTATAAAATTTGCAAAGTATACTCACATTAACACATTCGCAAAATTTTCAGAAAATGACCTCACATAGTAAGTATCGCCTGTGGGGTAAAGCCTCTGGAAGCTATCCACTGTATATGATCAACGGAAGTCTTCTGGATGGTCCAGATCTAGATGCGGCAGGATTCTTTTTCATCGATATCGACGATAAGCTTGTCCAGATGAAAATCAATATGACTCCCGGTACGGCATTCTGCCACTTTACTGACTAACGTCATTTCAACATTTCGCGTTTTACACATTGCATTATAATAAATTCCTCACATTTTTAATCCCGTCATACAAATATGCCATTTTGCTTCCTAGCCCCACAAAAAAAGCTAATTTGAGTACTAAATCAAATACCAAATTATTGAATGACCAAAACAAAAATCAACAACTTATTGATATTCAATCCTACAGATGCCTCGGAGAACATATACATGTACGGAATTATTCCGGACTCTAGAAATGCCTACTTTGATTTCTGGCGAGATTACGACACGTTGCGTGAGATCGATGTGACTTATTATCTGAAGATGAACCATTCCCGGCTAGTTACCAGTAAACTTCACTGGCGACCAGAGATACGATCCGACTTGCGCAATCTAGTGCGTAATTATTTCACCTCACTGCACACTTCGTTTACCGAGTCGCTGGAATTTTGGGTCAAACAAATCTATCTGGAATCAAAGGATACTGTCAATGGTATTTGGGACTCCGCACATCCTTTCGTGGAAGGTTTCCTAGACGATGTTTCCGGATTGAATGTAATACAGGATGACCTAGAAGATTTACGACAGTTTTTGAATGCTTCGTATGTCGCCGATGACTTCTACGTACGATCAGTGATTAATTTCACCATCACCGTGCTAGATGAGCTGGCTATCAAAAACAAATTAACTTCCTTTCCTAAAATTCTCACCGAGTTCTGGCAGGTTATGGGTGACTCGGGACAAGCACTGAAGAAATCATTGACATGGTTGCTGGAATCTATCAAACTATCTTACCAGAAGGTAGTTGATGTGATTGGGAGAATTCTTCAGGGTGATTCTATGAAATACATATCAGAAGTGCTAGAGAGTTCAGTTGCACGATACGATAAGTTTATCAAGGATTTACATCTTCAATTTATAAAAGTAAGTTAACCAATATAACAAATGCAGCATGAATCTTAATCTTCACATCTTCATCCAACAGAATGTGCAAGATATGTGGAAGAAGTTAACTGATGTGATCACTTCCTACTGGCAACGCATGCTGCAAAACATCGAACCTTCGGTTATCAAACTGGCTCATTATGCTGAATCCGTAACATGGCATGTCGGTCACGAAGTATTTTGTAAGCATTGGAATTTCAACCTATCCCAAACAGCGAATAAAACGAATCATTTTCTCCTGTAGCATTCCTGTATAACAAAACGCAAGAAATTGCAGAATCACCGTACTTCACGAAGGTTACCAACTTTACACAAGATTTGGATACTTTGTACAAAGACATTATTCATAATGACATCATCACCAATACGAAGAAGTACGGTGCCATCGTCATTCGCTTCGTTAAGGAAAAATTCTTCCAGCTGGTACCGTTCGGTCGAGAATTGCATCAAGTTCTTACGGAACTGTGGGAGGAAATCCAACAGTTGCAAAAGCTCGAATATGTCCAATTTATTCTGCATCGTGTAAATGAAGTCCGTTCCAAAGCAGAATGGCTCGCCGAAGAGTTCCAACTGGAGAGACGACTTCATCAACTATGGCGGATGGTTAGGCACAAATTAACCAGATACGCTCAAACAGCTCTGCAAGCCGAAAATCATTACCGCGAAGCTAAAACCAAATTCATTTTTGACCCCGACCATGGCATATTGGAGTTGGAACAGAAGCTTCCGATGTCTTGGCATGCATTCAATGAGACACCTAAGTTTGAAGAGATTCCCGAGTACAAGTTTATTACCGATGTTCAAAATTTCTTTTCGGGGAGTAACACGACCATTTGGACTCTCTATAGTGAGATGAGACCTTACACGGACACTAAGATGTGGTTGCCTCCGTTCAAGGCCAATTCACTAATAGTGGGATCGAGACACTACATGTCGTTTGACAAACGATTTGTTTCAATAGAACTAGATAATCTACTGTCGAATGAGGAATCGAACCCGTGTTCGTATGTACTGGCGCATGATTTCTATAATAGAACTTTCACACTTTTGCTGGAACCATCGGTAAGTGAGTTTATTTCAGGTTGGATTACTTTACTTACAACAATTTGTTCCGATTTTCAGGTGGTAGATGAACAGAGTTCGCGTAAGGTAACTCTTCTTACTGAGGGACATCTTCTAGAAATAGACATCTCCGACATGGTAAATCTAGTCATCAAAAACATAAACCGTTCAATAACTATCATTGAAATTTCAGTCTGTGAAAATCAACCGAAACGTGACGACTGCTTTACCTGCCCAGATTGGTGATACGGTTGTACACCGTGAAACTGATCAGCTTATAATACAGTCCTTTAGAGGATTTAAGCTTACCTGTAGTTTACAGTACCACATGTGTTCGTTTGACTTAAGCGGTTGGTACTTCGGAAAAACCGCCGGAATTCTAGGAACGATGAACAATGAAGTGTTTGATGATTATCTTACATCCGATCATAAGTACGCGTCTTCAAAGAAACAGTTCATCAATAGTTGGAAGTTGCCACAGTGTAAAACTGAAGTAGAACCGACGAATCACACCCGCAATTTCTTCACTGTTTCCAACGAGCTCAGTCAACTTTGCGAATCATTTTTCCAACAGAAGCATTCATACTTCGCATCTTGCTTCCCTGTTGTGGATGCTACACCCTTCTACGAAATGTGTCTCGATCTGGGTCACCATATAGACAGTAAATCCAACAGTCCATCCAATAATGGAGCTTGTACTTCTGCGCTAGCATACATGGATGCTTGTCTTCTGGAAGATATGCCTCTTCGAGTTCCTGACTCATGTATTCAGTTAGTATTGACATATTTTCCTTTTATGAAAGATCATCATATTTTTATTTCACAGTTGCAAACTCATTAATGGCTCATATGTAACGGAAGGAACCTTCGTATCCATGAAAGAAGATGAAATTCCTCAGACAACAGATGTTGTTTTCATAGTAGAAGCTAAACCGTGTAACAGAAATATAACGACAACTAAAAGCATCATTACACTGGTACAGTCACTCCACAAGGAATTGCTAGAGCACAACATCACAGACAACCGTTATTCGGTGCTCAGTTTCGGTGGACTGTCCCCATTCGATAAGGCTAGAAGTGTTATTGTCAACGATAACGTATTCGTTACCCACGAATTCATCGAACCATTCTTTAATCATATAGTTACTGAAAACGGCACAAACGACGATATCTTTGATGCGATCATAGTGGCATCCAAACTGATCTTCAGACCAGGAGCAACTAAAACATTTATTTTATTACCGTGTTCCAAATGTGCCAGCTCTAGCATGAAACTAGACTACTCATCGTTACTTCAGTTGTTACTCGAAAATGGCATTAAGCTGCATATCCTTGCCGATCACGACATTGAATTCGACAAATTACGAGTGTCACAAATGCTTTTCGGCATGGATCGAGAAAAAGCATATACCAAGAAGGACATAAAAGAACTCGTAGGGGATCCTCATCTACGGAAGCAAGTCCGACTACCAAAAGCTACATTAGGAAGCTGTGCTGCTCTGGCACTGGAGACGGACGGGTCTGTGTTCAGCGGACGCAAATTACGCCCTGAACGGCGTAACCTGACAAAGAAGTTTATAACGGTGTTTACAAAACGTGTAGCCAATACGGCAGCGGCTAGCACATGTCAAACGTGCGAATGCACCGGTCATAATACAGGAGTGTCCTACATGCTCTGCTTGCCGTGTACTTACCCTTCTGCGTTCAGTCTAGATCAAGAGCGTATGACTGAGGATGAGTTGTTGTCGGTGTTACAACCGGACCATGACTGGGACTGGGAAGAGGACGACGAAATGCTGTAGCCGGAAAGAATGGTTTGTATTGGAAAATTGGGTCAGAGAACAATTCCGAAACGACAAACATGCCCAGCTCTCCTACTATCCATCGGGAGTAACTACAGTAAAAATAATGAATCAATATTCGTTAATATTCTTTGAAAATAATGGCAATAAAATTTATTTGTTCTCGGGATAGGTGATATGTAGTTAAGTTTTTCAGTCCCAAATTATTTACGTTTATATCCTAGAACAATCATAATCAACTTCGCAATGAAGACACTCAGAACGGGTCGTTTCGAAACAGACACTTATTAAAAACCCTAATAATCCCTTTCTTTTATCACTTACACTATAATAAATACTACTGTTCAGTGAACAGAAACAGGAAAGTTTGTTCGGACGTAAACTAGCAAATTCGACAAATCAAAACACCCTGTAGTTCCGGAACCAGAAGTAGGATCCGCAACAAATTCAAGAATTCCGTATGAAATCGTTAGACTTTTCATTTGAAGCTAAGTTAGTGAAACTCGGTTTTGCATCTTAGAGAAAAGTGAGTGAGATCCCTTTCGCAGTTTTTGACAAATATTTTCGATACTTTTCGAACTGAATTCCAGGGCCGGCACCAGAGCTAATAAAAGTAACCTGTTTATGTTTTACCTGTTGGTGCTCGAATTTGTAGTAGTTTTGGTTTCCAAAGAGGTTCTGGGATGTAATTACTTCGATTTGTCATATTTTAGTCACTTTTTATAGCCAAGCATCACAGACTTTCAATACATCAATGAAAAAATGGGAATTGAAATTCTGCTGATGCTCCCTGAAGACGTTAGTTTGGTTTCGTCTTGTCATAGAGGAAAGAGTGACGTTGGCAATATTACTCTCTCTTTTTTTCAATGAGGAACGAGAATGCTTCGTCTCTCTTCGTTTGTTCTGTATCGGTCATTTACGAATGAGACAGTAAAATATTGAAAATGAGGCTGTTGGAATGGATTCTTTCATTGAGAATGCGTGACAATTTTAAGCTCTGATCGGCACTCTATAGAAAAAACGTGTACTACATGGAATGAAAAGTCCCGGGCCTCTCACAGAAAAGACGTGAATATTTTCAAACGGTGTATATTTTTGTTGAGAACAAGCCTCTAGATGGCAGTTCGGGTTTACATCTCATCCAAGTCAGTCGACAAACAAAACCGCTTACGTTGGGGACAGAAGAAACCAAGTACAGTATTGTGTAGTGAACAATAGACCTCGAAAATGAGTGAACCAAACGAACAGAAGCTACCGTCGGTACGAAAGAATACAATTATTGTTGACTTCAGACAGTGCAAAATACGACCTTCGATACGAGAACTTGAAGGTTTGCTTAAGGAGCAAATGAATCTTGACATTAAACGTGTGCATTTACTCCAATGCAATAAGACCAATAATGTTGTTTATATCCAGATCTATAAAGAGTTGGATGCAATTCAATACGCTAAAGACAATAATAATGTGCACTATGTGGAGCATGAAAATATCAAGTACATATCCAGTATATATGGAAGATAGTGCTATAGAAGTGCGTGTGCATGATCTTCCCTCAAGCGTCAACGGTTCTTATATTCGCAAAACTATGTCCCAATACGGAGAGATTCTCTCTATCGAAGATGAAAGGTGGAGGAATTTTTTCCCCGTTATTCTAAATGTGACATTCGGTCAGGATACAAGAATACCGTGCAAATCACTTGTTACCTATGACAATCAGATGGCCACATGTCAATATTGCCAAAAAGCTGTTCACTACGGTAAGCCATGTGATAAACCGGACAAGGAGACAACTATACCAAAGGACAACGGTGCTTCCTTCACATCAACCCCAAGCAACCCCAGTACACCTGTGACAGTCACCAACAACAGTGAAGCACCCTCTTCAACGAAACCATCCAACGTATCCCCTATAGAACAAAGTACACCAGCTGCAGTTAACAGCTTACCATACAACCAACCAGCAACTGCAAACAATGTACAACAAAGCGCATCTACAGCAACCAGCAACGAAATCAACAACAATACCACCGATGCAGCAATGGATGACGAGACGAACCACGAACGAAGTGCCCCTCTATCCTCGCAGGAGGAAAATGGAAGCTCCTCTCCCCCTAGAAAAAGGGTGACAACGAGATCCAATACAAAAAAAATCTTTTATTTAAAAACTCAGCTAAATCGGCCACGTAAAGCTTGTACGCAAATAGGCCTGAATAAAATATCTTTTAAATAAAAAAAAAGCCTCTAGATGGCACAATACCAAATTTCATGACAATCTATCCACTAGTGTTTGAAGAACAGCTGATCGTGTCAAACGAGTTCTAGTTTTCATGAAACTATGGAAAAAGGCGAGTTTCGTGACCTGATAAAACAGTAACGGTGAACCATCTCCCGTATTCTCCAGACCTGGCACTCAGCGACTATTATCTACTTCCAAACCTGAAAAGGTTTCTTCTCTCTTCTTCTTCGTCGTATTCTGAGGTCGTTGCAGAAACTGAAGCCTATTTTGAATGGAGATTATACTGAAGAAGAAAAAAGTTTTCACGGTAAAAAATCGACTTTTGCTTTGTTAGGCCCAAGACTTCTCATTCCACATAGTAAATTTTTTGAGATCAATATATTTGAGAATCAAAAATTAATTATTTTGCTGTTGATATTATATAATAATCAAGTATTTTGATTTATTTTTACATGTTGAAGAAAGTAATTGCGTAATGGGCTGAATATTTTTGACACAGGTTTACGCCGTTCTTGTAAAATTCATTCATTCAACGAATTACGTTTTTTTTATAATTTGAGCCATGCGTGGATTTACATAACTTGTGAATTTCATAATTTCTTTCTGCACGGTATAGCCGAATTCGATTCGAATAGCCTACAAATTAGAATAGTTTAGAACCAAAGTAAAAAAAAATTGCACTCTTTAACAACAACTCGAAATTCTAAACACTCATCATCTTGTAATTCCTGAAACGGGAGTTGGATCAAGGAACAATTCTGAAATCCCGCATGAAACCGATAGACCCTTTATTTGAACCTAAGTTGGTGAAAATTATTCAAGCCAGCTCTGGGAAAACTTTGCTTTCGGTTTGTTCGTCCATCTACTGATAGTTACTTCCGATTGAAATAGCTTTGAGTAGTTTCCAAAAACAAATCACATTTTTGTATCGTCGCTTTAAGTTTTTCACTCTCCCTGTAATTTCGAAACCGGAAGTTGAATCCGAATGAAATTCTGGAATTTATGGGACTATGATACCTTTCATTTGAATCTAGGTGAAAATCGGTCTATCAAGATGAAATCCAGGAACTTTGTATGGAACCAGAAGATCTTTCATTTGAATATAAACTTGTGAAAACCCAATTTATTTATTTGTTATTGCTGGGTCTTGTGATTTTTTTTTCATTACTGGGTGTTGTTGGCGAATTTTGTTCTTTTGAGAGAGGCGCTCTTGTTGTCATACTACTTTGATTAAAAAGTGCCCGGAATCACCACCGTGTGGCGCTCTCAGTCACCCGACTAGACTTTTCATTTTTTTATGTTGCCACATCTGTCATTGACATTCTATCAAATTTTCAGTTTGATACCTGGACATTTGTAAAAGTTACGCTGTATTGAGTACATCTGCGATTGTGCGTGTCCTCGATTTTGCACAATTTTCTAAATGGAATTGAATTTGCAACAACGAGTTTGCATTAAATTTTGCGTTAAAAACGGTTTCAATGGTTCGACGACATTGCAAATGTTAGAAGCGTGTTTCGAAAACGATATTCTGAAGTAAACAGTAGTTTATCAGTGGCACGAACGTTTCAGAAGTGGCCGTAAGTCTGTGAGTGATGATGAAAGAGTTTTCAGTCGAAAAAGAAGGCGATGCTCACAGTTTTCATTGATTATAAGGGTGTTGTGTATGATAAATTCCTTCCACAAGGCCGTCAACAAGGAGTATTATTTGGGTATTATGAGACGTTTGCGTGGATCTTTCACCACGATAACGCACCGTCACACTATGCCATCGTTATCCGTGAGCATTTGGCTAATAAAGAAACGAATACCATTCAGCAACCACCGAATTCACCTGATTCTTTCCTATTCGGTCGACAAAAAAACGGCTCCGTTGAACGCGTTTCAGCACCCGAGATGAGATTATGAAAAAAATCGCAGATGGCTCTGATGGCCATACCGAAAACTAATGTCATTTTCGCTTGAGAAATTGAAACTACCCTGGGTTTCATCAAACGAACACTTTTAACGAACTGTGTTGGTTTCGCACTAAGCAACGGTGGCTTTAGCAAACCTGATATAAAAACCACCCCCTGCTATGGAAGCTGGTTCCTGAAACCGACGCATTTCGTTTTGGTTCATACCATACAATCAAACCACACTAGTGTCAAAAGTTAATTTCTTCAAACCCAATATAAATATAACTCTTGTCTAGTATTCTCTGCAAAACAAGTAATTTGACCTCTTTTTGAATAAGAAAAAAAGTGGTTTGTTATAGTTTGATTATATTCTATCGAAATCATTTTCTTATGTTGGTGCAACCGCATGAAGAAAGATGTGAACACTGCTTAAACACAGCATTTGACAGCGAACTAGAACCAAAAATTTCGGCTTCAAGCCAATTGTATGCAGATGACAATCGCACCACCGGGGTGATAAAAACCAGGTTCAAAACTGACTCGATTTTCAGTTCAACAACGTCAAAAGTAGGTTCAAAACTGGCTTCAAACGAACGGTTTGACAGCAGTAAGAGTGGAAACTGGGTTAGGTTTGGCATCAAGCGAAAACGACATAAATATAGAAAATGTTTCGAGAATATCAAGCGCTAACATAAGTGTGTTGCAGTAGATGAGAAGTACTTTGAAGAAGACAATATCGATTTTGATAAACAATCTTGTATTTTTAATTTTCTGTATAAACTCCGGGAACTTTCTGATCAAGGTAGTGCATCAAATTGAAAGGGGTCATTGTTTCACTTCTCTCGCCCTTGTCCAATGATTAGCCGTCGCAATTGCTTCTTCTTTCGATCTTTTTGTTATTCAATTTCCTAAATATAACATAGCAATAGAGCACTTTTAAGTAGAACGGTGTTGATATATCCTGAAAACAAATCTTATATTAGAGGAAAAATATGATGTGAACAATTTATTAAAACTATTTATAGACCCTCCTTATGCCATTTAGACAATAGAACTGTACAAAAATATGAATTATTGGTTGACAGAATACAAAATGTTGACACATTATTTGAAACTCATTGTAAAAATATCTTAGCAGTGTTCTTTTGAAAAAAAAAAGTTGTTGTTGTTGAGAACGTCAAATTCAACAAAACTTTTCCAATGATATGGACACAATGTGAATGTTATTATTTAATTACATCAGAAAAACAAAATTTTTTTAGGAAAGTAAGTTTTTATTTCTATCAGAAGAATTCCTCATGTACTTTCCAACATGTCGTACCATTTCATTTTTTGATATAATTATCCGGGAATGATCACTCACAATCTTTTTTGCCATATGTTGTCTTCTCACTTCTAACCTGATTTGGATGATAATTACACATCATCGTTCGTGGCATAGTAAACAGCATATTTCGTCCTCCAACACTAAACGATACTTATTCAATCTATCATAAAAGTTTCTATAATTGCGTGTTTGTCAATTTGCTTTCATTTGGGATATTGGATTTAAATGGAACTATTTACATATGTTATTCGTATAATTCTGATAATAACTACATTTTCTGGCTAGCGCAGATTCTCTTTCTGCGACCTTTCTTCACTTGAATTGTAAGCAGAACACGAAAAAAATCAACTTTGTTCTATGAATAGCCTATTTCGAACAGTTCCGTTTATGTGGCTGTATTTGAATTGCAGAAAAAACATTGGATGAACTGGCTTTTTCGAATAAATCTGATTTTAATAACGTAAAAAAACACCTAAATCGGCTACTATAGAGATGCCAATACACTTTATTCCCCTACCACTTTCTAAAGTCTAGTTGAAATGAAACAGTAAGTTGGTAAGTTCTCCAATATAAATTAAGTTGATGTTTACAGACGGTTTTGAATTTGTCATGAAATTCGGATGTTCAGAACAATCATTGAATCTTCCAGAATTTTTCTTTTTATTGAATATCTATGAACTTCTCAGAAAGACTAATTATTCATTTATTGATGGAAAACTCCATCAAAAGCTTGAATAATAATGAAAAAATGACGAATAAATATGTATCATCTCACCGCAACTGACAGATGGATTCAGTGGGATTTTATCAAAATTGAACAGTAATGTTTAAGTTTATGGTTGACAATAACTAAATTCTGTATATTCCACAAGTGAAAAAGTAAGTAACGTGAAAGTTTCATTCCTAGTAATTTATAATGAATTAATGAATCTAATTACGGCCCGTGCGCAGTGGGGAGGGAGAGGGGGTTCTGGGGGTTTTAAAATTAACCCCCCCCCCCCCTGGGAATTTTTTCAACATTAAGTTCCATCACAGAGAACAGACATCACAGACAAGTAGAGATTTCAATATGTGTAAGAAATTGACGGGTGTTTTAAAAAGCAATCACCAAGTAGCAATTCTCCTGTAGAGACGCTTTGAGCAGTCCAGTAATCCTGTATGGGCTCTTGCGTTCGAGCTTTCATACAATGGTAATTCATGCGTACAGAGTAGTGCGCACCGGTGATTTTTACTTATATGCTTTACACAGCTTTATTGAAAAAGTTTGTACTAGCTTGGATGTCTGTTCTCTGTGGTTCCATGAACAATAGAGAGCTTATTATATTAAAGTGCCAATAACTTGACAATTCATACTTTGTTCTCAGAATTTGTTTTATATTGTCAATATTGTGAATGATGGATTTTTCTATCAAATTTTTGCGACTTCCACAACTTTTGAATCCCCCTTCCCTCGAATCTCCATCCCCCTTGAAAGTCCCCTTGAATGGCTCCTGCGCACGGACCTGATGTTAAGTTAAATAATCGAGGATTGAGACACTTTTTGAACAAACTTGTACGACCATTCACCGAAGTAAAATAAATTCTCTACTCGGGAAAAGGTTCGACTATATGCAGAAATTGCAGTAAGCCTGTTGATCGTATATTTATCGTTCGTTGTGAAACGCGGAAGTCGATTTCGCCGTTGATAGTTGTCGCCACTATCGCTGCTGGTTTGCTTCGTAGTTCCAGGGTGTCAAGACCGAACCGGCAACATCGATCAGAGTACGGAGGCAGATCCGAAAGGATTGGTCTATGCCGCTTTTTTCTTCCATCCGCGAAATGCAGATCGAGGTGAAATCAAGTAGGTTTGTGCTAACGGATCGTGTATGGTAATGTGCATAAAAAATCAATAGTTTTTTTTATTAGTGTGTTCTACACTGAGGTTCCGTAACGGAAGATTTTTTTAATAATCGTAGTTCTATTAAGCAATAAAATGGTATAAAAATTACTAAATTAATGATTCATTTTTACAATAACATTCACAATCTCTTTGGCATGTTCTATTCAAATAGAATATGTGTAAGTAAACGATAAAGTTTAAGATAACAATTTTAAGGTAAACCCAGACAGCCCTGATGATTGTATTATACTTGGATTTAAATTTTTAAAAACATTTTATTCATATTTTTGAATTAACTAATAACTAAACTAAAGTAAAGTAACGCATTAGACTGTATGTTAAAACTGAATGTATAAGCATAGCGACGACATCTCATTGATAATGTTGGCAATAACATGTCATATCATTGGATTTGACAGGTCGTTTGCACGTTTAGAACGACACTGACAAATAATATTTCTTTCAATCGAACAGCTGTCGTTACTCTCATTATAAACTCAAGATTAATCAGTATAATGATGGAATGTTTGGCAAACACGCCCAAGCAAACATAAAAATTTGAATGACGGAACAAAACTACGAACAATAAGTGATGATGATTAAATGTTCCCAGCATTATGGGAAAAAATACCGCACAAAGCAATTTATACTCCAACATCTGAAATCTGTGTGATATGTACTACATTGAATTACCCGGCCGACTCGTGGATGTATTCGAAATAGGTATCATATTTATGAACAAAAACAACTGCCTCGGTGTTTAGTACGTTTGATTGTCGCTAATGAGCTATACACGCAAGTTGGGAGAATGTCCCTAATGCTTTCTACTTTAAAGTTTAGGATCTAGCCATAGGAATTGGACGTTTTACCACTTGTTGACCTTTTTAGTTCTAGCTATCATGTTAGCTCCTTCCAAAACTTATGTCTCTTTTATTCTGTTTCCTGCGATTTCATTAGGTACAGCAAAAAATAAGGCAAGCAATTTATTGTTTCTTAAAAAATTATCTCACTTTGAAATAATCTGTCGCACTATGATTATGGAATGTTGCAATTCTTTGCTACTGGTATTGGCTGGATTAATTCGTTTCATACTAGTCTTCCACAAAAAATGGAAAACTTTGTTCAGTACTTTGTCGTAATTAAATACTCTCGTTTTATTTCGCTTAACGTGAAATAATATTTCAAAGCTTTACACGTTCATCGATGTTTACTTTAACAATCGTTAAAATTGCACAAGTTTCATCACGTCTATATTAAAATGATAGCATTTGACTGAAAACTTCTATAGCACATGGCGCTTACGCTGGCTATGGATTCTAAATTAACTATTCATAAGTTTTCAATTGTCTACTGAATACTCTCCTTAACCTATTATTTCCGGGTGCAATTGTACATTTGTGCATTTTTTCTATTTGTTCTTATACCAACGCTCAAAGCTAAAGCAGATTGATAGCTGTTGTCAGCCTTTCTTTCCTAATGCTGTCATTTATGTACACAATTTCGAAGGTACGGCCCGCTTAGCTGTTATTTCTGCTACAATGTTACCACCGATTTCTCAGCTACAGACCTATTGATTCGAGGAATTGGCTCGCTTGTATTTAAATTTTGGCGCATTACCAGACTATGCCATTAAATTTCGTCGGGAACTGTAATCCAACTTTAGATTTCAATCCGTTTGTCTAACGACTGACATTTGGCGGAATTAGGAAAAGGATTTGCTCTCGATGTTTTCTTTTTCGAACGCTTTACACGTGGACAAGCCGATAAACTTCATTTTACATCACCATTAGGATAAAATTCATTCACCAAGCCTTGGTGGTGTTACATTCCTTCTGTTCTCCAACTTCGCAGTCGATTCATAGCGTACAGAACCATTGCATGGCTGGTACTACGATCCTACTGATACTAAAAATCCTTCAGATCGATGCTCGAACATACGACAACTGGCCTGTAAAGACCAGCGCCGTATGCATTGAACTGCCAACCTGCGAAGTTCGTTCACCAATGAATATTAAATTAGATTATATCTTGGACTGATGTATTAAAATTTAACATTAAATATACATTCTTTGAAAAAACCGATCAAAATTATAGAAATTTCCTGTGGTGATAATAATAATCCAATTTGATGACCAAATGCATCGTTACGGAAAGCAAAATAGATCTCAGCTAACTCTTTTTAAAATAACTACGAACGTCGAATCCGTTAGAATTAGATCGGAAAGTTATTGAATGACACGATAATATTCAATTTAAAATTAACGGGTAATACAGGGTCCGGCACTCGAAGTGTAACCAATTAAAAAGGCCATAAATTCAGTTTGGAAAATTATTTTTACTAAATTCAAAGAAAAAAATATGTAAAAATAATACAAAATTCTGAATCAATTCACTTTTGCTCGATATGACCACCTTTTGCCTTGACTTGATGACTTGAGAGAGCGAAGGAGTTGCTTCGTTTGGCCGAAAGCGGTCAATTTCCGAACATTGTATTTTCTGACGAGAAAATTTTTCCAATTGAGCAATTCGTAAACTCTCAAAACGATAGGGTTTACTTGACCGACCGTTCATACGAGAATTTGAGTCATCGATTGACCACCAGGAGGCAGCACCCGCAACAGATAATGGTTTGGGCCGCTGTAACCGCAGATGGGCGCTCTCCAATCGTTTTCATCGAGCCTGGTGTCAAGGTAAATGCGACATATTATCGGGAAAGTATTCTGGAGGTTGCTTTGAAGCCGTGGGCAGACAAACATCTCGGTGGCAGACCATGGACGTTTCAGCAGGAATCAGCACCGTCTCACAAAGCTCGAGTGAACCAAGAATGGCTGAAAAACAACGTTCCGAACTTCATCACGTCCACACAATGGCTCTCGAATTCACCAGATGCGAATCCAATGGATTATTCTCTTTGGGCCATTTTGGAGAGCAAAGTCCGAACTAAAAGATACGCCAGTCTCGAGGCGCTGAAAAAAGTTATTGTCCGCGAGTGGGCCAAAATACCAGCAAGTCACATTCGGCCAAACGAAGCAACTCCTTCGCTCTCTCAAGTCATCAAGTCAAGGCAAAAGGTGGTCATATCGAGCAAAAGTGAATTGATTCTGAATTTTGTATTATTTTTACACATTTTGTACTTTGAATTAAGTAAAAGTAATTTTCCAAACTGAATTTATGGCCTTTTTAATTGGTTACACTTCGAGTGCCGGACCCTGTAATTGCAACGCGTACTTCTGGCTGGAATTTTCTTCACACTGGACAGCAATGAACCAAACTTTGCACAGCTCTTCTTTGAAGTGTATTACTTGCATGTAAGTGAATTTCGTATCTATGTGTTTCTCTGCAGCATTAGTCGAGGCAATCCTCAAACCTGATAAAAACTCAGCAGAAACATCAAGTTATCGACCAATAAGCTTATTTTCTTCTATCAGTAAACTTTTTGAAAAAATTATCTTGTTGAGAATGATGTCTCATATAAATGAGAATTCATTTTTTTACCAGAGCAGTTTGGATTTCGTCATGAACATTCAACTACTCATCAACTTGTAAGAGTTACGAACATTATAAAAGCAAATAAATCTTCTGGATTATCCACTGGAGTTGCTCTTCTAGACATAGAAAAAGCATTCGACAGTGTTTGGCACAAAGGTTTAATAGCAAAAATGTCTGATTTCCAGTTTCCTATTTATTTGATCAAAATGATTCAAAACTATTTAACTGATCGTACTCTTCAGGTTAGCTATCAGAATTATAAATCTAAATTGCTACCCGTACGAGCCGGTGTTCCGCCGGGTTCGAGCGTAGCTCCAATCTTGTATAATATTTCCACTTCTGTTCTTCCAAATCTACCCGTTGGTTGTCAGAAATCGCTATTATGTGACGACACAAGTCTGTTAGCCACAGGTAGAAATCTAAGAGTGATCTGCAGTCGCCTAATATTTTCAGTGATTATCTGTCAAACTGGAAAATTAAGCCAAATGCAGCAAAAACGCAATCAATTATCTTTCCTCATAAGTCAAGAGCTTCTTTTCCTAAACCAAACAATAATCACATTCTCAAATTGAATGGCTTGGAATTGACATGGTCTGGTCAAGCCAAATTTTTAGGTTTAACGTATGACAAAAAACTCACTTTCAAGGATCACACTGAAGGAATCCAGGCAAAGTTTAATAAATATATTAAATGTTTATATCCTCTTATAAACAGAAATTCCAAGCTCTGTCTAAAAAACAAATTGTTAGTTTATAAACAAATTTTCAGACCAGCCATGCTTTATGCAGTACCAATTTGGTCAAGTTGTTGTTCCACCAGGAAGGAACCGGAAGGAAAATTCTGAAAATGATTTTGAAACGTCCTCCCTGGTTTAGTACAAATGAGTTACACAGACTCACAAATATAGAACCATTAGATTTAATGTCACATAATATTATAAGCAAATTCCGACAAAAATCGATGCAATCTTCAATTGAATCGATTCGCTCTCTGTATTAGTTAGTAAGTTAGTATATAAGTTCCTTTTCCCCATTACACAATAAAAGTAAGTTTAGAATGATGTCCTTATGGTAACAACCAAATCATATATATATATATATATATATATATATATATATATATATATATATATATATATATATATATATATATATATATATATATATATATATATATATATATATATATATATATATATATATATATATATATATATATATATATATATATATATATATATATATATATATATATATATAATAGGGCTGAAAAGTCACCACTTGTGGATGAACACCCATGTCCCGGGTTGGCGGTTCAATGCATAGGACGCTGGTCTTACAAGCCAGTTGTCGTATGTTCGAGCCCCGACCTGGAAGGATTCTTAGTGTCAGTAGAATCCATAGTACTAGCCATGCAATGATTCTGTACACTAAGAATCGGCTGCGAAGTCTGTTGAAACAGAAAGGCCAAATTCCACAAAAGAAATGTAATGCCAAGACTTTGCTTTTGGCTGAACACCCAATTTAAATCTTTATAATTTAATTGTAACTCATATTCCAATAAATAGTTATTAAAAAAAAATTGGTCGAGGTAAGTCAAGTGAAGGCGCGTGGCAAAAAAGTATACGTTCACATGAAATATCCGAAGCTGTCCCATCGCACTTTTGGAAAAAAATGCGATATATCTGTAATTCAACCATTTCAAAAGAACCTCAAGGAATTGCTGACTTTGTTTCACAAAAGTGAAACAGAAAGGAAATTAAGAGTAACTTATGTTAATTTAATAAGAAAATCTCAACAATTTCTCAAATAATATTACCAAAACATTAAATGTTTCGCCAAGTTCCTTTCGGAAGATCCGGAATAAAGTCAGAGTTGAATTATATGCAAGCAGCCGCTGCTGACCCGTCTCAGAGATCTGGATGCGGAAATTTTAACCATATTGACCACTATCTAATAACAGGATAAGAATTTTCATCGGAAAAGATAAATTCGAGGTAGATGATTATTTTGAAAAAGAAGAAAATGTTGAAGCATCGAAATATCTCATTTGAAAAGATATTTGCACCAGCGGAAATCGAAATTAAATATTCGTGACATGATTAAAATCCGAAGACCGAATCATTCCGAAAACGTCCTTTGTCTGTTTTGGCGCTTTACAAAAAAAAAGAACACTATTCTGTTCTAAATTAGCTTCATACCACTAAAAATCCGAAGACCGAATCATTCCGAATACGTCTTTTGTCTTTTTTCACGCTTTACAATAAAAAGAACACTATTTTGCTCGAAATTAGCTTCATACCTTTAAAAATATAAGGAATACATTTTGTTCCCAAGGACACCCATTCTTCAGACTGCCCTGGATAAAACCTATAGCACTATGGCGAAGCTGGATTTAATTTGTTTCAACTCAGCCTAATACATGTAGCAAGGTGTCTTGCAGATTAAGTTTTATCCGATAAATACAAATTCTATTGTAAATTGAATGCAGTAATTGCGTATACACCGTTATTTTTTTTTTATTTCAGATCCATATTCATTCACATATTTGAAACATGAAACTGAGTGTAATGTTTGTAAAGCTCGCAACAAATTTCGCCTCAATTCGGTACGTTAATAGGTAATTACAGTTTCAATGTTATCTAAATCAGTGTATCTCAATTCAGTTAAACACTGGCAGCGATTTTCTATTAAACTTTTTATTCAAGTTATGTATAATAAAAAAACTTGTTTTAATCCACCTAGTGGTGTAATGATGCCTTTCTCATGTACATATAATATTGTGGTATTCTATTAAAAAATTTTCTCTTCGATTTTTGAAAGAAACTAAGTGATTGTTTATGCATAACATACAGAATAAAACACTGCTTTGATTGCGTAAGCCATCCTTAAGAGAACGACACTTCCGGCACCGGAACCTAAAAACCGGTATAATCGAAGTCGGTTCGTACTGCCACCAACTAACATGACACACAAACTCTTCTAGTACGCACCCTATAACTCAGGATTCGAAATTCGGATCCGGATGAAATTCAGGGATTCTGTATGAGACCGGAAGACCTTTCATTTGAATCTAAGTTTGTGGAAATCGGTCAAACCATCGCTGAGAAAAGTGAGTGAGATCCATTTTGGTATATATGACCACTATTTCCGGTACTTCCGGAACCGGATACCGGGAGCCAGGATAGCCGGAATCGGTTTCTTTAGGTGCCTACTGATAATGACTATCGATTTGTGTAGTTTTGGGACCAGTTTAGAAAAATTTTTACGTTTTTTGTTTCGCCGGTTTAAGTGACGGTGTACAATATTGAACACACTTTACCCTATAATTCCGGAACCGGACGTCGAATCCGGATGAAATTCAGGAATTCCGTATGGGACCACGAGACCTTTCATTTGAATCTAAGTTTGTGGAAATCGGTCAAACCATCGCTGAGAAAAGTGAGTGAGATCCATTTTGGTATATATGACCACTATTTCCGGTACTTCCGGAACCGGATACCGGGAACCAGGATAGCCGGAATCGGTTTCTTTAGTTGCCTACTGATAATGACTATCGATTTGTGTAGTTTTGAGACCAGTTTAGAAAAATTTTTACGTTTTTTGTTTCGCCGGTTTAAGTGACGGTGTACAATATTGAACACACTTTACCCTATAATTCCGGAACCGGACGTCGAATCCGGATGAAATTCAGGAATTCCGTATAGGACCACGAGACCTTTCATTTGAATCTAAGTTTGTGGAAATCGGTCAAACCATCGCTGAGAAAAGTGAGTGAGATCCATTTTGGAATATATGACCACTATTTCCGGTACTTCCGGAACCAGATACCGGGAACCAGGATAGCCGCAATCGGTTTGTTTAGTTGCCTACTGATAATGACTATCGATTTGTGTAGTTTTGAGACCAGTTTAGAAAAAATTTTACGTTTTTTGTTTCGCCGGTTTAAGTAACGGTGTACAATATTGAACACACTTTACCCTATAATTCCGGAACCGGACGTCGGATCCGGATGAAATTCAGAAATTCCGTATGGGACCACGAGACCTTTCATTTGAATCTAAGTTTGTGGAAATCGGTCAAACCATCGCTGAGAAAAGTGAGTGAGATCCATTTTGGAATATATGACCACTATTTCCGGTACTTCCGGAACCGGATACCGGGAACCAGGATAGCCGCAATCGGTTTGTTTAGTTGCCTACTGATAATGACTATCAATTTGTGTAGTTTTGAGACCAGTTTAGAAAAAATTTTACGTTTTTTGTTTCGCCGGTTTAAGTAACGGTGTACAATATTGAACACACTTTACCCTATAATTCCGGAACCGGAAGTCGGATCCGGATGAAATTCAGAAATTCCGTATGGGACCACGAGACCTTTCATTTGAATCCTAGTTTGTCAAAATCGGTTCAGCCATCTCCGAGAAAACCTAGTGAGATTATTTGACACATACACACACACACACACACACACACACACACACACACACACACACACACACACACACACACACACACACACACACACACACACACACACACACACACACACACACACACACACACACACACACACACACACACACACACACACACACACACACACACACACACACACGCAGACATTGCTCAGCTCGATGAACTGAGTCGAATGGTATATGACACTTGGCCCTCCGGGCCAATTTTCACTGGTCGGTTTTTCAAGTGATTGCATAACCTTTCTATATGAGAAAGGCAAAACCGTTGATTGACACGTCGACTGATTTTCACCTGTGTTTCTTTCGTTTATCATTATGTAAATAATATATGAAATTAGTTCATAAAAACCTGTCTTAATTCCCCCTACTGGTGTGATGATGCCTTTCTCATATCACTCATATTATTCATATTATCATCATTGTTTCTTCGAAACAATTTTCTTTGCTTTTTAGATGAAAACAAAGAAGTTTGTTTCTGCATCAACTAGTGCAACCTATTAAGTGAAACAGTTCCACTATTTCCGATACTTCTGGAATCAGCTTAGTCGGACTAGCTTTGTTAGGTCTTCTACTGAAATTGACTATTGATAGGAATAATTTTGAGACTTGTAGTTTTGAGCGGCGGTATACAATTTTTATTACTCTTCACCCTGTAATTCCGGAACCGGATCCGAATAAAATTCAGGAGTTTTGTAAGAGACCGTAGAACTTAAGTTTGTGAAAATTAGTCACACCATCTCTGAAGAAAGTGACTCAGAAGTTTGAAATAGTTACCCTCTAATTCTAGAACCGGAAGTCGAATTTGAATAAAACTCATAAACTTTGCATGGGACTACAAGACCATCCATTTGAATCTAGAACCGTTTTCGTTTTAGAACCTACACGCGGGCGACTCTGACTCCGAGTAAAACGAACACGTAGTACGCGCCCTGAACAACTCATGAAAAAAAGAAAAAATAAATAAACTCGCATGGATGTTGTGGTGCGACTCGAGAAAATTTTCAGAGCGAAACTACGCGATTGGAGTCCGATCTAGAGCCACCCCAGGTTGCTAAAACAAACATCTCAAAAGTTGTTTGGGCGACTCTGGGTCACCTCTCAGGCTGCTCTGAACAATAAACGAAAACAGTATAAGTTTGCTAAAATCGGTTCAACCATCTCTGAGAAAAGTAAAAGCACATATTTTCAATTTTGTGCGCATATCACCTCGTAATTCCGGAACCGGAAGTCAGATTCGAATTAAATCCAGGAATTTTTTATGGACTACAAGACCTTTCACTTGAATTTAATTTCGGTTTGTTATAATCGGTCAAGCCGTCTCTGTAAAAATTGAGTGAACAAAAATGTTACATACTCACACACATACAGATATTTTGCGCACTCGACGAACTGATTTGAATGGTATATGACCGAGTTTCAAAAGTTGATTATAAAAGTGATTGCATAATATTTCTATATAAGAAAGGCTAAAAGATCTATTACCCCTTCTTTCCATATTTAAAAAAAGAGTAGTAAATTTTTTTCCAGACAGGAAAAAGCGCTGAGCCTTCTTTAATAACGAAGAAGATCAACGATTCTGTACTTACAAAGACCTACAAATCGAATACAATAAACTATTTTTACTTTTTCTGTCGAAATAAGCGTTTCTTCTACTGGAAACATCAATGGAGATTTTTTTTATATTTTTGCTCTCATTAACTCCGCCTTATTGGGTGTGAATGTGTAATACAACTTTACTTGCGTACACGACGAAATTCAATTATACGGAGTGACCAATCGATCCCAAAAACCTCTTCTTAATCCCCCTAGTGATGTGATAATGCCTTTCTCCTCAAACAGTATCATTAAAAAATATTTTTTAACTAGGATAAATTCTTACATGAATTCGGGTTGATTTTTGGCACAAATTCTTATAGGTTAATTCGCGTTGTTCAAAAGATCGCTTACATTGCATATCCGACAACATTCTCGAGACGACAAGTCGACCGTCCCACGACAAAAGGGCCTAACTGCAAATGATAGTTTCTCTTTGTTTATTTTCTCTTCCATGATTTACCGAACTGATTTTATATTTGACGATTTACTCTTCGCAAAACTTTCAAGGTAAAACTACAAGCTTTCGATTCATATTGAAAACTTTAGAGAATTTGCAATAATGGCTCCGTAATAATCAAAAGAGAAAGTAAACAAAGAGAGGCTCTCATTTGCAGTTAGGCCCTTTTGTCGTGGGACTATCGAAGTATCAGTTTGAGCTTGTTCACGTGCTGAAAAATGTGCGGATGAAAAAACCGCGATTTGTCGGTACGTTCCTTTAACGATTATATCTCCGGTTATGGAAGTATCTGCACTTTGACAATCGAAGTTGTTCAACGATCCAATAGTACTTTTCAAATGAGCCAAGGATTGTTGAAATCGGATCAGCCATCTGTGAGAAAATTTAGCTTTGGAGAAAAAATGCGTTTTATCGGTTGTGTCACTTATACCATTACATCTCCGGAAGTGACGGTCAATTGATCTGCGAACTTAATTCGCAGTACAAAAGTAGCTTTTAAATGAACCTAAGTGGAAACAGGTTCAGCTGTCTCCGGGTTGGCGGTTCAATGCATAGGGCGCTGGTCTTTACAACCCAGTTGTCGTATGTTCGAGTCCCGACCTGGAAGGATTCGTAGTGTCAGTAGAATCGTAGCACCAGCCATGCAATGGTTCTGTACACTCTGAATCGGCTGCGAAGTCTGTTGAAACAGAAGGTCAAATTCCGCTACAGGAATGTAATATCAAGGCTTTGTCTCCGAAAAAATACTTATACCATCATCTCCGGAACCGAAAGTGATAACCAATTGATTTGAACTTTTGATTAACATCCCAAGAGTAGCTTTCAAATGAGAACAGGTAAAATCGGTTCAGCAATTTTCGATAAAATTGTGCGAAGAGAAAAACAGACATTTTCCTATCTCGTCGAGCTGATTCGAATGGTAAACTAAGGATCACCGGAGCTACGACCAAATGTCATTTTTCAGCCATTTTTATTGCCTTTCTATAGAGAAATTCAAAATAACGCAAACCACATTTTGATTTAATTTTCGTTATCCTGAAAGAGATTTCACCCATGGTTCGGGTAACTTTCTGTCACTATGTGCGCGGGTCGAACGTCAAAAATACTTCAAGATCCAATATATTTCTAACGTAAAAGTGAAGCAAGACTATGTACTCTCGTATGAATTGAAAAACATAGAATCCAAAGACGAAAATCTAATGTGTAACGGAATGCCTATTGGCTTCCTGAACGAAATCCAGCTGTGTGAAAATATGGCGAACCAGGAACGCATGTACTGGTCATACTGCTATTTGTGCAATCATGTGAATTATTGTAATATTCTACTCCGATCTGATCATCGCATCCGACTTGTCCATTCTAGTAATCGTTCACAACGATCAAAGACTAAATTTGCCTCGTTACAGGTAACGTGAGTGTAATTGTCATGTAACTATCATTTACTACCGTGTCACTGCCCGCATCTCTGTAATGACGATCATTGGAACCTTTTTCGTACCCTTCCTCACCTCTGTCACTGTCAGGTCGTACCAAAGCGAATCAAAATATAGCACCGAATTTTTTCGCTAGAAATTCTTTCAGTGGCTGATAGTACTGGTAACGCAGACATATCATCTCTGGCCAGTTCTTCATCGAACTAAACATTTCGGAATCAGATTCAAGTATGTATACGGCCGATACGGCCAACATTACAACGACAAATATGAACGATGGCACAAATGCTTGGATAAGGGAGAACTTTTTCACGTTTTTTGCGTTGTTGCTCGCATTCTGCTGCTGAATAATGGCGGAATTGTTTGCCATACTGTGCATCGCCAGCGATGAAATATGATCGGAAGTGTAGGTTTGGCGGTGGTGCAGATGGGATCCGAGTCTGTTTTCTATCGTGTTAGTGACAAAGCCAGACTCGGACGACGAATGGTCAAACGAGTCACGAAAATAGTAGTCCGACAGGTGGTCATTACTTTCGCCATTGGTTTTGCGTGCTTCCTCCGAAACCGTTTCCAACGTTGGCAGTGGGTTGTCGGGACAGTAAACGGACGAAGCCATGTGATCGTTGCAACCACCCAACGGTTCTGACATTGTAGATCGCGGAAGGCTGCTGTACCCTAAAAAATTAATGCCGGCATTAGAGCTCGTTTGGTCTAATCAGATACTACTTACGTAACTTACGGATTTCGGCCAAATCACCTTGAGGGCTTGAAGGTGTTGCCGGAACACTTTGTGCTTTCCTTTTACTAGGGCTGGTGTTGTTCATTTTTTGTTGACGTAGGGCATTCAATGACTCCGAAAGAATTTCTCTTTCAGTTCGTCCAGAGTACTTGAACTTGGTTCCCCAGGAGAAAAACCCGCCACCGGACATTACAGCCGCATGCTGGCTTGTTGGAAGGCTAAGTAGAAATGTTGTATAAGGCTTATATGTTTTTTTCCGAGTATTTTATCAATCACTTACGTGAAGAATAACATTTGTTCTATGGCACATCGCCAGACGTATCGACAAGCGGATCCCGAAGGACATTTAAAACCTACTGTGTGTTTCTTCTGCGGGATAAAAAGGAACATTTCAATTCTAATCCTTTTAGATAAACAAAGGTAGCATCTACCACTTCACGACGATCGTCCGTATACGCAAGATGAACGATGAACATTTTGCCCTCAAAATTAATTTTGTGCACCTCAGGCCATCGGAAATGCTGGGCTCGCCGTCCTGCGGCAAAGGTACTGATACCAGAAAAGTTGATCCCCAGATACAGCTGCGTACCTCGATGGTCCTTCACCGGATGTGGATCGATGCCATAAGTTTCCAAGCTTCTTGCTATCCCGACGAATTCATCGAGAACAGCGACCGCTTCCTGACCCGGTTCACGCTTCCTATGCAACTCCATCACTTTCTTTTCTAACTGTTCCGATTGCCGCAGTGCAATTTTCATAGAAGACACGTACTCACCGGTATGTGCTTCGGCATCGAAATCACCCAGCTCATCTGGAAATAGATGATTAAATCCAGCAATTTATAAAATTTATCTGATAAGCGATCATAACAAAATTGGCCATGACGATAATGAAGTCTAATAATTCACCGAACAATAGAGGGCACAGAACAGATATCTATAACGAAATAAACTCTTAGTTGAACAATGTTGCTCCGCGTTAAAACGTACTGGTTTAAAATGGTACATTTTCTCTGTTTAATTTGTTGTTTCTCTACGAAGGTAACACTACAAATCGAGCGTTTTTGACATGTTAAAATATGATTTCTTTACCAGATACACAAATATTATCACGTGGATCTGATGAGGACATGTCGCGAGGGTGTTATTTACCCAATCAACTCATTCAATTACTCCTTTCGTAGCATAAGAAGTTTAGTTCTGATGAACAGTACTCTCGAGGTGACCGAGGACATCCCAGGACCACTGAAAGTAATAAACTTATTTGCTGTAGAAATGTGTGCGTATGATAGAAAAGGTTTACACTTTCAGCATACCGTTACAATTCGTCGTTGTTCAATGGATTTTTTATTATGTGAATATTTTGGTGAGACAATACAAGACGATCTCTGCCCATCGTTTGGCGAACCATCCTATATCGATGCGTTGTTCGGTTCGAGTAACAAGAAACTCAGTTGTCCTGTCAAGAAAGTGAATCTTGTTCTTTAAAATATTTATTGTTTACTATAAGTTTATACATTTCAGGGAACCTATTATTTTACCAACGTAAAATTAAATATCAGCAAACTACTTTCAATTCCAGTTGAAAATTTTCGATGGAGTACAAGAACCACAATTGAGCAAATCGAAAGTAAACGCATTGTTTACTGCATTGTAGGAAATTCTCGAGTAAAGCGATCTCGAGGTAAACAAACTGTGTCGTCCTGAAGTTATTATTTAGATGCACAAACATCCATATAATATATATTAAAAAGTAATCTGTTCGATTTATTTTAATGTTATATATGATTAATAGATTAAATTGCTAAGATTTGCACACTGCAAAATCTAGCCATAGTTTATTACACACATGTTTTTTTTTTATTTGTCAACATTTACGGTTTGCTGACACAAAAGCATTGTTCTGAAAATGGAGTCGAAAGAAAGTCGAAATCCCTCGTTCGACTGTAAGTATTGTTTTAAAAAATTTAAATCAACAAGATTCTATAAGTATGACTAGCAAAATAAATTATTCCACTGATGAGCAATCCCAAGCTGGTAACCAAACTCATCAAAATGTTTTTTTATTTGAGAATTTTTCGAGTTTCCATTTGTTAATTCTGACATAAATATGTCTTACTTTACTATTGGGTGTAGCATAATCACAGAATTTTAGTCGGTCTGGATGCAAAATTATACAGTTTTATTAATTCCATCCAGAATCAGAATTTATATTCTTGACCAAAAATCCAGTTACTGATCCAGAATTTAGGTTCCGCATCCAGAATCAGAATCCAAACCCAGAGCTCAGGTTTAAGCTTCAGGTCCTGAATTTAGGAAATGCGCATTCAAGAAAAGTTGCATCAACGTTGTGAAACATCAAATTAATTTAATAAATCGGTTATTTTTAGACCCAGTAAATTACAGCGTTATTTTTTTTAAACCAGGCTTGCGTTCGTCAGATACCAGCAAAAAAAACAGTTGAAAGATTTGCTGTGTGCGCCGCATAAAAAGTGGCAATTATTTACAACATTATTCAACAGAATATACTAATATGTTGGTTTTCTAAGAGGCGTACTTCAGGATTGCTGTACAGTCTCAGCTCTGGATACGAGTGAAAGCTTACACAATTCCCACAACAATCAATTAATAACAACGATTTTCGATATTCTGAAGCGTGTCAGATTTATTCGAATTCATGTCACCCAGTTATGTCTATTACATTACCCAAGTAGCACACGTTATTACACTTCAATGACAGTAACTTATATGACACAAATTCATGGAACAAGTTGAAGACTTTGCAACGTGCATTATAACTGCTATGTAACCTGAAAAGCGTAAGAGGCGGAGCTTGTGCGACTTACAAAGGGTTGCCAAACAACTTCTCAATAAAGAATATTTGATTTGATTCAGCGCGCACATCAGTCACAATGAAACAGAAAATATAAGTTTGTGCCAAATTACAATTTGTTGATGTTTTTCCCATTCAACATTTACGGCCAAAAATTGGCATCCGATAATGAGACGTGATATATAGAATTCAATATTTTTTAAACTCACTATATCTACTCAAAATTTAAGTGCTATTCGATATTTATGGTGAAGTTGATCATTGTACTTATTGAAAACGTGCGCGCTTTCGATATTTTGGGTTTCAGAACATCGCATACAAAATAATATTCATATTTTTATTCCCGTCATATGAAATTTACTGCTAAGAAGTCGAAATGCGTTCAGATATTAGAGTGTTTTATGATTAATATTAGTTTTTCATATACCAAAGTTAAGACAGTTGACCAATCGCAATAATTAAAAATTGCACTTTTTTCAAATTTAATGAATATTTCATTCCCCGTTCATAATGTTTTTCTATGCATACACTGCCGTGACAATGTGTAGAAATATTCTATCTGTTAAGCGAATGTACTTCCCAGAACGAAACAAGTTTCCTTCGCATATGTACCAACAAAAAAAATTAAGAATAAGCGCAGATTTAATTTTAGCCAATTTTTTTAAAATTGAAAGAATTTTCTTCTTATTGATTTAATATTATTGTCCGGGACAATGTACGGAAGCTTTCAACCGACACTGTATATGTATTTCTTTGTTGCATCACAACGAATACGGTAACCGATATGAAATCAATACTTAACTTTGTCTTATAGTGTGTCACTTTGTCATTGTCGTATTTTGTTACGGTGACCAATTGGAGACTAAAAACAGTCAATGCGAGCATGTCGTAAGAGTTAGATTACCGAAAAGTTACTTAGGAACTTATTGTAACTTAGTATGATGAGATGTCAATTCGTGACATTATTTTGACCCCATTGTCACCATCATAATACGACTTGTTTCGTCGTGTTTGTCATGCGACCATTATGCAGCATCTGTTTTGTTTTTATTTTTTATGAACAAGTTACATGGGTTACTTGGGTACCCACTCTACTTCTGAATACCTCTTAGTTTACTATCGAGCACCTTTTCCATATTCACTCTATATAAGAATGAACAGAACTTAATCGTGAATATCGCTTGTTGTATTTAACGTAGCAACATAATTCTTTCCACATACCATCGGAAATATGTTTAGAAATTCAGGATAAAGTAGTATGAGATCACCACAAATATCTTAAAAATGGCGTTAACAGATCACCATGAATTGCTACGCACGGATAAGCCGAAAGCGAAACATAAAAATAAAGTTCACTTAGCAGAAAACACCTGCCCATGCGGTGCCAAAACCCCTAAATAAATCAGTTTTCTAAAATGTCTGGTATGAGCTAGCATAATGGTGAAATTCAGTGCCAAAACTATGCGAGCAAAATTTCAATCGCATTAATTGAACGAATCATCGCACAAAGCGTGTCGTTCAAATACAAAATATTTTTAGTGATTGATCGCAGTGGACTTACGACACGTTCTGTTCGCTAGTAAAACAGTGATGTGCATATCAAATCATATTTATGACTAGGGATGTCGGATATTTTGAATTACACGATTATTCAATAATCGAGTATAATTTCCAAACTAATGGATTAAATTTTATTCGATTATGTGGGTTATTAATCGTTTACTCGATAAAACATTCGATTGTTGTTATTGAATTTTACAAACTATTGGATTAGTTTAATAATCGAATATTAGTTTCAGATTAATCGATTAAAAATTACACGATTATCTGAGTGATTACTCGATTGATGGATCGATATGACGACATCCCTATTTATGGCTTTTTAAACAATTTAGAAGTACTATGACAGTATGAAGCGGAACAGCGGAACTTATTCTGCGATGTGTAGGTCCGTGAACTGATTTCGAATGAATATTTTAACCGAGAAATGGATCTGCTAACTCTATACTAGAGCTTGATTGTTTCAAGCAAATATTGCTTGTTTCAAATCAAAACAAATTTGTTGTTGTCACTACACCAACCAAAATAATCCTTATAATTGCCCCGAATTTATTAACTTTCACGATATTTTTTTTGTGGGTGTACTACTTAGTTTCATCTGGTCTTCGAATGTTACCAAAAAGAAGTATTTGGAGTAAATTAGGTTGAGTAAAGTTTTGGTGAAATATTTTATTAATTT
This sequence comes from Malaya genurostris, assembly GCF_030247185.1. Classification (NCBI taxonomy): domain Eukaryota; kingdom Metazoa; phylum Arthropoda; class Insecta; order Diptera; family Culicidae; genus Malaya; species Malaya genurostris. The sequence goes on along the minus strand of NC_080571.1, from coordinate 225,514,993 downwards.
ATATCTTTCCGTTTTATTTACGTGTAAAACATTTGGTAATTGGTGAATAATATTTTACCATTTCTTATGAATTTAGTAGTTTTGAAATAATTTATTGAAATTGACAAGTAATTTGATATAATATTAATTCCCATCTTGAATTCAGAAAGCCTAGATGGTCATAACAAATTTGTCCCAAAATAACCCAAACTGCCGCGGCGAAATACATGCTAAAGTCGAATGAGTTTGTGAGTAAGTGGATGTATCGTTTTAAAGAGGTGAAAAATGTCGATGACGGCAGCTTGGGTCCTTTTTATGACCTTTTGGGTGCGAGCACAAAAAAACTACTTCGAAGCGTACGCGGTATTCATTTTGAAAAAATGCTTAGATCTAATTGTAAACAATACTCCGCTGATTTATTCTCGCATTGCATGTAGAGCACTACTGCCCTCTGTGTTAAAAAAATCACACCATTCCACTTTACCGATCGCAAGTAATCGTGTCCACGCTCTTATGTAACAGAATGTATATTTGGATTCGTTTATTCCGTATCATAATATTAAAAACTAGATCTGGCGATAATTCGCGATAAGAATTTCACAAAACGATTTATACGCGCACGGGACAAATATCTCCGTAAGGTTAATTCGAGGCATGGAGATTAGAGATGTGCGAAACAGCTCATACTGGTGAGCAGCTCCGAACTGATCAGCTCACTGAAGAGAATCGATTCAATGCATCAGCTCATCAGCTCATTTAGAATGAACTGAAGGTTAGTTTTGAGCGCCGTTTTTCTTGCACCGTATTTCTTGCGTCGTTTTTCTTACTCCGTTTTTCTTACATATGCATGATCAAAATCATTAATGCTTAAAGAACAATGCTATGCGAACTAATTTGTGTCCGAATCATTATTATGTCACATTTGTTGGCATCCCTGAATGTACCTTAGCCTACTGAGTGAGAGGTAAGATTTCTTATTGACAATGGCTCATTCAATCTGTTAAAGGAGGATAGATGCACATTTGGTAGAACGAATGAAAGCACACATTTCTTCTCATTTAGAACTCGCTCTTCAAGAGCCGAAGATCCGTTCAGCTCGTATAACTTGTTTCCACCTTACCAGTGCGGTGAACTGGTGAGCTGCGGTTCTTTTAAAAAGAGCTGTGAGCTGTCAGCTCACTTCAAAGATTCGATTCACTGGAACAGCTCAGGAGCGAATTGCCCATCTCTAATGGAGATTCCGGTATATTTCCTAAAATTTTGAATGTTTCATTGAAACTTTACTTATTTTTAGCTGAACTACGATTTTCCACCATGGAAATTCGCGCAAATTTTTATTGCAGCATTGCAGTTATTCCTTCACGAATTTTCGGACTTTTGATCGAACGCTCTTCATTAAGTTCCGGACAAGTGTTGCATTGCATTTTTTGGACGCTTGAGCCAAATTTTTTTTAACTCCTGCATGTTCCCAGCTGCCTTACCAGTCTCTTATCTCTTATCAGACCCTCTTCACGATTGCCAAGTAACGTTCGATGGGTTGAAGCTGAGGGCATTTTGGTGGATTAATATTTTTCTCAACGAAATGTATACCCTTTCCTGCAAGCCAATTGAGAGTAGTTTTGGCATAGTTAACCGACGTTAAATCCGGCCAAAACAGTGGAGGTGTACTATGCTTCTTATATAAAGGCAGCATTCTCTTCTGGAGACACTTAGATCGATAGATTTCTGTATTTATAGTTCCGGAAGTGTAAAAAATGGTTGTCCACAGGAACATATTGCTTGCCAAACCAGTACCTTTCGACCAAATTTCTCCACTTGAATCGACCTGTCCGCATCGCTCACATCCTCCCCATCGACAACAGTAAAGTGTTGTGGACCTGGAAGGGATTTTGAGTCCTCCTTTACATAAGTCTCATCGTCCATCAAAACGCATGCATCCGGACACTGCAAAAGACGCGAATACAATTTCCGGGCTCTTGTTACTGATCGCTTCTTCTGTTCTACACTTTGTTTCGAGCTTTTCTGCTTCTTGTAGGTCTTCAGGTGATTTCGCCTCTTGATACGCTGGATCATTCCGACACTCGTTCCTGCTTTTTTAGCCAAATCACATATTGACATTTATTTGTTCTTCATGATTAGAGATACCATTTTCAGGTCCAGTTTCGGGTTGGAAGAACCGGGTTTTCTGTCTCTTCCTGGTAGCTCATCCAAAGAATAGTGTTCCCCAAATTTATTAATGATGATTTTAACACTGGCATGATGAATTCCAAACCGCTTCACTATCTTCGCATAGCCTTCTCACTAAGCCATGTGTCCAGAACCTTAATTTTCACTTCCTTTTTCAATACGCGACATTTTCTAAACGCAGAATTTCAACCGCATAAACAAGTAAACAAACGAAAGCTGACAGCCAAACGCGCAGCATGCTGTGATTTAAGCATAAAAAACCATCACAAATCCATGCGTACAACACAAATGTATGTGGATAGCTTATTTTCGATACACTCCTTAATTGCGAAATTTGAAAACTCGAATATTTATTTTATGTTTTAAATATCATTTCAATAAACACCTGAGCATCTCGGCAACAACTTGTATGCATGAACACCAATAATTTCGATAATTTTTCCTACCAAAAACGACTCGAAAATGTTCCATGCGCATGAAACAATTCCGACATTATCGATTGTTTGACAATTTCTCGAGATAATTACCGAGCACTTGAATGTTCAAACCCCGACAAGATTTTACCAAGATTATGGAAAAAAGTGTGTTACCATTATTATGATAACTATTCGTACAGCATGCAGACAAAATGAGTATTTTTTTTTGTTTCAATTATAGAGGTTTTAACCAGAAAAACTTTCTGACCCTATGTTCGGGGTAGGGAATCGAACCCAATCGGGAAAATGTGTAATTATATGCGTTTCTGATGAATCAATTATTTTGATTTGTGTGCTGGAGAGGTTATGTAAAAATTCTCGTTTGCGGAATGCGAGCATAAACGACCGGATCATATATTTTTGTGAAGAAGTAGTGGGTAAAATGGTTATATTCATTGCTAAAGTCTTTTCGGAAAATGAAAAACATGAATTAAATGAATACAAAGTTTTATCAAGACCATTTTACGTAATGTATCGCTCCAACAAAATATTAATAACCTTACTGATAACATCTTTCCATTAGCCAAACCCAGAATTAATGAAATACTGGATGATACTAATGGTATGCACTGGGGCGACAAATTGGACATTTCTAAATCAAATCACTATAAAATGATCAGACTTGGTGCTTGGAGTTCAGTTTTGAAATGATAATGCCAAAGCTTTACTTATCATTTGCACTAGTTGCGATCATTTGTGCTTTCTGTAATGTTAAGGTATTACAGTTCACGAATTGAGTAGCTTGAAACTACCATGTGCGAAATTTGTTACTATCAAATTTCTTTTCTTTTCCCAAGGCAGTGAAGTTTTATCAAGTGGACACACATAAGACATGTGATGGTTTCACAAACGGTGCAGTCAAATTCAGCAACTCTCGTTTAGTTGGCAAAAAACAAGCGATTGTAATCTCAGTTACGATGGATGTGTTGAGGAATGTGAAACCACCGATTGCGGTAATTTGAACTATAATAAAAATGTAAATAGCTAAAAATATCATAAATTAATTTCATTTGAAATACTTTCAGTTTACTTTATCAATAAATCGTTGTGATATTGATCAAACCAATTGCAAACACTTTGACACCATTTCTTTCGAAGATATCTGTCCAATGTATAATGAAAATCAACTCGTCAAAGCGCATATAGGATTTTTCTCTCCACCGCTAACATGTCCATTACAAATTGTACGTTGGAAAAATATTTTCATTGAAAAAATATACAATTTTCTTTTCATAATTAGGGGAAATACACAACTACCGAAGGACTGCTTGACATGCGTGTGTTTGATGGATTCTCAATCGGTAATGCACATTGGCAAACGGAACTGAAACTGACTGATGGAACGAACGAAACTGTGCTTTGCATTTGGTCAGAGGTTACGATAAATGAAAAAAGAAATGTGAACGGTAACGCTAGGAACCGTCTTCATAGTTAGTACTTACCCTGCACAATGAGAGCCCCAAGTGCCGCGGCTTCTCCAATCGAACAGTACAACCGTCCGTGTCGTAGATCCCGTTTCAATTGCTGAAATAGCATCACTTTGCCATTACCCGTCAGTCGACAGGGATCGGCAGGATAAAATTTGACTCGGAACGATAGTATGAGGGGTTCCACATCTGCAAATGTATCCATTATTTAGCACCAATAAAAATTTTGAGCAGAAACGACTTATTGAGTATATTTTTATATAATCTATAGTTATGTGTAATTGATGTTCCCTCAAAAAATGGATATAAAATTAGCAAAATTAGAAGACAAATAACATAAAAATCGAATGAAAATATTGTAATTACAATTGTGTACAATTGACCCAACATAACTACCGTTAAATTATTCTTGTCCTATTTAATCAAACAAAACATACTTTAAATTTTTAAACTCGTTTTGGTATTAAAAAAATTTTAAACAAACCAGTTTTTTTATACATGTATTATTTTTTATTATAATATGAGTTAAATTTCAATTGTTAAGATTCAAGTTGGATGTTCAGTGGTCACAAATGATGTCCGAATAGCAATTATCAAATCATATATATTCTACATGACTTGGTTAATATCATTCGGACATTTGTATTCGATATTTTTAGGGATCTGCAATTCTGTTATGAAAATGAAAATTCGTCGAGCAATAACCCTATTTTTGAAGATTTTTCGATACATAAACGAAGAGTTGCGATGTCATCGGCTCAAGTAATATTGCAGCAAAATTAGCGTGCATGCTGGTAGTTAGTACCCGCACGAATGACAAGGTTACAACATCTATTACCGGAAAAATAATATTTCGTGTGCTTTTTCAAAATATTAACTAAAACTCAAAACAAAAGAAATTTATAGTTTCTCTCATTCAAAAAATTACAGCATTCTCCTCAGATTGGGTATCGATTAGAAGTTCCATTGACTGGAAGACGTAAGTTTAGAATACGAACCTTAAATTTGAAGCAGAAATTTCTGTATTCACAGTATTTTGGTCACTTCATATATTTTGGCCCACCTAACAGACTTTAGAGATTTAATCGATGTTAAGTAAATAGTTTTGCATTAATTTGAAGCTGATCACATTAAATTACCTATTGCGGAAGGGTTTCTCAAAGATATTACAACATTTGGTGGATATTTTTACAGACTGGGCAAAAATAAAATCAATCCTAAAGTGGACCAAAATACCTCTGTTACCCTAGAGTACATTAGTGTTGAATTTTGGAATTCGCTGAATAATCCTTTTCGTTCTGATATACAGGCTTACATATGAACTGTGTGTAAAATTTGCTCATTCAGCGTGACGAACACTTGCTGATGTCACCACGATCGACAGCCACCACGATTTGGGTGCCGCTAGTGCTAGATTTTTGTTTTGCTGTTGGTTAAAATGATAAATTTGTTTTTGTTTTATTCCGATCGAATTCTCGTGTGATTTATGCGACATGTAAAATAAGTTGTCTTTAACAGTTAGGGAAAACGTGTGAAAAGTGTTAAAATTGTTGTAGTTGGAATATTTCCCTTACATACAGGAGGATTTTGTTATCGTTCCTGAACGTAGTGGAACATTTTGAAAGATCGTGTAGTAGTGTTTCTAACGTATAGCAAATTTGAAATTTACACAGGATTTTGCCTAATTTTCTTCGAGCCTGTTTATCTCTTATTTGTGCTATATTGTAAAGGAGATAAATCTTGGCTTGGCATCGTGAGACTATAGAAAAACATGTACAGCAAGGTGGGACAAAAAATTGATTTCAGCTCCACCAAACTTTTCGTGTTTCTTCTGGGTCCTATAAGCAGAGATGGCATTTCACCAGAGTGATACACGCTAGAGTCAGATTTTTGCCACACCGAGGATGCAAAAAACGAAGCACCGCACAAAGAGGAAGGCGCACTTCTTCTCAGTGTCGAATAGACAGCATTTGAGTGTGTGCTTGTGGTTAAAGCAACTGGCGCGAGTGAAACACATTCTCTTCGCATGAATCGCTCACACGCGCTCTCGTCTAAATACACCCAAGTGACCACTGGCGCGTGATGGTGAGCGAACACTTCTGTGAACTTCAATTAATAGAGAGTAGATCTGGCCTTGCTATGAAAAATTTGCAAGGAAAACTGAAAATTTTACGATAAATTGTTTTATTTTGCTGATTTTGCGTGTCCACGCTTCATCTACGAAAACCATACAGCAGAGTGCTCACCGGCGTGTACACCTCTGTGAAAGTATCTGCATCCACCTCAGAGAATTTATTAGCTAATGCTTTAGCACTTTGGTGCGATTCAGTGGAAGAGGTAAAAGGAAATAAACAAACGCACTCATGATGCGTGCACACTTTGCACAACAGTGGTGTATAAATGTGAAAGAGAAGAGCTCTCGTTGAAGTTGTCAGTGCGAGGGGAGAAATTTTGCTTGCTCTTCGTCACACAGAGGAGATAGACATCTCTGCCTATAAGCACCATGCAGAAGTTTAGCTCGATCGGAAAACTATGTTTTCACCCCTGAGGTTTAAAGTTTGTTTGGAATTTAGTATGGATAAATTAACTTTTAAAAAAATGACTAGAGTTCAACCTATGAACTCCAAAAATCAGTGCATGTGTTGTTTTTGCAGAAAATTTATCGAGGAGGAAAACCTTCGAAGACCGCACAACAATCCAACATTTGTAGAAAAAGTCACTCTTTTATTATGCTCTAACGGTTGATCTGAGTTGTTGGATGTCTTCACAAAAGTTACTCAGCTTAGTATTGTATTTAAACATTCTATTTCTTCAAAACAAAATGTTAGACTTTTTTGTGTCTTTACAGTGAGTTTTGGAACATGGCTTGTCACTTAAAAAAATATTCATACTAAGCTGAGTTACTTTTGTGAAGACATCAAACAATTCAGATCAGCCGTTATAGCATAATAAAAGAAAGTAAAATCATATTACCACCATTAACAGCAGTGGTGCCAGATATATTAAGGAATGAGTGGTCCGTGACGATTTTCCTTTTTGCGGTCTTCGAAGGTAAATTTCCTACGAAAATAACACATGTACTGATGTTTGAAGTTCATAGGTTAACCTCCAGCCGATCTTTTTGTAAAAAGTAAATTTCTCCATATTAAATCCCGTACAAAATTTAAACCTTAAAATATAGTTTATCCGAACAAGCTAAACTAATGCATGGTGCTTATGGGACCCAAAAAGAAAACACGATAAGTTTTATGAAGCTGAAATGAATATTTTTTCCAACCCTAATGTACAGTAACACATGGATCAATAAGTCCCGAGACTATCAGGAATCAGGAATCAGAACAAATTGGCTCAAATGGCACGTTCCCCTTGATATTTGGAAATTTGTGCCTTGCCATCAATTTGTTTTTAGCATCATTTTCCCGATATATAAGAGGGAAGGATTGAAAGGAAATGGTAAGGGTTGGACTAGGAGGATGGGAAAAATTGACGACACAAAAACACATAAAAGCAGAAGTAAATTCTGCACCCCTAAGGGATGCTGAACAATCTGCTGAGGATCACATTTAGTGGAAGCAGAAGGAAATTCTGAGCCTCTACGAGGTCCATAACAGTCTGCTGTTAATAAAACCTCCAACCCCCGAGAGGATTTAGAGATCTTACAAAAGCGACACCATTCTGCACTCCCGGAAGAATGCAGAACGACTCGCAGTATGTAAGAGCAGAAGTAAATTCGGTACCCCCCAAAGGATGCCAAACAATCTGCTAAACCCTATTTAAGGTGAATACAGAAGGGATTCATTCACTCCAGGAAGAACGATGAACCCTTCTGACTATAGCTCCTTACCACATTGGGTGAGAAACGAGAGAATATCCTTCAATTTTAGCTCCGCATACACAGACCCATGTACGGAGAACCAAAAACCCGGATACGTAGCTGCGTCAATGCGGGACAGTTACATATCAGATGATATGAAGTACCATAATCGCATTTACACAAATCACACGAATAATACTCAGCACGTTGAATAGTAGCCATGTGATAATTGAGTTTGCAATGTCCAGTCAGAGCTCTGACCAGAATACTTCAATGATACTTGGAGAAATGCAGTAGACACTTTGACATTTTCAGATTTAAATCTGGTAGAAATGCTTTTGTCTGAGCGCAAGTTTGCACGCTGCGCCAGTAGCTGGCATGTTTGGATGCAGCCCAAGAACGTATCTTGTCCTTTATCCAACTAGTTGAAAGTGGTAAAGCTGGTTCAGGACCAACGAAATCATTCGTTGCACCAGCTCTAGCCAACTCATCAGCCCATTCATTTCCAGTAATACCAGAATGGCCGGGTACCCATAAGAAGTAAACAGCATTTGAAATGCTGAGGTCTTCAATTTGAGTTCGACATGCGATCACTAGATTCGACCGTGAGTCATTCGAACTGAGTGCTTTTGAGGCTGCCTGACTGTCGGAACAAACATAAATACGTTTACCACAGATCCTCTGCTGAAGTGCCGATTGTACTCCACACAGAATTGCGTAGATTTCTGCTTGGAACACAGTACAGTATCTACCAAGTAAATGAGACTGCTCCAGCCTCATTTCACGACAGCAGACACCAGCACCAGCACGACCATTCAACAGAGAACCGTCCGTAAAACAAACTATGTGTTCATCAAGTTGTCGTTCCAGACAACCAGACAACCATTCCTAACGAAGAGGATAGCTCACATTGAATGTTTTAAAAGGAAAACTGCATGTGAGAGTTAGGTCACTAGGAGCGAGTAAATACTCATCCCACGTAACCATTTGAGACCACAAGCGAGTGTGGCTGGTAGCATAATCTAAGGGGTTACTGTTCCAAAGCCCTGTAACCCTAAGACGGTATGCACAAGATAATGCTTCTTGTTTTAGGAACACATGTAGTGGTTTAATGCACAGTAGCGCCTCTAGAGCAGCAGTAGGAGTTGTCGTGAATGCTCCTGTCATCGCCATTTGGACCATCCTTTGGAGATGATTTAGCTTTGACTGAACTGTCGCGACTTCTCCTTTCTGCCACCATACAAGACATCCATATGCTAAAATTGGTCTAACAATAGTTGTGTTGATCCAATGAATATATCTGGGTTTGAGTCCCCACGATTTTACAAAAGCTCGTCTGCATTGGCCGAAAGCCATGCAAGCTCTTTCAATCCTGAAGTCAATGTGAGCAGACCAATTCAGTTTTGAGTCAAGAATAACCCCGACGTATTTAACTTTATCGACCACAGTGACCTCTGAACCAAAGAACTGCAACGGACGAGCTCCTGTAATTATCCTACGATGAGTGAAAAGCACCATTGATGTTTTGCCCGGATTTACAGATAATCCAACCTGACAACACCATTGTTCAACAGATCGCAGGGCTTGTTGCATTAAATCAAAGAGAGTGTTAATGCTTATACCGGTCATCAATATATGATAATCGTCGGCAAAACCATAAGTCGGAAATCCGAGGTTATTAAGTTTCCTTAACAAACCATCAGTGACTAGGTTCCATAGAAGTGGGGATAGTACACCACCTTGAGGAAAAACCCAAGATATTCCGTTCACGACTGCAATGTTTAACCTCCTGCAGCCATTCAGCCATCGACACGGAAATACACCTTGACTTAGGAGTTCCTATTTTTGTGGCCTTTTACGACATGGAACAGGAAACCAGTGGATCAATTCTTGGTAAAAAATAATTCCGCCGGATGCCACACGGCTTACCTGTTTGGTGGACTTATACCACCGGTACAGGTGGACCGTAGCGTTATTCTTAGCCAGTTGGGAAACCGCTACCGACACTACACGGCTATCTAGGCTGCTCAGAGAGGGAAGTTAACATTGATGGTCAACTTCCATGGATGGCCGAGCAGCCGGGTTTTTCAATGTACAGTAACACATGGATCAATAAGTCCCGAGACTAACAATGGAAACAACATTTTTTTTGCAAAGTTTTTTTTATTCATCAACATAATCACCTTTTAGGGTGATACAATGGTTCCAACGTTTTTCCAATTTTTCAATACCATGTTTATAAAAAAAATTATCTTTCGCTTCAAAATAAGCTTCAGTTTCAGCGATGACCTCATTTGAGTCAAATCTTTTTCCCTGGATAAAAGGGACTATGTGTTATAAGGGACTATTAAAATTAACTCTATTTTAAGATTTATTTTTATAAATCATGATAAATTTCCTTATAGTTTCCTTGTATCGCATTTTGGTGGGGAAAGGGTTCCAATCAGCTTTACAGCCCTGTCCAAAATGTGTTTCCCTCCCCGTTAGTTTGTATCAGGCCGAATTAACGCATGCGCGCCTTATAAACGCCTCTTTCAATATGAGGAAATTATATTATTACCCAACAGTTTTTATTATTTATTTATGTTGGTTTTCTTACCTTTGGTCATAGTTTATATTCTGTTTTACCTTAATTCCAGTGGTTGTATTCAATAATGTTTCGTAAGTGTCTTTTGTTGTCATTCTATTTAATTTCCATTCCGTACTTTTGCTGATCTGTTATTTTATTTCCTTAAATGTAAAAGTTAGTTGTATGTGTTATCATTCTTACCCATGTTCGATTTTATATCTAAGATTTCCTAAGAGTGTTAATTGAATTATTTTCCAATTTTCAGCTTTCTTATTCATTCTCAGTCATCCATTTCCGAAAAAAAGGATTAGTGTTTTTTAATAACACCTTTGTAAGGCCGGTCATGAGAGTTTGACGGAAAAGAACTGAGGACATGCGTTTTTATTTAAATTATATTGACACTTGGGTCCCATAAGTATGTATATTGTACAGCATGTTCACATTTTGTTATCTTCGGTTGATCCTTGACAGTGTTACCATCCGCTCAGGAACTTTTGGGCATCTGGTGTACACTGACTCACAAACCAAATGCATCACTACCAATTTGATACAACGCACCCAAAGGCACGGTAAAATGTATATTGTACATACACACAGGCACACATACATACACACATGCATACATACCTACATGTATTCCACACGCAAGTAAAGTATTACAACATTGAGTTACTATGTTATTTTAGTAGAGTCACCATGTTATTTTAGCGATCACTCGACTTTCAATAAATGAATTGTGATAAAATCGAATACAAAGTCTTTACCTCTTCTCTAAGAAGCAATAACGCATAGCAGTAGTTTGGAAGTGGTTCAATACTGCTGTTTTAGCGAAGCAAAATGTTCCAAATTTCATGTTACTTCTGAAATTAATCTATCAAACAGAGATAACAGATCTCACTATAACTAATGATTCTCGTATATGAAATGACTAATGGATTTGAGATGAATGGGGGTACCGTTACCCAATTTCTATCTCTTCTAATGGTCGATCGATTGTCCTAAGCTGAAACGGTGGCCTTTATTACCATTCTTGCATGCACTTACTCTTACATTTCACTCACACATCATCTCACCCATCAGGTCCCAAACGATACATCCTCACAATACAAACTGGATGAACATCGTTTGACAGCTATCAGTGGTTTGCCTATTGTTTAAGTCATCATTATTTCGTTATATCCTACAATATTCTATCTCATTCCACAGTAATCCGTTATACACAAACCACCAATAAACGTCAAATATGGACTCGATTGGGATGCGTTCACTCCACTTAATTTCCACTTCACACTGGTAATAAGGACCGGTAGTATGAAAATAAAACATAAAAAAGAGCTCAGTTAAGCCCTACCGGCCTCTCCAACCCCGGATGTTGGAGCGTAATGCTATCAACATCTTATTCATTTAATTCAATTACGAAACTAAAACACATAACTTCTATTTTTTTTTAATTCATTTAATTCATATTGAACGTATGTAGTGACTAACAACTTCTATTAATTCATGACACAGAAATAAACAGGAAGCTGCGTATTCAATGAACTACTGTTATAAACCCCGTTGAAAGTTATGTTCACGTCATAAAATGGTAATATATAATTAACTTTCAAATAAGGATGGCATTTAGCGTGTACAAACACCTGAACTAGAGATGGTCATAAACATAGTTTTTGTACTACACAAACATGTTGTAAATCAACAAACACGTTACTACAAATCTAATTTTAAACAGCTCAAATTTATACCTTTTACTTGCTTGATAATCGTTTTTGCAAGATCCAGCCAGTGCTACATTTCCACGCAAAGTGGGAACGCGCCAAAGAGAAAGGCATCACGCGAATAGAGAGGAAAAAAATAATACACACATTAGACTTGGTTGTGCATTTGCCGACCTAACTAGCATATACAAATATATTCCAACCTCAGAATGATGACAACATGTTGCGGACCACTTACCCTCTGCTTGCTGGAGTCCACAAAACGGAGCCCAAAATAGTCTTTCTCGGTGATTTCCAATTGTTCGCATACATAGTCCAGCAGAAAGTTGCCCTTGTGGTGTGGCTAAAATTAGAAATATAAATATACCACAGATGATTGCATTGAGGGCTACAATCAGCATCACAGAGTATCGCATATATAATTGAAGTGTCAACGCTTTCTGAAAGTCTAATCTTGTCTTGTTCGAGCTACATGACGCAGGAATCAAAATTTATGATTATCAACTACAGATGGGTTCCAAATATAATAGAAATAAAATCATCATTGATCCAGCATTACGTACGCAGGGGAAAATGTGTGCAACACGCGTCCAACTTTTAAACGTCTTACGTAAATCGCCAGGTACCGTCTGGTAGTAGACACATATAAACTATCTCCCATGTGCTGTGCTAGCATAACTACACAAATGCACAGATAGACCTCAGTGAGTACACCATAGTCCACGATGAGCAGAAAAGGACGAAAGCTGGATGAGCTCATGCATGTAATCATGCCAAATTATAAAGGAATGATTTATAAGATTGATAAATCAGAAATCAATGGCCCTTGAGCAGAAGTGATATTTCTTGTGAAGATTGCCTTCACTCAAGTACTCTAGCACTTGACAGATAGCAGACCCGAACTCAAACAAGACGTCTCCAAGAAAAAGTTCGATATTTGCTCTCATCGCTTCAAAATTGAAGAATCGTAGGTGCTAAGTTACCTGAAATTCACACTCCAGCACATCTAGATCTTCCAGCAATCGAACCGTGCACTTATAAACAACATTTCCTTCGCTACGACTTTTGAACATAGTTTGCGGGAGATAACTTTTATTGCACCTATAATGACTTCCTGCAGAGAACTGCTAGCACCAAATTGCTACTGAATGGGAAGCGCTCTGAATGGCCTAATCAATGGTTCCAGTGACGATTTATTAGTTTCATCGATCCGACGCACTTGTTGAGAGCAGGATTGGGTAACTAATGCACAAAAAACTATCCAGAGTGCACCAAAAATTTTCACATTCCTCGCACAATTTTTTTTATACTACACTGACATTTTCTGTCGTCCTGATGCTTCTCAAACTCCCCCTGCTGGCTCAAACAGCGGTCCTTCGGTGTCTGCGTGCAACAGGATTCTGACAGGACGAATTTATAGCACGCCTGAGCAGTTAGCGTACCATAAAGTCCTTTTTTCGAACAATACAGGGGGCGATTTCTCTGTTTCGTTGTTTATTGCAATTGTTTAATACCGAAGGTTTCCCGTTGTTGGAACAATGAATTCAACCTAGTTCATTCAATGTAGAAGTCGAACGTTAGCATACTTGAAAGACAGATTGCTGTTCTTTAAAGAATGGGGCAACGGTACCCTCGCTCATCTTAGCTCCATTAGTCATCTCATATACAAATTCTAATAGTTAGAGCGAGATTTGCTGTCTCTGTTCGATCCATCGACTTTAAAAGTAAGATGAAAATAGGTGCATTCGCTTCGAGCTTTCGCGTCGCTATAATTTGCACTGCTTTTCTGCGATAATGCTTAGGAAAGCCGAATCAAAGATATTGTATCCGAGTTTTTCACAATTCGTTGATTGAAAGTGGAGTAAGCGAAATAACATAATAACATGGCAACTCTATTAATGAGATGGCTATTGGTACAGTAGCCCTACTCATTTACTGAATGACGAATGAAACATTTGTTTCTAAATTTTCTACAGGATTTCGATATGAGAGCGTTTCAAAATCTCTGCGTTAGAGAGACGTCTTTTCGAAAAAATCTATGTTAAAATTTTATTTTTCCCGAAAAAAAGCATTGTCAGTTACACGAAAAATAAATTGTTTTGATTTATTCTTCGTTAATGAGATACACGGAACAGCCAACGATCACAAAACAACTAAACAACCAATTGGTTTTCAGAATTTAACTGGTTTAAATGTTGTACAACTTTTTCAGTTTTTCTAACCAATTATTCAGTTATTTGAACTAAAATAGGGGCTGAGGTCCACTAGGAGATTGATAGTACCTATTAGCTCTCTCCGGACTGTACCAGCCTAGATGCCGTGTGGAATCCGGCGGAAAAAAATGAACCAAGAATAGATCCACTGGGTTCCTGCTTCCATGTCGTAAAAGGCGACCATTGCAGGAGTTTCTTTTTCCTTTCAGTTATCAGATATTTTCAATGTTTTACTTCTGATTACTCTATTTTACTAAATCATCTCGTTATGCAACCTATAAATTTCCGTCTAGCTTCGTAGAAAAATTTTATTAGGAATGATTTCTTCTTCCATGTTATTGATTGTCTTTCAGGATTATAAAATGAATGATAAAAATCAACCATTGCGCAAATCCGTTTATATTACAAAGTTAATAACAGAGATAACATGTATCGGTATATTGAATACATAGTAAAAACCTGTTTTAATCCACCTAGTGGTGTAATGATGCCTTTCTCATATTACTCATTACATCATGAATATAACCGTGAAATTCGCAAAAACAACTGTTTATTGAATAGGAATAGGATTATTTGTTCGGATCTAATCTCACAAACTCTATAAATCCTGCTTAACCTGTAGTTCCGGAACCGAAAGTAGTATCCACAACAAATTAAGTATGAAACTGTAAGACTTTTCTTTTGAACCTATAAGTTTGTGAAAATCTATTCGGCCATCTCCAAGAAAAGTGAGATCCTTTTTGCAGTTTCTAATCACAATTTCCAATTCTCCCGAAACCGGATTCAGATGAACGGAATAGCCGAAATTGGTTCGTTTGCTACCAACAAATATGACCTACAAATTGGAACAGTTTTTAACGTAGTTAAACTTCTACTTACTGTCTCATGCTCTATTTCGTTTAAACCAATTAAATTAAATTTAACGAAACGAACCTGCGTTTCTGTTACTACTGCTTGCTAAACAGCAAGAATCAGCAGCATGAAACATGTAGTAGGATTGTTATTATTATTATTGACATCACTATACAACGTGTACGTAAGCACGCCTTGTTCGTTTTGTGTTTTCTTCTTCTTTCGGTGTTGTACATATTGTCACTCTATATGGCGATTTGAAAACTTTGACACTCATCGCCCTGTGACTGCGGAACCGGTAGTCGGATCCGGATGAAATTTCACAGTAGGTTTAAAGACAGTATGAACTTCAATTCAAATCAAGATTTGTGAAAATCGGTTCAAGCATCGCAGAGAAATCGAGGTGAATTTAGTTTTAGGAGTTTTTCTTCTCCACTTTCGGTGCTCTCGGAACAGGAAAAGAGGGGACCAGTAGTGCCGAATTAAGTTTTTATGCCCACAAACTAACAAGCTCTGCAAACTAGAAGAATTTATCAGATAGTTTTATGGGATTTGTACCTGTTTTTAACCATCGTTCGTGGAAAAATACTAATAAAATTGGTAATTTTCCACTTATCACGCTTTAGTTCCGGAACCGGAAGTCAGATCCAGATAAAATGTTCCACAAATTTTTAGGATATTATAAGACCTTTCATTTGAATCTAAGTTTGCGAAAATCGGTTGAGTTGTTCCAGAGATAATTGAGTGTAAACTTTTTCTCAAATTTTCGCATATTACCATATAACTCCGGAACCGGAAGTTACATTCAAACGAAATTCAATAGCAAGCTATGGGACCATAATACCTTTTATTTGAATCTTAGTTTTTGAAAATCGGTTCAGCCATCTCTGAAAAAAGTGAGTGCATATTTTTTTCACTTTTTTGGTACATATCATCCTATATCTCCGGAACCGGAAGTCGGATCGGAATGAAATTCAATAGCAGGCTATGGGACTATGAGACCTTTCATTTGAATCTTTGTTTGTGAAAATCGGTTTGGCCATCTCTGAGAAAAGTGAGTGCATATTTTTGTTACATACACACACATACACACACACACACACACACACACACACACACACACACACACACACACACACACACACACACACACACACACACACGGACGGACGGACGGACACACACACAGACATTTGCTCAGTTCGTCGAGCTGAGTCGAATGGTATATGACATTCGGCCCTCCGGGCCTCGGTTAAAAAATCGATTTTCACAGTGATTGCATAGCCTTTCTATATGAGAAAGGCAAAAACACTTGATATTAATATTTCAAACAGTAAATTAATATTTTTCTCGGTAGCCGGCTGCCCAGATCAACTAATATAACCAATTAATAATTTTAATAAATAAATAAAATAATAAAGCGGAAATAATAAAGAATCAAGACGCGTGTGAAATTTGTTGACCTTTGTTTGGTGATTTAAAATGATTTTATAATAACTGTTTAGAATATTTCAATGCAATGGATCAACTTTTTTGTCTAAATCCTATTCGCTCGTTTATTTTGTATCACGTAGTTTCTTTTATAAAAACGTGCTTAATCCACCTAGCAGTGAGATGATACCTTTTTTTATCAATCCGAATGTGTTTTTTTGCATGACTAAAAAAAACGCGAAAGGTAGATGCATAAACGAGTGACTGCATACTCGACAGCCGGCTGTCCGGAGTTTTGTCAATTTCGGAGATTGACTGTTTCGTGTATTATATTGCCAGCACAAAGTAACACATAAAACGATAATACTTAAAAACATTCTTGGTAGTCGGCTACCCAGAGCAATAAACACATGATAACATTATTAAAACATTTACTAACAAAGTATCCTCTCCTGTGATGCATGTGGGAATGCAGAGGATTCCTCGGTTCTTAGTAGCAACATGCATCGAACTAACAATCCTTTCCCTCCCAAGTAGATCTGCATTCGGACGTGGCCGGCGTCGGTATTGATCAGCATGCATGGTTCAATACAGTTTGCACAGTGTGAAACAATGTGTTATTCCCAAACATGTTACTTCAAAAAATCATTTTGCAATCTCAATTGGTCCAGATCAATAACGGAGTAGCAACACACGGGCGGTCTCTAATGCTAATGCTAATGCCCAATTATTCAGTTATTTGAACTAAAATACCTAGTGCAATGAAAAATTTTCCCGGGTTGGCGGTTCAATGCATAGGGCATTGGTCTTACAAACTAGTAGTCGTATGTTCGAGCCTCGACCTGGAAGGATTCGTAGTGTCAGTAGAATCGTAGCACCGACATGCAATGGTTTTGTACACTATGAATCGGCAGCAAAGTCTGTTGAAACAGGAGGTCAAATTCCACTACAGGAATGTAATACCAAGGCTTTGCTTAACAAAAAAATTTAGCTAATAAGTTCGTGCAGTTTTCTAAAAAATGGTAAGGGAGAGTGTTCGGTTACCCTTTTATTTTAAGCTCATAATTTCTGAGTTAGTGCACATTATGAGGACATCTATTCATCAATGGAAAGCTAAATTCCCTAGCAGTTGTTAGATTCAAAAAAGGTGTTCGGTTACCGGCACCCCAAGAAATTTCGGAAAGTCAAGAATGCAATTTTGCAAAGGAAAACCGGAATTTATTCATTTCGGAGTCGTTTTGGACAAAAATCTTCATTGTCTGATGGTGACTTCGCCTTGGTTCTCTTGGCCCATGATTTGGATAGTGGCGCCTTTGGTGTTGATTTTTTCTTAGCCGAAGCATCTGCTGTATGAGCAGCTAGATGTTCGGCCAAAACTTTGCCTTGCTTTGTCTCGATAGCACCCTGCATATCACTGACATTTTTTCACGATTTGTCGAAAAAAATGGGGTGCCGGTAACCGAACACCTTGGAGTGCCGGTAACCGAAATCGGTAGACATTTTGAAAAAGATAAAAGAAATCTTTGGTTGCGAAAATGTTGATAGCATCCGGTATTAAATCACGAAATAGATCGATTTAACCTCATAAATATTCAATCCACTTACCTTTCCGGTTGATGCTCTTCAATTTATGATACTATAAAAAAAAGTCAGAAAAAACTTTAATGTTGATTTTCACGCAATTATAATTTGTTGTGAACGCAGCAAAAAGTACAAACGTTTGTTTGCTTCGGCACAAAAAGAACGTGCTGCTATTACACACACATGGCATTTGGCGGAATGACGCTATCTGCTTTCTGTCAAAAGTTACGGTGGGGTGCCGGCAACTTAACACCTTCCCCTATAACTTGAATTAAATTCCTGCGATTTACATTTCCTAATATGCATTGGAAAGCTACAGTATAGAAATTTCAGAATCAGTATGTGTGATTTAGCTGATGCGTAAACAGCAATACCTTATGATCAAAAAAGAACCGGAATTTTCATTTTAAAATTCCCGCGCTTGTCCAATCGGTAAACTTTTATTCTCTCAACGTTGGCAACACTTTTATACACATTCTGTCAAATTTTGACGCATATCGTACGATTAGTTTTTGTTTGGCGTCTATACAAAGAAGTTGAAAAATTTTCGGGTGGCGATTTTTATAATGGATGAAAATTTAGAACAACGGCTCGCCTTCGAAGCGCCATTCGGTCGATTGTTGTGCGGTTTCGACGTCATATTCATAGATCCACACCTCATCACCAGTTATGATGCATTCGATGAATGTGGGGTCACTATCTGCGTTGGAAATCATCTCTTTGACCACATCAACACGACGCTGTTATTGAATGAAATTCAGCTCTTTTGGCACCAGCCGAGATGCGACGCGTTTCAAACCCAAAACATCAATTAAAATGTGTTCCGCTGATCCATAAGAGATGCCCAACAACACAGCAATCTCTCTAATCGGTACAGAACGATTTTGCAACACGATTTGCTTCGCCGATTCAATGTTTGCTTCAGTAACAGATGTTGTTGGGCGGCCAGGGATCTCATCATGATCCAAGCTTGTACGACCACCTTTGAAGCGTTTATACCACTCGTATGCCTGTGTTTTTCCTAGACACGATTCACCAAAGGCCTTTTCTAACATTTTCAACATTTCGGAACACTTAAATCCATTTGCAACACAAAATTTGATGCACGCACGTTGTTCTAAATTTTCATCCATTATAAAAATCGCAACACGAAAATTTTTCAACTTCTTTGTATAGACGCCAAACAAAAACTAATCGTGCAATATGCGTCAAAATTTGACAGAATGTGTATAAAAGTGTTGCCAACGTTGAAAGAATAAAAGTTTACCGATTGGACAAGCGCGGGAATTTTAAAATGAAAATTCCGGTTCTATTTTGATCATAAGGTACTCTTTTCACTATGAAAATTTCGTGTTTTGTGGTGAATGAAATGTTTTTGCGGGGAGTTATTTCACATGTTGGATTTGGAAAAGAACGAGCCGGTGCACCACCAAGGCTTGAAAATGGAGAATGAGAGGAATTACTCGATCAAGACTCGTTACAAATGAATGATCCGAAAGGTACAATCTGGTGCCGTATGAATTGAATCCAAGGGAAGTGGAACTCCGTTTATTCACGTGCATTCAACTGCTTCAACGGTACAAAATAAAAGATATTTCCATATAATTGTTACTGGTGATGAAAAGTGGACGATAGTTCAAAACGTCGGGTAACGTATGGATACCCCGGTCAGGCATCATCATCGACAGCCGTTCAGAATATTCATGGTCTGAAGGTTATGCTCTGTATAATGGAACCTCAGTATAGCTCAGGCATTGGCCTGGCTGACCAGCACTTCTCCATTTATGATGATGTCAAAAGATGGGAAAAAGTAGTAACTAGCGATGAGCAATATTTTGAATATTGAATTTGTAACTTTTTTTCAATAGAGTTACAAATTTCGAAAAAAAAACCGAACGAAGCATTTCTAATTCCGTTCAGCATTAACTATTAAGCGTTGAGCATTTTTAATTAAATTGACTAGAACTGTCCGTAAATACACTACACGAAGATGAAATTGAATTTTTTTACTATTATTTCTTATGTTGTTTTATATGCTTTCACTCACAAAAGAAACATAAATGATGTTAAATTGCCATTCTAATGAGCAACATGAACCATATCTGGTGAAATGAAAAGGATTTTCGGACGCTGGGAAGAAACACACAATTGACATTGTGCATAACCGCTCATTCAAAACTTCCATCAAATCAAAAGAAAATAAGATGCATGAACCGATTTTTTTAAATTCGTAAAACTACAGACAGCCGGCTAGCAGGGAACTTCCCACATAATTAATTTATAATTTTTCTCTTTTTGTCTTCTCAAAGAGTAAGCATGTTCGATAACGATCGGTTGACCATCAATAGACCGAGATAACACTATATTGAAACCTCTTTTAAATTGTTATTTTTAATTACCAAATGATTTATAATATCAGTATAAACGATACAGATAAATAACATGCTATGCTTGTCACCTCATCTGACCGAAGTGAATTCATCTCAATGTATCCAGTTCTGATCCACTCGGACTTATTGATGCATATTTCCTCTGCTGAACTTATCTACAGTTGGTCATATAAACACTAAACAAAGCGTCAATAACACGGTTGTCAAAAAGTACCCGGTTTTGGAGATAATTAGAAAAACTTTTTTTTTATTAGACTTTAATTCATCAACATATACAGGGTGATTTTTTAAGAGCTTGAGAACTTTTTTAAACAATAAAACGCATAAAATTTGCAAAATCTCATCGGTTCTTTATTTTAAACGTTAGATTGGTACATGACATTTACTTTTTGAAGATAATTTCATTTAAATGTTGACCGCGGCTGCGTCTTAGGTGGTCCATTCGGAAAATCCGCTTTTTTATCGACAAATTTTGTTCAGCGATGAAGCTCATTTCTGGTTGAATGGCTACGTAAATAAGCAAAATTGCCGCATTTGGAGTGAAGAGCAACCAGAAGCCGTTCAAGAACTGCCCATGCATCCCGAAAAATGCACTGTTTGGTGTGGTTTGTACGCTGGTGGAATCATTGGACCGTATTTTTTCAAAGATGCTGTTGGACGCAACGTTACAGTGAATGGCGATCGCTATCGTTCGATGCTAACAAACTTTTTGTTGCCAAAAATGGAAGAACTGAACTTGGTTGACATGTGGTTTCAACAAGATGGCGCTACATGCCACACAGCTCGCGATTCTATGGCCATTTTGAGGGAAAACTTCGGAGAACAATTCATCTCAAGAAATGGACCGGTAAGTTGGCCACCAAGATCATGCGATTTGACGCCTTTAGACTATTTTTTGTGGGGCTACGTCAAGTCTAAAGTCTACAGAAATAAGCCAGTAACTATTCCAGCTTTGGAAGACAACATTTCCGAAGAAATTCGGGCTATTCCGGCCGAAATGCTCGAAAAAGTTGCCCAAAATTGGACTTTCCGAATGGACCACCTAAGACGCAGCCGCGGTCAACATTTAAATGAAATTATCTTCAAAAAGTAAATGTCATGTACCAATCTAACGTTTAAAATAAAGAACCGATGAGATTTTGCAAATTTTATGCGTTTTATTGTTTAAAAAAGTTCTCAAGCTCTTAAAAAATCACCCTGTACTTCTTGAAGAGTGATAAAATTGTTCCAATGACTTTCCAACATATCTACACCACTTTTATGCCACGATCTATGAGAACAGAAAACAGTCGTTGGGGCTTAAATCTGCAAATATGGTGGATGCGGTGCAATTCATAAATTTCGGCCATCGTAAATATAAGTTGTGAGAATATTCAAGTGCTCATGCAAAAATGTGAATACACTTTCTTTTGAAATCCTTACGATTTTCCATTACAATGAAATGAACTTTTGAGATGCTTTCCGGAACAACTGTCTCATTTGGATGACCAATGCGTAGTTCATCATCGATTTTTACACGACCACAATTACATTCAGCATATCAGTCAATAATAATAATTTTTTTAATCAATAATATCATATTTAAAGGCACACTGCTCAAGCTCTAAGATGCCAAGGGCTATTTCTAATTTTAATTAACTACTAACTTAAACCTAGGATATTATCATTAGGGGGAGTGTCGCATTAAAGTCGCAATGTTCAATTCTGGTAGATTCAACCTGCAGCTGGCGATCGGAAATGATAGGTGGATTGAATATAACACGAGTGTCTTCCAGATGATGATTATACGTATCAATGGGTCCGCGAGAAACACTCCCAGGTCACGGAGACCCGGCGGGTGGCCCGCATGTTGGTCATCGACTGGAGCAGCTTTCCGTGGGCGATGATGGTGAAGTTGCCTAAGAGAATGAAAGAAACATAGAGAAGTAATTTCGTGGAAAACGGAGTGAAAAAAGGGGATATGGTAACGAATGACTAAAAACAACATAGATCTAATTAGTTGACATAGAGATGGTAGAGAGACGGAGGAAGGAGAAACGAAAAAGTTAGTGACAGCAAAAAGATCTTGTTATTTTCGACAGAGATGGTAGACAGACGAGGGATTAGGAGAATCGGGCGAATGTTAGCGTCGAACCTGTAGGTGAAGATTATTCTTAGCCTCGACAAGAGAGAGGATACTACGGACTACACTTATATATTAATGTGTTTAAGGTACTGGTATATGAGAAGCATATATAAACTATTCCGACTCGCCAACACATCCCGAACCGGAAACTTGGGCGGTCTACCTCGGACCCTAAGGGATTTCAGTAGCTCTAAATTGACGTCGCGATACTCTACGCACTCTCCGCGAGCCCAATACGCCGGAGATATGCGTTGAAAGTATAGTGATTTGACATGAGCCGCGACATAACACGAATGAAATCGCGACTAACGTTCATCCCCCTGAACCATGGTTTCGTCGATACTCTAAGGATAATGGAGTGTAGCCATCATCCCAGTTCGTCATTTTTCCAAGAGGTTTGCCAACTTTCGAGAGTTTTCTGACTGGATATGTTGAAAAATTCATGTAAGCATATTGGTCTTTCATAAATATCACCTTCTAATGCGCCCACCTTAGCCAATGAGTCTGCCTTTTCATTTGCCCGGAATGTAACAACGCGAAGGGACCCAGACTAACGATATTGAATAAGATTGACCAGATAAAGCTCTCAAGTGTTCCCGTATTTTCCCCAGGAAATATGGGGAGTACTTTCCTTGCTTCATCGGCCGGAGAGCTTCCATTGAGCTTAGACTGTCAGACAATGAAGCAATGGTCTTTGGGCAAGGTTTCGTTGTTTGGTACAACCTGATCAGGTCTCCTGGGTGGGCACCCCACCACGATCCGGTTATTGTACGAAGAAAGCTGATTCTCTGTTGGCATTTTTGTTTCAGATACCTAATGTGACATTCCCAGGTGCCTTTGGAGTCGTACAAGATCCCGAGATATTTAAATGTAAAGACCTGAGCTATGGATTCACCCCTTAGTGGAAGCTGCAATTGTGCTGGTTCTCGCTTCCTTGAAAATACAACCAGCTCAGTTTTCTCCGTAGAGAACTCGATACCCAATAATAATGGTTGACACGAACACAATAAGCACAATAATAACTATCACACTAATGGACCGAATGTCATGAAATTTTGACAGGAAAGATGTCTCTATTGACCACTAAAGGGATTAGTGACACCATCTGTCCGTCAGACAGGGGACTTATTGACCGGCGTGTTACCATTACGGTAAACTCGCGCTCCTCTACATCAGTAATTCCCAAACGTTTTTGATCGAATGCCCATTTTGGATATATTATTTTTTCTACTATCCACAAAGCTGAAAAATATGAAGTTTTGAGTTGATGGAGCGACATTAAGCTTTTACGCAGTTAACTTGAGATATAAAATGGAAAGACATGGTAAAAACTGTATCTCACATTCCTATAACGTTAAAATGAAATGTTGGAAGAAAAATAAACGACAACAGAAACACAACAAAATCAAACATATTGATTCTCAGTCTGAGAATCAACGAGAAATTCGATTGGTATAGAAATGGGCTTAATAAATGCTGGCGTACGTATAAGATCACCGGCTTGAGGCTAATATTTGAACCTCACCTGCCGTGAATAGTCCGTTCATACACTAGTTTCTTTTCTACTGGGAAGTCTTCTGAGTTGTGTTTCCTCACTTCCAGAGTAGTTCAGTTAGTAGAACGATTTTTCCGCATCGAATGACCTATTATAAATAATATTATGAGCAAAGTGATTTAAATAATTAACAATTTTATGGGAGATGAGCAATAGCTCATAATATGAATGATTTTGCTCATAAAATCGTCAATAAAAGGCATGATCCCATGAGAAGACATGTTTCATGATTTTCATAATTTCCTAATCATAGTACCGGCAGTTGATTTGTATCCGTGTACACATTTGATATAAGACAGAGACAAAAAAAAGCTAACAGTTCATAAAACCTATTAGTTTTCGCAACTAATTCCACGTGATCCGAAAAATCCGTCAGCAATTCAGATTAGCAAATAAAACGGAAAAACAAGCGATCGCAAAACAACTAAAATATTAGATGTTTTTCTGAATTTGATTGGTTGAGATTTGGTACAACTAATCGATTGTTGATTTAACTAAACTGTCATTTTCTATTTGTCGTACTCGCAGTTTAGCAATGACACCCAGCAAAGTCACGCACCACAGACGAGTAATGAAACGTTACAGCTGAGCAATGACATACACTCTAGACGAAAAATGAAACGTTTCAATGAGTTGTGCAACTGAGCAATGACACAATCCCAGTAAAGTTACATGTATGCATGAAAGCAAAAATGTCTCAGTTGTTTCAACCAATCATTCAGTTATTTGAACTTAAGATGCCTATTTCAATAAACATTTTTTACTGCTAGTCTCATCCGGAGACAGCTAATCGTTCACCGCTTGAACAACGCAATTTTGCCTAAGTAGCTGCTTATAACTTTATCACTAAACTCACAGATGATTATAATTCTCAAGAGGGAATTCAAAAAATTTTCCTCCACTTGCAGAATGGCTCGCTCGATGAGCTTTTTTAATTCCGTTTTCGAGAATATTGCTGATAAGCCTAATGCTACAGATACACTTTCACTTCACTTTAGTAGTAAATTTTTAGGCGTTAGGCGTTTTTAAATACATTTACATGAACTGTTCAAAAATACATTACTCGCAAATGAAATTAAAACATTTATACTGTAGGAATATCTACTGGAAAACTTGTTTTAAAATTCTTCTGCATACTTTCACTTACATGAAACGACCACTAAGGAGTGTTTCGAAAATAAGCTATCCACATACATTTGTGTTGTACGCATGTATTTGTGATGGTTTTTTATGCTCAGATCACAGCGTGCTGTGCGTTTGACTGTCACCTTTCGTTTGGTTACTTCTTCGTACGGTTGAAATTCTGCGTTTTCAAAATGTCGCGCATTGACAAGGAAGTAAAAATTAAGGTTCTGGACACATGGCTAAGTGATAAAGGTATTACTATGCGAAAATTGGCGAAGTGGTTTGGAATTCATCATGCCAATGTTAAAAGCATCATTATTAAGTTTGGGGAACACTATTCTTTGGATGAGCTACCAGAAAGAGGCAGAAAACCCGGTTCTTCGAACCCGATACTGAACCAGAAAGTGGTCTCCCTAATCATAAAGAACAAATCAATGCCAATACGTGATTTGGCCAAAAAATCAGGAACGAGTGTCGGAATGATCCAGCATATCAAGAGGCAAAATCATCTGAAGACCTACAAGAAGCTGAAAATCTCGAAACAAAGTGTAGAACAGAATAAGCGAGCTGCAACAAGGGCCCGGAAATTGTATTGGCGTCTTTTGCAGTATCCGGATGCATGCGTTTTGATGGACGATGAGACTTATGTAAAGGAGGGCTCAAAAACCCTTCCAGGTCCACAATACTTTACTGTTGTCGTTGGGGAGGATGTGAGCGATGCCGACAGGTAGATTCAAGTGGAGAAATTCGGTCGAAAGGTATGGCTGGTATGCAAGCAAGATGTTCCTATGGTTTGAAGTCAACCATTTTTTACACTACCGGAACTATAAATGCATAAATCTATCAATCTGAGTGACTCCAGAAGAGATTTCTGCCTTTATATAAGAAGCATAGTACACCTCCACTGTTTTGGCCGGATTTAACTTCGGCTCACTGTGCCAATACCACTCTCAATTAACTTGCAGAATAGGGTATAAATTTCGTTCAGAAAAATATCAATCCACCAAATTGCCCTCAGCTTCGACCCATCGAGCGTCACTTGGCAATCGTGAAGAGGGTCCTAAAGAAGACTGGTAAGGCAGCGTGAAAAGGGTCCTAAAGAAGACTGGCATTAGGGCTCAAGCGTCCAAAAAATGCAATGCAATGCTTGTCCGGGACTTGATGAAGAGCGTTCGATCAAAAGTTCGAAAATTCGTGAAGGAATAACTTAAATTTCATCCGGTTTTCATTATGCTCAAGTTTAACCTCGTACAACAAAGGATCAATTTTTAGTTTGAATAAAATATCGTTTTTTATCATAATTTGAAAGAATAATTTGTGGATAGCTTATTTTCGATACACTCCTTACGTAACTGACACAAATGACGTTCATTTGCCATTGAAATTTTATATAATGAAGAGGATTTTTGTTCTGCGTTTTGCTGTCTTCGTTCTCCGCTAAGTGACAGCATTTGAATACAGCAATTTCGTTTAATTGAATGGTTATGACAAAATCAACAGATATGTTAGTAAAATCAACAACATTTTAGTAATTGTAATTGTAATTTTGTTATCTGCGGGTTCTCCGTGTAGCTATGTTTTTGCAGAATTGCTTTATTCGACTTTCTCTTCTAGGCTCAATGCTCGAACCATGGATTCAGCGCTACCAATCAAATTCTGTGCTACACTTGAATCATCTTTCTTACACAGTTTTATTCACTCTTTCTTCAAATTCTTGTCGTCTTTCGAAGATCTTTCCTGTTTTCCGGAGCTTGCTCTTTATAATCGTTCAGAATATCTATTATGCACGAAAACATCATCGTTGATTTCGTATCACTCCATCACCTGGTTTCCTGTAATGGCCGACATCAGACTCACCCAGAACAGTGTATCGCTTTTGTGGGACCGAAAGAAAGGTAGCACGCACTTTTGGAGGCATTCTTCTTTTTATACTTGGGTGTTGATGGCACAGATCGTTATGCACGGATTACTGAATTGGGCCGCACTTAAAGATCGCTTGCCACAACAGGTAATTCTTGGCAAATTTGTTGGCCTTTTTCTTTCGAAACTTCTACAGAAAATCCGGGTAACTGAAGGAAAACTTCGGAGTTGTAGATCTGCTAGGTGTCCACTTTAATGTACTTCTCATCATGCATTACGATGCATTCAGAGTACACAAACTACTCACGGTGGAGCTTCCTAACGCGGGGTGTGGCCACCGCATTCCGTTTATAGGCTCGGAAGACATGAAGGCCGGCCTGCTTCATTGTCTTCAGGACTTACCAGACGGAAGAATTGACCTTGCGTACTGAGTAAATTTGGAGCAAAATAAGATTTGCCGCCCCCATCGTTGGTAAAGTGAGCAAAAAAAAAATAGGATGAACAAAAGCAAGTAAAAAAAGGCGGAGAGATCTCTTGGATGAGCAAAATAAAAGATATCAAGGTATGATACCAAGTAGTAAATATAACTTGTTGAAATTTCAAGAGGTTCTACAATTGTTTTAGAATTGATTTTTATGTTAGATATGTTCAGAAAGTCTTTTAAATATATTAAAATCGGTTGTGCAACTTATCACTGTAAGGTTTTACAATACTACCGAAAAAATCACTATAGAACAATTTTAAGTACGAAATGGCTGTATATCTCTTGTGAAGAAAAAAATAGTGAAATTATGCTCTCCGCAAGGCAAAAAATGATAAGCCGAATTGAAAACCTCGCAGTAAAAACTATTTTGCCGCCGAGTCCGCATAGTCTTGGCTACCTGATAAAATTTTAGGTCAGTGTGTGCAGTTTTCTTCATTTTTAGAAAAAAAAAACAATTTGAAATTTGCAAATACGGTGTACTAGATTTATCTGCTTGAAATGAACGCGAAACTTGTCGAAATGAGAAGATTATTATAAATTTTTCAGAAATACAGCATTACATACGCAATGAAAACGAAAATCAGTCAGAAAATTTATATTAGGTTTTCATCTCGCGAAAAAAATTAACAGACCTTACATCACTTTTAAAATATATTGAACGAAAAGTTGAGTTCATCATAGTTACTCTCATAGTTATATAGTACCGCTTGAGCAACTTGTATTTGCAACTACAGCACATGGGCTCGCCAAAATAATACCTACAGTGCGTATCACAAATGTCGGGTTCACTAAAATGAATTACTAAACTGTATTGCTGTTTAAGTCAACTAGTTTGATAAAAATAAAAACAATTATTTTGATAAAAAAAAACAAACATTTCTCGTTTCAATATTTACATGTTTATTTTTGCTTTTTATTTTAGTAAAATAAATCATTACGTTAGGTGAACCATTTTCTTTTAAACAGATTGTTATTTTCATAGAAATTGATTTGCAATCATCAAAACACGTACATTCAAAGGCGCTTGAAAATTTCAGGCGTACGAAGACATGTTTCACCATAAAAAGGTAGTTCGTTATCGATTTTCTATTCACTAAAACATAAAAGATCAATTCTACAGAAAAATAAATTACCATTTATTCATGTGTAGAATATTTTTAAAGTTCCATGTTCGTGTTACGAGCAGTTGTATTGAAAATCAAATGTGAAACTTATTCATTAGAAATTATGTTTGCTATGTTTTCGTAAACATCAATTCAATTCTTGTTTACATTACGTTGTAGTTTCCATGAGTTTCAGAATTGTTTTTTCGCTGATTTAATTGCTGCATTTGTAATGGGATCGATGCATGAGTTTTTGTGTTAGTTGCACAATAATTGTGAATAAATGTTCGTAACAACGGAAGAACTTGAAGATATGTTGCACAACAAAGAAAAATTGCGCTTTTTCCATAACACAACAGTCACCAAAATAGTAATATAAACTAAATTGATAAATTGCACAATCAGTAGAAAAATACAGGACAGCAACTTAACGTGCTACTTGGGATATGTCGTCCCACTAGAAACGTTGCGCCCGGGGCGATAATTTTCAATGATTCCGGTACAAGTGATGAGTATTGATTGATACAAACACATTTTCCAAAATAACCACATAGCAGCCGTATAATATACCTCACAACAAATCAGGGGTATGCCCCACAACAAGAGACATTATGTCCCACAACAATGATGCAATCAGTGCAGTAAAATTTTATTCAATTCAATTGAAACCGAATGTGAAACACACTGACGATCTCTCTACTGCAGTAAACTTCATACTCTCACACACACAACGTTCGCTGACGTACCGAACCAGCAGCATTCAGTTCTTCAATCGATTCTCTTATAATCAAAGCTATTGTTTCTCTTTCAATAGTATGAGAGCGGCCTTCAAATGAGGTTTATGTAAACATTCCTATTTGTTCAAGATAATAGATGAAAGATAGAACAGGTAGCAGAAATATCAATTACATAACACACATGAATTAATAGTTTCTTCCTTCAGTTTTCATTTTTAATACTTTACTCAATTTATAATTCTATTCATTCGAACTTGCTCACTACCAAGAGCGAAGACAATGAAGCAGCTATACTACTTGGCATTTGAAACTGAACAATATAACTTCAAATGACTTGGTACGATTATTCAACTGACGATTAATTCTGGGAGCTTGAAAATGGTAGCAAAAGTCATATGAATTTGTATCGATATGCTGACGGTCAGTGGCCATAAATTTCATGTTTATCTGATATCATTCGACTGAAAGTGAAATTTTACCGCACTGGATGCAATATTTCAATATCCTTGAAATGTCGATATAGAAGAAAAGCAAAAAAAAGGATTTAAGAGAAAGGCAGAAAAATGATCATTTGCATCAGAAATTCTTTGCGAAATGGCAATCGGGAAGCAACATTTTCGATCCTCCCAATGCTACATTTTGTTTTAATAACTGTTATAAATCTATGAAACAATATTCGGATTTGTTCCCGAACATTATAAATAAATTACAGGGTCCGGCACTCGAAGTGTAACCAATTAAAAAGGCCATAAATTCAGTTTGGAAAATTACTTTTACTTAATTCAAAGTACAAAATGTGTAAAAATAATACAAAATTCAGAATCAATTCACTTTTGCTCGATATGACCACCTTTTGCCTTGACTTGATGACTTGAGAGAGCGAAGGAGTTGCTTCGTTTGGCCGAATGTGACTTGCAGGTATTTTGGCCCACTCGCGGACAATGACTTTTTTCAGCGCCTCGAGACTGGTGTATCTTATAGTTCGGACTTTGCTCTCCAAAATGGCCCAAAGAGAATAATCCATTGGATTCGCATCTGGTGAATTCGAGAGCCATTGCGTGGACGTGATGAAGTTCGGAACGTTGTTTTTCAGCCATTCTTGGTTCACTCGAGCTTTGTGAGACGGTGCCGAGTCCTGCTGAAACGTCCATGGTCTGCCACCGAGATGTTTGTCTGCCCACGGCTTCGAAGCAACCTCCAGAATACTTTCCCGATAATATGTCGCATTTACCTTGACACCAGGCTCGATGAAAACGATTAGAGAGCGCCCATCTGCGGTTACAGCGGCCCAAACCATTATCTGTTGCGGGTGCTGCCTCCTGGTGGCCAATCGATGACTCAAATTCTCGTATGAACGCTCGGTCAAGTAAACCCTATCGTTTTGAGAGTTTACGAATTGCTCAATTGGAAAAATTTTCTCGTCAGAAAATACAATGTTCGGAAATTGACCGCTTTCGGCCAAACGAAGCAACTCCTTCGCTCTCTCAAGTCATCAAGTCAAGGCAAAAGGTGGTCATATCGAGCAAAAGTGAATTGATTCTGAATTTTGTATTATTTTTACACATTTTGTACTTTGAATTAAGTAAAAGTAATTTTCCAAACTGAATTTATGGCCTTTTTAATTGGTTACACTTCGAGTGCCGGACCCTGTATATATTCAAAAAGTTTTATTCCATAACGAAATTGAAAAACACGATTTACAATACCGAACGAAATCATCGAGTGTCAAAAAAATGTATTACTCGTATTCTGTATATCTCTATTGCCATTGAATTGTGCAATATGTATACTGAAACAGTTGTTATGCATAAATAGTACATTGACCTATCGCTTATGTCCGAGGACACCGGTAGTGAGCGGAAGGTAAACTCTAGAAAACACCAATTGCACGAAATCCCATCCTACAGACGCGGGATCCACCCACTGATTTGCGAATTAGCAGAAAATATGAGGAACAGAAACAATAAAATCGAGGAAGCAGACCAATAAAAAAACAAATAATTCCTATCCGGTGGTAATACACCCACACTCGAAGATAACTGACTTCTCGGAAGAAAAATGAGGCATAAATTTTCTTGTTTTCCACCCAGTCGAAGTCTTCGAGCATTGAAGGTCAATTCTAAACAGACCGGGCCGCAACCTTTTACACGGACAGATGACCCACATTGGAATATATGCCATTACAGTCGAACTCGGGAGTACGGTTTCGAAAATATCGAACTATTATTCAGAATAGAATCACTTTCTCTGTAGAGAGCAGATCATGTAGGTAAATAAACAATGCTTTGAGTGCAGCCGAGTTACGATTTAAAAACATGTAGAACACAGTGGGCTTTCTACGAAGAAATTATGCTTTAAAATGTTACAATATGATAATAACAAGTTAGTTCTCCGTTTCCATAGCAAAACATGTTTGAATACATTTTATTTTTTCGTATACTGTGCTAAGACTGTTGATAATTTATTAGGATTATTTTTAATTATTTTAGTACTATAAAGTTTAATAGAGACATTCCTAGTCAAAAGATTCAGACTTCGAAATTGTATATCCGAAACGAAAATACCTTTCCACTCGTAATCGGAAGCATCCCCGTTCAAAATGGCAAGCGACTGAATTATAAATAAATTTCCTGACATAAGTTTCTATATAAATAAACTCTCTAAAAATAGAAGAGTAAAACAATAATTATGACTAATTTGTTAGATTCGTCCTAAGCTTCTTAATTGGAAATCATCGGAAACCTATACTACATACATGATCTAACGAACTATTGAATGTAAAAAAAATCTCATAGAAAGCTGTTATCGAAAGCATATTAGCCATAAACAAATAATGCAAGGAATAATATTCGCACTCACACCGTGCATCTGCCCGTGGTCAGTCAGGTTGGTGGAAGAAAAATCTATCGGAACGGTGCAATGCGATCATTTGCGTATCGTCCCAACATGCGTGGTGTCCCGGTATATCCCGACCATGGGGCTCACGGTACGTTTTGTCATGTCATGTCCCTGATGCTGCTAACCGACGAAGATCATCTACTTTGGGTCGTCAAACAGGAAGAGAAAAGCTACTGTGCGTCGGATGACACCTCTGCGCATGACCTCGCTCCCGTTCGGCCGCAAGCTGTCTAAACGGACTCGTACACCACATCTTTCGTAGTGTTTTCGCTTTCGTTTTAACTGCTGTGCTCTTCTCCACACGCCCGTGGGCAGTCGGAAAATTTGAGTTTTCCCAAAAATAATTGCTTGGGCGATCGCGGTTTCGCTGTGTTTAAATTCTAAAATAGGATCAATGCCAACTGTTCCGAACATTCGACTCGAGAAAACCCTCACGGTGCTGTGATGGTGAGCACGAGTCTCGTCATTGTATTGTCCGTGCTCAGCTAGACGCTCTGAAACGCGCATACACGAGCTACGACCACACAGGTCAGTGGGCGACGTCCACGGTTCTTCGGCCCGCGGGACGTCACGGTGTATATACCGGCGATCGTCAACGTGTAGACGGACAACTGTCGGCGGGTTGAGTGTGACAACGGCCGGTAGGGTGGACGTTGCCGAAAGCGCGGCCCTGTAGCCGAAGATCTTCGTCGGAACGAATTTTCTCGTGAAAATTTTTCATCCCTCGACTCAGTGTGAGTTGGACGATGGAACGCGTAACGTTGAGACTGTGACTATAGAACAGTGCTGTCGGATTTTTTTTTCTAGTTGAAATAGTATCCTTTTTTGGAAGTACTTATAGCAAGGAAACATAGAGAAAACAGAAATTTATAGTGACCAAGCGTAAAACACCGATTTCGAGCCAACGAGGGAACACCTTCTTCGATAAAAATGATAACTACGCCTTAGAAGAAATAGAATATAAGGTGTGAATAAAACGAAAAGTGATATTTTTACTTCACCCAAGGACTGATTTACAAAAGTTATCAATGTTTTCGAAGTGAAGCTTAGTTTCAGAACATCACGTAATTTAGTTGAATTGGATGGTGCTTAGATGACCGGGACTAATATTGTCCTGTGCGTGTAATAACTAGAGTTTATCGTTAAACACAGTTTACAAGGATCACTTATACTGTAAGCTCTCATTGGAAGGAAAGAAAAGAAGATCGAAAGCCGTCAGAAATGGATAAATCTACAAGGTAAAAAATACTGTTACCGTAAAAACGGTCCATTTGTTCTAACATTCACGATGACATTGCACGTTCGAGTTATTTTTAGAAATGACAAATAAAATGAAGAAAATCGACGGAGAAGTATTTTCTTTATTTTCTTCAGGTGTTTGTTAATTTTTGTGGCGCCAGTAAAATTTATAAAAATTAAGATGAGTCTATTGCACAGTTACCAAACGAAGAGTTTCACCTTATAAGACAAAAACTAAACATTTAACATCCTTAGACATTTTTTTATTATTTACCGTTTCTTAGTAATCTGTTTTTTTTCGATTGGAGAGACTATTTTAATAATTTATGCAAGAACAGCTCACGCAGCTTGTCAATGATGGCCACTCAGCAATATTTATGGCAAACGTGTCGTCCCAATATGCGTGGTCCTCCGGTATATTCCGACCATGGGGCTCACGGTACGTTTTGTCATGTCATGTCCCCGCTCAAATCCAAACTGAAAAAGTTTGGTTTGGATTTGGTTTTCAGTAGTAAGAACTATTAATCGAAATCTGTATTAGGATCAACAAAAGATCATACAGAAATTCGGAATATATCAAAACTCGTGTTCTCATGTTTCAAATCGAAGGTAGCAGAACATGTATTTATCGATGATCCTGAAATTTCTACAAATGACATAAAAATTTTAAGACAAATCTCCAACCCATGCAAATTAGACGTTACGGAAAGTTTAGAAATATATAAAAACAATCCAAGTTCGTTATTGAATCACGACCAAGACAACAAATATTCCTGACTACTCGATTAATGGATCGATATTACGACATCCCTACTTAGACTAGTGGCACAGAATGACAGGATCTGACTAAAACAACGTCTTAGTTCCGTGGGGCTACAAAAAGAGCAGAAAATGCTTCCAAAGGCATAAATGTTTAGAATGGTTCCATTCGTTGAGCATCTTAGTATAATGCTGTAGTAAGCAAACATCTGAAAATCTTTCTTTTTTATTCTATCAACTATATCTCGTAATCTGCACAGACATGCATTTGAAGAATTCGGCTAGTAGTAGACGAATTTCGAAAATTCATTTTGTATATTCGCTGACCTCCTTATAAATTTTTCCATTGAAGGGTACCAGATGTTAAGAAAATCTGATACGTTTTGCCACGTCCATTGATCGCCTACCAAACAATGTTTTTTTCTGAATATGAACAGTTTCTACGCTTCCGGTGATCTCTGATACAGTTAACCTAAATTCAACGGCTCGAAATGCCTATCCTTTCATCCGGATGGTGTCGGCTTTGATATGAGTCTCGTTGTGCGACGGTACCCTTAATTTGAAGAGCCACTGGCACTTTATTCAGCTTATTACTCAAATTCAACTCCATCTGAAACATATACAAGTGTAGTATAGCATGTTTAATTGTTTTTGTACAAAAATACATATTCGCTAATCATATTGAATCTCGAAAGGTAAAGTTGAGGTTGAAGGTTGAATGCCTGGTTCGAAAGAAACAATTAATATTCCATTGAATCAGCTGTAACTATCCTTAACAAATAACATAATTTCATTAAATCAGTTTCAACAAAATGCATCCGTCATAAATAACAGAGTATTATGCGCGATTTGGGAATTTCATAACTTGAAATTGTATACCAGAGCACTTTTAGAAAATCGTGTCAATTCTGAGACCGACATATATGAGCGTCAAAAATGATTCAATATTACAATAAATGTAACTTATATTTAAAGCATTTTGACATATTTTTAGGTGCTAAACCATGTAAATTCACATGTTTGCTTTAAAGGCGGGGTATGTTTGACGCATATTTATATAATTCTTGTAAAATTCAGTCGTTCCACGGATTAGGTTTTTATGAATTGTGTCATATGTGGATTTGTGTCACCTGTCAATTTCATATTTTTTATGTGTACAATAAAACGGTGATGTCGAATTCGGGAATTCAAGCGAGAATCATCAGATCACAATTTGCTCGACTGGTAAATGGTATATAAATGATCAAAACAGTTGCACTAGCTACACCACAAAAAATATGCAATTTACAGGTGACTCAAATCTTCTTATGACACAATTTATAAGAACGTAATTCGATCAAATGAAATTTTTATTACGCATTTTTTGACACTCGAAAATGTCAGTCCTAGAAAACGTAAATTTACGCTATTTTTCCTAAGTAGGTATGTAGGCGAATGCTAGGCAAGTGAAAATTGTTTGAGAAGCAAAGTCTTGGCATTACATTCTTTTAGTAGAATTTGGCCTTTCTGTTTCAACAGACTTCGCAGCCGATTCTTAGTGTACAGAATCATTGCATGGCTAGTACTATGGATCCTACTGACACTAAGAATCCTTCCAGGTCGGGGCTCGAACATACGACAACTGTTTGAGAAATATCCAGATTTCAATCAGTCATGGCGTAACATACAGTTGGTATGTAAACAACAGCGTTTTTTATAGTACACTCTTAGAAAAAATAAAAATTTTCGCTTGACATAAATTTAAGCATGCCGTGATTTCTTCGACGATGGTACAATATTACATCTACTAATATGTAAAAATAAATTTTTCGTCTATCGATGTAAGCTTCAGCCAAATTAACTGTGAAGTTAATGATAAGACTTATCTTTACATGCTTTGAACTGTGAATGTAAGTAAATCTCGACGCTACTTTTATGTATATCTATTAAGATATAATTTTTTCTAAGTGTGTAGTCCTGCCAAAAAAATTGATTGAAAATAAACATAATACTATCCCGGACAGTATGCAAAGTTACAAACTACCACTATAAAATGTTATCTTTCAACCATTTCGTAATCAGATTAATAATTTTACCCTAATTTTACTCCTCGAAGACCCGTCCGAATACATTCTAGAATGCTGTCTCTTGAATAGACATCCAACTATTTAACCGTCTCAACTCGGAAATACGTTCTCATTTCACAACAACAGCAAGTGCAACCTTTCTTATTGGTCGTCAATCGGAAAATGGGTTTAATGTCACATCTCAATGAACGAACAGGAAAAAAAAACACAGACGCACATCGCAAGTATTTGAGCAACTAGTCATGAGAGCTTAAAATAGTATCACATAATGCCAAGGTTGATTGTACCTTTACTTTCGCTACCATCGATTGCTGCCAACGTTTCCTTACGCCATTGATAGGTAATGAACGTGGTGCAACTTAGTGATCGATGAACTAATGACCAAGAAAGTGTAGTTTTGTCACTTTTTAGTGGCACTTTCACCATTGGAGTTACAAACAAAAACTAGAGTTTTTGTTTGTAACTCCAACCAGCAAGCTATGTAATAGTAAATTTTACTGATGGTTTAATTTCATTAAGCTATATAACTGAATTTCACATAATTGATCCTAGCGTGCAGCAAAAGTACACAGTTCACAATGATGTAACATTGTATAGCTCTCGAATGGATTGATCGTGAAAGTATATCGTTTTAGGTTCTAATAAATATCAGGTTTATGAGCAATAAAATCAGCACTTTGTTTAAATATGAGTTGGTCTTACAACCTCGACCTGGAAGGACTCTTAGTATCAGGTCAGGCATCTGTACACTATGGATCGACTGCGAAGTCTGTTGGAACAGAAGGTCAAATTCTACAACAGAAATGTACTACCAAGGCTTTGCTTTGCTTGTTCAGATATTTCCAAAAAAGTTTAAAGTCTAACATTTTTATAACTATACTGAACCTAGTTATAAAAGGTATAAATGCAGTTTGTGTGGTGTAAAAATATAGTTCCGATTAATTTGGTAAAACTATTTTTGCCTTTCTGATATAGAAAGTCTATGCAAACGCTGTGGAAACCGACTTTACAACCAAGGCTCGGAGAGCCAAGTTGCATATACCATTCGACTCAGTTCGTCTAGATCACAAAATGTCTGTGTGTGCATGTACGTGTGTATGTGACAAATAATGCCACTCAATTTTCTCCGAGATTACTGAACCGATTTTCACAAACTTATATTCAAATGAAAGGTCATATAGTTCCGTATACTGCTATTGAATTTTACCTCGGTCCGACTTTCGGTTCCGGAGTTATAGGGTGATATGCACCAACAATAGGAAGAAAAGTAGTCACACGCGTTTCTCAGAGATGGCTAAACTGATATTCACAAACTTAGATTCAAATGGAAGATATTATGACCTCATACAATTTTCATGAATTTCATTTGTATCCGACTTCCGGTTCCGGGATTACA
This sequence comes from Malaya genurostris, assembly GCF_030247185.1. Lineage (NCBI taxonomy): Eukaryota > Metazoa > Arthropoda > Insecta > Diptera > Culicidae > Malaya > Malaya genurostris. The sequence continues at coordinate 225,477,009 of NC_080571.1, read as the reverse complement.
AGGAATTATGTGCAAATTTTTAAAAAAAAATTCACTCAATTTTCTCTGAAATTTCATAAACGATTTTCACAAACTAAGAAGCAAATAAAAGGTCTTAATTTTTTTTTAAAGTCACCGAAAAGATGATCCAGATCCGACTTCCAGTTCCGGTACTACAAAGCGATTATTGACAATTTTCAATTTAATGAGTACATTTTCACAAGCGATGGCGAAACGAGGTGCACATGTTTATAAAAATAACTACTAGATTCATCTTATTAGCAGATCTGATTAGTTAGTGAATATATATAACTACTTTGAGACTACTAGTCCCCGATTACCGCATCCGAAAGCACCGATAATAGTGGAAATAAAGCTCCAAAAAAGTAACTAACTTCGGTTTCTCAGCAACGGTTAAACCGAATCAATATTTAAATTAAATCTCTCATTGTCTTCAAATATATAGTGCAATTCCATCCAGATCCGACTTCCGGTTCCGCAATTATAGGGCGATGAGTGTCAAAACATTTAAATCGTCATTCAAAATGACGATGCAAAATTGGTACGCGTCGATACGTGCGGCTTTGCTCCTTTGTCAGCTTGCTTTGGTCAATTTTGTATAGTGTGCTGGGTTGCCACATTTAAATCTATATTTTTCAGGCGAAAAAAATGTAAATTTGTAAATCTTTTATTCAATTTGTACCTACTTGCTAGTGTTATTACAAAATCATGATAACAAAGCTTTTCTATTGCCTTTCTCATATAGAAAGTTTATGCAAACACTTGAAAAATTAACTAGTGAAAATTTTCCCTGAGGACTAAGTGTTCTATATTATTCGACATAGTTCATCGAGCTGAGCAATGTATGTGTCTGTGTGGGTGAGTGTGTGAGAATGTGTCGAATAATGTCACTCATAAAATACAAAATCTCATAGCCCCATAGTTTGCTATTGAATTTCATCATGCTTTCATAGGGTAAAGGTTGTTGAAAATTGCACACCGTTATTTAGAGCGACGATGCAAAAATTCTTCTAGATTTGGCTTAAAACTGATTCAATTTGTAGACTATATTACTTACTAAACGAACCGACTACTGGTTCCAAGTCTAAAATGAGACTCACTCAATTTTCTCAGAGATGGTTTGATCAATTTCCACAAACAGGCTCAAATAAAAATTCCTATAGTCTCATAGTCTTATTAACTTGACATAACTGTTTACAAATTGAAAAGGTTATGTTAGTTCATACCAAAAGAAAGTTTCTTATTAAAATGTCATATGACATAAATCAGAAAACTTTTTCGTCTACTTGCGAAAGTTTTTTGGAATTTTTTCCATCATTTGACAGTGCTCATTTACAAAACTATATTCAGATAGTTTCTGTCGACATACGCTCCTGTCGGCGTATGTCTATTCCGCATGAGTATGAATAGTAATCAATTCGAGGTGAAGGTGGAGCCACCACAGTTTCCGGAGCAGTACCAGAAATAGTGATAAAATATTCCTCCGTGTTTACTGAGCTAGCTACACTGATTTTCTCAAACTTAGATTCAAATGAATGGTCTTACAGGTGAATGTGAAATTTTATCCGGATACGACACCGCGATCCAGTATTATAAGGGTATGAGTGATAAAAATTTCAAACCGTCGTTCAAAATGACAACACAAAAGAGCTTTAAAAAAATGTTTGAAGCTGTGTTTAAAACTGTACCATTCTGCAGGTCTTGTTAGTTGATGGCCCAATGAACTGACCTTGGCAATGCCTGCCCAAAGTTACCGGTTCCGAAAGTACCGAAAAATTGTGGTCATATATACGGATTCGATACCCGCTTCGGTTTTCCAACTTGGTTGAACCGACCTTCATAAACTTAGATTTTTATAAAGAGTCTCACAGTAGCATAGACTTTAGACATAGCTAGATTTTATTCAGTTCTGACTTCCGGTTCCGGTATTATAGGATGAGTGTTCCAATTTTCACACCGTCATTCAAAGTGACGCTGCAAGGAACGTAAAAACTCTACTAAACTTATTCAAATTTAAGGATTTTGTTAGTTGATGGTCCAATAGAGCGACTTTGGCAATACAAGTACCCAGTTTCCGATTCCGGAAGAATTAGAGAGTGTGGTCAGAAACTGTTAAAAAGAACTCACTTCGATTGCTCAAAGATGACGGAGCTAATTTTCTCAATGTAAGTCCCATAAGTGGCTGTTGAATAATATCCAAATACGACGTTCGGTTCCAGAACTATAGGATGATAAGCTTGAAGGATTTCAATCCCTCATTCAAAATGAGAATGCAAAAACGTTAAAGCCTTTAAACTTATTCACATACATAGGCCTTGTTGCTGGCCATAGATAATTATTTCCGTTCTGGGCTTCAGTTACGGAAATCACGGAAATAAATTTCAAAAACCTCTCAAATTTTGCTTCCTTTTTTCTATGAACAACAATGAGAAAGACATCAATACATCACAAAACAAAACCAGTCATTAGAAATCAGAATACAGAGTGCTGAAAGATTTAAAAAGGTTGCAAGATCGGATGAATAAAACGTAAAAAGTTATTAAATTCGAGACAGTGGGCGATCTTACTTACACGAGGAGACTCAAAACGATTTTGAAATTATATAATTATACTATGAAAATGATATGCATCGTCCGATTGGATCATTATTTCTTCCGACACGCGGCTCATAGACCGGCTTAAAAATTCACACACACAGCATTTTCAGACGCGCCGTTTTAAAAATATACCCCAAATGAAACTTGTTCCTTTTTGCCGATTCGCTCGATATGCAGCATTTGCAATGCACGGGATACGAAACATTCGTTCCTGTTTTCATTGGTTCAATTTATTTATTTGTTGAATTTTACCAACCTCCGATTTATTTTCGCCTAGCCGTTGTAGTTAAGCAGATGGATGCACCCGCTATTATTGTGGGAATGAATGGGCAGCATTAAATGTTCGAATAAATTCCCCGTGCAACAGACGTAACGCTCTGAACTCATTAAAATTCACGCATGCGCTACTACAACTACAACTTCTACGAGATTTGCGTGGGACATAAATTTATGTAAATTTGGACTTGTGACACTCGCTTTTAAGATGAAACATTTTAAATCTACATTCGAAAAAAAAAGATTATTTTTCGTTCTCATGGATATATGATTGAATATTCAAATTCCTATATAAGCCAGAACAGGTTTCCAAAATCATATAGTGCTTTGAAAAGGTAAAAATGCAGCATAATAAATAAAACATAAATAAATTATTAATTGTAAATTCATTACTTAACATATGACGTTATTTATGAATAATACAAATCAAAACAAATTACAAAGATCACAATTTCCTCTCACAACTTGAATCAACCTCAACAATTGATTTACATTTTCTCGTCTCAAAAAGTGTCTGCAATGTTTGATAGTAAAGATCACGAGACTATGGATGAAATTAGGAGTGTGACCAAGCAATCACAGTATCACAATATTCAAGGGTGGAGAGTGTTCTGTCAACCAACCAGCTAGTGGCGAAAGAAAGATATACGCAAATTATTACACAACTTTGTCTACGCACATCTCGTTAACGACGACAGGATTAAAAATAAGTTGGAATGAAATCCCGATCAATGGCTAGACAGCACGGATATGTTTCCTTGATACATTTTTTTTTCTATGCTGCTTAACCCTAGTCTGCTCTTGTATTTGCGTTTTATGACTATTGTGAAAAGTGAACAACCTGTACATTGAACCAGTTAATCTTCATTTCGTAGCCTTCGAGAAAAAACAATTTTACTACGCATTATAAACATCGCATCGTAAATACTGTCATCGAATAAAATATCACAATGAAACATGCAAAAGACACATTTTCGCTTTTAATATTAAAACCAGGAAAGGATACCACTCGCAATAGAAGAAATGTTATAGTACTACTTTCTTTGGTAGAAAACTGGCTATTTCCTAGACAGACAGCAATTCCATAAATTATTGCTGATGACACACAAGCCACCGATAACCATGGCAAACATATGATCACTATCTAAACACCCCGTCCAGTTTTGAAACAACGACTACAAAACGATGCACTTCAAGATACATTACATTTTATATAAGCTATTCACGTGTCACGAGCACATTTCTTGCCATCTCTGGATGATGGTCCGATGTTATTTGTCCAGATTCACTTGCAGTTTTACGTCAGGCAAGTGTCCACCGTAATCGAAAGATGGTAAGTTTCCTTAAAAACAAGATGCGAACATGTAGTTTTTTGCGCATCGACCAATCCTGCTTAAAGTCACACCACAAAACCGGCATGTTTGGTTCGTTTGAATCGATTATGTGAGAGGGAGAGTTTGTGATTGCAACTGCGCTTGGCGAATCAGAAACTTGTTTTGCATTTGAACCTCACGCCTCGAGATCGAGAAATGAGCAGGAAGTGGAAAGATTGCAAAATTGCTGCTTCGGCGTCGTCTAATGAGCTTGTGTGTCTGATTAATCCTTTTCGGTGTCCCTCGTTTCCAACACCAACAGTGCGGTTTCTCTTCCGACAGCAGCTTCCCATTTTTGGAATACAACGTAGTACGAAGAAAACCAGAAAAGTCTACTAGGTGTTGTGCAGAGCATTTGTCACGATTTTCCATTATTGAATAATTGTGTATATGTTACAGCTGAAAACAGCTGTTATATTCGTATATCAATAATCATCAAATGAATAGTTTAGTCTAGAATAGTTGAATCAACAAACGCAACCCGATCAGCTAGCAATAACAAATTAAATCTGGTCTCGTTAGTAGTTGAACTAACAAAATTTTCCAAGCAGTATCAAAAAGAGTTACGTTTCTGTTATCGGGAATAATCTAGAAAGTGGTTAATCGAGTAGAGTAAGCTTTGTGTCTGCCTAGCGATATAGTTTTAACTACTAGGTGGCAATAACTGTTCAATTTGAACTGTTAATGCATTGATGAGTTGAAGATGAAACGCAAATAGAAATGAATTAAATTATTAGAATTTTACACATCCAGCTACGCTGGTAACTAAATCCCCTAAATGCTCAAAATGCAGATCGATAGTTCACAGGTCTATGTTTATTTTAAGCACTGATATTTAATTAATGTTTCAACAATGTCAAATGGTTCAAAATTATATCCCGGAAACGAATTGAAATAGCAGTTTTGGGATAAACTTACATATATCATGACGATATACCTCGATGCACATTAGAAAAGATCCTAAGTGCAACTCACATTTTTCCTACAAATGTTCAATGGAAAACAGTTACTTCTCATGGTGCGCGCCTTTTTTTATAAGAATACGATGAATTCCAAAAACGAGTTCATTTACGTATACCTGTGTTCGTTCACACAAAAACTGCACAGGATCGAACGATGTTTAAGCTCGAGAAGCGAATATCCGTAAGGTTAAAACCCACATAAACGAAAGAAAAAAATGATGATAAGGAATAAATTAATGGGAATCCACTTGGAATCAAATCGAAACTGTTAACAAACATGTTAAAATACTTAAGCTAAATTAATTTATAATTGCTCGATAGAAGAAAATGAAAAAAAGGAAAGTTCCTTAGATCAAATCTCTTGGTGTTATTTTTTTTTGCAGCGCTGCAGGTATTCGGAATTTTATTATTGGCCACATCATTCAAACGGCAGTAATTATAACGTTCTGTAATTAAATGCCATAAATTGCATCGTGGTTCCGTTTTCGCTATCTTTCCTTGCTAAACCGCTTCTTCCGATCGCTCAACTGGACTGCGCACGGAAAGACTAAAAGATGAAACTGTTAAGAATGACGAATCGGAAACGAAAGCATTCAGAGACAAGAAAACACGGCCAGTTTCGACCGGTCTCCGTGAGGCGATTTTAAAATACAAACCATACTAAAAGCTCCCTGCAACTTCCTTGGGTGTCAACCAACGGGCTCACTGGTGGCTTGTTTTACTATACATTAAAGCGAGACATAAACTCGATTCAGTTTCACCCTCTTCCCCGCGTTGGCTAGTGTTGGTGCTCCGTGCGCTTCATCCCGTCACCACCGGCTCGACGCGCAGCCTTATTTAGTATATTTATCATAACGCTTGAACCGTTGCTGATGAGGCGCAAGATTTTCAGTTCGAAAAGTAACGTCTCGTCGAACGGTTGTAATTGCTTCGAAGGTCTACAATCACCAGTCGGGATCACTGGACTTGCGGCATTGCGCTGCGTATTATCCTTCGCCAAGTGATTTACCTTTCTCATCCAGATTGCTTCCTGGGTCGGAAGACGTATAGAGCAGATATCAAAAAATAGTTCAAATTGTTTCCCGGCGTGACGTATCGCAGTACCTTCGTTTGCTTCACTCCAGAGTTTATCGACATTCTGTTTGCTGACTTTGTGCCAAAGTTGTTTTTGTTTTCTGTTAAGCAAATTAAATCATAGTTCTACTGAATCGTGGAGGAGTATAGCGCTGATGTCATTTTACCATATACTGTGCGGTTGTTGACGATTTTTGTGGAGTGCAGAATGACGCTATATGTAATTTGAAACACACAACAGTACTAGTGGTGACAGGGAGTAGGTTTATTAGAATAACTGATCGAAAGTTAGATAACAATTACAAAAATGGCAACGCAAACCATGCCGAGTTCACAGACCAGCAGAGGCACGGCAACGAATCCTCAACTCAAAAGTCTAGTGTACTCTAAGTATCGCGAACTATTGGGATCCTATAACGGAAAAGCCAATGAAATTCTTCAATCGTACCCGGCACATATGGTGAAAGAAGACAAAGGATTTGGCTTCACGGACAAGTGAGTAATATGAGCGCTAAGCATTCGAAGAGCTGTTTCATCATAAGGTTGTTGGGAAACATGACTACCCACCCAGTGAGTCAAAATTACTCACTTATGTTTAGCGAAAAAAAACGGGTATTCACCTGGGAAATAAGTGTGAAATAGATCTTTGAATAATGTATGAGAATGGCGTAAAACAGTAAAATGCTAACTTAAAACTTTGCTGTCTTCTTTCATCTGTTTTTTCGCCGAAATCAATCCATAGCTGATTCATTAACTTTGGAAGCTCGACGATTGAATTTTAAACAGTCTGCAATGAGGAACTCATATAATTTCAATCGTTCTGTAGAATTTAAGTACCTGTTACATGCACTGTTCATATTTTCTAATGACATTTTATATTGTTTCGAGTAATCATTTTTGATTTTATAAGATGATATGTTCACCGATATTGGGATCCGGAAGTTGTTTCGGTTCGATTGAGATTATTTTGAACGCTAGAGGAAGAAATCAAAAGACGGTAAACAGCTATTTCGTATAATAGTATCGCATATTGGTTTAAGTTTGTGCATCCGTACGGTATTTTATAATGTACGCAGCAAATAAAACCATTTGAAAATGATCAACGTAACATTTTCTCACATGTTGAAACCAGAGCTGAAAATTTTCATAGCTGCAGAAATAACTGTGGAAGAAAAAGAGTTTTCTCATTCGAAAATGAACTTTTCGCTTGATTAAATTAAAAATGTATTTTCCAAGTGGAAATTTATTTTCCTTTGCATTTTGACAGATAAACTTGCAATCATCATCCTTGTACACGTACACTTCTCGCTGTGAAACACAATGTTATATCGTAATAGCATTTAAAAACAACTCCTGAGAATTTAGAATTAATCGATTCAAATGTATATAGCCCCTTAAGGAAACTATACAAAACCACAGAAGGATGAAGAACTGGTTTGATATTTTATCATTTCTTCCTCCAGAAAAAATGTGGGTGATGACAGAATATCACATCTATTATCATATAAATTCATGTTTTGTGCCTATTTGGCTGCTTCAGTTTAATTAAATGTAAATAATTAATATTGTCATGCTTTTGGATGTAAATTTACGTGAATTGCGACACTCCTTTATCTATCGAGATGCATATATGCATGATTTTTCATGGTGTGTATTTACACTACTTGCTTCTTTATTACCATCTTTAATCTATAAAAATTTCAAGGAATATTACAGATAGTTTTATGAAAAAAAGTTGACAAAATGTCTGGAAAAATAAAAGCCAATTTAAACCCTCAATGAAGGATTCAAAAAACTTTCAGCAATAGAACGTCAAGCCGGAATACTTGACCAATTTAAAATATATGAATGTATGAAAATACAATCCAATTCACACCCTCTCATTCAGCTACTAACGCAGAAGACGATAGCACCCAGTCGACGCCGTTCTATTAACCAAATTTCATCATAGACAAAGGGGCAGGTATGAGAAAGCACCTTGTGATCACCTAGTTATCTCACCTTTTGGCGACCTCAAATCAATTCTATTTCTGCTAAAGATCACTTATTTTGTGTGTTCAGGCACATTGACGATGTTGAAGTAGGACAACAATCTTTTGATTCAAATTCAAAATATCTTCGGGAACGGGTATAGCATGATGGGTTGGTCGATGCCTTTCATGCAGCCCACCTGGCTTCGATTCCCAGTCCCGCATATAGGGTCAGTAAGTTTTTCTGACCCGAAGAGGTGAATGTCTTTAGGGTAAAAACTTTTTTAATCGAAAAAAATCTCTCTTTTGTTCGCATTACTCGTTAGCACACACACTTACAAAAACCGTGTAAATTTATGTCTTATGAAACCGATATATTCGAGCGGCATATTTTGACAGTTGGTTTAACACACAACACATGCATTTATCATATATTTTTAGTGTTGAAACATTCACAAATTGCTTAACCAATAAGAGTTTTCTAGGCAATCACATCATTCTCTCGAATTTGAAATCACAATATATTGAAACGAGAGTGCATTGAAAAGGAAAGCTGAACCTAGTATCCAAATATTGCTAGCATTTAGCGTAATGCTTGGACAGTCATCTCTTTCGGTTTTGGTGACTCACTGTCTAGATCTTTTCAAAATTATCTGGGCAAAATATACAGTACAGGGGCTAACCAAATTTTGTGCTAAGGACACATATTCAAATTTATTTTCTTTACTTTTCGTCATCGACTCGTCAGTGCAAAACAGTTTATGTTGAACTGTCATGTCACCTAGCAGTTCAACATAAACCGCTAAGCCGAAATGAAGCTCAAACTTACCTTGAGTGGCAACTTTTTTTTTAATATTTTGAGGTCACAAAAATAGCATTGTAACAAATTTATTGTAATGTGGGAAAGAAAATAAAAATTGTTTATATTTTTTAGACACGCTTAATGGATGTGAAAATTCTAAGAAATATTCCAATCCCGTAATAATCCCAATTGCTACCAGCAAAAAATATAAACTATTTACTGCATGATACATGAACTGCTAATCTGCCCATTCAGATCAGATAAAAAACTGTTCAAAACGATTTCGGACAGAACTTATCATAGAAGGTTTATATGTTTCACTGTATTAATATTTGTTACGTGAAAATCGAATGTGGAACTACTCGAATGAACATATTGTACAGTCAATTTGAATAACCGATTTGGATATGAATGATTTTCACATGAGCTGCAAAAACATTTTAAATTAATTATCTAACATATCTAACGAAAATATCCAATGAGGTGTAGGGGTAGATGGGGTAAAACGCACCCCCTAAGGAAATGTTGCTATATCTTATTTAAAAGATATTTTATTCAGGCCTATTTGCGTACAACCTTTACGTGGCCGATTTAGCTGAGTTTTTAGATAATTTTTTTTTTGTATTGGATCTCGTTGTCACCCTTTTTCTAGGGGAAGAGGAGCTTCCATTTTCCTCCTGCGAGGATTGAGGGGCAGTTTGTTCGTGGTTCGTCTCGTCATTCATTGCCGCATCGGTTATATTGTTGTTGATTTCGTTGCTAGTTGCTGTAGATGCGTCTTATTGTATATTGTTCGCAGTTGCTGGTTGGTTGGATGGTAAGTAGTTAACTGCAGCTGGTGTGCTTTGTTCTATAAGGGATACGTTGGAATACGTTGAAGGGGATGCTTCACTGTTGTTGGTGACTGTCACAGGTGTACTGGGGTTGCTTGGGGTTGGTGTGAAGGAAGCACCGTTGTCCTTTGGTGTAGTCGTCTCCTTGTCCAGTTTATCACATGGCTTACCGTAGTGAACAACTTTTGGCAATATTGACATGTGGCCATCTGATTGTCATAGGTAACAAGTAATTTGCACGGGATTCTTGTATCCTGACCGAATGTTGATGTTTAACATAATTTTATCGTAGAAATTTAATGTTATTAGTAAATACAATCAAATACAGATTTTATATACAGAGTAATACAGATTCCCTATGAAAATATCTGGCATCTCTGCCTACTGCCTACTGTGTGTACGAGATTCGATGCAGACTAGCCTGAGGGCGCCATGCTCACAAAAAAATATATCGCTTATGATTTGTTCATAAAATGTGAGAGTTTGGTATCTTGGTAATATGATGTCTTTGGTAAAAGGCAGATCACTTCCGAGAACGACAAATGACATGAGATCTGAATTACGTTTCACATATAGTTAACTTTTCCGTTATGTGTTTCACATTGACAATTAATTAACTTCAGATAATTTTGGTCTATGTACAAGTCAATGCAAAAAAGGAATTTGATTGTCATATTCGCATACTGACTATGAATTAATTGTGCATTTACTAAGTTATAGCACAGTTGGATCGGGTAAGTGGTTTATAATATCCACTAATCTTACAAACCGATAGAATCGTATTACGGTTGTCCTGTACGTTAGGAACGCAAGTCGACTATTTTAGGTTTAGTCTTTTTATGTGGAACACATTTTTATTTTCTATATAGGGGTGCAAATCAGAAACTCAAGGAAAAATGCACGTAGAAATGGAAATATTTCTAAGATTCGATTTAAATGTATTAAGCCACGTATTTTCAATAATAAATACTTGAAATTTTGATTAGTAGCCGATCAAACCGTGACAAGTTTATAACAAAAACATGTTTTTGTAGCATGTGCTGATATAAGTCTGATCACGTTAGTAGTTGAAATGTCAAAATTTTCTCTGCCGTAGATGACGGAAGCTTAAATATCAAAATCGTATCGCAAGTATGTACAAAGATATAATTGCATACATTTGGGATATTGGTGAAATTTCGTCGGCTATAAAACAAACAATGTTCGGTGTAGGTTGCTAATCAAGATCCGATCTAAGCAGACTCTCGTGCTATTGCGGACTTAAAAGTGTGACGATTGATTGAACTGTTTGATTGTAGATCATTAGAAATTGTGGTTGCCTTGTTCTACAAGTCGGTTCAAACAGAACGGTCAAAATCCACAAAAGGAATGTAATGCCAAGACTTTGATTTTTTTGTTCCACATCAATGACTCGAACTTCCGCCATATTTCATTCATTCATATTAACAATATCGAGTGCATTGTAAATTCTGATTTAAAAAAAAGTTTTATATGTCCCCTGTATAACAAGACTTTTATAAATATTTTCTCACTTTTGATTCTAAGCATCGACGCGTGCTCTTAACTGTTTTATCTTCCTTCGACAGCTGTAGCTACATTGTGACATATTGTTCCAAGACTTCTCCACTCCGTAAACAATCTGTTTACCTTGAAGTAGGAAAACAGCTATGAGGAAACCGTTTTATGAAAATAGAACAAAACCTTACTGTGAGCGGTATCATCTGGTAACATAGACAAACAAATGCTGATAGGGACGTAAAAATTACCATGTGGTAGCGACAAACATTTTCGCGACTGTCATAAACGTTAGCCCAGTAATATTTTGTATATGTCATAGTGAAAAGGTGAAGACTTTGTAAGTCATTTGCTACATGGCTTTAACCATGAAAGTGTTACTAAAGATGCATGACAGTTGAGTCAACCACACTTTCCTTGATGTAAAATATTTATGAATAGATTCAAATTGAAGAAGATAAAACATACAGAATTATTTTGTTTGTATAAAAACTCAAACTCAAAGAAGGAAACTGTAGAAAATGGAGAAAAACTTCAAATCAGCATGAGCGTGATAAAAGTACCCACCGCAATAGAACAGATGCAAACATTGAAACAAACGAAGCTTTCTTCCATCACGTATACGGCTGGCAAATGCCACTAATTCAATTATAAAATAAATGATTCGTATCAAATCTGACACTTTAATACCATTTTTCGGTATCATTTTTTTTCTGAGACAGGCATCAACAGTTTTCTTTAGTAAGAAAACGCAAAAATAGCTTCGCACAGTACAGCAAACACGCGGATAGCTAAACGATCAACGACGACAGCAATATGGCGGGGTGTGAAAATACAGTGGCAGCATTTGAGTAGCAATAAATAATTAATTTTCTCAGTAAACGTTTCTGTTTTTTGCTAGTTTGTGCGTGATTGTTTCTGTGTAGACAAACGTACATACATGTTTATTCGGTGTTCTTCAAGAGTAAATATTATGAATTTGACACTGCTCATACGTCTACTTATTGTTGTTTAAGTTCGTAACACATTGATCACGCGTTTCGGAATGTGTTCAATGTATGATTTATGATCATTTTTTTTATTTGTTCAATTCTTAAAATATTGTACATTAGTTTGTTTTCGCCGGAGCATTCATTTTCCATAGTATAATAGGAAAAATTAATCTAAACTAAATCTTATTCACCATACTAAATTCTTTTCGATCGCGGAACCATACCTTATATACCAATGGTCAAACTTTTCGTATTTATTAAACTGATGTACTTTTATGTACACGAAGAACAAAAATTTGTTTTGCTACAAGAGAGAGAGAAGGGGATCTACTTAATCATGATTTTTATTTCCCAAAATGATATGAGACGTTTAACTCTGAATTCCAGTCAATCCAGTTTGAATAATTATTTATTAACTTTCTTTTGACGAAAAAATAACTAACCAACCAACAATTTAGGTTATGATTTAATAATTTTTAGTATGTTTGAATTAAAATTACCATAACTTAAATCAGTTTTTGCAATGACTTAGCGGAAAACAGATTGAGAAGTCAAATGAAAGAAAAAAATGATCCCTCACATTAAAACGCAAGTTCGAGTCCTGCCTCTGGGTGTACCTTTTTTTTCAATAAATCATCTTTTCTGTGAGTTTTCATTCATTTATCTTCTCAATTTGTTTTTGCGCTCAGTAATTGGAAAAACTGAACTTAGGTTAACTATTCATCGGTTTACGTAGCCTACCTGTGTCTTATTCCCAATCACGCACACAGAGTCAAAAAAGAATTTCTAATCCGAGATTTTCGATAACCACAAGGTTAGAAACTCCTTTATAAATTAAAAAAAACTATTTATAGATATCCGACGGAAACCAAATTTAGGAAAGATAAATGAATTGAATTGCGGAAGTGAATGAAAACTCATTCTATGATTTTCAGAAAGCTGTGTTGTCTTTACTTGAAATGAGATGGCACGTTTTAGAAATTGAAATTGATATTTACTGAATTTTACTAACTAATAGTAGTAACATTTCTCAACACGAGGTTTAGAAAACTATTGTTCTTTATTTTTAATTCTTGCTTATTTCAGTTGATTTGACTATCCAGGATCATATTCATTTCTCGTCTATCCAATTACTATTAGTAGTATTTAAAATCTATGATTACTGTTTGAATTCTAAAATGTGATCAAACAGCAACATTAGCGGGTTATTTTGAACTATCATTGACTGTAGATATCCCAAAACGTCATTTCATCGAATAGGTAAAAATTTTCTACAACTGTTATGACTTGGTGCATCATGTGCATGTGTTAATGGCGAACATGACAACTTGTGCGTCTTTAGTGCAGAATCAAATTGCAAAAATTGTGTGAAATAATTTCCTATTCGTGAAAAATTGTGTGCTGAATTAGTGCTTGAATTGTGTTAAATACAGATAAGTAGTGTGTTTTGTGCATGCTTCTATTTGTATTGATTAAAGTATCGAAATTACCGTGCGACGTTCGCCCAAAGAAAGCGGCGTCGTTCCGTAATTTATTGAATGATTATTGTATTGTTTTTGCACCGTTTTTTGTTCTGTGATTTGTTCTCTTGTGTGTGTCTGGCCGCTTGGTTTGTTCATGAAGCATGGGGGAATGCAAGAAGTGTGGGGAGAACATAGCCATATCAGATGTTGGAATTAAATGTTTGGTTTGTGAGAATGTATTTCACCAGCGCTGTTCTGGCCTTACCCGAGCTATTGCTAATTGGGTAGCGGATTTACCGGCGCTATTGTTTAAATGTGCAGAATGCTTAGAAGGTAACGTTGTATCTAGTATTGTCGATAACGATGTTCATTCGTTCATTAGCGATATGAAGAAGGAGATGGAGAAACTAACATCCATTTCTGAATCGTTCGCTGGTTTGCGGGAGAGCATCGAAAAACAGATTAATGTCGCAATAGAGAGTGGAATCGAGAGACTGATCAGGTCTTCCAATGAAGCTTTCGAGAGAAAGATGGCATGCTTGGAAAACAGTGTTGCCAAAAAGTTGGAAGATTTGAGAAGTTTACCGATTTCAAATAATTTGCAAAATTACAATGAATTGGCTGTAAAAAACAGAAAAAAAATTATTGTTGAGAGGGAGACTCATTCGGAGTCTGACAAAAATCCCTGCCGAAAGCGAAAATTATTGTCGAATAATGATGAAGAAACGATGCTTGTTGACAATGATAATGACGAAAACAATAATGAAGTTTTTGCTAAAAAGGGCATTTCATACGCAGATATTTTATCAGGGAAATCTAAAATTAAAAAAGTTAGCATTAAAAATCGTAAGACTCGCCCGGTTATTGTGATAAAACCGATCGAGTCGTCACAAACGAGCGATGACACAAGAAAATTTTTGAAAGACAAGTTGGATCCAAGGGCACACAAGATTAGTAACTTTAAAAATGGTAAAAATGGTTCGATTATTGTTGAGTGTGCAACAGGAGAAGACATTCAGATTTTAAAAAATAATATCGAAAGCAATTTGGGAGTTAATTACAATGCTGTTGTACCCACGCCTGGTAAACCAAAACTGAAAATAGTGGGGATGAGTGATCGATATTCCGCTGATGTATTTATTGATCTTTTGAAAAGTCAAAATCAGGAAATTGTGATTGAAGACGTAAAAGTTGTAACTGACTTTGAGAATCCTCGCTTCAAATATAACAAATATAGTGTTATAATTGAGGTAAATAAGAACACTTATTCTAGCTTGATGGCCGCTGGCAAGGTGTGCGTCGGCTGGGATAGATGTTCGGTTTTCGAGTCGTTCTACGTATTGCGCTGTTTCAGGTGTGGTGAGTTTGGTCACAAGAGCACCGAATGTTCGAATAAAGAAAATTATTCGAAATGCAATGCTGCACATAGAACATCTGAGTGTACTTCAACTGATTTTAAATGCGTTAATTGTCTGAAAATGAACACTGTACGTAAAATGAATTTGGACATCAACCATCCAGCATTTAGCAAGCAGTGTCCGGTATATTTGAGACTGCTTGAATCGAGAAAGAACAACATAAGTGAATAGCAACTAACGAAGGGGAGATTATCGGAAATATTGTACTTAAATATTGCCGGTTTATCTACTAATTTTGTCGCATTGCGGCATCTTGTGGAGAATAACTGTCCTTTGTTAGTTTTGCTCTCAGAAACACATATAGTTGATTCTGATGCTTTCGATCAGTTCAGTATTCCGGGTTACACTATTGCTTTTTGCTTGTCACATTCCAGACACACGGGTGGAGTGGCCATTTACGCCAGAGAATCGATTAAGTTCAGCATTCTATCAAAAGAAGTAGTTGGAAATAATTGGTTCTTGGGTATATCAGTTGAGAGAGGCATGCAGATGGGAAACTATGGAGTTGTATATCATTCCCCTAGTTCAAGCGATCGCCAGTTTCTGGAAATTCTAGAAAACTGGTGGGAAAATTTTGTAGATTTTAGTAAACTTAATATTATTGCGGGAGATTTCAACGTTGATTGGCTCAGTGATCAGAGTTCGAATCACTTGAAACAGTTAGCAGAATTCTTCAGTTTCAAACAAACTGTGAATGAATTTACAAGAATTTCGAGACATAGCAGAACTTTGATAGATCACGTATATTCCAATTTTGACGGAGTTTATTCGTGTGTGGAGACCGATTGCAAGATTTCAGATCATGAGACAATTGCAATTTCCCTAGCGAGTACCCCTAGAGATTGCAAAAACACAGTGAAAATTAACTTCAGGTTAGCTATCAGAATTGTAAATCTGAATTGCTACCCGTACGAGCCGGTGTTCCGCAGGGTTCGAGTGTAGCTCCAATCTTGTATAATATTTTCACTTCTGATCTTCCAAATCTACCCGTTGGTTGTCAGAAATCGCTATTCTGTGACGACACAAGTCTGTTAGCCACAGGTAGAAATCTAAGAGTGATCTGCAGTCGCCTACAAAGAAGTTTAAATATTTTCAGTGATTATCTGTCAAAATGGAAAATTAAACCAAATGCAGCAAAAACGCAATTAATTATCTTTCCTCACAAGCCAAGAGCTTCTTTTCTTAAACCAAACAATAATCACATTCTCAAATTGAATGGCTTGGAATTGACATGGTCTGATCAAGCTAAATACTTAGGTTTAACGTATGACAAAAAACTCACTTTCAAGGATCACATTGAAGGAATCCAGGCAAAGTGTAATAAATATATTAAATGTTTATATCCTCTTATAAACAGAAATTCTAAGCTCTGTCTAAAAAACAAATTGTTAATTTATAAACAAATTTTCAGACCAGCCATGCTTTATGCGGTACCAATTTGGTCAAGCTGTTGTTCCACCAGGAAGAAAACGCTTCAAAGGATTCAGAATAAAATTCTGAAAATGATTCTGAAGCGTCCTCCCTGGTTTAGTACAAATGAGTTACACAGACTCACAAATATAGAACCATTAGATGTAATGTCACATAATATTATAAGCAAATTCCGACAAAAATCGATGCAATCTTCAATTGAATCGATTCGCTCTCTGTATTAGTTAGTAAGTTAGTATATAAGTTCCTTTTCCCCATTACACAATACAAGTAGGTTTAGAATTTTCCCTACACAAAAATCTCAGAATTGCGGAAGCAAATGATGTCTTCATGGTAATAACCAAATCATATATATATATAACAGGGCTGAAAAGTCACCACTTGTGGCTGAACACCCAATTTAAATCTTAATAATTTAATTTTAACTCATATTCCAATAAATAGTTATTTAAAAAAAAAAAAAAAAAAAAAAAAAACAGTGAAAATTAAATGTTGGAAAAAATATTCAAAGCAAGCCATGTCTCGACTTGTGTCAAGTAGCTTGTATTGTACGCAGTTGACTGGAAATTTGGATCGCAGGGCATCTATTCTTACGGACGTATTAAAAAAGTGTACTAATAAATTAGTCACTGAAAAGTACGTTAGTTTGAACAGCTCAAGTAGCTGGTACTCAATGGACCTCTTACTATTAAAACGAGAGAGAGATAAACAGTACAAGAGGTTCTGTAGAACTAATAATGAATGTCACTGGCGTGATTATACCAATGCACGAAACATTTATTCACGGGCCCTGAAGAAGACTAGATGTGAATATGTTCAGGGGAAGATCGATCAAAATCAGAAAAACAGCAAGGAGTTATGGAAAATTCTTAAACAATTACTAAAACCTACACATTGCTCAGCAAAAACTTTAACATTTAATGGCAGAGAAGAGCACTCAGAGCAAGTGATACCAGAAAAATTAAACAGTTATTTCATAAATAGTGTACAGCAGATCAATTAAAGTATTGATTTGGTTGGTGAACCTGTTGAAATAACACAGCCGATTAGTAATTATTGTAGATTTCTTGAATTTCACCCAATCACTTTTGAACAATTGAAAGATATTTGTTTTAATTTAGGAAAATCGGCTGGTATTGACAATGTTAACTCAAAAGTGATACAAGATTGCTTTCATGTTATCGGTCACGATCTGCTGGACTTGGTAAATGAATCGTTATACACGGGGCATGTGCCAAAAGTTTGGAAAGAATCGCTGGTGGTTCCTATCCCCAAGGTTACTGGAACGGATAAAGCCGAGGAGTACCGTCCCATTAACATGTTGCACACGACGGAAAAAAATTTGGAACTTGTTGTTAAAGATCAGCTGATTAACTATTTAAACTCTAACAGTTTGCTGATACCGGAACAATCGGGATATCGGAAAAGTCACTCTTGCGAAACCGCTTTAAACCTGGTTTTAGCAAAATGTAAGGAGAAAATCGAGATTAAAGAAACTATTTTTGCAGTGTTCTTGGATCTCAAGCGCGCTTTCGAAACAATTTCTAGACCAATACTGTTACAAACACTACAACGCTTTGGTATCGAAGGAGTAGCATATAAATGGTTTGAAAGCTATTTATTTGATAGAACTCAGGGAACTGTTTTCAACGATGTTGTGTCTAGTTTCCAGGGTAATTCACTTGGTGTGCCACAGGGTAGTGTTTTAGGTCCGATTTTATTCATTATGTACATAAATGACATGAAGCGAGTTTTACGGTTTTGTGAAATAAATTTGTTTGCTGACGATACTGTTCTGTTCATTACAGCTAAGGATTTGGATGAAGCGGTTGCACATTTGAACGAGGACTTACATTCTCTGGCTCAGTGGTTGAAATTCAAGCAGTTAAAACTGAATGTCGCGAAAACTAAATATATGGTTATTTCTGCCTTAAGCACTGGACGTGAAGCCAACATTGAAATTGATGGAGAGATTATTGATCGCGTTAGAGAGTTGAAGTATCTTGGAGTCATAATTGATGAAAAGCTAACATTCAAATCTCACGTTAACAACATCATCAAGAAGGTTGCCAAAAAGTACGGTGTATTATGCCGTCTGAAAAATGATTTAACGACCAGTAGTAAAATTCTTCTGTATAAATCAATAATCTCTCCTCACATTGACTTCTGCTCATCGATTCTGTTCCTTGCTAACAACACGCAAATATTGAGACTCCAGCGATTGCAAAATAAGGTCATGCGATTGATTTTGAAATGTAATAGATATACTTCCTCTAATATTCTATTGAACGCATTACAATGGCTTTCAGTGAAACAGAGAGTATATTATTTAACAATGATGTTCATTTTCAAAATCTTAAATGGAATGTTGCCTCGATATTTGTGTGATCGGATTGAAAGAGGAAGTGACTTGCATAGGTACAATACTAGAAATGCGTCTGATGAGAGAACACCAAGCTTTTTGTCAGCCAGATCCCAGAACTCGTTATTGTACAAAGGGATTAGTTTTTTCAATTCGATGCCAGGACGAATCAAGCGGGCTGCAACATTGAGGGAGTTCAAAAAAATGTGTATTTCACACATAAAATCTATTTTGTAATTAGATCTTTAATGAATTAGTGCAATTTGATTTTTTTCGAAAACTGTGTAAAATGACGAAGATTGTATTTATTTTATTTTTGTTTTTTTTTCAAGTAAGACGCATTAGGTTGTTATGTTCTGTATGATGATGATGGATTTTTAATAATTTGTTTAGTTAAAAAAAATGAGTTGTCTACAAAAGTATGAGCCTCGCGCGCGCAAAGCAGGTAGAGGCAATCTGGAAATTGAATATGACTGAAACTGGATATGTTCTCTTTTATTTTTGAGAGCTTTAGCATTCTACGTGTCGAGATCGAATCTTAACTTTGTAAGATTTGATGAATTATTTATTGATTATATTTCGGAAATAATAGGGATCGGAAGTTGTTGATGGAATTGGGCTTGGCTCTGCTCATCCGCAGTCTCGTTACTCCATCGTAGCTGATGTGTGTAGCGATGAACTGGTCCGGCGGGAAGGGCTAGGTGAATTACTGTCTGATACTGACAAAGATATCGGGTTCGATTCCTGATTTGTTCAAGGATCTTCCCGGGTTGGAAATTTTCTTGAATGACCCTGGATAGTAAATCGGAAATATTTGAATGTTTTCTTGTTCTCAGTTGTACTTTAGAAGGAGAATCTATACCTGCTGGTTTAACCAGATCGTTTTATATTTAGTTAACTGGTTAAAATATGTGATGCAATATTTATTATCATTTAGATAAATCGTCCAGCTCACACCTTTGTAGGGGTATGAGGCGGGACCATCATCATTATCATCATCTAAGCTTGTTTAATGATTGTGTAGTAGAGTTTTACAAGTACAGTTAGGCTCCTTAGTTTCATTCTCAGTTACACACGAATTAGAATTCCGCAAAGCAGTAATATGGGTCCCCTTCTGTTCACACTATTTTTAAAAGGTTGCTGTTTGGTGATTGGTAAACTGGTCTAAGCTGTCGATTTGAAACTGTATTTAGTTCTTATAGGGATTACATCCAGTGTACTTAGTAATTATAAGGTTAACAGAATACTCTATTCGATACCCCTAGACTATACAATTGATGGACAAAATTTTACTAGAGTTGATCGTGCTAGTGTTCTATTGGATGCAAAACTTACCTTCAATCCGCACCGTTTAGCATTGATGTCTAGCAACGTAACAACTTATAACTAGAATCGGTAGAAACTTCAAGGATTCGTAATGCTTTAAAGCGTTATACTATTCCTTAGTACGTCGATTGCTGAAAAATTTCAGCTTGCTAAGGAAACCATAACAACTCGTTGCGAACTTGCGGGTGAAGCGTTTTCATGACAGATTTATTTGGCTTGCGCTAACAGACCTCTCATGGAAAAGTCATTTGAATCCTCCATCGAACCCGGTCGCCAAATTAGTCAGGAGTCTTGACATCCAGGAACGACGAAGAAAGATTAAATAAACTGGACATGCCTTCAGTAATGTGGGAAGTTGACTTGGGATATTTTAATGTATAAAAAAGGTGTCCTAAAAAGATGTTGCAGGAAATCGTCCGAGTACTCTTAAAGAATATTCACTGGAAAAAGTTGATTGTTTTGACAATGTCTTCAAAATATTTTAGCTGTAACTTCTTCATCTCTAATAAGATACTAATAAAATTAACGTCAAATGTTGGTAATGGCGCTCACCACACAATTATGATGAGGCTTATCTTAACCAAACTCTGTCAGCTTGGATCGAAATCAATCTTCAGTTCAGCAACGCCATCGCACGGCATAACATTCAACATATCATGTCAATTGTATGGGTGCGCAGTGTTGCTATTTTGGCGCGCACGAATTTGACATTTCTCTTCCCTACTACTATGTACGAGATTCGATACGGACTCACCTGAGGGCGCCATGCTAGCAAAAAAGGATGTTACCGATGATTTGTTCGGGAAATGTGAGAGCTGGATATCTTGTTAATATGATGTCTTTGTCTTAACCCTACGTTGTGTCTACATACTAAGATTTGATCCCACTGTTCGGTAATTTTTTTGACGAAAACTCTCGGTAATCAATAGAAATAAGCGATATTTCAGTATATGAATTTGATTTTAAAACAATTATGCAAATTTTTACCGGACGATCAGTTTTACTCAAGTTTTCATTACAGAATTCTGTACGGTAAAACTGAATAGTCGCTGAGTACGGTAAAAAAACACACCGTCCGTATGGTAAAATTATCTTCCTCTATAACCGAACTTCTGTAAATATTGATTGTCGTGAAAACTAACTGTCAAACAGTTATTAAAATTTTTAGTAAATGTCTACTTATCAACCAAGCGAAATAAAATCTGGAAGAGTTCGTCGAATAGAATAAGATACAGGTGCATAAGTTAGAACTACTTAAAACTTTGTGTTCACTTATAGGCAGAAAATAATTTCATATCGCTATGTCCACTTGCTGCCAATACATTTCGTAATAAAAATACTAATAAACTAATAAAAAAAAAAGTACATTTCTTTCGACAGTAATTTCTGGTGGACTTGACGGGTTGTGCAATGCTCCAAAAGGCGCTCATAATTCCAGTCAACCGTGAAATGAAGATACATTTTGCTAGATATTTTTTATATTTTTCCCTGGATATATAGTGCACCGTAGTCACGACTGCTTCGAACTTTCTTCACTTGTTTCTATTAAATGTATCCAAATCCAAAAATTCTAATCGTTATTTCAAAATGTGTGTTGTATTATGAAATACGAAAATCCATTCAAATTTAGAATATTAACCAAAAGTAAACAAACACTAAAAAATACCGAACCATTCGTTAGATCCATTTGGCTGATTACCGAACGTTCAGCTGTTGGAAATTCGGT
The DNA here is from genome assembly GCF_030247185.1 of Malaya genurostris. Classification (NCBI taxonomy): domain Eukaryota; kingdom Metazoa; phylum Arthropoda; class Insecta; order Diptera; family Culicidae; genus Malaya; species Malaya genurostris. Next base: position 225,454,889 of record NC_080571.1, on the reverse strand, counting down.
TATACATTTTTGTGTATTTTTAGGGAGCTCAACTGATTTTCTACAACTTGTTCATATAGTGTTTTTGCCATAAATGACAAGCTACATCGATATGAAGATATTGCAAGGAAAAATTCTGCCGCCATTTCTGAAAATCAGTTCAGAGTCGAATTGATTCATCCAACCTAGCAAAACAAATAGTTTGCTATACTGAATAGATTTTGCTCGAAGTGAATTCTGATGACCTGTTACCCAGTTCTGGAATTGCTCACCTATGAATATACTAAAACTATAATCTTTTTTGCACACACTTCATTGATCATGAAAATGGAGAGCGTTGGTAAGACAATTGTACTCTTATCATCCCACGGGACGTGCCACTTGACCCTTTTTTTTTGGTTCGTATCTTCTGAACAGCTGAATGAATATTCAAAACGACACTGTATGAACAGAATACATCGAAATGCATCTCAAATTAAGTTGAACCAAATAGTTTGCTCCTAAAGATTTTTTTTTCAAATTTCAGATACCCATGAATAATTTCAGAATGCTGTTACATCGTCCTAATTTAGTTAACAACAGTTTCACACGGCCATAATGCTGGTACTGTACAAAGTAATAGGTTCTTTTAATTCAAATTATCGAACCGTTAAGCAATAGCGAAATCACCTGTACAGTATGGAAACGCAACGATTTCCGAGCTCGAGTAACACGCCGTTCCTTATTTGGGAGGTTCAAGTTCAAACCTAATGAAACGAATCACACTTCCCTCAACGAACAAAGTAGTCATATAGCTTTGAAAAGAGTAAAAAAAACAAAAACAACTCGGCGCCAATCTACTGCCACCAGCCTCCGCAATGCTAGCATGTGTCATAGGTACTGCCGTGCTGTTCTGATCTGAAATATTTTACTCTTGAGTAAGCCGAGCTATATTTATAAATGATGGTGCATCTCCAATGCCCGTCTCATCTGGTCGCATCGGTAAAAAGGGCTACCCTACTATAAGCGCAACACATTAAGCTTTGTCGATGGTCCGGTCGTTTCGCCAATCTGGCAACGATTTGTTCCTCAGTTGTCCTAGCAGGAACGATCAAATAAACACATTATATGCCTGTAGAAGAATGAAGTGGATACGATGGAAGTGATGGACTTATGGACTGTTAATATGGTGTTATTTTCTCACATAGGCAAACAGCAGCCTGATACAGTTTGTCCGAAGAGATAGTAAATCACGTTCCACTCATCTGTTTGCACGATTTAGTTAACAGATTTTACTGTGTAGACATAGAGTAGCTGACCTAGGTGGCACTCTAACTATACGGAAAAATTTGCTTACCTTACCATTCGGACTTTTGTTTTGTATTAGAAATGGTTGAATTATCTGCAAAATAACGGTTTACACGTAAAATACGGAATGTGGAGTGTGCATCTTATCGTTTTTGGCGTGAGTTGTGTGCCAGTTGGATTCCCGTTGATTCTACAAGACATAGACCATAGATAAAGACTTGGATCATAATTTCAAAATTCTTTATTTAATCTTCCAAATCTATTTCGTCTCCCTCAAAGTGATCCCCTCTGCCCTTCAATGCGGAAACAGCCTTCAATGCGCGTAGCGATTCACGTTTGATGGCTTCAATTGACTCAAAACGGTTTCCCCGGAGCGGTCGTTTGAGTTTGCTAAATAGCCAGAAGTCACACGGAGCTAAATCAGGCGAATACGATGGTTGAGCAACGAAGAATCAATGCAGTATGCGACCGTGCATTATCATGGTGCAAAAACCAAGAATTGTCGGCCCAGAACTCCGGCCTCTTTTCACGAATGGCTTCGCGCAAATGATGCACAATACTCAAATAGTATTCCTTGTTGACAGTTTGGCACCAATACCTTAATTTTATTGACGTGTTCATCATCGGTTGATGTTGATGGCCGTCCTGAATGTGATTCGTCGTCAACGCGTTCTCGACCCTCTTTGAACAACTTGTACCAATCAAAAACACTTACTCGCGTCATACAATTATCATCAAAGGCCTTTTGCAACATTCTGAACACTTAGGCACCAGAAATTTGATTCCGCACACAACATTCACTGGATCTTCTTTGTTAAATAATTTCACTCATTGTAAAAATCGCCGATTGTACTTTGAATACTTCAGAAAGACAGTCGTATACTACACTGAAAATAGTTTGCACGCTAGCATCATGTGCAAAGCATTTGATCTATCACTACTTGTAGAAAACATGAAATTTGTGAAAATAAACACTTAACTCATAAAATGAGTGTAAAAACTATTGATGTTTAGTGGGAATCATGCTACGTTTATCTGAAATGCACTTAAAAACGATCAGATATATTGTTACCTCTAGATGTAGTTCGATTCAATAGCAAAACACATCGCATCCAAAGGAAAAGCACATCAAAGCTAAGTGAAAAATAATCTAATCCCGCATCTTAGTGAAATTGCAAATGAAATCTTGAAACAAATCGCCTTGGTTATGTATTGATATTAAATTGAAGTGGAGTTTACATATGAAGCGATCGTGCAAATTTTTATCAGTGTAAACACTAATGAATATTCTGACACTTGGCACAGATGTCATTGACAATCATACCAACCTAGAAAAAAAATTCGACGAATAATGTTACCGCGGGAAATATAATTCAATTGTCGTACTATACTTTGTCCACAGTAGTTCAATTGAACGAACGGCTTATCCGGCTTGGTTATTCCAGGCTCTGACGAGATTTTTTCCCATATCTTCATTTCAACGATTGCATTCATCAGCCTCTCTCTCATTTGTTTAACGTTAAAAAAATGTTTGTGGCAACCCAACAAATAGAAAAACGTTAGATAAGTAACCAATTTTTAATTGGCAGGTCTTGTTAGTAGACGTCCATACAAACTTACCATTTTTCAAAAGTCAAGGGAAAATTATTGATAGAACACCAAAGTAATATATACGCTTAAGAGAAGGAAATTACATACCCGTGGATGTTGCTTAAATAGCGAAATTATTGTCTATCTTTACGTTTCGTCTTAGACTCGTCAGTGCAGAGCAGTTCAAATTGAATAATAAGGTTAACCCCTAAATGACTAAGGTTAACCCCTAAATGACAAAATAAGGTTAACCCCTAAATGACCATCTGAATCGGCCAGTATTAGTAGAAACTTGTTTTCGTTCGGCACGTCAGGAAAGACTTAGCACTTCGGTGCTTATTACAAGTGTGTTGCAAATAGCAATAACTTTACGTCTGCTTAGCGGTTCAAATTGAACTGTTCAAGTTCGCAGTAAGCAGTTCAATTTGAACTGCTCTGCACTGACGAGTCTAAGACGAAACGTAAAGATAGTGAAATTGGTTATGTGCCCTAGCACAAAATAAGGTTATCGAATCCATTTTGATGCATAGCTGAATGATTCTTATGAACTTTTTGATTCGCAAACGCCCCAAGTAACTCCTTTCAAGTATCAAATCTACAGTAACTGTCGTGAAAGCCAAGCTTTGTGTGTGGTTTTTAACATTTAACATTTACCATTATGCGATTGCAACATTATTAGAAGAATAGAATTGCAGTGACAGCGACGGAAATAATTCAAGTGTTACATCAGTTTTGTGTAATCAACCGTCAGATAGTCTGAACTTTCCTAAATAAAATGATGGACACATATCATACATTGGACAATGGATGGTACAATCCCAATCAGTCACGGAGCATGACGCAACCGCGGGTAACTTCTTATGACTCGCCAGACTGTGGTAGCGCCGGCCGTCGATTTATTCGTTTCCCTTCCTCGAAAATCTTCCTTTAAGTGAAAGTAATAAAATTGTTGACTTTCATCTTCGATTGGATTCGATTCTTCTTTGACCTCCGTTTAACATGCATAACTCGTGTTGGGCATGGCCTTGCACAAGTCATATACTTTCTTTACACTCTATTAATAGATTAAAATGATATCCAAACTGTATTCAGTTCCAGATGATTTTTATATAATGCTGAATACTAGACAAAAGTTATTGTAAGCAAATTTAGTTCAACTTACTACACTTTCGGTTGTCCAGTGTGCCGCCACCAAATGTTCTAGAAACGGCACCAGCACAATATAATTTCGTTGGTCGAATTTATAGTGCATATGCATGGGAAGGGAAGAAAAAGTATAATGTAAACAGGTTCCATTCCCGTGCCATGAGTCACCTTTCTATAAACGCGTTTATTTATTGTTACTCCGAGTGAAACGTTCTACTTGGCGCGTTTGAAAATTCAACATCGGACCAAGGCAACGTACTGGGTTAGCTTTTCTTTATAAAAAAATGTTTATCTCGGTGATCTAATTCTTTCCATTGTAAGCAACGGTAAGGGTTTATGTGTTAAAAGCTGACATGAAGAATTGAAATTTTTCAGACTGAATAAATTGTGTTTAATTTCCTCGTATATCTAACTTTTGAGTATCAGATCATATTGATCATATTGTATGTGTTGATACAATATGTACGACAAACAACTCAGCAATTGCTGCTGTAGGTTCAAGTAGTAAATAGTTATCTTAGCTAAAGTATTAGAATACACAAAACATTAATTCCGTACTATAAGCACAGAGAACAGACATTGAAACTCAAAGATTTTTTTTAATCTATGTAAAACATACAAGTGAAAATTCCTTAAAAATCGCGATTAAGTACGATTTTGCACGCATGATTTATCATCGTATGCAAACTCGAACACAAGAAACCATAAGCGTTTACTGGGCTGTTCAAAGGCTCTACCCGAATCGGAGGTTCAATGCATAGGGCGCTGGTCTTATAAACCAGTTCGCGTATGTTCGAGCCTCGACCTGGAAAGATTATTAGTGCCAGTAGAATAGTAGTACTAGCCATGCAATGATTCTGTACGCCATGAATCGGCTGCGAAGTCTATTGAAGCAGAAAGGCCAAATTCCACAAAAGGAATGTAATGCCAAGGCTCAAACGTAATCTCCATCAAGAGCAACGCAATCATTCCAGCGCCGCCCTACCATTTCAATACCACTTTAGTAGAACGATGTGCCTCAAAATATGCCCACAGTTTCAGTGATAACTTTGATAACTTATCGGTGAACATTTTTTTTCAGGTCTGCAAACAGCCAGCAGACGCTGTGGGCCAAATCTTGCGAATACGGTGGATGTGGGATCAATTCAAAGTTCAAATCATGTAGCTTTGCAACTGCTCAGAATCATCAATACGTTCTCGTTTTTGGTTAACAGTGAGCAAACGCGGCACACAATTTGAACTGAGCTTTTTCATAGTCAAATGCTCATGCAATATAAAACCAACACGTTCTTTTGATATCTTTACGATGTCAACTAACTCACGCAACTTCACTTTTCGATCATTCTAAACTATGTTGTGGATTTTTTATGTTTTCTGATGTTACCGCCTCATTTGGACGTCCACTGCGTTCTGCATCATCGGTGTCCTTACGACCACGTTTGAAGGCAGCAAACCAACGTTTTATTGTTGTTTCTGATGGAACGGAGTCGTCCTAAAACTTTTCAAGTAATTGTTTCGCTTGAACGCTGTTTTTTCATCAAGAAGCAGCGAGAAGTTAAAACACGAAATTGTTCTCTTAGCACAATAACTCACAAACTAATGAATAGAATATCATGAAATTTTAACAGCTGTCTTTTAAAAGTTAGGTTAACTGAAAAAATTTGACTGCAACAAAACTAGCGCCATCTATGTGTTAGGCCCTGGACTTTTCACCCCATGTGTTAGTTAAATTTTGTCGACTACTTTTTGTGATGTAATTTGATTTAGTTCACCCTTTCTAGTTGTTTTAAACTATGTTTTAATAACATCAACACTATATCGATCCTAGTAATAAACTAGAGCATGACAATTTGTATACAACTCTTATTTACCTATCAAGCAAGTATTACCGTATTACTATAATCGAACCCGGAAATTCTATCGACTCAAAATAACCAAATTTTTGCATTTCTTTTTGTTCGTATTGTTCATATTCAGAGAGTCGTTTTTATGAAGGACACTGACAAAACGAAACACATATGAGATTTCAACAACCCCCTTGATGATGACGTTCGTGTGACATATCTGTACACTAATGGTCTCTCAAGGATATTTGAAAGCTTGTGATAAAAAAAACAAAAATCGGCGTATTCACTAATGCAATGGGGCGATTTCAAATAACTAATTTGAAACCATCAATGTGCACAAACGTTTTAAAATGAAATTATCAACGATCATTACTGCTATCGCTTGAATAGAAGTACACTCAGATGATTTTTAGCTTTAGTGAAAATTCACTACGTCATGGTATTGCCGACATGATATTTTTAGAATGAGTTGATTACATTGTCATATTAAGATATTTATTCATATACACATCGGTGTGCATTGTCGCAATATAAGCATCTTTTTTACTACAGACTTCCCATAGCTTTTTTATACTGAACTTGTCAGTGCATGCATTCGGGACACCGAGCACGCGGTTCAAGGTCGGTTAGCATTTTTACCGGCTGTTCGGCCATCCATGGAAGTTGACCATCAATGTTAACTTCCCTCTCTGAGCAGCCTAGATAGCCGTGTAGTGTCGGTAGCGGTTTCCCAACTGCTAAGAATAACGCTACGGTCCACCTGTACCGGTGGTATAAGTCCACCAAACAGGTAAGCCGTGTGGCATCCGGCGGAATTATTTTTTACCAAGAATTGATCCACTGGTTTCCTATTCCATGTCGTAAAAGGCCACAAAAATAGGAACTCCTAAGTCAAGGTGTATTTCCGTGCCGATGGCTGAATGGCTGCTGGAGGTTAAACATTGCAGTCGTGAACGGAATATCTTGGGTTTTTCCCTTACTGGATACACGCAATGCTTAGCAATCAACTTCTTTGATCATCGATTCGGCGGGCCAGAGATTAGAAAGCTGAGTGTCTGTGGGTGTCCTCAAGGTGGTGTACTATCCCCACTTTTATGGAACCTAGTCGCTGATAGTTTGTTAAGGAAACTTAATAACCTTGGATTTCCGACTTATGGTTTTGCCGACGATTATCATATATTGATGACCGGTATAAGCATTAACACTCTCTTTGATTTAATGCAGCAAGCCCTGCGATCTGTTGAACAATGGTGTTGTCAGGTTTGGATTATCTGTAAATCCGGGCAAAACATCAATGGTGCTTTTCACTCATCGTAGGATAATTACAGGAGCTCGTCCGTTGCAGTTCTTTGGTTCAGGGGTCACTGTGGTCGATCAAGTTAAATACGTCGGGGTTATTCTTGACTCAAAACTGAATTGGTCTGCTCACATTGATTTCAGGATTAAAAGAGCTTGCATGGCTTTCGGCCAATGCAGACGAGCTTTTGGAAAATCATGGGGACTCAAACCCAGATATATTCATTGGATCTACACAACTATCGTTAGACCAATTTTAGCATATGGATGTCTTGTATGGTGGCAGAAAGGAGAAGTCGCGACAGTTCAGTCAAAGCTAAATCATCTCCAAAGGATGGTCCTAATGGCGATGACAGGAGCATTCACGACAACTCCTACTGCTGCTCTAGAGGCGCTACTGTGCATTAAACCACTACATGTGTTCCTAAAACAAGAAGCATTATCTTGTGCATACCGTCTTAGGGTTACAGGGCTTTGGAACAGTAACCCATTAGAATATGCTACCAGTCACACTCGCTTGTGGTCTCAAATGGTTCCGTGGGATGAGTATTTACTCGCTCCTAGTGACCTAACTCTCACATGCAGTTTTCCTTTTAAAACATTCAATGTGAGCTATCCTCTTCGTTAGGAATGATTGTCTGGTTGTCTGGAACGACAACTTGATGAACACATAGTTTGTTTTACGGACGGTTCTCTGTTGAATGGTCGTGCTGGTGCTGGTATCTACTGTCGTGAAATAGGCTGGAGCAGTCTCATTCACTTGGTAGATACTGTACTGTGTTCCAAGCAGAAATCTACGCGATTCTGTGTGGAGTACAATCGGCACTTCAGCAGAGGATCTGTGGTAAACGAATTTATTTTTGTTCCGACAGTCAGGCCTTAAAAGCACTCAGTTCGAATGACTCACGGTCGAATCTAGTGATCGCATGTCGAACTCAAATTGAAGACCTCAGCATTTCAAATGCTGTTTACTTCTTATGGGTACCCGGCCATTCTGGTATTACTGGAAATGAATGGGCTGATGAGTTGGCTAGAGCTGGTGCAACGAATGATTTCGTTGGTCCTGAACCAGCTTTACCACTTTCAACTAGTTGGATAAAGCACAAGATACGTTCTTGGGCTGCATCCAAACATGCCAGCTACTGGCGCAACTTGCAAACTTGCGCTCAGACAAAGCATTTCTACCAGATTTAGATCTGAAAATGTCAAAGTGTCTACTGCATTTCTCCAAGTATCATTGAAGTGTTCTGGTCAGAGCTCTGACTGGACATTGCAAACTCAATTATCACATGGCTACTATTCAACGTGCTGAGTATTATTCGTGTGATTTGTGTGAATGCGATTATGGTACTTCATATCATCTGATATGTAACTGTCCCGCATTGACGCAGCTACGTATCCGGGTTTTTGGTTCTCCATACATGGTTGAGTCTGTGTATGCGGAGCTAAAATTATAGGATATTCTCTCGTTTCTCACCCAATGTGGTAAGGAGCTATAGTCAGAAGGGTTCATCGTTCTTCCTGGAGTGAATGAATCCCTTCTGTATTAACCTTAAATAGGGTTTGGCAGATTGTTTGGCATCCTCTTACAAAAGGGGGTTGGAGGTTTTATTAACAGCAGACTGTTCGGGACCTCGTAGAGGTTCAGAATTTCCTTCTGCTTCCACTAAATGTGATCCTCAGCAGATTGTTCAGCATCCCTTAGGGGTGCAGAATTTACTTCTGCTTTTATGTGTTTTTGTGTCGTCAATTTTTCCCATCCTCCTAGTCCAACCCTTACCATTTCCTTTCAATCCTTCCCTCTTATATATCGGGAAAATGATGCTAAAAACAAATTGATGGCAAGGCACAAATCTCCGAATATCAAGGGGAACGTGCCATTTGAGCCAATTTGTTCTGATTCCTGATTCCTGATTCGGTTAGCATAGCGATTGCTTTCACAAGCATTTACATCGCTCAATGCGGCTACCTCAGTGTCACCTTGTTAACGGAAATAATAATTGGAATCGGTCATTCGGTAGCTGTTGGGCTGCCGGATTTACAACAAACCTGCCGGGCCGCAGCACGACCGACAATTTTAAAATTTTGTTTCAACGAGAGACGCTTAACTATCGATCAGTACCCAATGTAAAACATTAGGCAATGCATTGGGATGGAGAATAATGGAAAAGCTTTCCTAGATAGGGGAAAGTGTTATAAAGCGTCCCTGCTGGCCAAAACGCCCCCTTTCTTTTTTTAACTATTCAAGACTTTTCTATACAAAAGTTTTATGACTAACAGTTTGCAGGAAATTTTGAAAAAACTGAAAATATCATTAGGCAGCTTTTCGATGTAAGGTTCAACCGTGACTACACAAGCATTTTAACCGTGTAAAACGTCTAATGGTCGGTTGCTACTTAGTAATTAACATTCAGCAGTGCTAATGTCTCTATTTACAGTATAAAAATCTAGAGAAACAAAGCCATTTCTTTGATATACAAATTTTCTCATAACAGCCACTCTAGGGCCATTATGCCCCACCTTCGATTCAACAGTATGCTTCGAGTTAAAATATTGTTTTAAAGATTTATAACGGCTATTACAAATGCTGGTTTCCAATTGTAATTAATCGATTATGCAATTGATTTCTGATGCAAAGAATATCTTCCTTATCTGTCTTTTTTCTATACCGGCATTTCAAGGGGCATATTGCATCATTGTTGTGGGGCATACCATTGATTTGTTGTGAGGCATATTATACGATTGCTGGGGCATTATGCCAACGGCAAGCGTAAAAACTGAGAATGTGGTCGTTTTGGAAAATGTGTTTGTATCGATCAATTCGCATCACTTCTACTGAAATCATTGAACATTATGTTCCTCAGACGTATTGCAAATAAATACATACATACAATGTTTTCTAAAGAGGGCCATATTATAACACTTTACCCTATAGGACTCCTTTCTAACCATCTTCTGGATTCAACTTGAGGTTGAAATTAGACACGGTATTCAGAATTGTGTTCTTGCACCTCAATATTCTATATTGCATCCAAGTTTATCCTTATTAGCTTCGTATATGTTCTTCTGGCATTATTGTAGGAATTAGTTCACAGTATGCTAGTTTGAGTAATTATTAGTTTTTTTTTGATAAACAATTAATTGTGCACAACTAATAATCACAAATTTATCATTTTATCTCTTGTTTGCAGAAAGCAGGCTCTAGCAATTAAATAGCGGTGTTTTTAAAATATATGATTCGAATCGTCCTGTTCGTTATTCTATGCACAATATGCACAAAAAACCTGTTTTAATCCGCCTTGTGATGCAATGATGCCTTTCTCGTATTACGTTCCTCATAACGTCATAAATATTACTGTGGAATTTGCAGACCAACTGTTCATTGAAATTTATGAATTCCGTATGAAACTGTAACACTTTTCTTTTGTACCATTAAGCTTGTGAAAATCGATTTGGCCATCTTGAAGAAAAGTGAGTGAGAACCTTTTTGCAGTTTTTAATCACCATTTCCTATTCTTCCGAAATTTGATTCAGATGACCGGAATAGCCGAAGTTGGTTCGTTTACCAGTATTAAATATGACCTCGAAATTGGAACAGTTTTGAACCTAGTTAAACCAAATTTAACAAACGAAGCGAACCTGCGTTCCTGTTACTTCTGCATATATAAGTCAAGCTAAACAGCATGAATCAACAGCATAAAACATGTAGCAGGATTAATATTATTATTATTATTATTATTATTATTATTATTATTATTATTTTTATTATTATTATTATTATTATTATTATTATTATTATTATTATTATTATTATTATTATTATTATTATTATTATTATTATTATTATTATTATTATTATCATTATTATTATTATTATTATTATTATTATTATTATTATTATTATTATTATTATTATTATTATTATTATTATTGTTATTATTATTATTATTATTATTATTATTATTATTATTATTATTATTATTATTATTATTATTATTATTATTATTATTATTATTATTATTATTATTATTATTGACATCACTACACTAACGGCTGTGCGGATTAAAACAGGTTTTTTGTGCATATTGTGCATAGAATAACGAACAGGACGATTCGGATCATATATTTTAAAAACACCGCTATTTAATTGCTAGAGCCTGCTTTCTGCAAACAAGAGATAAAATTATAAATTTGTGATTATTAGTTGTTGCATATGTTTTCAAATAAATTTCAATTCATTAACATTCTAAAATATAGCTCAAAGTTTCATCAACCGTAGCTCCGTCTTTTACCAATATCACGCACTAGTAGCAAACATCCGTAACCGTTTCGTTTTCTTTATAGCGTGTACGAAATCGAACAAAGCACGCATCGTTCGTTTTGTGTTTTCTTCTTCCGCCGTACCACCACCCAAGTAGCAATCCGCAACTAGTTCTGATGCGACTAAGTCCAAACTATGTTGCAACAAGAGCACGAATATGTTTTTTATGTTATACTGGCTAAAACAAGGTGACAGCAATGTTTCTTCATAACCTAACCAGTTACGAAATAGTTATTTAGGTTTCAAATCACCACATCTTTTTGTCATATTGAATTAATAATAAATTATAAGCTATCGTAACTTAATCCAAACATGTCTTTAATCGCAACTTTATTACTAGCTACTAGTTGAAAATAAGTTTATTAGACTCCAATATTGGCAACCCGTAACTAGTTCTGATACCACTTAGCCCAACTATGTTGCAACAAGAACACGAACATGTTTTTTTATGTTATGGTTAAAACAAGGTGACGGCAGTGTTTCTTTATAACATAAACATTGAACTAGCTATCATTAGTAAGTTATCGTTACTTGATTCTAACATATCTTTAATCACAGTTTTAGTTTTAGCTACAAGTTGAAAAAAGGTTGCGAAACCATTATAAATACGTAAGCGTATATGTAAATCGTTACTATGTGAATTGATGTAGTAATAACTTAGATATTATGAGATTATAACATAAAATTCTTCATTGATTCAGATAGTTATCGGTAGGTTTTCCCAACGTTATGATAACGAAAATGCAAACAAAACAACCTTTGTTGGCTTGAATATGGCGAATACAATATGGAGTCTCAAGAAGTGTATGAAACGTAAATAAAACCAGGAGATTACTTTTTTCCAAACTACTTTTTGCCGAAAATAGTGAAAGGCAGAATAATCATTTTTGTTCTATGCACTGTCATAAATACGAAGAAAATAATATAGGGATTGAGCATCGATTGTGATAATATTATAACTCTCATGATATATGAATTTAAAATGATAAGAAATCACTCTAATTTGAGCATTCTGAACATAGCGTTATTTTGTTGTTTATTTTTCATATCTTTATAAACAGATTCTGATTGAAGGCGCATGAAAAACAGTTAAGTAAAATTGAATTCCGCTCGACAGTTTTAAAATCGTTGTGAAATTTGTACCTTGTATCAAGTTTGTGATTTAAAGCACTCTCCTGCTTTTTTATTGAAGATAGAAAAGTATTCTGGATTCATTCAATGTTTATAATGTCGATGGTGACTAAGTTTCAACTAGTTTACTTGGAAACAAGTTATTTTCAAGTTATGAAAAGATAAGTTATTCTAGTATGGCATTACAACGTAACGACAACTTATTTTTAGCTGAATTAACAACTAGTAGAAACTGCGCTTTTTGAGTCATGCAAGTGGTTAGATGTTAGTAACAATCACTCAAATATCTGGTTGCAAACTAGTCACAAACAAGCTAGCGTAACAAAAATTGTTACTTGGGCACGTACCGGTGTTGTACATATTGTCATTCTATATGGCGATTTGAAAACTTTGGCACTCATAGCCCTCGTAACTGCGGAATCGGAGGTCGGATCAGGATGAAATTTCACAGTAGCTTTAAAGATAATATGAGCTTTTTTTTATAAATACATTTATTTCATAGGCAATATACATAAGTTTTTCTTCGCCATGGCATCCACAATACATAGTACTTTAAACCTAATACATTTCGAATATCATATTAGTATGTTGGTATTCATTAGTTAATCTAAACACTGTTTTTATCAAGCGATTTGCTATTATAAATTACATTAAATAAAATATATTTATTTGGTACATGATCTAATAACTGTTTCAGGTTTGTTTGTATCAGTTCATCGCTTTTATTCAATATAAGATAGCTGGGTATTGGTTGAACTCATGGAAGAGAAAGGAGTCTAACATAAAATAAAATTTAAATTGGAACTGCAATGGACTTAATGAAATGATAAAGAAATTTCATGTAAGGAAGGTCACGACAAACAAGAATGTCGCGAACTGGGACATTGGATAGTCTACTTGGGTACGCAAGGAATTTATTAGCTGAGATCTGACATCACGATACTCCACGCATGTCCAAACGACATGATCAATATCGCGATATCCTTCGCCACAAGAACAATGATTAGTCTCGGAAAGTCCAATTCTAAGGAGATGTGCATTTAACGTGTAGTGATTAGACATGAGTCTGGACATCACACGAATGAAATCCCTACTCACATCCAGTTTCCTGAACCATGCCTTTGTCGATATTTTAGGAATAATTGAGTGCATCCACCGACCCAGATCATCTCTCTCCCAAGAAGCATGCCAGCTGGCAAGTGTTCTTCGGCGAGACGCGCTATAGAATTCGTTGAAAGCAATCGGTCTCTTAAAAATTCACTCTCACCACGTTTGGCTAAAATATCGGCACTCTCATTGCCTGGGATGGAGCAATGGGCCGGGACCCAGACTATAGTGACTTGATAATTATTATTCAAAATGTCGTTCAGGCATTGTTTTTATTTGCCCAAGAAAAACGGTTCATGTTTGCCAGTAGCGTTTGAGCGAATGGCTTCAATTGCCTATCTGTGAAGAGAAAATAATGGTTTGGAGATAATGTGACGATTACACTCAAGCTATAATGAACTGCTGCTAACTCTGCTATATACACAGATGCAGGTTCCCAGTAGCCTCTTCAATTCGGATATGAGCTTTAATTCAAATCAAGATATGTGAAAATCGGTTCAAGCATCGCCCAAACTAACAAGTTCTGCATGCCAGAAGAATTTATCAGTGTTATGGAATTTGTACCTGTTTTTGACCATCGTTCGTGAAAAAATACTGATGAAATTGGTAATTTTCCACTTATCACGCTTTAGTTCCGTAGCCGGAAGTCGGATCTGGAAATAATATTCTAGAATTTCTCAGGAAACTATAAAACCTTTCATTTGAATCTTAGTTTGTGAAAATCGGTTGAGCCGTTGCAGAGAAAATTGAGTGCACACTTTTTCTCTAATTTCCACAAATTACCATGTGACTCCGGAACCGAAAATCGTTTTCAAATGAAATTCAATAGCAGGCTATTGGACCGTAAGACATTTTATTTGAATTTAAGTTTGGGAAAATCGGTTCAGCCATTTCTGAGAATAGTGAGTGCATATTTTTTACATTCTTTTGGTTCATCCTATATCTCCGCAACCGGAAATCGGATCGGGATGAAATTCAATAGCAGGCTATGGGACCATAAGACCTTTCATTTGAATCTTAGTTTGTGAAAATCGGTCCAACCATCTCCGAGAAAAGTGAGTGCATATTTTTGTTGCATACATACAAACATACAAACATACACACACATACACAGAGAGAGAATTTTTGTTAACTTCCCGTTTTGAGCTTTCATATTTTCACCAAGCATAGAAATGAAAAGGATGAAGATAAAAACGCTACCAAGTGGTATAAAATCAACACCATTTTCTATCCCTATTGTAGTAAAGTCCCAAGGGGTTTGAAAGCATGACAACTACAATGGGAAACATCAATAAAATTTTATCAGGCAAAAAACGATGAAATGGCCAATACACTTCGAGAGTAGTCTAATCAATAACATTTTAAAGATATTATTTATGATGATTCATGCTGAAAGACTTGAAAACGAGACATATTTTGAATATTATCTGTTAGACTTGAACGAAACATAATTTTGATCAAGGAATTTTGATTTCAAAAGACAAACTGGAATAAAATGTTATTGTACTCGAGTTGTTCTTTAGTATTAAACTATAACATACATTGTTGAAACTTTTTCGATTCCTCTCTTCGCATCTGGATTGAAGCAAACGGTCAATGTTTGAATAACATAGTATATTTTGTGAAGTTTTCGTTTCAATCGGGAATCATATCCCACAATCCAAGAGCCATGAGTCTTCACTAATATGCTGATTACTCATCAGTTGATACATTGTTGCTAATCAAAAGATCAGCTCAGTTAGATAAAACAATGCTACATAGTTACTGTAACTGGACCTATAGTTAGTTACATACACCTCTTCCAAATTGTGAATAATAAGGTATAATTAGCACTAAATTATGTCTCCAGCATTAGATACTAAAACACAAGTATTGCATATTTTGATAAACAGGATAATTTAATGAGTAACTCCCTCGAAATTTGAGATCTTTTTCGCCAAATAAAATTGCTGTTGGACGAGGGAAGTATCCGAGGTGGTAACCCTTGTCATTCGTGATTCATCAATCGGAAATTTTACTCAAACTTATTTTGAATAGCTATAGGAAATCTTATTCTTCTGTCGTGTAACTATTAAGTATTGGCCGAAGAATGCTATCCCATGATATATCACTAAGATGCTTGCAGTCTTGACGCTCAGTTGTACATTTTTCACTTGTCAGTCGATTTCTAACAATAATTTTCAATAATGTTTTCATTCGTTTCCAGTTATGGAGGCTCCCCGCAGTCTACAATCGGAAACTCGGCCCGACGAATACAAGCACAATTGCCGGCAGAGCCACCGGCTTGTGTTCAAAATGCCATGATGCGCCGGGACAAACAACCCTTCACCTACACACCTGGTGGCATTGACTTGTCACAAATTAAGTCACCACGCATGGCAAAACGGATATCACGGAATGCACAATCCGAGGGTGTATCAGGTCAACCAAAAATTTCTCCATTAGCACAGGTAAGAATATGAGCACTAGCTGTATCGCAACAATGAATAATGATTGTTTTCACTTAGAATAATAACAATAGTAGTAGCACTAGTAATGGAAATAATCAGCAAGCAGTATCACCTGCCGCAACGTTAGGAGCTGCTGCTATGGGTATGCCTTTTCAAGTATTTCCTACTGAGGCACCTGCACCTCCACCTCCGCCACCACCACCAAGTATGAACAAGAGGCCTACTCCAATCCAGACCAATGGTAATGGGGGTCCTGTACCACCTCCTCCTCCTCCTCCTCCAGCTCTATCAGCAGAACCGACAACAGAGAAAAAGACTCGCATACCACAAACGTTTGAGCCTCCACCGATGGGATGTCGGCCCGAAATTAAAATTCCTCCGAACCCGATAGCCAACCTGCGAAAAGCTCCAAGGCCGCAACCGAGGAACGATTTCTGGATAGAAGAGTATCGCAACGAAAAACTCAATGAGATGCCGGATCGAACTTATAACGCTCCAGTTTTCAATTCCAGAGAAGCAGATGAAGAAGGTAACGCTTGTGCATGTGTTGTAGTACATCTAGACGTCAAATGTCATTAATCCTCATTATTTCACCATTCCAGTCGCTAAGAATACTCAGAATCGCACAGATGAACTTAGTGTTAGAAATGAATCACCTAAGAAACGATCACCAAGCCCATCCAATCTAACTAAATTGCTCGAAAACGGATCACGGGGGTCATCAATTAAGACACCTCCTGTCTATAGTCAAAGTCCTGTTCCAGCCAGTCTTCCTCCACCGATCACACCGACCAAAGTGTCACAGCCTCCATCAGAAACATTCAATCACTCTCCAGAAACACCACTAGACAATGAACAGTCTTCCAAAGCACGACAAGTTTCATCCTCACCAATTTCACTGTCTACCACTTCCAATGGCACTAACAATGGAAATAAGAAACACACAAATAACACAGAGCCGGCGATTACGAAGCCACCTACAGCACAAAAACCAGCCCCACAACCATTAGGCTCACTCTATATTCCTCCAGCTCATGAAGTGTTCGCTAATAGCAAGCAAACTCTCCTCAATCAAACAAGTCCACCATGGATGTCATCTCGACAAAACAGTCTCAAAGAACAACCCGAATGGGTTCATAAAGAAGATCCAGATTTCCCCAGCACAAAATCACAAGTGTCCGTATCTTGTCGTAACGAATCGCCAACTAAAGTTTCAGAAACCATTGCTACAGCTCCACCCAGTCCTGCTAAATCTACCTCAGTGTCCCAACAACAAGCTTCACAGTTGGCTGAAACAACAAGCACGCCACATCCTAACGATTATCCAGCAATTTCACAAACACATTACATACAACTGCAAAACCCTGCAACGAAAATTGCTACAGTCGTGCAACAAGTCGCACCGGTCGCAATGCCGGGCAGTAGAAGTTATGCACAAACCCCAGTGTACGTTCAGAATCAGATGTACTCTCCGCAGTTGGCATCCCCCCAGAAGGTATGAAAATTTTTACTAGATCGGTTAAAAAAAACTAAAATAACGAACATCAACAGGAACGCATTATACCAATCCAAATCGAACAATCACCGATCAAAACTCCTGCATCAGCTCCGAATTTCGCACCTCCACCGTACTACAATCCAGGGCCGCAGTACAGCGTTCAATCACCGATTACCGTGGGATATCCAATACCGCACAGTGGTATATTTTTTCTGTTTTGAGCACCTTTCCTTCCTCCTGACTACAGTAATTCTCTATGTTTTCAGGATATACGACACCTACAGCAATGTTTTCGAATCCAAATCACTTCGTGAACCAAGGCTACAATAACATAACTTATCAACCACCGTCGCCACAACATCAAGTATATCAACAGCCCTATCAGCATCAACAGTCGATACCTCAACAACATCAGCACATGATGTCGCAACAGCCTAGAGGCCAGCAACAAACGCCTACACAGCAGCAACAACAACAACAACCAGGAGGTGTCCGCATCATACCAATCAAGGTTGAAAATACAGATAACGGAGTTAGCTCGACAAACGTTCGGGGACCACTCTCAAAGACCCCAGCGGTTATTCAGAGGTATGGCATTCCACTAACTAATGCTTTTGAACATAAACTGGAAGTATTTTTTTGCTACACTACGAATCTAGTTGAGTAAGAAACCACGAATAATCAAAATATTTCACCATGCGATTTCTTTTTTCTTCTATTTATTTACGAATTCACGAATCAAATTGTCAATACTTAGTGGCGATCGTAGATATATCATCCACGACATCCCGCTCGAAGCTAAACTTCGTTTTCTTAAAAATAGACTCAGGTATATCGATAATTAGCAAAAAGCAAGTGTTTTTTGCTCCTTCGTCTGTCTTTTCACGTCTTTTCATTCTGTTTTCGCGTTCATTTTCGCCTTACCGTTTTTTTGCATATTTGATCGTGTACACTGAAAAAGAGGGTGACGAATTTCACACTGTGCTCTAGACGGCGAGTTACTCGCCAACTGGTCATTTTCATGGGAATGAAAAATCGCAAAACTTTATTTCATCCACCGAAATTTGGTGTCTTGTAAAGCTTAACACAACTCACAACCGTCAGTATGACATTATGTGATAATCGAGTCCGAAGTTTAAAGCAATTGATTTCTTCGTAATCATAAATTTTCCGTAACTTTCAGCGATCCGCGAAGCAGTAGCAATTCCCAGTCCTGGAACGGTAATGCCACACCGAATCAGTCACGTTCATTCAGGGTGCTTCAACAAATAACGGACACGATGCAGGAGGCTGATCCACAATCAAAACCATCCACACCTGGTTTAGAACAGCAACAGCAGCGGCAGACCGGTAGCGGCGATGCACCAGACAGTCAACTCCGAAGGATGCAGTTGAACAACGAAGATAAAGCAATGCTGAACCGAGTCAAAACCCAAGGTAAGGTTGTATCCGCGTTTATATAATTTTGAATATGTTTGTCATTAATTTTCATTATCATCACAACTATTGAATGGTAACTAGTTGATGGAGAAACATACCTTCATAACGAAGAAGATCCCCGTTATCGAGGATCCGTAATACCTTCGAAAGCGTTTCGATATCTTCAAAATATTACTGAAGGGAGTCAACCTTCGAGCTCTGCCGATGCTGGTACGATTTGTATTTGTTAGCCCTCCCTATTTTGCTGGCTTCAAGATTTTTTTTGCGATTGGTTGTCAATCAGCTTTCACAACCTATTCGAAGTTCCTAAACATTCTGTTCTGCCAACACTCGTTACTCGTTAACACTGAATGGATATTAAAATGTTTTATGCAGCGTAAATTCTCTTCACGCCCTTTTTAAACAAACGAAAACTAACAAAATACGTAGAAGCGTGCCTAGTATTTGCAGTAAGAGTAATTATACCTTTTCCGCAGATTTGAATGTTCGTAGCACTAAAACATCTACTGCTTCATAACAGTAATTAATATATAATAATGAAAACTGAAATGCAAAAACCGTATTGAGCAACCCAAGCAGCACACGTTATTACTTCAATGACAGTAACTTATATGACGCAAATTCGTGGAACAAGTTGAAGACTTTGCAACGTGCATTATAACTGCTATGTAACCTGAAAAGCGTAAGGGGTGGAGCTTGTGCGACTTACCAAGGGTTGCCAAACAACTTCTCAGTGAAGAATATTTGATTTGATTCAGCGCGCACATTAGTCACAATGAAACTGAAAATATAAGCTTGTGTCAAGTTACAATTTGTTGATGTTTTTACCATTCAAT
The DNA here is from genome assembly GCF_030247185.1 of Malaya genurostris. Taxonomy (NCBI): domain Eukaryota; kingdom Metazoa; phylum Arthropoda; class Insecta; order Diptera; family Culicidae; genus Malaya; species Malaya genurostris. Next base: position 225,434,961 of record NC_080571.1, on the reverse strand, counting down.
GGTAATGAGAGCTAAAATATAGAATTCAATATTCTCATATCTCACTATATCTAATCAAAATCTAAGTGTTATTCGATATTTTCGCGCCTCCGATATTTTGGGTTTCAGAACACCGACATACAAAATGATAATCATATTTTTATTCCCGTCATATGAAATTTACAACTAAAACGACAAAATATGTTCAGATAGAATTTACGTGGCCGATTGGCTTACATTTTTGTTACTTAATTTTTTTTTTTTACTATTGGATCTCGTTGTAACCCTTTTTCTAGGGAGTCACTTCGTCCGCGGCTTATCTCATCATCCATTGCTTCATCGTCGGTGTTGTGTGTGATTTCCGTTTTATTTTCGTTTTCCTTGTTGATCGTAGAGTTGCTGTAGATGCGCCTTGTTGTACATTGGTTGCAGTTGCTGGTTGGTTGGAGGGTAAATTGTTAACTGCAGCTGGTGTACTTTGTTCTATAGGGGATACTGATGGTTTCGTTGAAGGGGATGCTTCATTGTTGTTGGTGGTTGTCACAGGTGTACTGGGGATGCTTGCGGTTGGTGTGAAGGAAGCATCGTTGTCCTTTGGTGTAGTTGTCTCCTTGTCCAGTTTATCACATAGCTTACCGTAGTGAACAGCTTTTTGGCAATATTGACATGTGGCCATCTGATTGTCATAGGTATCAAGTGATTTGTACGGAATCCTTGTATCTTGACCGAAAATCATATAAGAAGGTATAGGCCTCTTCAAGTGTATGCGTAATAAACGTACGTCATTTAGAATACCGGAGAAAAAATTCTTCCACTTTTCTTTTTCGATAGAGAGAATCTCTCCGTATTAGGACATAGTTTTGCGAATATATGAATCGGTGACGCTTGAGGGAAGATCATGCACTCGCACTTCTATAGCACTATCTTCCATATATACTGGAATGTTGTACTTAATGTTCTCGTGCTCCACATAGTGCACATTGTTATTGTCTTTTGCGAATTGAATTGCATCCAACTTTTTATAAAACTGGATGTAAATAACATTATTTGTCTTATTGCATTGAAGTAAATGCACACGTTTAATGTCAAGATGCATTTGCTCCTTAAGCAAACCTTCAAGTTCTCGTATCGAAGGTCGAATTTTGCACTGCCTGTAGTCAACAACAATTGTATTCTTTCGTGTCGGCGGTAGCTTTTCTTCGTTTGGTTCACTTATGTCGAGGTCGTTCTATTGTTCTCTACACAATACTGTACTTGGTTTATTCTGTCCCGAACGTAAGCGGTTTTGTTATATCGACTGACTTGGATGAGATGTAAAAGCGAACTGATTTAATATTATTGTCCGGGATAATGTACGAAAGCTTTCAAGCGACACTGTAATTGTATTTCTTTGTTGCATCGCAACGAGTACGGTAACCGATATGAAATCATTACTTAACTTTGTCTTATAGTGTGTCACTTTTTCATTGTCACATTTTGTTACGGTGACCAGTTGGCTACTAAAAACAGTCAATGCGAGCACATCGTAAGAGTTAGATTACCGAAAAGTTACGTTGGAACTTATTGTAACTTAGTATGATGAGATGTCAATTCGTAACATTATTTTGACTCCATCGTCACTATCATAATTTTTCGATCATCGATCTCATAAGAAAACATGTTTCATGATTTTCATAATTTCTTGATCATTGTACCGACAATGGATTTATATCCGTGTAGAATTGCAATTCAAGAAAAGCGAAAATCTTAGTCTGAAACTCTACCGTTTTTCTGAAAACTGCTCGAGAAAAATTATTTCAGTTTTAGCTTACTTACTTATTATTGCGAAATAAAGATTTACGTACCTTCTTTTAGTAATCCCATAAAAACTTTATTTTAACACTTTTTTTTTGTCCCGGGTGGCGGTTCAATGCATAGGACGCTGGTCTTACAAGCCAGTTGTCGTATGTTCGAGCCCCGACCTGGAAGGATTCTTAGTGTCAGTAGGATCCATAGTACTAGCCATGCAATGATTCTGTACACTAAGAGTCGGCTGCGAAGTCTGTTGAAACAGAAAGGCCAAATTCCACAAAAGGAATGTAATGCCAGGACTTTGGCTTAACACGCGAAAGACAATGGATAGGGAAGGTTGTCGTAAAGCTATTCATTTTTCCGGAAAATTGCTTTTTAATAGAAAATAGTAAGTTTTGTTTATTTTATGTAGCGCAACCTAATACAAATGCATTGAAGCAGTGCAGATAACTTTTTTAGTACGAAATTAAAATCTACATTCGAAATATGTAAACATTTTTCCATCAAACATCGGTAAAAAATTGATCAAAACTGATATTTCATCCAGAAAGTCAGACTCAACATTCGTTTGATAATAAATTATCGCTAAAAAGATTGTTTTAAACTTAATCGCTCAAGCCACTTTGATAAACTGGTTGCACTGCATGTATACATACATAGATCTATGACATACTTACCAAATAGAATGTACGTAATACACAAATTATCAACACAAGTAAACTTGGTTTATATTTGATCCTTAATCGGTTCTTCCGAAACAAATGAAATTTTTGTTCCGTTCTTGCATTCAAAGTTTTTAGTATTTTTGTCCGGTTCATTAAAAAAGATGTTTCTGAACGATTTTTACATTGAAGAATCCTTGTCTGCTTTTTCCATTCAATGACGTTATCAAGTTTTTGCATTCCTATCTATTCATCTATTATCTTGAACCAATTCGAGTGTTTACATAAACCTCATTTGAACGACTGAAAGCAAAAATCGGATAAGTTCAACTTAGTTTGAAAAACCCGTTTAAGTATTTTTGAATGCAAAGTTATTTTGTCCGGTTCTTGCAGAAAAGATGTTTTTAAACGATTCTTGCATTGCAAAATCCATGTCCGGTTTTAGCTCTCAATGTTTTTATCCGATTTTTGCATTCAAAAATAGTTAAACGGGTTCTCCAAACTAAGTCGCACTTATCCGATTTTTGCTTTCAGCCGTTCATTTGAAGGCCACTCTAACACTATTGGAAGAGATATTTTGTGGTGGTTAAACTGAGCTTTGCTTTGAAGAGAATCGATTGAGGAATTGAATGCTGCCCATTCGGTACGTCAGCGAACGTTGTGTGTGTGTCAGAGTGTGAAATTTACTGCAGTAGAGAGATCGTCAGTGTGTTTCACATTCGGTTTCAATTGAATTGAATGAAGTTTTACTGCACTGATCTCGATACCACTGTAACACTTCTCCGCCGTGGTGACAGCTTGTCGAATCAAACCTTTACAAAGCATTACAGGTCCGTTGGGAGACGTCAGTTTTTAATATTTCCCCGTTTCAAATCAAATTTCACAAGTCCACCAGATGGTGTTTTGGAAATTTAGTTTAGAATATTCTGTGAAATTTTCAGAATGATTCATTGAGTTTACCGCTCGAGTTGTATTTTATTCTGACTGAAGAACTGTTAAAAACTGCAACGCTTGCAATGGCGCATACCTTTACTTGTTCATAGAATATCTCGATTTTTAGGGCTTATGTCATAAATATATGTTATCGCGATGAAAATTAAGTTTTATATTTTTCTGTGAAACACAGTCAGTTTCAATGGGTCCACCATTTTATCCGTGTCCTGGTAGCGTTTGGAAAAAGGAGGAAAATAAAATCGAATCAACAAGGTTGTCGAACGCAAAGGCAATTGAGGGAGCCACGAGATCGATTCAAAAACCATAAGCGACCTACTGTTCTCAGGCTTTCATGTACGGAGAAATGCTTTTTTCAGGCTCTCCTATTTGTACATTTGAGAATCCATAGAAAGAAACAACTTGTTTTTTTTTGTTCTCAGATACAAATAGCTTTCCAGATCATAAACTTTCTTATGCATTTATCGGCCAAAATGAACTATCTTCACGTACGTTTCGTCACCCATGAGGATGCATCCTTCGTCCTACGTATATCTTAAGAATTTCATTGTACAAATTCCGTGCGTGACTTTTAATTACTTTTCTTCTGTTTCAATGTGCTGTTTGGTTGCTTACTGGCCCGAAAGAAGTGAAATACTTCTCGCAGACGCATCCATCTGATTTCTTTGGTGCTTTGGTTTTTATTGAAATTCTTGGCGATATCGCATTCCGATACACCCCCGGAGTTTGCCCAAGAGCTGACCCAGAATCCCCCACAAAACTTTTGATGTGTTTGTTTTAGCAACCTGGGGTCGCTCTAAATTGGACTTCAATCGTGTAGTTTCGTTCTGAAAATTTTCTCGGGTCGCACCACAACATCCATGCGAGTTTATTTATTTTTTCTTTTTTCTATGAGCTGTTGCTTAGGGCGCGTACCACTTGTTCGTTTTACTCCGAGACAGAGTCACTCGCGTGTAGGTCCAAAAACGAAAACGGTATTAGTTTCACTACGATTCTCGTTTGCTGTGATCCTGCTCATCCATAATACGCCCCACATGGAAATATTTGAGAATACTGCAAGAACTTAACGATTTCTGAACAGACTTTCGAACTAATTGTTCAAAATTGATTTACGGTGGTTTCCATCAATATTTAGAAACAAAATGAGTCTAGATGAAATTTTTCAGTACCTTAAGATGAAAAAACGGCTGTCTCAACATCATCGAGTTCACTCTGACATACTTGTCATTTTTCTGCTGAACTTGAATGGACGGAGCTCTGCAGTGCGACTCAAGTTTCGCATCGCGTCGCTTGTCGCTTTTTCTCTGGGTTCACCCTTAGTTTTGTATGAGAAGAGTCTGACTACTGCAGGTTGGTGTTAGTTTCGGAATTGAAATGATGTAAAAATCTTTTGCTAAGTGAATTTAAAAATTAGGCCAAAACCAGAACACTTCGTTTGTTTTTAGTAATCCAGGGTAGTCTAATACGAAGCTTACCACGATTTTTTTACTTTTCTGTCCAGCAAAAGAGTTCACGAGACAAGATAAACGTACGCATAATGAAAATTATGCTTTAATACTTAAACATTTACAACGAGCCAAAGTTTACAGATGACGAAAGACTCCATCATTAGTTTCAGCAAAGCAAAGCGTACAGAAACTTTTGAGAGTGAGCTGCTGTTTTCTTTGTTTGAGAAACATCTTATACAGCTTAGAAGCTTCATACTACCAGACCCAGTCAGCATAAAGCGAAGTCAGTCTTTAGTTTAGCAAAGTCATCATTTGAGAGCTGAAAATCTTGGCGCACAATAGTTGCACACTGTTTACTAATTTATGTTGCCATGTTGGCTTTGTCATTTCGTTGTTTTCTATTTATATCTATCTATTATGATGACAAATTAGACACAAAAAATATCTTAATATATGTTTAAATACTTAAAGGTCCAGTGAACCGAGCCAACCAGATGTATGCACAAAATCGCGGAAACTTCAGTGAATCAGGTGAGTTCGAATATGCAACTAAGCGAATATACCCTCAACCTTGTCTATCACTCAGAGGATGATACAGTACAGCAATATATACCACCAAGCGAACAAAAAGTGGAAGAGCCTAAAAAATACACCGGAAGCGCTATTCCTAGCCGATCATTCAAAATACTACAAGCAATGACTCAATCGGATGCTCCTGGTAAGTTTTTGTACTACTGTTCTAAATGTATGCCACATATGTTCAGAACTCAAGTTCTCTTAAGCCACATTCATTCAGTTCTAAAGAGAAATAAAAATTAAATAATTTAATACAGTGATAATTGACGATTTTACCTCTGCAATAACTGTACTAGCACATATCCCAACCAAGAAAATAAGAAGTTTTGATACCATTAACTAAATCCAGTCATTTTATTCCTTTTCATCTGTTTACGAACTGAGAGAATATTTTCTCATTACAAAAAATCATATAACAATATAAACTAGTGATGATTGATCAATTTAGCATTTGGCTTGTGTTGAAATTTTCGAATATAGGATTTCACTATAAGATTCTAAATAAGTAAGATTACGTCAGAGAAATACGACCAGTTACCATATTTTTACCTCTCATTTCCGATGAAATGAAAAATATAACAGAGATTGTTAATTTTTAATACTATTTATTGAATTCATCCAAATTCACTCGTACATTTCATTCCAATCGATTGGTACATGATTTCACAATCACGATGATTTTTCTTTCTCATTTGTCGTTTCTTTCAACAGCCGATTCAAACTCCTCTGATACTGAAGGTAATCAAAATTTACCATGCAGCGGCGAAATCCGTTATTCACCCTATCCTTATCCACCACAAACTCATTACTGTTGCTATCCCAATTGGCATTATTACGATCCTAGCAATCCTCAATACTACTCTCATCCTCCGCTGCCACCTCCGACCCCTATTCATGCATCCGGTTACTATTATCCACCACCATCGCCACACGGTCACTACGATCGTGGCGGTTTTTATGCCGGCTATATATCACCACATCATCTCTACTATCCACAAGAACCATGTTCACCCTGTACTCCTCCACCATACTACCAGATAGGGCAACCACAATTTGCGTACTACGAAAACGTCGTGCCTGATTCACCGAATCATACCTTCGTCATCGCAACACCGCCACCACGAATTGTGGTTACCCCGACTCCCGAGGATTCGTCCGATGTTGAGTCTATTCTCAGTGATTTAAACAACCGACCGTACCCTTTAACCCGCTCGCAAAGCAGTCTCAAGCGCCTTTCTGAAAGGTTGGCTAACTTCAGTGCATCACCGGAAATTTTCCTTCCTACGGACCAAGATCCACCGATACGGTGTTCGCCCAGTAGTCCGCTAAACGAAAGGTACCGTACATTTGAGGAAAGTACATCATCTGCGCCTTCCCCTCAGTCTGTGTGTTCAGACCCGCAAGAGGAAGTTAGCACGAAGTCGACTGACGGTACTCAAGAAAACACCATCTTACGCAACGGTGTTCAGAAAGAAGATTCAGTCAACCCAGACGAAGACGAAGATGACAGTAATGAAGAAAGCGAAGATGAAGAAACAGTCGGCAACGACGATAATCCACCAGAGCATCTGCCCCATCAACTAAGTGTTATTTTCGAAGAAGAAAGCAATTATTCTGGCTCTGCCAACCCCAGTCGAAGGTCCAGTGTTTGTAGTAATACATCTACTCTGAGTGATTGTTCATCTACACTCGCAAATGACTTGGACGCGGACGAGCAAGATCAAAGGGTAGAAGAAATTGATGGTAACAACACGGACGATGACATAGATCACTTGGAAGATGCTGATACTACTGCAGCTGAGCGATCACATGACAAGCAACAAACAAATCGCACAGAGGAACAGAACACTTTAAACAATGCAACCGAGGATAGTTCGGATGAGTACAGTGAAACAGATACTGAAGAAGAAGGCACAGAAGAAGAAGAAGAAGAAGAAAAAGCAGAAACTGAAGTGACATCGAATAGTAAGAAATCAACAAAGGAACCAGAATCAAACAAAGATTCAGTAGAATCAGAAGAAAGTGAAAGCGAAGACACAGATGAAAGTGAGAAGGAAATAGAAGAAGATCAATCGGAGAAGCCAATAAGCGGAAATTCAGCCGAAGATGTGAAAACATCAAGTGAGTCCCATGAGAATGGAGATCGAACACATGACGAAATGACAAACAATTCATCTTTGAAAATGGTGCCAATGGTTGAGACTGTCGAGAATGGAACTCATACTGATGTAACGGTTACTATTACCATACCTTCAGCAAGTAAAAAAACGATTGACAAGGAAACAGACAGGAAAGATGAAAAGACTGAACAGAAATTCAGTGTTGATTACGAGGATGATGCACATGTTTCAGTCTCTGTTTCATTGCCACTTAAATTAAAATCTACAAATACCGATACTTCAAACGATACACCCAAAGAAACTGATGAAAACAATGAACAAAGAGAAACAACGGATGGAGAAATGCAACAGGACGAGGATGAAGAGATAGATTTCTGGAGTCAAATTGGAGAGGAAGATGAATTCAATCGTCCTAGCCGGTCGTATTCAAGAGACTACTGGAGTAGCCGAGAGGTTAGCATTGATCGAGATGGAGACTGGAATCAGGACGAGGATGATGAGCATCACATGGACGATGCAACTGATTTCTGGAAGAACGAAAATGGACCCAACGAAGCAATTGATCTCTGGAAGGCTGATTCAGCAGTTGAGACAATACTAGAGCTGCAGAATAATGAGGGAGAGGACTCAATAGACTTCTGGCAGAGCGAAAACGAAAGAATTGTTAACGATTTGTACAAAAAGCGGGAGCATACTGTCGAAACAGGGGCTGTCTGTTCAATTCAGGATGAAAATAACAACTCAAGTACCTGGATTGAACAAGAGCCCATTTTAATAACTGAACAGGACGCATCAAGCAGAGAAGATCGAAACAAATGCAATTCTATGGCTGAAATCAGCACCACAGTAAAACAATCCACTGAACCTGTAGAAACAGAGAGCTCGGAGGAAGAGAGCGATGATGATAGTGAAGAATATGAAACAACCAATACCTCAAAGGAGGAATCAGATATGGATGCGATTGAAATATGTGCCGAGCTAAAATCTACTGAAAAGGCAAATTTAATGAAAACACCGGATGTCATTCTAAAAAAAGCCCCGCCTGTAGACAAGATTGATCACAAATGCAACGGTATTCTAGAATTGATCTCAACCATAACCAGAACGGACGACAAAACACTTTCGGTTCGAGAAAAAGTTTCTATATTTGAAAACCAGTCTTCTAACCCTGCTCAGGATGTACCGAAACGACAGAAGACGAACGATGCAAATAATCGTTTAAGACCTCCATCGGCACAGAAACAGTCTTGTGAAGAGTCGGAAGCAGAAGATGATTCGGGTGTCACATCTGACATTAGCAAGCATATATCAGAAGTGGAAACTGATTCAGAATGCTTCCCTGAAATGCGAAAAATGACGCGTTACCAGCGAGCAGCGACACATTCCAGGTTATTCCAACTTTTGCAGGACGAAAGTAATAACGGAGATAGTGAAGATGAAGAAGACAAAAAAATGCAATCAGTCGAATACATCGAGCTGCACAACGAAGATAGTAAAACGAAGAGCATCAACAGCTCCCATCACCCAAAGTTAAACAAATGTAAAGGATCTTCGTTCGAAGACAACTCCAGTACATCGAACACTGCCACCGATCGTAGAGATCGATTATCACTGCCAATCCGACATCAATCCTCCTCTGGTATCGATAGCTTGTCGTCTTCTACATCATCAGCGTCTCCTGTATCAGGAGTAACCAACGAGAAACTTGCTGAAGAACTAGTGCTGAGCTTGCTGATGAAGAAAAAGGGTAGACTGTTTCGTAATTTACCACTGGAAAAACTGCACGCTGCTGCACTCAAGATTCTTCAAGAAGATCTTGAATCGAATGCAACCATTAGTTCGAATGAGGACAACATAACTACAGTTGACTCGACACCTGCTTTAACTCCACAGGAATTCAAATCTGAATATCAAAACTCTTATTCCGATTATTACGATACTTGGAGCGATGCAAATGGGAAATCATTTCCACATGACTCAGTAGGTACTGCCGTAGAACCACTGCCATCAAAAACGTTTAGAAACATACAAGAACATACCGCAAATCGTAAACCGTCCAACTGTTCCGTTCGATGTCCCCGAGTGCTCAGTAACAAAAGCATATCGCGACTAGCAGAAGTTCGTGAGTCTGATGCTCCTGAATGTGGCCCTATCTCGCGATCAAGGCCACCCTCACGTACGTCCGTTCACTCGTTGCCGCCATGTTAGTCCTGATGAAAAAGTGATTGCCGAAGTGCGAAACGTACAATTCACACTAAAAACTTGTTGAACTAGGTAGCTAAGATCCTGGTACGGAGAAGAGCATTGTCTGCTTAGTGAGTTGGAACACGCTTCTGCAACGAATGCCTTTCGTATTTATCTGTAGTAAAATTGTAAGGAAACATTGTACTTGAGCATTTAACGAAATGTATATTTATGAGAAAATGTTCAGAACACGAGGTAGCAGGAAGCATTCATAAAAACATATCATCAAGATTTCAGAGAAGCAGGTATCTTCAAAATTACTTGGCTTTCTTTATTTGATTGGCTGTAATCTCATATCACCTCTGTTAATTAATATGTTTCCAAGGTAGTATTTAAAGTAATATTTTTTCATGTTAGGCACAAAACTTATAAATATTGCTACTGCACTGTACTAGGAATCAGATAATCAGATCAAAATTTTATCTTCTTCTTTTTTTCGAACTCTTTTTTTAAGGTCGGTTTTTACGAACACAGCCTAATGAGTAAAGCAGTTTGTACCTAAAATATTACCTTAAATACTACTTTTCGAGCAAAAAGATGTATTTAGCGCTCAGCTCGAGCGAAAAAAATATCTAAATTTATTTTTTTGTTCGGACATTCTTCCTCCAAATAGTAACATTTGACAAACTTTCATTGCTTTTGTATTTTGTAAAGTTTTGATCAGCAACAAAAAGTTTGGTCTATACACCAGCTGTAAATTTTATGTAATTCTCAACACAGCAATACCAAGTAGTGCTTTTTGTATCAATAACCAAAATTAATAGAAATAAATAATGCATTTCAAAACCCCGCCATTACACAAAAGAGTAAACTCCACCTTTGGCGTAAATGTTCACGATCGAAAAAAAGAAGAGCATAATTACAGAGATTTCAGATAACTAGAAATAGTTACCATTTCACAGTGCAAGACGCAGATTTCTTGTATCTTATTGTGATTTTTCTTCAGTACCTCTACATTCAACACAAGAGAGATATGTTAAATTGGTTTAATCATTGACTACGTTTTAACAACCACTACAGTACATTAACATTGTAGCCTCCTTTTCATCTAAGTTTAATAATACTTTTTGAATCTACTTGGCTTGTAACGCGAAATTCAACTTAAAAAAAACCGATTTGCTCTGCGGTATTAAAAACACTAAAACAAAATAAGTTGAAGGTGAAGTTTTCTAATTTTTAACACTAAACCCAAAGTGAAACACAAATATCCCGCCTAACGAAGTAAACTTGTGTAAATGTTTGATGCCATTTCATAAATCGCAGGTTACAGATTCATACTAAGTACGAGAAAAGCATGCAACTGTTTCTATTGTTCTTTATTTCAGAGAAAAAGATACCGTTGAAATGAAGCAATAATAAACATACTACTACGACTAAATGAACAAACATCACACACAAACTCAAGCATATCTTAGTGAGTAAACTATGTTGGGTCTAATAAAAACGCGTAAAATATTTTGTTCTGTTAATGAGGAATCAGAAAAAAATAACATTTATTAAAATATGTTTTGATAACTCGTAACTGATCACTTGATTCGAAGCATGTAAAACCATCTGTGCTTCACCGTTACCGAACAAGCTTTCAGGTGCTGCCCCAGCAATCCTAAGAGTCCTTTCAAACCTATTTCCATCCCGAAATATAGGGCACAACAATTACATTCTATTTCGAATCTTTACCAAAACTTTCAGTCATGCACCAAACTGTTGTGCGTCATGTTACCCGCCTATTTGATATTATAATGCGAAGAATACGTACCGAATAACTTTTGAAATCCACTAGAAAACTGCTTCAGATAATTCTTGAAAATGTGAAGACGGTACGACCACTTTGTTGTAATTTATTGAAAGATGGCTTTTTGGTCAATGTTTCTTTACAAAATATTTATTTTGCGTCAAAAGCCGACGTTTCGAAGGAATATCCCTTCATCTTCAGGGCAAAAACGACAACAAATATTTTTCGTCAAGTGGATTGGAACATTTAAAATGATCAAAAACGGGAACGGCTACTCTACAACAGTCACTTCCCCCGCACATCAAACCAGATTATCAATCTGGTTTGATGTGCGGGAGAAGTTGTCGTTTTGTTTTTGGTTTGTTGTCGTTTTTGCCCTGAAGATGAAGGGATATTCCTTCGAAACGTCGGCTTTTGACGCAAAATAAATATTTTGTAAAGAAACATTGACCAAAAAGCCATCTTTCAATAAATTCTTGAAAATCTTCGTAACGCGAAACGCATAATGAAAAAACTCTTCGTTAGAATGCTATGAAAGTCGCATGAATAAACTGCAGCTCTAATGCAAAGGATAATTTCTGATATGTTGAATATATTTACAAAATTAATTGGTATGAGCTCTGAATAACAATTTCATACAGTTGCGTCTACACATACAGTGACTTTAAACAAAGACATAATATTACCAATTGGATATTAAAAGATATTCATCTCCCTCATTTTACGAACAAATCATAAGCGACATGACGTTACTGAAATGAAATTAGCTTTAAATTAGCTGCCATCAGACCTAGTGTGCTTAAAACCAGAGTGACTACATTTTATCCGTAATGATAGCAACAATTCGAAACGTTTAATCCGAAGTGTTGTCAGTTTCATTATCTTTACACTGTATTTGACAGGTCGTTGGCTCGTTTGGAACAAAGCTGTCGTTCCAAACGAACAGCTGTCGTTGCTATGGTTTTATGCACTCTAAACGGACCCTGTCAGCTTAGAATTTCGAAAGTATAAATCCACACAAAAAACACATTCAAAGAAAACCATTTTCAATGAATTTCATTGCTTTCTGGACTTACAATCGATGATGGATTGCATTTAAATCGAATCCGATGTTCTTCCAGTCTGATGACTTAGAATCAGTATCAAAGAAAATTAAAAATTGAAAATGCGTATAAAGTAAACTTCCCAGCGCAATGCCCCGTCATTTACAAACTTTCGTAACAATAAGGCATTTTACGACCCCGCAAGCTGCAATGACATACAATAACGCTTACAACTTGTGTATTTCGAATAAAAACTTAAAATTCAAAGCTAAGATAACAATTAAATTCTACTTTTGCTATATTACAATCAGTGGCGTACCGAGGAAATTTGGCGCCCGGGGCAAAATGAGTTTAGTGAGCAAACACAAACGGCAAAACAAAAAAAAATCTGAGTCATCTCCGGAAAGATGACTCAGACTAGCAAAAAAAAGGTCCCAAGGATTGGTTTTCCGCCCCTCTGAGAACTTTGCGCCCGGGGCGAATGCCCCCTCGTCCCCCTTTAGATACGCCACTGATTACAATATCGACAACACTTTTTGCTCGTGCTAGTTTCTAGAACTTACAGTTGCACACACCACATGAGCGTTTTCATTTTCTGTTTTTGTTACTAACTCAATAAATATGTCTCTAGTTTTGATTGATATGAAAGTCGAGTGAATCCAACCGTAATATATAGGATATAACGGAAGTTATGTCACTCGTTTGTTTGCTCACTTTGTTTGCAGCTTGAACAGACGTAAATAGAATGTGTTATAACCGATTTTCCAATCATTTCAGGTCCCGGCGAAACTGACTTCTGATAGGGCAAGGAACAAATCACATGCACTAGATCCACATGCCTTAACATGGATCCGGTAACACGCACATATTAACGAATAAATTGTAGCATTTTATTAGTTGTATAAAGGAAATACTAGGATTAGATGTATACTACTAAAAATACTGTTTGAACGAAACGATAAAAAATTCACAAAAAAATACACTTTATATCGAAATCAAAACAGCTCTTTTTTGAAGATTTATAATATTATCGATTTCTATTGAACCAAACAATTGTGTGAGTGTGAGATCTCAAATTTACATAAAAAAGTTGTGATTTCGATTCTGGCCTTGTCACTGAAATCTTGATTGGATCTTTTTTTTTTGAATGCTGAACCATTATTATGGAAAATAGCGGAAACATATTTAAGTAATTAAATGGTGAAGCAAAATGCGTCAAATGTTTTACTTTAAATAAAAAATAATGCTTATTTTTCATTCGTCTTATTAATATACACTATTTATTTTCGCTCAGCCGAATGTTACTGTAACTGAAATGTTAAAGGCTTAGATTTAGTCATATACGTGGGAGAAGTGAACAGCGTAGCTGAAACGAAAGCCTGAACTGAAGTGTACTGTAATTAATACATCAAATAAAACATTATCACATATTTTGTAACGCCTAACTTTTTAAAAACATCACAGAACCGAGGCTCCAAAAAATGGAATAATATATTTATAAAGCTGACTTTAATGATTACTTACTTACTTTAATATAATGATGAACATCTCATCTCCGAAACAAAGTCGAACGAATTGTGAATTTCCAGAATGCTCGATCTTGGACCACCATTTTCCAGTCGCTCTGTACTTCCGCCATCTAGCTTTTTTCTAACCAGCGGTTATTTCGACATTGGTAACCTTAATGTCACTTCTGATTTGACAGAAACTTAGTTTTATCCTTTCGCTGAACGAAAATGGTTGTGTATACGCTTGAGGAACGCGTGAAAATAGTGTCAACTGGGCTTGCGATCAGCTTGAAAAAGACGCCGATTTTTGCCAAAAAATCATCTTCTCGGATGAGGCACATTTTCATCTCGGCGGGTATGTTAATAAGCAAAATTGTCACATCTGGGGGACGGAAAACCCGCACGTTATCATGGAGAAGCCGATGCATCCTCAGAGAGTGACGGTTTGGTGCGGATTTTGGTCTGGCGGCATCATTGGGCCATTTTTCTTCGAAAATGAGGCAGGAGCCGCCGCCACGGTCAATGGCGAGCGTTACCGCGCCATGATTAGCGATTGGTTCTTTCCGTTACTTGAGGGGGAGGACTTGGACAACATTTCGTTTTAACAAGACGGCGCTCCGTCCCGCACAACCAACGCTACGATCGATCTTCTGCGCACAGTCTTCGAAGATCGAATTATCAGTCGAAATTCGGATGTCGTTTGGCCGCCTCGGAGCTGTGATTTGACGCCGTTAGACTATTATCTTTGGGGCCTGTCAAAGATAACTACTGCAAGGCCAGCCGAGGCAGCCATTTGAATGAAATTATATTCCACAAAAAAAATGTAGCGGTGAAATGTAGCGTCATAAAATGCGCGCAAAATTTTATCCGCTTCAGTTGAACGAACCGTCGCACAAAGCATACCAAGAAAAACGGACACATAGAAACAAGAACTTCTTTCAATGATTGAGCGCAGTGGGTTTACCTCTCGTTATATTGGCTTGTAAAAAGACTGGACGTAATGAATTTTTGAATCCTTCACACTTTGAATATATGCTATTTCAATCGTTGTTGTTAGTGATTACTCTTACACTAGAGCTATAAATCATGAGTAATTATGAATGACTAACATGAGGTTATATGTATATGTATTGAATAACTTGCTAACCATGTATATGCCTGAGCTTAGTAGCAAGCATGGATTCTTCTTCAAAAGAACGATTGAAGACAAGAGAACATTCAAGTATTTTCGATATCTTTGCCAGTAGTTCACCAGGCCTACGTAAAAGTATTTACTTGACTCGCATGAGTTCATCTTACCATGCAGTTGAAATTATTTAGTGAATCTTTTCTCAAGCACATATTTGGGGCACGAAATTAAATATAAAGTTATTTCGTAGTTCATTATTATTCAATCGATTTTGAAAGGAAAATCAAGCGTTGATTCATTGTATTCATAATAATTGAAAATCCAATAAGTTTTCCATGCTGACTGGCTCGAAGCTGACTCTCAATTTTTATCACATTGTTTGTATCACAGGTTAATGAACGATAATACTTGGCTTGTATTCATTTCATTCAGTAGCTTGTCAATGATGAAGTTATAGTTTTGCTATAAAAATTGCTACAATCTAAAATAATACCTGTTATACGATATTACACAGCCAAGCTTCATTGCTTCAGCAACATCAATGCATTGAACTCAACAGAATTGGACATGACAGTTACTTAGAAAATAAACGATTTCTTACAATACCTATTTCATTGTACTCAACTCGTTTTTATTTCAACACAAAACATTATTTTATATGTAATTTTTGCTCACGATATAATGCCATCGTGCCCACCGTGCATTTCTCACACCACCTCAATACAAAACAGCAGCGCGCAAGCAATGAAAAAAAATGCGGAAAAGTTTATGTGAACTTTTTCAAATTCCGGTTGTTTTAGCTAATATTTTATAATTTTGAGTTGCATTTTCAGATTCTTTGTGAAATTCTGCTACAAACACTACTTTTCAGTTCTAAAATCATCCCCGTGGAACGGAACAGTAACCGTTCATACATTTCAAAAACCAACTACACACTTAAAACCATTTCTTGAGCTCGGCATAATAAAATGCCGAAACTGATCAGCAACACCTAAATTTGCTGATTGCTCAGTGATCAATACGCATATTTCTGAACTTCGTTAAACGCATTCACTGATATTTCGGTAAAATGCTTAACTTTGCCGAAATTTAGTATAATTGCTTGCTGAATTTATCAGTAAACAACAGACATGCAGACATCAGCAGAGACGTTTGCCGAGATTTCGTAAAATGCGCTAGCTGTTGCCGAGATTCAGCACAACAACTGTCATTTATTGCCACGTTACATTTTCGCTACGCATTGCGCGATTATTTTCTGATGAAATTCTCGAGTGAAAAAATGGATAATCTTCGAAGAAACGTGGAACCACTTGCAAGTAAAAATATTGAATAAATATAGTGACATGTTTCGCTTTATAAAAAGCGACTTTATCAGATCACATTATAGGGGAAAAACACCCAACACGGGGCTCAAAGAGTCCTCGAGACAAAACTTTGGGGGATATGCGAAAAAATAACCCAATGCATGGACAAATTCAATAGATCAAAGTAAGTTTATTTTTTGAACAATACAGTATATGCATCATTAAATATTGAAAATTTTTGTATATTTATTTTTATTTTCATATTTCCAGCTCGACTCAAGGTGGCCGCATCCGGAAACGCCGCTTTTTATTATGTTACATGTTTTAAGGTAGGGGCTTTAAGCACTACTGGCAACAAATTTGTAAGCCTCCTTTAAGTGTTAATAAAATGAACTTTTGATTCTGAATGGTGTGTTTATAATGTTTAGAAATTACAAACAAAATTAATTGACTAGATTTTTAATTACTGATGATTCGGTAATTTTTTTTTTCATTTTTTCGTTTTGTTGGATTGCCGAATATTCAGCGAACGTTTCACTGCGCAAATAGTAAATCTTATGCTGGCGATTTCGGCAATATTTGACGTTTGTCAAATTTGAGGGTGCCGAGACGCTCAGTTATTTTATTTTTGCCGAGATGATTGCTGATTACTCGGCTGTGCGAATCTCGGCATTTTTTTTGCCGAGACTCAGCTAAATAATTTAAGTGTGTACGGCTCGGCAAAGCAAAATTTTAAAATTCTAAGAATACTTAGTTATGATAAATTTGATTTCGAAAACTTAAGTGTTTTTGGTTTTTCGAAAATCGGTTCAGTTTTTGAATAATTGATCAAAAACGCGATTTTTGCATTCCTCTACATTTCACCTTAACCGAAAGGATTGGTCTTTAATATGAAAAATTAAATTTTGAAATCGGATGAACCGTTTGTGTTTTATTGCATGTTTAAAAAAAAGTTACATGGCGGACCCTTTAGTCTGCAATGTTTTATAAGCCTTCCAATCTCAGAATGTTAGTATAATTGTTATAATTCGTAATTCGCCATGCACCTGCGCCATTCTTCATTGTCATATTCACCAACGAATATCGCGCAGGATTTTCTCTTGACCACGTCGAGTATTTAGAGGAAAGTATTATAAAGCGCCTCTGCTGGCCAAAACGTCCTCTTTCATTTCTTAAGCATTCAAGACTCAAGGATTCCTCTTTTCTACATTTTGTGCCTTTTTTCTAGCATTTCATGAATGGTTCGACGGTTTTTTCGCTGTCTTTCGTTCATGTGGTTCCCATATCCCATTTTATGCACTTTTTCATAGTTCTTAAGCGGTCGGCAATTCGTGGATAACAAAAGAATTGACTGCCTTCAGTGTTGAATTACTGGATGAGCCAGAATTTATCTTTGGTCGCACCACACACAGCCTTACTTTCCGACAGTATCAATGTCGATGGCTCACTAGAAATTACCCTCGTTTGCTTGCTTTTAAGTATCTAAAAGAAATATATTTTTTGTCACCAGTCACAATACGGTGCAGGAAAGACTTGCTTTTGTATCATTGAAGCAGCATTATATTTCGGTTTTCCAGTTGTCTCTCGATCAGTTCATCTTTCCACACTTCTGAATCCGCTGCGTGAAGCGTTGACGTTTTGAAATTGGTTGCTTTTGAACACCCAGTAGCTCTGCAAACTGTCGTTAAGTTTACGAGCAAGGATAGCTTTTATCATATCAAAGAACGCTCTCTTCACACGATTCAATCAGTGCCATCAAAGAAAATCGGATATCATCTCAGCTAGGGATGTCGTAATATCGAACGATTAATCAAGTTATCGATTCTCTCTGAAGCAACAAACGGTCGCTCATTCTCGTTCTGCGATCCGATTCTATACGGGCAGTGGAAAATTGCGATAGAATCGTTTTACTATTGCCGTTTATTCTAACTATGTGCATATAACTTTTGTATAAGTTGTGTCTATGAAAAAGTATGAGAATGCTCCACACCAGGGTTTCGAAATATTGTAACCTAGTATGATAATATTGTAACCTAGAATCATCAAGTCGAATCATCGATTCAATTTTCTGCGATAATTGTCAACCTGCGATTCTCTTTTGGGAAATTCCACAAAGCAATGATCATTATCAGACTGTAAATTATCATGCTTGGCTTGTATCATGAATCTACCGTGACAAAGTCTAGATAATTTAGTTTAGATGCGATTAGTACATAAAATCATATATGTTATCGCGATAAAAATAAAGTCTTGTATTTTTCTGTGAAACAAATTCAGTTTCAATGCATCCACCATTTTTTTTCGCTTTGGTTTCCTGATAGCATTCTGAAAAAGGAGAGAGAAATAAAATTTGCTCGACAAGGCTGCCAAACACACAGATTCAATCTTTGTGAAAGTTGAATATTTTTTCATTGTTCATTGGAATCCATGTAATGTCCAACCCATACGATAGATTAGCTGGTAACCCGGTACAGTCTGCTCATATACGAGAGAGTACAAGAGAAATACGATGCGCAAAGGGAATTGAGCGAGCCACGTGGTCGATTTAAAACTCAACACGTGGCCCTGTGTCCTCAGACCTTAAGAGACTCGAGTTCTTGTAGCATCTTCTACCGGATTGAAAATGTTGTATACAATATAGATAGCAATATAGCAGCTTCTGTCAACTTTTCGGCAATCACCAACACTGATTGTAGCATCATCTACCAGTTCAATTAATCAGTTTAGATCGTAAAAAACAACTAATGCGGTATTGAACAAGGTACGAAGCGAAACTTTTTTTCTCATTTATTTATTTGATATGCCTCAAGATCCTTAAAGCTAAAAGAAACCGGTTTATCTTATATGTTTGAAGTATAAGTAAAGTCATTGCCATGTTTCTTTGTGCTGGGTCTCTTCGATATCTTTTTTTTTTCAGGAGAAAAGCAGTCTCTTTACCGATCTTAGACTTGGGGAGCTATTGAGTCACCTATTGCGCTCCAGTCATTGAATTCATCGTCGCTGCTTTCGCTTTGTTGTTGGATATCATAGTTTTTTTTCGTATTATTTTCGTCTTTATTTTTTGGATTTTTTTGTCGTTGTTTGTCGCGGAAAATGCATCTTGTTGTAGCATTTTCTAGTTATCAATCTTTGTTTCATGCTGAGATTGCTTTGGGCCGAAACAGAAAAGGTTTCGATGCCCTTGGGTACAAGTATTCGTTCGTCCGATTTCTCGCAGTGCTTACCAAAACTGGAGGGTTTTAGACAGTACTGGCAGATGGCCCGTTGATCATCGTATGTGATCAACGATTTGAATTGGGTACTTTCGCTTCAGAAAACCAAGTCAGAAGGAATACACTTCTCTCTCTCTCGATGGAAAGAACCTCACCGTACTGCGTTATTTGTTTTTAAACAGAGCAATCTTTAAAGTACGAGGGAAGATCATGCACGCGTTCATGAATGGTATCGTTCCGTAAGCATATGAGCTTCAAATAATACAATAAAATTAACAAGCGAATTTATTCATCCTTGTTATCAATCACTATACATAGAGAGGGATTTTCGAATATAAACTATAAGATAAACTGCACAATCCAGTATCAAGCTGGCATTTATTCACTGGTTACTTTTAACAGTAATCTGTAGAAGATTTGTTTTTATTTGACCGTTGGATTTAGAAACTAAAAGGTGGAGTTTATTATGCCACACTGTTTCATAACTCTGTACGATTATGATTCTCGGGACTGTTGAATAGCAGCTGTTACAAGTGTTCAATTTTATTGTTTTTGACATAGCATTCTTCGTTCATTTTTAAACAACACGCTATAAAATCCCTATCCTGTCATTTACTCTAAATGCATTTGATAAATGTAATATTGAGACGTGTTTCTTCATATAAAATCTTTTTCCTTTTTTATCGCAAATCCTTCGTTCAAAATGTTTCTTCTGATTAAATATTGTTAATTAAAGTCATACGAGGGTCACACATCATGCAAATGAACAAAAGCATTCGACAAGAAGACCGCTACTAACTCGATGCGACAGTAATCTCAATGAGCAGCATTCTACCACACCTTGCGTTTTTTAAACCAATAACTCGATACAACAACACCACAACTGCGTTCCACCTAGCTCTGGTCCATCGTTAGACTGTCTGCGTTGTTGTTGCTTAACACGGATGAATCTTTCTGAACCGATTCAAACAGAGGTTGTAACTCTGATGAGCTACGAATCAGTTGCAAAAACTCGGCTAAGTGTTGATTTTTATCTGTGCAAAGAATATCTTCAATTACTACCAAAATCCGATCGAATGTCATTTGTAAAACCAACCTGCTTTAGGGATTTGCAGAAGTGCAGCAACGGCGCGCAAAGCCGACCGTTTCAGTTCGTCTTGTTTTTCATACTCTTGCTTGACGGAGTTGGCTTTTACCTTCAATGTGCAGGTTGCACGAAGTGGGTCTACAAATTGATCAAGTTCTAGAAAAAAAAATCACAGTTAAAAATGATACCTTTTAAAAATAAATTGAAATTTACTTTGTAGCACTGCTGACGGGCAAAGTATGGCCAATCGAGCAGTCATTAAGTATGTTAACATCTTTATGTCATAGTGATCTTTCAAACCAGCCTGCACGTGCTCCAAAAATTGCATGATGTCTACCCGGTCAAGACCCTGTTCCAACAATGTGTACATACACTCGAATGCGGCCTTTCGTATATCTAAACCATCATCCACAGTATGTTTGAATGGGCCCATTTCCACTTCTCTAATCAGATCTTTCTTAACCTTCGTCTCCGAATACAACTGTGGTAGCAACTCCGGAAGTAATTCCCGTACCAAACTTGGCTTATTGTGCACAGCAGAATTGAAGGCTACCAGTGCTACTCGTCGTACTGCTGGTTCCGGATCTTGCAGAGCGAAAAGGAACTGTCCGATGCACTGTCGCAGTAAAGGATCGATTGATTGTGGCTGATCGGAGATGGTGAATTTAATTGCCGAGACAACTGCGGTCCGCATCAAATGACTCTCGCTTCGTAGCGCTAATTGCAATTGTGGCAGTAATTCTTCAGGATTAACGAGCACCAGTTTTCCCAAACATTCGGCAACGACATTGCGAGACCCTTCCTCTGAACATTCGCAATGTTTGAACAGTTGTGCCCAGATAGATGGCACCGACGGAAGGAGTTGCTCCAGACCCTGTTTGCTGGTTGACAACGACGTGATAACTTCCTTCAGCGAATGAAGAAGCAAATATTGCCGCTTTGGTTGAGCCTCGATTTCAGTCAAAATAAATGGCAGATAGTGACTCATGTTACCAACGGCAATCGCTCCCAAAGCATGGGATGCGGCTCCTTTCACGTCCTCCGATGACGCTGAGAAGCAGTTCAGTATAATCTGTGCAAGTGAGTCGATTGCGTTAAGATTGCTAGAAAAAAAACATTACAATTAGCGAACGGAAACTCTCAACGGCAATAACAATACTTACAAGTGCCTACCAATTTCACCAATTGTCAGAAGATAAAAAACTAAATGAGCGTCGCTACGTCTATTTTGAATTTCTCGCAGAAACTCTCGAGCTACGGTTACTGCTTCGTTTGGCACCTGAAGCGTTAGAGCGGCAACACATTTAGCCAGCGAATGATATGCTTGCTTGTGTAGGGTTGGACCTTGCTGCTGGTTGTGCACAGGATGCATTAACATGTTTAGCAAATGTCGATAGCTGAGACCCGGTAAGTTTGCCTGCACCAAAGCTTGAAATAGGTTTAACGTGCAGTTGAGTGCCGTTCCTTGCAACAACGGTGATCGTACCAAGATCATTACTTCAGGCAGAATCAATTCATGGACTCCAATGAGCGCCTGCGGTTGCTGACGAGCAACAGAGGTAAGTAGTACAAGCGAAAGCTGAGCAACATGAAGATCGGACTCGCACAACAATGGTGGTACTTCTGAAACGGCGTTGCATAGCAATATCGGGTCGATGAATTGATTGTAATGTGTAATCAATGTGTCCAACAGTGTTAACGAGTTCAGTTTAAGCGCACGTTGATTTTTTCGTAAGAATGATCCTAATACCGGAACCACTTCTGTGATAATTGGACTGAGATTCACACGCAACGGAGAGGCAGCAATCATAGTCAGGGCTTTAACTGAGCTTAATCGAGTCACTTCATTACGCAGTCGTTCCATGAACAGCGGCAAGCACGTGTTTAGTTCTTGTTGCAAAACATCTCCCATGTTGGCGATTATCTGACCCATGCAAGCAATGGCACGTTCTTTCACTTCTTGGTCAACTTCAGGAGAACGTAACCTCTGTAGGGTGCTTGTGTAAAGTGGCTGTACATAGGGTGTGAAATCAAAGCTGGTTTGTATGTTCAGTGGGCGAATAACTTTCACCAGTTGCTGCAAAACCATTAGAGCTTCGGTAGCAATTTTATAAAATGCATCAAAAACTGCTGCCTCAATTAGTGGAACCAATGTCTTAATATGAGGGTGGAAAACTTGAGGATTGTGACCTGCCAGCATACAATGAACAAAACCCAGTGCATCAATCTTCATGTTCGATGTCGAATTTTTATCGTTAAGCGAGTAATGGATGCCACTCATCAGTTGATCGATATGGTTAGACAAAGCTCCAGGTAACGCGTTCAAAAGTTCTCGCAACAACAGGAAGCAATCCTGCCGAGTTTTGACTGATTTCTCCCGCATCAACGGTTGCACTGCCTTTACTATCATCGGTACTTGGTCCTGTAACATGCTTATGGAGCTCGGCACCTGTTCCATGGAATCGGGATCATGAGCAATGTCATCGCCAATGGGTCGAGTAGACTTCAACAGCGCAATATATGCATGAAAAATGTCCGATTTCACATTTTCTTCGCGCTCTGCAATAGAAATTGAATCAGAAGAAGTATCTATAAAGCAAAAAAACTTAACCCACCTTTAAAACGAGCAATCAGAGCTGGTGACAATGTCTTATAAAAGTCCTCCAAAAGCTCATGTCTTGTTGAAATAACGGACTCCAAACACTTAGCTGCCGAACGACGTACCTTCCAACTCATGTCGTCGTCATCGCTGTATTCTTCGCTATCGATATCTTCATCGTCTTCCATATCCATAGCAACACCACCGTCACCATCATCAGCTTCGTAATTGTAATTCGGATCGTACGTGATGTACTTTAGACAGAGCTCAACAATCTGTAACCGAACAAATTTATTATAGACAATCCCAAGGGTTTCAGTATGAACACAACTCCTACCGAAGGGATATGGGGTAAGATCGCTTCCGGGCATCGCTGCACAAATGCTTCACATGCCTGCAGACAAAACTCACGTAGCTCATCGTCGTCACGATGGCTGTATTGGTTCAATAAGAACATTACACGCTCGATATGGTTGCACAACCGATGTCCCGCTTGACGACTGTAAATAAAATAAAATATTACAATTATTTCCATCCCGTTTTATATCGAACTGTCAAACAAACCAAATAGCAGCCAAGCATTGAATGTAGGTCCGAACCATCCCTTGATTCTGGGGCTTCTCCAACCCGTCCAGCAAATGCTCGATGACCTTATTGTAAGCGTTGTTGTTACACGTTGTCAATAGATGAGATAGAGCCACTATCGTACGCTTGCGAACTGCCTGCCGAGCCGATCCCAACTGCGGTACTAGAGCTTTTAGGATAAGTTCATGAAACGGGACCAACAAGTCGCCAAAGCGTGACAATAAATCCGATAGAATATCTAGTGCTTCCAACTGAACGGAAACGTCTTCCTTTTCAATTGCGTTGCTTAACTTGCCAGTGATACGCTGGCAAACATTCGGTACCAATGAGTTTGAAGACTGCGGTAGCTCCGAAATGACCGTCTTAAGACCTATGCTGGAAATATCACGAAGTTGTTCGTTGTTGGATACCATGTTAGCGCACAGTGAGTCGACTATCGTTTCTACCTGGTTCTCCTTAACTTTGTTCACCAACGGACCGAGACTAAAATTTCACACGAAAAAACTTGAAATATCTCATAAACCACAACGCTTCTGAACAAAACTCACCACTTGACAGCCAAATTTTGCACCTCCCCATTTTTGTCCTCTAGCAGACGTAGCACCATCCGAACGACTTTTTTCTCTGATTCATCGTCTAGCTTGATACTGTCTTTTTGGAGTTCAGTCATCAGATCATTCGTCGCCATAAATCGGAAATCCTTATCGTTGGATGTCATCTGTTTGGAAAACATTGAAAAATTGCACAAATTTAGTAATGATTCCAATAGGCTCTGCACTCTCTTGAACTCTCAAAAAAATTGATGAATAGATATATTAAATTGGTAAAACATAAAATTAGGCGATAAATTCTAAATTCCTTAACTTAAGCCAGCCCCCTGAACATTGTACTCGAGCGGCAAAAAAGAAAGATGCAGCAGAAGCCAGCGCTGAATTGTGTTACAACCAATCAGTAACTGGACGTATTTATTGAAAATCAAAGGCTGTTTCTTTAATTACTGCCTCACCAACGTACACTACCCACACGAGTCGAAACCCGATGATGAGATGGAAGCATTCTAAGCGCAATTGAAATGAACTTACGACAGCTGTCCACGGCGGGATGTGAAAATCATCATCAGCGACATAAACCCTAAAGTAGGCCGGGAGGTAATGTATAGGACTGTGATCGGACCGGAGAGCATGAAGCGGCATCAAACGGCAACGGCACACGATACGTGAACTTTACTGCTTCCCGAGGATTGGTAGTCCGAAGCTACTTCTTCCGCCGCAAATAAATTCACATGACCTACCAGGTACAAGAACATCGATTCAAAAAAATGACTGGTTTAACTGCGAAGAAGAAAAATGCAGCAGGAGCGAGGAGACTACAGTATCGCATGAGAGTAAACGATAAAGACAAGCTCGAAACACACCGAACTCGGTTTTCCGGAAGAAAAAGCGCGATCAGGAAGATCGTGATCACGAAACGATGGAACAGATGTACCGACATGACAATGACACACGTAAGCTCTATGAGAAGATTTGATTTAATTGTTTACGTAATGGCCGCACACCACAGAATATGCGAAATACTAGATACAGAGGACGACATGGGCATCAATCAGGGTACAGGCACTGCTCACTCAAGATTTGTGATGAGGAGCTTCTACCACAGGAGCAGAGATGCCAGTTACAAATTTCGAATATCTTCAGACAGGGTAGCAAAAAGCCGGAAATCCGAAAAAATGTCTGCGGACTTCATTTCTCTATAAAGTATGAAACACAAAACTGGTTTGGCGAACAAAAAAAAAACAGTGTGGCTATTTCAAAAGTCTGTAAATTTTGACGAAAAACTTGATTTTCAAAACGCTGCAACAGAAAATGTCTGCAGCACTACATAAGAAATCTGCAGATTTGCAGACAGAAGGGAAGAAGTGGTATGCACTATCTACAAAAACTGCTGCAACTGCAAGGAGAAGAAACTGGGCACACGGAAACAACAATAATCACATTTGATAGTTGATATTATGCGTGAGTTAAACATGAACTCATATTTTATTGTTATTCTTAGGCGTTCAATATGAAATTAGGTCAACCATAAACTATTCCATAAAACCATAGTATAGTTTGTTCGAACAGCACCCCATAGTTTCCGTCAATCATGAAAATGATCATAGTCAACATTAATATCTATTTTCACATTTTCTTCTACAGGTAATTTGTTTATAGTTGTAATTGGATTCTGTGAATTATCACGTTGCAGTAATAAAATTACTAATCTTTAGTACATTACCAACTCGAAAAATAAGCCATGATTCTGCAATAATGGATTCTTTTTTGTTGAATAATGTAACAATCATTAATTGTAAATTAATACCAAACTTTCAATTCAAGTTCAGTTTATGTTCAAGGAAACAAAAAACATTTCGTATTTCTAAAGACATTGTTCGGAATTTACTTAATCGTGTTTCCAGTTACTCAAATAAAACTAATTGTTCTATGTTACACTCGAAGCCATATTGAAAAATATTTTCGAAAAATTTGTTCTAAATTTTTGATATCATATTTATGAAAATGGAAGATGGTGGTGAGCTAAATTCGTCGGCGTCCCTTTTTTCCATTTTTTTTTTTCAAATAGCGATTTGTCAGCAATGCTAGCATTCTCCATCAGTTCATATCTCATTGCAAACTTAAATTGTGTTTCAATCTTATCATCAACTACATATTTTATTTGCAATATACGCGAAAGTGATGGCATTGTAAGGAAACGCATATTCACCGGGTGACACCAATCGAGCCCACACGTTTTCTTTCGAAACAGGCTGTTTAGAATGTATAGATGACAAACTCGGGATCTTTCCAATGGAATGCAAATGTGAAAAATTTAGTTTAGAATCAGTTTGGCTGAACAGGATATGGGTTCTCTGTTGTGTCGAGTATAACTGAAAAAAATTACATTCATTTTTCAATTAGAGAAATATGTAAGAAAATTTCATTCAGTATCATACTTCGTACTACCACAATTGCAGGATCTTTTCCTAATTTTGATTACCAGATTTGTTTAGTGTTGTTTTTTTTTAGCTTCGAAGAATAGTTTTATCGGACAAAGTTTTCTTTTCTTTCTTCATATTATTTCGAACCTTTAGGACTACAATTAGATTGATAAAAGTCTTCTCTCGCAAAAATCCATTGGAAATTGCTTATTAATGATATAAATAAATCTACCTATCTGCTCATGTGATATGCTGAATAAATAAAAATAAAATATTTGGTATGATTAATTCCCTCACTTCTGATAACCGATAGTAGATCTTTAGATTACACGTCACACATCAAACTATTACAAGAAACCTACGATTTTTCGAAGCCTGATAAACTTATTTTAATTTAATTTCGATTACCAGATTTTTTAGTGTTGCAGCTTTGGTTGTTTTTTTACCAAACTTTCCCTAAAAATATTTATTCGGAATTTTTCAAGAGAACTCTTCTTTGTCAGTTTTTTCAGCTACGAAGAGTAGTTTTGTCGGACTAAATTATCTTTTCTTGTCTTTCTTCATATTATTGCTAACATTTACTACAATTTGATTGATAAAAATTATTTCTCGCAAAAATGCATTAGAAATTGTTATTAATATAAATGAATCTGCCTATCTGCTTTTGTGGTGGGTTGAATCAATAATAGGAAAATTTTTGATATGATCAATTCCCTCACTTTTGATAACCGATAGTAGATCTTTAACTTACACAACACACTTCAAACTGTTACAAGAAACCTACGCCTGATAAACTTATTTGAATACATTGGTTTAAAAACAGGTTTCAAAATATGTTTTCGTCGCGCTTTCCGTGCATTTTTGTTCT
The DNA here is from genome assembly GCF_030247185.1 of Malaya genurostris. Taxonomy (NCBI): domain Eukaryota; kingdom Metazoa; phylum Arthropoda; class Insecta; order Diptera; family Culicidae; genus Malaya; species Malaya genurostris. The sequence continues at coordinate 225,407,149 of NC_080571.1, read as the reverse complement.
ATAATATTTCAATCGGTCGACAGATTATAAATTACTTATTCATCGTAAAGACAAAAGTGGAAAATTTACAAATGAATAAAGTGTCAGATATCCTGACAGCCGACTGTCTGTAGTTTTACGATTTCCGGAAGTTTATCGTTTCGAACATTGTATTATTTACCAAGATATATCCAGGATCTTCTCTTATCCATACTAATACATCTCCTACCCTGTGATACTCGTGGAGGTACAGTGGTACCCGTGATCTCTAGAAACAACTAGTATCGGACTAATATTCCTTCCCTTCCTCATTAGCACATCCTTTGGCCGTGACCGGCGTCGTTATTGACCATGCAATGCAAAGTTTTTAGCAAGGATGCACAATGGAAATAATTTGCTTCTACAACTGCAACTACGGGCTGTCTATTATAGCTTAGCTCAGCTCATATTTATGAAAATGGATACTAAAGTTTGTAAAATAAATTGACAGTAATTTTTTGAATATTCTAGGTAACGTTTCGATATTTCTCATTTAAAACTAATAGTTTGTTAATTTTACATAAACAACGCATAACAATTCAAACACATTTATTTAAAAGCGCCTGGAAATTTAGATCCCACAAATATATGTTTTATAATCAAAATGCAGTTCATTGTCTATTTTCTTTTTGAAAAAATACAAACGATTCATTCTACAATATGTAGTATTAATCATTTTTTCTAGAGAAGAATATTTTCAGATTCATGTACAGTTGTACAGAAAACCAAACGTGAAACTTATTTATTAAAAATTATGTTTATTTTTTGTAAACATAAGTTCAATTCCTATTTACATAACGCAGTAATTTCAAGAAGTTTCATCGTTTCTTCGCATTCATTCATTCTGCCGCATTTTTTATGTGATCGATGCAAGAGTTTTTTGAGGAATTACACAATCCTGTTTTAAAGTTCGAATGAAAGTAAAACAAATATATTTGAGATACTCAAAAAGTTGCATATTCAATTGTTCTCAAGTGAATATCGTCACCACATAATCATACGCAATTTGACGCATTCGACCTATTGTTCCTTCGCCCTTCTTGTTCACTGATGTTTTGTCATTCGGTCGGCTGTCATTCGTCATTTTTGTGCATGTTTGGAGCTATGAAATTGAAATTTCATTTGAAACATTTTGAAACTATATGATCTAAAAACGGAAAGTGATTTCCTGTAAAGGTTAAAATCGCTGCTTTTGATCGTTCGATACAAATTCTGTATAAAATGTTCAAAACGACGTATGTAACAATGAGAGATTCTCTTTGTTTACTTTCTCTTTTGATTATTACGGCACTTTTAGCAATCCTTCGCTCCAATTATTTACCGATAATAATAACTAAAGCAAAGCCTTGGTATTACATTCCTGTAGTGGAATTTGAACTTCTGTTTCAACAGACTTCGCAGCCGATTCAGAGTGTACAGAACTATTGCATGGCTGGTGCTACGATTCTAAAGCTATTATCTTATAATCTGCTCTGAAGAAATTACCGAAAAAAAACAGGAATATTTCGCAATAATCGAAAGAGAAAAGCAAATAAACTATTAGGGACATAATTTTATATGGAACAATCTATTATTTTTGTTATTTTCTTAATGTTAATGGATAATGCTATGTCTGGGTAATGCTACCAGACTGACTGGAATACTAATTGAACTGACCAGCCATTAATAGAAATCATTAATACCAGCAGTAATCATTAATATCATTTGACTGCAATATGGTACAAAGGGACCGTAACATTGATTAACTTTAAGACTAAATAAGCTGTGTTCATTCTAGCTTATTGAAAATTATGCAAAAAGATATCAAAATGTTATCACAAATTTCTGATTATATATTTAAACTTATAAGGCATTTTGTTTTTCTACTAATATAGATTTACAATATCGATAATAACTGCCGCGTAAATATCGTTGTGTTTCCTAAGTTTTACTAGAGTAGTGACTGCTACGAGAGGATAGATATCGTTCACAGTATCCTAAGTGAATTTTCATCTGTCATGTTCTATTATCGTTAGAATAATTCGTGTACTCTTTTTACTTAAAGGATTAAATATACTCGCAGTGTGTTAAAAGCGCAGATAAAAAACTAGTTTCTAATTTTTTTTAATTTTCACACCTTCGCATAAAACATTTCTGTATGAAATGTTCAAAACGACGAATGTAACAATGAGAGACTCTCTTTGTTTACTTCCTCTTTTGATTATTGCGAAATATTCCTGCTTTTTTCGGTAATTTCTTCAGTGCAGATTGAAAGATGATAGCCTTAGTTATTATTATCGGTGAATAGTTGGAGAGAAGGATTGCTAAGAGTACCGTAATAATCGAAAGAGAAAGTAAACACAGAGAATCTCTCATTGTTACCTTTGTCGTTTTGAACATTTTATTCAAAATTAATGTTTTCTTAAGCAGCCCTTACACGTGACAATATTATTGTCAATCCAAAGTATTGTCAATACCGTCAATCCAATTGACTTGGTAACTGGAGTCCGCATTTTTCGAGAAAATCAAGCGTTTGGAGCTTCAAATATTGCAAATGAATATTAAAATATAGAGATAAGAGATTATTGCACATATTTAACAGTTTCTCTCTGGAGAGAAAGTATTGTTGGATTGATGAGCAGTTTTGATTTTTTTGACAATATTTTCGTCAATCCAATGAAGTTTCCATTACACGATCAAAAGTATTGTCAATACTCCTTGTATTGACAATATTGTCTCGTGTAAGGGCAGCTTTAGAAGTTTATTAAGCGGCCCTTACACGTGACAATATTATTGTCAATCCAAAGTATTGTCAATATCGTCAATCCAATTGACTTGGTAACTTGAGTCCGCATTTTTCGAACAAATCAAGCGTTTGAAGCTTCAAATATTGCAACTGAACATTGGAACATTGAGAGAAGAGTTCATTGCACATAGTTGACAGTTTCTTCTCTGGAGAGAAAGTATTGTCGGATTGATGAGCAGTTTTGATTTTTTGACAATATTTTCGTCAATCCAATGAAGTTTCCATTACACGATCAAAAGTATTGTCAATACTCCTTGTATTGACAATAATATTGTCTCGTGTAAGGGCAGCTTTAGCTGTCGGAAAAATACATCGACGTCAAGTGGCAAACTTTGCCTGAGCTCAAACAAGATTTAACAGGTTTACAAAAGTTTACGGGTTTGTGTGAGATTAGCAGGTGTGAGGAAGTTTAGGAGGGATTGCGCGAGATTAAAAAAAGTTTATAAGGTATTGTGCGGCTTCAGCAAATCCTGGAGAGTTTAACAAATTTAAAAAAGTCGTGCGTAATTAAGTGATTCTCAATTGTCGTTAACACAAGAGAATATAAGCTAAAATATGCGTATTATTGAAGTACACGGCTTTGAAATACCAGCACCTTGCTCATATTTTCGTCGAAAATATTTCTTTTAAAAACAAGAACAAAGAACGAGTAACTTTGAAACTAAGTACATGTGCTACCTCGATATTGGTGTATTTCAATCCAAACTATGCATAATTTATCTTTGTTATGCAATTCATTTTTAGTTATTTAATTGTCGCTATAGCTGTGCGTTACTATTTAATCATATAATCTCATTAAACTTACATCTTCCAAATACAATACAATAGAATACTTCAAAACACATCATCAGAATGTATGAAACTCATTCCAGTGATAGAAAACAAGCACCTGCTATTGGGCATATCACATCAATCGTTTGTTTTTAAAACTAACCAATAGGTTGAGCATTGATTTTTTGTTCTCACAGAGATAAATGCAACCGTTAGAGGATGAAATTACTTTTTTTTATTTTTTACCTTTTCGAGTAAATTCGCAATCTGATAGGACGCCATCGTTGTGGCTGTTTTGGCTCCTTCTAAGTGGTTTTGAAAAACAATAAATCTTCTATTCGATTACACTGAATAACAGACAACTTTTTTGATAGCTTCAATGAGGTTTTGAATCAATTCAGCTTAAAATTTACCAATTTTCACTACTGCGCTCAAATGACGTTCAGACGAAAACGCAATGAAATGCTAGAATTTAGCTATCTGAAATGTCCAACACCGGTCGGCATAAAACAACAGAAATGCCAGATATACGGACAGTTGAATAAAATACTTTTCATTTATCAATTTGGGGAACAATACTGCAGAAACCAAGAAGTGTTCAAGATATACACAAATTCTCCACATAAAGAAAAAATAATTATAATTCTATTGCCAATGCTACTATAACATAATTAAGTTATATTGTAATCGATATTGATAGAAATATAATAGCAGTCAATACCTAAATTTAAGAACAAAACAATAATGGTCGGCATCCCAGTGAATTACACGCAGATTTATTTTCTTACATATTGCAAATATGTCAAGTCGTCGAAATGTCATTTCTGACCAGAGATGCCAGATATTTTCATAGAAAATCTGTATTTTTTGTATAAAAAATCTGTATTAATCTGTATTCACTAATAAAATGAAATTCTTACAACAAAATGATGCTAAGATATGTTATTCGAATAGATGGTGGTTGTAGGATGGTAGATTCAATCAGTCATTACCGCGCTCACAAGAATATTCAACGACGAAGTTTCATTTTTTTATCCACAACAACTGAATTGTAATCCCATATGTTTATCTAGTTCGAAATTGGTGACTTTATAATTTGACATGGAATTTCAGCGCCCAATATGCAACGTCAAGTCGGTTCATACAACTCTCAGTTTGACAGTAAAGTTTCATGATGCCATTACTTCCTTGAATAAAGTACTGTCTCTAAGCGTATCATTTTCCAATAAATCAGCTTTTCTGTTAGTTTTTCATTCATTTGGCTTCTCCAATATATGTTTCCACTAAGTCATTACAAAAAAACTGAATATCAGTTCAAATTGATTTCAAGTTATAATATAAATGGATTTCACAGATTTCCATATTAATTTGTGTTTTGTCCTTTGATTGATAGACTTTTATATCGTCACTGGAATCAAATACTAAAAGATAGCTCAAACAGAAAAGTCAATTTTTTCCTTTCTTACTTTTTGTGAGATCTGTATAAATCTGTATTAAATTGAGGAAATCTGTATAAAATCTGTACTCTGTATTAAATCTGTACGAGCATGTAAAAATCTGTATAATACAGATAAATCTGTATAAATGGCATCTCTGTTTCTGACGGCAATCTGCACAGTTAAAAATATAATTACAAAACATGAGTACGATCTTACCCATATTGAGTAAAAATGAAATAACCCAGAATAAAAGTATTTTCAAAGCCACTCTAATTTGGGATTTCTCGGTTGATTTTTCAAAAGGGCGTATAAGCAAGTGACAGTTTCTCTTTGTTTACTTTCTCTTCTATTAATTACCAAGCGGTTTCCACGTTTATCATTCAACTCTGCACGAAATGATACCCGAAACTTTCGACTTTCAAACAGAATAGTGATACCAAAGAAAATCTTTTTAATCACATCACAATAATCGAAAGAGAGAGTGATAAAAGAGAAACTGTTATTTGCTTATAGGCCCTTTTGAAAATTAACCGAGATTTTCCATTCACAGCAATATTTGAGTAAAATTTATGCATATATGTTAACAGAGGTCTTTTGGCCACTTCATATATTTTGGCCCACCTAACAAACTTTAAGGGTTTAAGTAACCCATGTTTAAGTTAAGTAACCCATGTTGCATCGATTTGAAGCTAATCACATTAAATTACCTATTGTGGAAGGAATTTTCAAAGATATTACAACATTTGGTGGATATCTTTACAAAGTGGGCCAAAATACCTCTGTTACCCTTCTTAGTCACAAAAGCTGAAAATTGATCTATCATTCTTGAAACGCATATAGCATTATCTTACATATTTATCCAAAATTGTGTTTACAAAGTGGGCCAAAATAACTCTGTTACCCACGTTCTATTTTTACAAAAGCCGAAAATTGATCTATCATTCTTGAAACGGGTATAACATTGTCTTCCATATTTATCGAAAATTGTGTGATGGTTGATAAGATTAAAAATTTTCATTGCTTGTATTTTGCAGAGTACAAACTCTCGTTATAAGAGCTAAAAAATTATTATTGTAAAACTTAGAAACTTCCTTCGAATTTCAAAGGTTAACTTTTTCAATTAGATTTTCGAAACAATATTAGAGAAAAGTTATGATTATGAGTTATGATAATATGTTTTCTAGCTTTTCTCATAGATAGCGAAACCGATTTTCACAAATGAAAGGTCCTGTGGTCCCATACGGAATTCTTGAATTTCATCCGAATCCGACTCCCAGTTCCGGAAATATAGGGTAAAATCTTCTCCAATTGATAGTTTTTATCAGTAGACGATCAAACAAACTGTGGTGGCTTATTTCAGAAACTCGTCATTTATTTATCAGAACGTTGGAGGTTGCTTAAAACCATATTCAAATTTCAGCGGTTGTTCTAACTCGCAAGCTTTTGCTTCCAGAATGTTTTCTTTACACACCCCTCAATTTGAACACTGGCGGTTGTCCCGACGCGCCCGTCTAGATATGGTTTTCATTACGCACATCTAACGTTCTGATTCTAACGGTCCAAACACCGACGGTCGTTCCAACGCGCCAAACTACCTCATCTGGGTGGTTCAAACCCCGGCGGTCGTCCTGACGCGAAAAACTTTATCGTTTGGGTGGTTTTCATTACACACCGCAGATTAAAAACATGGCGGTTATCCCAAACAGGCCTGCTCTCTACTTTCGGTAGTCAATCATGCAATTTGGATTCTCATTTCCAAATATTCCTTATGTCGAGTGATTCTACACATCCTTTTCATGATTACAAGTTGATCTAGCTCCTGGCAGGATCGCCAATGTAGAAACCTGCCCTCCACACGGTAGCCATCTTGAATGAGGTTGAGAGAATCACTCGATTTAAGGACGTGCGACTTACCACCTCAAGCTTCAGCAATCGTAACTGTAATGACGCACCGAAAAGGGAAGATGATACGCTGCGTGCTCGTGCGCTGTGCGCCCATTGCTGTTCGCAGCTGTCACCTGCGAGGGGAAAGACATTTCTCGTCTTGAGCCGTGTGTACCACATAAACCAAGGGGCAAATCACTCTAAACTTTGTCTGAACTCAAACAAGTTTTACCGGGAGTAAAAAAGTTTAGCAGGGATCTCGCTGGATTAGAATGGGATTAGAGAAGTTTAGCCGAGATCTGGAAAAGTATTATTTTGACATAAGAAGCTGTAAACGTGGGAGCAGAGATGCCAGATATTTTCATAGAATATATATAATATTGCTTTGTATAAAAAATCTGTATTTATCTGTAATGAAAGGAAAATTCGGAAATAAAATGATGTTTAAAGATGTTATTCCATTAGATTATTGTTATAGAATGGCAGATGCAAGGAGCATTCCTTTATATCGTAAGTCCTTGCCGTACTGACAAAAACATTCAACGACGAAATTTAATTGTTTTTGTTATCAACCACAATTGAATTGTAAATCCATATACTTTTTCGTTTGAAAATGATGACTTGGAATTCAAACATGGAATTCAAACGCCCAATACGCAACGTCAAGTCAGGTCATACAACTTTCCAGTCTGACAATAAAGTTTCATGACGCCATGACTTCCTTGAACATCAGTTCAAATTGGTTTCAAATTATGATATAAATGTATTTCAGCGTTCATCATTAAACAGCTGCACGAAAAAAATTTCATTTTAATATGGGCAATCGAACACGCTCAGACGGAAAAGTTTCATTATTTCTTTCTTACTTTTTGTGGTATCTATATTTAATTTGAGAAATCTGTATAAAATCTGTATTCTGTATTAAATCTGTATGCGCATGTAAAAATCTGTATAATACAGATAAATCTGTATAAATGGCATCTCTGCGTGAGAGCTCGAATGACAGATACACTTCAAACAAGATTAGGCAAAACTAGGTGGGATTAGTTTTAAATTACCCAAACTTATCTAGACTAGTTGGGATTAAATGAGATTAGAGAAGATTATCTTGGAATTACATGAGTTTATTAGTATGAGATTGTCTAGAGTTTAGAGTGATTTGCCCCTTGACATAAACTGATTTCGGTTATTCTTTCAAGAATCGAAGAAAATTTTTTTTAAGAATACCACAGTATTATTTATGATAGTATGGCATCATTACACAACTAGGGGGATTAAGGTAGCGCTTCGCCGTGGTCAGGTCGAAGCAAGACAACTCACTGCTTTCTCTTGCTTTGTCGCCGAAATTTCACCCTAAATTGCGAATTTCTCCAATACTATCCCGATTCACGAAAAATCAAAAACATACGATTGTAGGTAAACGATTTTACTATGCATTTGGCGAAAAATATCAGTTAGAAAGCTTTTCTTTCGCGAGATTTCGTGCGAGTTTTGTAAAACGTTTTGTTTTCTTTTTTCCTTCTCTCGCTATAAGCAACTCGCATAAGTAGGGATGTGTTACGTTTTCAACAAAGCGTCAAAGCTAGTAGCGATGAAAATTATTACTGATTTCTGGTTCTACTGAAACATGAATAGAAATTATTTTACAAAGTAGTAACACTTACTTACATTTTCTACTCATCTATGTTCGACGTTTACGCAGAGAGAACGGACAACGAAAACTAAAGAAATGTTGTTAGCGTCTACCGCATGTGGCATTTTGCACACCCCAATGCATGCGTTGACATTGTGTGCGTGCGAAAGAATAAGGATAAACTCATTTATTTTTATAACTCGCACGAAATCTTTCGATAAAAACGTTTATCAGGCACAATTTATATACGAATCGATAGAAAAATTAATTATCTAGAATCGTATGTTCTTGGAATTTCCGTTTTCTTCCCCGTTTTCTCACAATTTTGGGTGAATTGCGTGAAACCCCGGGATAGGCAGCGAACTCCCGTGACCACGGCGAAGCGCTACCTTAAAACAGGTTTTTATTATAAAAGAGGGGATAGTTATGTACAGTTTCGTACCGAGGAAATTTGGCGCCCGGGGTAAAATAAGATTTGTCGCCCCAATCGTTGGTTTAGTGAGCAAAAAAAAGCTTCCATTTTTTTCTCGAATGTGAAGTTGATAGTTAACCACAGACTAACAGACATGACAGTATGAGTAAATTCTTATAAAAATAATTTTTCGTGATGCACTAGTTCCACCTATATTGTACTGCGCGAACTATTTACTATTGGTACACCCCTTGTGTTATGTAAAAGTTTTTATACTAGTTGGTTTCCCCTCGTTTGTCAACACCAATCAGCTGCTTGCAGGGATGCCTGATTTCATCAAAATATTTGAAAATGAATTGTCACAATAAATTATTGGATTACGTTGATAATATATTTAACTTTTTCGCGATGTTGGAAGATAACCATTTATTTGACTCAACGTTGTTCATCTAGACTATTTTTTATTGTGTTGGTAGTTTTCACCCGAAATTAAGTGGCGGCAGACCAGAAGCAAGTGAATATTGAAACAAAACGGGTTCGATTTTGTATTGCGTTAAAGGATGAGAAGTAGGCACAATTATGTATATAGTTTTGGCAATATGTATTAAATCTGTATCCTGCATGAAATTCGCATGGACGTATACAAATCAATACATTACAGGTAATTCTGTATGAATGGCAACTCTGTTGGTAAATGAAAAAAATAAACACAGTCTAGATGACAGACAGGATGTTTTTGATAGGGTAACGTGGCGCCATCATGACACATGTGAGTACTGTCCCAAATAAAGGAATATTCGAAATGACCGTTAAAATGATTAAAGAATCTAATTTGAGTGTCCTGTCTGTTAGTCTGTGAGTTAACGTAGAAAAAGCCATTTCATTTTGATAACGTTCTGGAAGGATCCCCGATAGTCAGCACGACGTGTGTTAAAGACCTTGGTGTCTTTCTCGATGAGCAACTGACATTCAAGCAACACATCAGCTATATCGTTTCTAAAGCTTCTCGCAACTTAGGATTTTGTAATGAGGGTGGCTGGACCTTTTTACAGACGTGTACTGTTTAAAATCTCTGTATTGCTCACTTGGTCGTTTATCTCTGGAGTACTGTTCTGTCGTTTGGAATCCTCACTACAGAAACGGAGTTCATGAAATCGAATCGATACAACGCAGATTCATTCGCTTCGCTCTACGGCGCTTACCGTGGAACAATCCTCACCATCTACCAAGCTACGAAAGTCGCGGGTTACTAATCGGTCCAGATACACTACAAGTTCGTCGAGATGTTGCACGTGCTTTATTAATAGCAGATGTTTTGACCGATAAGATTGCTCCGCGAAATTAGTATCAACGTAAGAATCCGTACTCTTCGCCACAGTGCATTTCTTCGACTTCCTTTACGACGAACTAACTACGGTGCCAATAATGCTATTATTGGCTTGCAGAGATCATTCAATCGTGTTTCATTAGAATTCGACTTCAATCTATCACGCAGTAGGATACTTGAAATTCTTTTTGTGTATTTTGTGTATTAGAAATTATCATTAGGACCATATTGTGTCTGTTGATTATACCTAAATAAACGTAGGAACAATTTTATTGTCTCTTCTCAGTTTGTGGAGTACGGTTTACTTTAAATTTCTATTCGGGTACCCCGGTAGTCTTTTTTATATCAATGAGATACTTTATAGAAAATTATGTTTTAACATGCATATAATTCACGATAATGATAGAATACTTCCAAAAAGTTTATCAAAAGGCCAAAATATTTAGCGGCTAAAATACCTTCGTTTCCTTTTGTTGTATGTCATAATCTAGGACAGGACCAGACAACTGGCTTCTTTTTCCAGAAAAATATTTCTCTTCTTATTCCGGTTGCTCCCTGCTGTAAATAATAAATGACTCGCGATCACTGTTGCCAGTAGAGATAATTATTCATTCTGAAAACTTTCTCCCCTTATAACATGCAATTATTTATCATTTGAAAACACTTAGACAAATGTTATATCGGTCAAAAATATAGCTCTGGATTCATTTTGATCAGATGTTTGTTTTGAAGAAAACGTTTAGTTGAAACAGCCTCATAAAATTTTTCTAAAACACTCAATTTTGGGTAATTAATTTTTGCAGCTTTATTAACTAAAGTATTCAACATATTCTATTTGAGAAAAATAATAACATAACGTATCCAAAGATTCGGTGCTATTCTCAACCAACATAATCAATATTCTCGTCCATATCACACTTCGTGATTTCAGGCTTTCTCTTTGTATCATGCAGTGATTGTTAAATGTACTCGCATACTTTCCGCATTGACAGGATTTAAAAACAAATTGAACTTAAATCCTATTGAAATTAATAATTTTGAAAAGATGACCCGAAAAATAAAATATCCTATATCAAGCTACATTGTTACCGACGATACTGACAATACTTTTTCTACCACCCTGCAGTAATCTTGATTTCCACAACTTGTACTTGCTTGTGTCAATTTCAACCAATCACGAGCTGGTCCGAAATTGGTCCTAAAAGTGGATTAACAATTGTCAGGTCCTGTCCTAGGTCATAATCTTTGTTTCAGTAGCGGCCCTTACACGAGCATTAAAAATGTCATTTTAAATTATGACTAAGTAATGATGTATTTCAAATTTGTTAGAAATTTCGTCATTAGTGCACCATTACACGTTCATTAAAATGATATTATTGTTTAGTAATGACATTTTGAATGACTCGTGTAAGGGCCGCTAGTGTACCTTTTTTTTTATCTTCTTTATCGATACTTCCACGTGCGTAGTTCAAAACTGTGTGTTTGATTTCCGTTGGACATATCTTTTGTGTTGAATAAGTTAAAGCCGGATTATTATAATGGCCAATATCAAACGCCAATTTAATTTTCAGGAATCGCTGAATTGTTCGCAAAGCTCTGGCGATCGGAAAGCAAAGGTTCGAAAAACGATTGAAGTCACTCGTTCGACTCGTTACACGGAGATTGTGGAAGGTAATAGTGCACGGACGGAGCAAAACGAAGTAATGGTTGGACATACTCAGTTCATCAACACTCAAGATACCGACACACAGCACAATAATTGCAATACTGGTCTTGCTCTCATGGACGGTAGTTTGAATAACATCCAGGAAACGATGGACGACGACAGAGAAAGATTTATTTTGTCCTGTCGGGAATCAGCTGATTCGTATCTAAAACGATTGGACCAGGTAGAAATAAAACTCGAGGCAAATGCAAAGTTGGTCATGAAATGCAAGAAGTTTGAAGAAAATATGCTGAAGGAAAATGACGACATTCGTAAAGGGCTGCAGGAGCTGCTAGAGATGAGCCGCAAAAAGCATACCCTACGTGAGGAAACACTCGCTATGTTACTGGACAAATTTTAATATTCTTTTGAAATGAAAAATTGTCTAATATTGTTGAAATAAGCTAGACGAGGTATTTTGTAGTAAATATGTCGAATTCCATTCCAAATCCCTATTGAGTAACCACAGCAAACTGCAAATGGAAATGAAATTACAATAAAAATGAGACGTTTGTTTTTGTAATTACTTATGTATTTTACATATAATAGTTTCGATAACAATAAATTTTGTTTCAATCTATATACACTTTGAATTTTTTTATCTCTTTTCAGCGTTAACTTTTTCTAAGATGTCTTGACACTATTCGTCCTTACTTTGCAGTACTTGAAAAAATCCTATTCGTGATAAATGACCACCTCAGAATGATTCATAATGTTGAAACATGCTATCGGCGTCAATCATTTTTCTTGCGAATAGCTCTGGTAAACCGGTAGAAAGATATGAAGATCGTAATTCCATTAGCTGTAAAAAATGTTTATCTGTCAGTGCCGTATCTGCTTTGCAGATATCCGTTTGCAACGAAAGGAAATTCAGTAGCGTGCAGGTCCCGAAAAACAAAACCATGCCATGTGTTCCATTTAGCTGTGCATACAGTATTTACGAAAGTGCGTGGGATATTTTTGCACTCCATATCGAATTATAAAAAGTTACCTATTATATCAATGTCAGTGTTCACCGCATTCGAGACTCAGTGAAAACTGCGTTCATCTTTTTTTGAAACGAAAATCGAACGGTGTTTATTGCGCTGTTATTTTTTAAGGTAACTGAGCCAACAGAAAACATGAAATCACATAATGCTGTAATCCGAACAACATTCAGATTACGGTATGTAGAAAAAAAACTGTCCTATCAGTTGCTTTTGACCTGCCTGAATAGTAACTGTGTTTAGTTTGTTCCTTAACTATACTTTATCATAAGCACTGCTTAACGATCGTCATAAAACGGCCATCAATTCTGTTTTTGATTATTGGATTATCCGCTATAAATAGGTAAAATAAAATATATTCAATTAATGTATTACTAGTGCTACTATCTTGGTTCCTCCGCATATGTCTTACTGTAATTTTCAGTATGGATTTTGTATGGGATAAGGTTGACTGCAAAGGGATAAGGAATTGAAAGGAATGCAAGGTCAAGTTTAGGATAAGAAAGGTTGCTGTTTGTTTTATTGTGTCCGGACTTCGATGCAAACCGAAACTTTCGTCTTTCTAGCATGCTATCTGTTCTGTGTTCTTCTCCACACGGCAACCATCACCCGTCGAAGTTTGTTTACTTCGTGAACGCAGCGAATACAGCCCAAATTACTTCATTACTGTTGGATTTAGCAGCTTCCGCTTCGAAGTCCAGGTCTAGCAGTTCTCGCACACGTCGCATCGCCAGCTCGTAATCATCGTCGTTTAGTGGGGCAAACGCATTCTCCAGTACATCACTTGCGTGTGCCAGTAGGATGAGAGCCAACATTCGCTTGTCGATGCGCTGTGGATCGTTCACCCATTTGGTTAGCACGGAATCCTGAATCTAGTAATTATTATATTTGATCATCTTATCTGGCTCGTTATGCGATTCGACGATTCGCTTACCTTTTTCACTAGACGGCACTTGATTACATTGTCGTTCAATGGATGCGTCGTCATATCGAAAAGGAGGAAGTTTTGTTTCTCAGTTGTCAGAACACCCTTCTCTACAAGATTCTTGGCAAGACGTTCGCGTACATTTTTTAGTTGATAGCGTAACTTGAGAGGATTCCACGTTTCCCCTAAAATGACATCCATTGTTTCATTACTTCCGTGCATAATTTACTTAGCTACTTACCACTCAGATATTCGATCCAGCTCTGTATGGTTTCCGGTGGTTCAGTTTCTTTAATGTGCTTTAACGCCTCGTCCAGTAGAACATCTCCAGTTGGTGTATCCGATTTAAGGATTATTTTCCGTGTGCAAAGTCCCTTTCGCCGCATACCGGCTCGTTCGAGTTCTACCCGACCACGCAAGCCCAACTCTATAAGGATGCATCCTCGCAAACCGCTAGATATGCAATCATTCCAGAAGGATGTATATCCCTTTATAAAAAAAAATAACCGATTATCATAACTATTAACATGTTGAAAAGCAATAATTACTTAGAAAAGATTACATTATCATGAAAATTCCTAATAAAATCTAATATTCAAACTTGCTACTACCCTACTAATGTCTACAATTAGGAACATAGGGTGCACGTCCGAACAGTTATCTTTCAATCTATGCTGAAAGGTTTACGGGAAATGTGACTGAGAAAAAAGTCACTCCTTTGCGTAAATATAAAAATGTTAAATGTAAATGTAGTTCACTTAGAATTAAAATTTTTATATTCACGCAAAAAGGTTACTTTTAGGACGTGCATATTTTTGAAAACTGCTATCGATAAATGAATTAACAAACGAAACATCATCGAGAAAGAATGCCAAAATTCAAAAGCCCTTATAAATCGTGAAGTTCAGACAGTTGGACGAAAATCAGCAAAACTGACTTTTTTATTTTTGAGTGTAAATACGTGTTGTTTGTTTGTAATATTTGCCGATAAAAGATAAGTTGGTAGGAAATAAAAACTCCGAAACAAAAAGTCAATGTCTATCTTTATAACTAGTCCCGTTCAACACAAAAGTTTGTAGGTAATTATGTCATAATGAAACGTGTCATTCAACTGGATTTAACACATCGCAATGTTCTTATTTACACAACCGTTGTGAAACATCGGAAATCCATTATCATAATTTACTTGAATTGTTTATGCATTGTCCTTATGCTATTTATCTTTCAGAAGCGATATTATTTCTAATATGCTTCATATTTTTCATCTGGATATTCTACGAGTGTCTACCAGCAACAATAAAAAAAAACACCACACATACACGAAACCATGTACCTCCTTATCTTTGAGACCGAGCAGTAGTACTTCCTCCATTAGGGTGAGCCGTGTTTCCTTCGAATCGCAATCATCCAGCTCCTCCTCAATATCGTTTCTGCCTTCTTGATCATAATTATTGCTGGATGACGAGCCACCACCATTATTCGATTCGGTGTCGCGAGCTTTTACACGTCGGACAAGGCCCTCGCTCCGATTCATTGCGTTACAATGACTATTCCACTCTCAAGGTATTGTTTATTATATCGTAGTGTCGAGGAAATTGGTTGTTACTAGTAGCAAGTGACTATGAGATTGACATTCAAAACATTTAATGAATATGCTAAAACAACTCACTATTTTATCACGTATTATCGGTAAATACTGACGTCGAGACTAATTGATTTTCTGCTATTTTAAAGACAATTTTTCAGCAGCTTGACACGAATCACGGAAAAAACATGGCGGAATGTAAATTGCAAGACATCAAAGAAAGATAAACCAGCTGCAAATCAATGTGGGAACAATACTTTGACATTACAGTCCAACACACTCATTCAGAATAGCTTACACGTATTTGCAATGTTACTCACAAGCAGAGATGCCAGATATTTTCATAGAAAATCTGTATTCTTTGTATAAAAAATCTGTATTAATCTGTATTCAGTAATAAAATGAAATTCTTACAACAAAATGATGATAAAAGATGTTATTCCAATAGATTGTGGTTGTAGGATGATAGATTCAATCAGTCAATTCAACGACGAAGTTTCATAGTTTTTTTTTCATCCACAATTGAATGGCAATTCCATATATTTATCTAGTTTGAAATTGATGACTTTATAATTTGACATGGAATTTCAACGCCCAATATGCAACGTCAAGTCGGTTCATACAACTATCAGTTTGACAGTAAAGTTTCATGATGCCATTACTTCCTTAAATAAAGTACTGTCTCTGAGCGTATCCAAAAAATCATCTTTTCTGTTAGTTTTTCATTCAATTGGCTTCTCCAATATATGTTTTCACTCAGTCATTGAAAAAAACTTAATATCAGTTCAAATTGGTTTCAAATTATAATATAAATGGATTTCAGATTTTCATATTAATTTGTGATTTGTCCGTCGATTGATAGACTTTTATATCGTCACTGGAATCAAATACTAAAAGATAGCTAAGACAGAGAAGTTAAATTTGTTCTTTCTTACGTTTTGTGACATCTGTATAAATCTGTATAAAATTTAGAAAATCTGTATAAAATCTGTACTCTGTATTAAATCTGTATGCGTATGTAAAAATCTGTATAATACAGATAAATCTGTATAAATGGCATCTCTGCTCAAAAGCGAGAAAAATTTCATTTATTTTCGCTTAGACACACACACGTATATATACACTCAAAATAATAATCATGTTATAGTTACGTGAAAAGTTATGTGAATATTTTCCACCCTACTTTTCACTTAGGTTTTAATGGACTGGCATTTAAAAATTGCTCAATGCATAATCCAGTAAAAGCTACGTGTTTCATAGGTAAAATATAATGTACTGCTCATATCACATTTACCTATCAGTTCATATAAAATTTTGAAACCAGAGAATTACTATTTTATATACTGGTTGAAGTCAAAAGCGAGATTGCAGATTTTTATATAGATCTAGGAAATGAAAAATGCCATGAAAAATAAAACATTTATTTCAGAAAATTAGCAT
The DNA here is from genome assembly GCF_030247185.1 of Malaya genurostris. Classification (NCBI taxonomy): domain Eukaryota; kingdom Metazoa; phylum Arthropoda; class Insecta; order Diptera; family Culicidae; genus Malaya; species Malaya genurostris. The sequence continues at coordinate 225,390,239 of NC_080571.1, read as the reverse complement.
AGAATTTTAACGGCTGAGAATAAAAAGCAACTAATAACGTCGTGGGATCTCGAATCGACAAGCCTCCAGAAATCGTTTTGTTGTCACTGCCATCCAACCGAAGCTGAAGTCGAGATCCAGTTTACGTGAATTTTCAAGTGAATCGAACGTGATTTTTAATTTGAGTGTATATATATATATATATATATATATATATATATATATATATATATATATATATATATATATATATATATATATATATATTTGAAATTTAACTACATTTAACATTTATTTTGTTTTTATATTGAAAAAAATAACCTGTTATTTAAAATGCTTTTACTATTTGCATCAAATCAAGCATCAAACACACTATCATTCTAATAATAACATGCTCTTAATAGAAAAAATAGCATTTTACACTCAATGCAGAACCACTTTCGAAATAAAAGCTGCAAATATGCAAAACTGAACCAACGAAAGCTCTCAAATCTGCTGAGCTGAATGCGAAAAGTAAAATAATCGAAACAGTCACGAAACAGTTTGCGGCCATAAAGTCGTAAATTCGTTTTCGTCTGAGACGTCAGGATAGACATAGCAGTTCGGTGTAAATAAGTGCATTGTAAATAGCAATGACTTTACGTCTGCTTAGCGGATTATGTTGATCCGCGAGGTGGCATTAGCAGTCAACATAAACTGCTAATGCACTGATGAGCTGAATGCGAAACGTAAAACAATCAAAACAGTCATGTGCACTTCTGCACAAACCGGTACCCACGAGGTACCAAAACCTAAATGACTCTCAAATTAACCAACGATCTTTTTATATCAACCAACGTTATTTTTTGTGGGTACCTGTGGGAACAGAACAACTTCAAACTTACCTCTGACGAAGATAAGACCTAGTCGACGACACGACCAGGCATTCCAAAGAAAAATCTGGAAAAAATGTGTTCGTGAGTGATCTACCGCCAGTTACCACAAATGTAGCGACCCCTTGAAAATGATTAAAAAAAATCTTCTTGCGCAACACTGTTTAAGTTGCTACGAACTAGTTACCATGGAGTCCCATAGTAAATAAATAAACCACAATGTCGAAAAAAATCAGAACGATTTTCTCTAGCAAAACTTTTGCTGAGTTAGAACTAGTTATTTCTGAGTTTAAATTAGTTATTGCTGGAATACTTTGCGTGAAATATTTGTGAAAAGGTATTGGATCAGATTCTGTCAAGGTTTAAAAGTCTTAATGTTACTTTGAGGTTGCATTATGACGAATCATTTTAGGACATCATATATGACTCCTGGACCACGCGTCAGGATAATAAGTATCATGACGTAATGCAAATTACAAACACAGGAAGCTCAATGGATTCTCGAGATCTCGTGAGGCAATTCACGAGAACCATACCCTCGAATCTTGTACCCGGGAAAACATGTCGGGAAGCAATATGGCTCATTGAGGACTGCAATTGATCGAGAAAGTGATGAAAAATTGGCTGCAAATGCGATACGATTCGAGCAATTGCAATAATTGCAAATTGTTCGGACTTATTTATTTAGAAATGATGGTTTGATCTATCGTTTTCAGAAGATTTTAGAGTTTCATCACACTGTAAGTAGTTTGAGAGTAAACTTTTTCGATCGTATTGAACTTTTTTTTATTCCGAATTACAGAATGATCCTTCCAAGTCGGGGCACCAGATCCAAGTTCAACAAATGATCATGTAGATTAACGGAGATATTTTGGCCACTAATAAAAGCTCTGTGTTATAAAATTGAAGTACATCGATTCCCGGAAAGACTTCTTCATTCATAAACATATTGGCCCTTATTACCGTTCTCACTTCCACTTTCACATTCACTTCACTTACACTTTACTTGATTTTCTCTATTACCAGTATCACGCACAGTGGAGTAATCACCGTAGTGAAAAAAAAAAACATTTTTCCAACAAAATTTTGGTGATGTGATGTTCGTAATAACGACAAGCTCATCTAAGTAATTACTTTTTTCTCTGAATCGACTTTTGTGATAATGACCTTCATTCACTTTACTTGATTTTCACCGTGAAGTGATACCGATAATAAGGTAAAAATCACTTCACTTGGTTTTCACCGTGTAGTGATAGCGGTAATAAGGGCCATAGTGAAGTGATCATTGTAATGGAAAAAACTCATTTTTCCAACGAAATGTTGATGGCGTGATGTTCATAATGACATCAAGTTCATCCAAATAATTACTTTTGTCTTTGAAGCGACTTCCGTACTAAGGACCTAAATTCACCTCACTCGATTTTCACCGTGAAGTGATACCGATTATAAGGGTCACAATCACTTCACTTGGTTTTCACCGTGTAGTGAAACAAGTAATAAGGGCCATTAGATACATATCAACCAAAAACATTCCCGTTACCCTGTTTTTGGAACAGCAAGATTAAATCGACTATATGCCCCATGCTTTTTTTTCGTAATTTTCAGCGATTCAAAACCGGTTTCGTTTGATTGTTTTGTTTGATTAGAATCTACGAATAAGATCGAAGTTTTCACTTGAAGATACCGCAAAGATGCTAGTACAATGCAGTACAAGTTCACTATCTGTTCAAATATGCCCAGAGAGTAAGTCAGTGCAGCATTAATAATAAATCGATTAAACACCCTGATTTTGAATAAGGCATATTGACTTTTCGATGGCGTTATTAGGAATAGATTTTAGAATAAGAGCGAATATTTTTGTTTAGAAAAGTTTCAGATATTCGAAAGTCTCTTTATCGTCAGTTGCGAAACTCGGTATGGTATAAGTAGATCTGATAAATTATGCCTAACTCATCTAGTGAACATAAATACTACGAATATTCTCTTAATAAGGGCCGTCGTGAACTCTGATTGGTTCCTTATACAAATTTAAACCCATGTTGAACTTGAAAAACATAACAGTGTAGCTTCGAGAACCGGTGCAAAAAAAAATTGCACGATCATCAAACGAATGGTGTTCTGTCGAGATGGGAGAGCTGCTCAGTAGCAGAACAACTTTCGCTGTTGAAAATACTTAGATTTTATTTTTCTGTTTCAACTGCTGTGAAAAGATTAAGGTAAATAAATGTAACTACGGTAACGGTAGGTGTTATTTTAAAAACATTAGTTTTTTAGGCTGAGTTGCCAGTTTCATACATTTTTCGAACAATTTCGTTTTGACATTACGAGTTACTGAGGGGTAGTTAAATTTGCGATACAGTTTTTAATAGCGAGTGGCAGGTCGTGTCGTCGACCTAGTAGTTCAATTTTCTCGCACAATGTTTTCAAAGCACGGTCAGTAAAGTTTGTTGTCAATTTAGAAACGAAGTAGAAGTTACTCAGATTTCTAAATCAATATTGCTCACTTTTTAACATTTGAACTAAATAAGCATAAACGAATGCAAATTGCTCACTTACGAATAAGGTTAGGAGTTTGGTTGCCGACAGTGCTAAGTTGCCGGCACCCCACCGTAACTTTTGACAGAAAGCAGATAGCGTCATTCCGACAAATGTGAGGTTAAATCGATCTATTCCGTGATTTAATACCGGATGCCATCAAATTATCTCAACCAAAGTTTTCTTTTCGTAATTTGCAAAATGTCTACCGATTTCAGTACCGGCACTGCATTTATTTCAACAAATTGTGAAAAATTGTCAGTGATATGCAGAAATATCAAATTTCGTAGTTAATCTACAAACCTTTTATCGTCTGAAGATTTTTTGCAGACTATTGAAACTTCGACAATGTTTGCTGACAATCGTCAAAATTTACAGACTTTTGAGAACGGGCGCGATTTTTTTGTTTTTGCTAGCTACACTTAATGTATTAACTGGCATCTCTGGTGATATGCAACTTGTGGCCAAATTGACTGCTTCAATACATCCGTCATATAAGTAAAAACTTTAGTTCTCTGGTTCTGTTGGCCATGGCGACTCCAAACAAAGCCTCAAAGTCAAGGAAAATTAACTTTAGTGCACTGAACGTTGATTAGTGCCCTTTAAAGTTGATTTGTGGATAAGAAGCCAAAAATTCGCCTGCAGTAAAGTATTCAATACCGCGAAGCCGGTGGAAGACCGGCCAAATCAATACCAAAGACACCACCATCCAAATCATCGGACAAAAAAGCCAAGGCGAAGACGTTATCAGGCAATGGAGACTTTTGCCCTAAACGCTTCCGAAAAGAATAAATTCCGTTTTTTCTTTGAATAATTGCAACTTTTTGTGCCCCCCCAATATTTCATGGAACTTGCCGCCTCACAGTGAACAGACATCCAAGTAATAGAAGTAATATGTGTAAAAATTATAACCGACGACACGATCTGCCACTCGACTATCAAAACTGTATCGCAAATTGAACTACCCCTCAGTAACTGATAATGTCAAAGCGAAATCGTCTGAAAAATATTGAAATTGGCAACACAAGTTGGTAAATTATTGATTTTGAAAAACAGTTACCAGTAGCCTTGGTTACTAAACTTGAGGAATGTAAACAAAAACAAGAGATTCTCATCTAAAACGGAAACACTGAGTACAGCTGGCAGGTATTAAATTTATTCTTTCAGAGAGTTTTGAGTCATTTTTGCTAAAAATTAATTGAAGTTGTATCTTTCTTTTCATAGAACTGAAACAATTTCATCGCAGTCACGGAGAGGAAGGCTAATCAATTCACATTCGTAGCTAACCGTAATCAAATCACATTCGTAACTAGAAAATTGTATTGTGGTATTGAAAGTTGGGTACGCCTATAGGGCACTACCAAATACAAATAATAATACCCCTAAGTCCCATATAAACGAATCGCCAATGTTTGGTTCATAGCATGAACAAGTAAGCCTAGCAAATATCTCCCTTTCGTTGCGATAGCGTGAAAATGTGAAAGGAGATCGTTTCTGGCAACGCTTTATGCTAGTTGCTACGGTGCAAAACAAACTTGTTTGTTTATCGTTGCTGTATTAAACTGCAACAATCAGTCTAAATATCGCCGGCTAATAAACCGAGAAGCTTTCGAAATGGTGAGAAGTTGCTTAGTAGAGGGATGTGACACACGAACAGGGTCGTCCGAAATTTCGCTCCATAGTTCTCCTAAGGATCAAAATATGTAAGTAATATGTTCACATATTTTTCACTATAATAAACAGTAACTATAGTGAACTTGTTCTTACCCTTCAGTGTTGCTAGTTTTATAGAAAATTTGTTAAAGTACATTGTCACTCTGACAGTGTATCATGACAATGTACCGCACGATGCAAAATGTGTCCTTGAAAATTTGTCGGAGTACTCCGTATTATAATTTGTATTTGGCACTACTGTGTTTGGGGATGGTATATTCCGACGGATTTGGAGAACAATTGGTTCATGTGACTATCGATAAACAATGTTTTCTTGGAAGAAGATTACTCTTAGGAAAAGAACGTACAAACAGAAATAAATATAAAATAATTTTGAAAACATCGTATGTCTTACTATGATAATACCAGAATGAAAAAAATAAAATCAAAGCAAAAATTTTTAGAGTCTACAGGTAAAAAATATATTTTGTAAATAATTCAAGAATATCTCCAAATGTTGTAATAATACTAGCGTCTTCGTGAAACCGAAATCGCTTTTCATTTCAATTTATTCTCAAATTTGTGGATATGTCATTTTTCAATTGCTTCTGTATGTACATCAAATATATATTGAATATTTCAAATATGTTATACTGCTGTATTTGTTTTTCCATGTTCAACATCAGGGGCATTCTCGAAAGCAGCAGAAGAATGTTAACTGCAAATAATAGAAATCTGTTTGATGAATGAATGAAAAATACTATTTTGAAACATAATAATGATATGTTTACATACAAATAACTTCCATTTTTTCATATCTTAGAAAACATAAGCAATAGTTCGCACAAACCTTCCATTCCGATATTCAACTAGCCGTATAGAGATAAAGAAAAAACATCCATGCAGTGAAGAACTCATTGTGTGAGAGAATGCCGTCGCAAGTAGAAAGTGACAACTTCTGGTAACTTTTCTTTTGCCGGTTCGGATAGTAAATGGTCAAAGACCTTTATCACTACTTTCCGACATACCAGAGACTTGGGTGATTCGCATTGTTCAGATGCCTAAGCCCAACTCCTCTGGTAGAAGGTAAAAGTTAAGTTACTAGAAGATTTCTGCTTGCTTAAATGACCCTCTGTCACGTCTCATTTTTCCGTTCTATATTTTCACATCCTTGCTGTCCCTTGAGTACTATCATTCTATAATTTTCATTGTCTGTTTCTACAAAAAAATGATCTCTGGTTAGGAGAATATCGCAAAAAGAAAAAATAGAAAACACAAAAATAAAATTTAAGCACTCATCACCTTTCTCATAGTTTGCATTAATGATGCACATTAGTTTTTTTCTCCGGAATTCGGTAAATAAGAGAAAAGGGCACACAATTTCAATTAGGTGGAATTATTCCACAACTATTTTAAACTGTTTGTTTATTTTTTCTGGGGCTCTTGGTAACTATAATTCATAGCAACTCAAACAGTGGTGCACGAATAGATAGTATTTGTTATTTTCAAGGGGTCGCTATATTTATGGTAACTGGCGGTAAATCGCTCACGAACACTTTTTATTCAGATTTTTCTTCGGAGTGTCTGGTCGTGTCGTCGATATAACTAACGTTTCAAATACTATATAACTAGCAATTAGGTGGCGGCGCTGGAATATATGTTCTCATGTGTGAAAGACTGAACTCTGGAAGCATTCCACACGGTAACGAAACTCAGGTTTAGAAACAACTTGATGAAAACGATGACTATGCTAATCATTCTTCAGATGTAATGGAATTCATCGAAAACGATACAGAATTTTTCAAATGGATGGAAGTTACCCAGTACATAGATGATGCTCAACTTGAAAATAAACAAAAAGAATTTGTTGTAGAATTGTATGATATTTGCCATAGCAAGTTTGATTTTGTTTATTGCAATTAATTTATAACTAATGCTAGTGCCATATTTAACTCACATGAGGACGTTGAATTTATTGAAAGCGATCCATATTTTTGGAAACGGAACGATGAATTTCAATACGTAGAAAACCAAAATCATGATATAACTGCACAAGAAGAGCGACGGGATGAGATTAACGTACATATGAAAATTCCATACCATAACTTTTTACATTCTCAGAACTTATGCAGAAAAACATGATTAAGAATGATTTTTGTTCAAATGATGACGTCGATGTAAACAGGAACTGTGGTTGCATTCGAATAATATTCCTGTTCCAGATTTCTACACGCATTTAAACTGGCACAAAATGTGGCTCAGCGCGCAATGAAAGAGGTGCACGAATAAAAAAGACAATTGTTTGTTCCAAACAAACTAGAGAACGAAGGTCAAAGGCTTTGCAAATGAGAGCTCAGAAATTTATAAAATTACAAACATAGCGAATAAAAACGGTCGGTATGGCCAAATCAGACCTTTCTTATAGCGCAAAAACTGATGAATGTTGAAAAATAATATAATGAATCTTGCGACGGCAGCAATAACGGTCGCCGTTTCCGAGATATATTCTCATTTCAAGCAGGTACCACAGACTAACAGACATGGCAGTATGAGTAAATTCTTATAAAAATAATGTTTCGTGATGTACTAGTTCCACCTATATTGTACTGCGCGAACTATTTACTATCGGTACACCCCTTGTGTTATGTGGAAGTTTTTTTACTAGTTGGTTTCCCCTCGTTTGTCAACACCGATCAGCTGCTTGTAGGGATGTCTGATTTCATCATAATATTTGAAAATGAATCATCACAATAAATTATTGGATTACGTTGATAATATATTTAACTTTTTTAGCGATGTTGGAAGGTAAGCATTTATTTTTCACAACGTTGCTCGTCTAGATTATTTTTTATTGTGTTGGTAATTTTCATCCGAAATTTAGTGGCGGTAGACCAGAAGCAAGTAAATATTGTAGCAAAACGGGTTCGATTTTGTATTGCGTTGGAGGATGAGAAGTAGCACAATTATGTATATAGTTTTGGCAATATGTATTAAATCTGTATCCTGCATGAAATTCGCATGGACGTATACGAATCAATACAGGTAATTCTGTATAAATGGCAACTCTGTTGGTAAATGAAAAAAATAAACACAGTCTAGATGACAGACAGGATGTTTTTTATAGGGTAACGTGGCGACATCATGACATATGCGTGTACTGTCCCAACTAAAGGAATATTCGAAATGACCGTTAAAATGATTGAAGAATCTAATTTGGGTGTCCTGTCTGTGCAGTTACGGTATATTTGTTTATGTACAGTGACACCATATGCACACGATGAAACTAAAGTATGAGAAAACTCATATTTTTTTAAATTTGTAAAATTTGAAAACTCATATTTTTTTTAAATCTTGCTCATAATAGTCTAGGAAGCGAGAAACAAGTTTATCTAGTTATGTGGAGTGTCCGTGCTGCACGTAATTGTGGATTGGTTCCGCTTGTCATAACACTAGACCAGTGTAGTAAAAATACAAGAATGGCTCGCTAAGCCGATGCTACGATTACAAGTCCGTTTATGGAAATAGATCATAAGAAAGTTGCCGTGACGGATGACACACCCCACCCGCTCTAAATGCTATCTTTATATACAACACTGTTTACGTCAAGAAAATTGCTGCCAAGAAATATATAAAACAGTTATTCAACTTATGTCGTTTTCGCTTGAGAAAACTGAAACTGACCCAGGATAGTTCCATCAAACAAACACTTTCCACGAAACTGTTTTGATTTCGCACTTAACAACGAGGGTTTGAGCAAACCTGATTTAAAAACCAGGTTCGAAACTGACTCGGTTTTCAGTTCAACAACGTTGAAACTAGTTTCGAAACTGGCTTCAAACAAACGGTTTGACAGCAGTTAGAGTGGAGACTGGGTTAGGTTTGGCATCAAGCGAAAACAACATTAGATGTACAACAAGAACCTTCTCTGAGACTAGTTCCAAAAGTCAAACCGAAGAAAATTGAATTACCTCCGTTCGTATCGATGAATGTTACATTAGCAAGCCTAACATTGAGTCAGTAATATGTAATTGGTTTGTAACCAAGTTTGAAACTCAAATTTTCAGAAAGCATATTTACCCAAAACTGAGTAATGTCCTTTTAACTCAATTTTTTGTGAACATGGTTGTTGTCAAGTTGGGTGATATTTAACCCAATTTTAGGTAGCCACAAGAAAGCGTGCACTGTTGGAATGTAATCGGAAAGTGTATAATCATTGAACGCCATATTTTTTCAACTTCATTCTGGAAAAAAGTCATCATGTGGAGTACCATTTTCTTGCAAAGTTTTCAATAGTATTTGATAGTAGTAGATTTGGAATATTGTCTTATTTTAAAGTACGGTATAATCTATATATTGTGAGCAAGGGAGCTGTAATAAAACGTTGGAATAGTGCAATCATCCTCCGTTTTAAGCCGCAACATTTGACGCCATGGATTGTAAGTCTGCCATCTTTGTTAAGTATGCTAAAAAATATGAAAATCAATGTTACACATTTTCGTTGGGATGAAAAAAAGATGAAATATTGTTTTATTTCTATCGGGATCAATTCCAAATGTAAATAGGAATGATCATCAATATTCTGTATTGCATTTCAAGAGCTATGATGAATCATTGTTAGAAATTTACTTAATGCTGATTTGCAATGTGATTGTTTATAGTCTCACCGAGTCCAGAGAGTGACACTTCTGGCTACTATAGGAATCGCAACCACCGGGACGATCGGGACCGAGGCAACCGTGGACGCTCAAAGTAATTATTCAGCTGCATAAGCGTAATTTAAAGTTCCGTGCACTACATGATCATGAATCGTTGAAGAGGCTTAGCTACCACCGGAAGGCTCCAACTAGAAAATCTCGATAGCTGGAGATTTTAACTAGAGAATACTGATTGAACCTATTTTGCTTTTTAGGGAACGTCACTATCGAAGCAGCCGGTACAGTCGCAGTCGGTCTAGATCCTACAGTCGCGAGCGTTATATTAGCAACAGTAACCGTAGAAGCCCGGAAAGAGATCTTTACAGGGACTTGATCGATCAGGATTATGGTGATAACTCATATGATAACAGGTGAGTATTTTGAATGCATGCCAGTTAATTTCGACATTCTACTGTGCAGTTTTTGCAGAGATCGCTATCGGCACAGGAGTCGTGATCGAGACCGTCGTTCGCGTGAAAGAGATCGCAAGTAAGTTGAAGTTAAGGACTGATAATAATTGTGTGAATAAAACTGGATATAAAACTTAATAGGGATCGTGATAAACAGAACAAGAGAAACAACTATTCACCTGTTCACAATGCGAATGACTTCGATGATAACTACGACAGTGGCGATAATCAAGAGTTTTTCTATCAGCAAAAGCCAAACAACAAAATTATCATTCGTGGATTGGCTGCTCATATAACTGAAGCCGATGTAAGTCATTCTTGGTAACTGATTCGGTTTGTACACTAGGAAATATTAATTATGTTGTTTTCGAACTAAGTTGCTCTGATTCACGAAATATCTGCTAAATATGTTTACATTTCCTATTGTTTTGTAATTTTCTATAATCAGTTCGTAGATCATTGATTTAATCATTAAATGTTATAGAAACAATTGCTAAACATATTTCCTAAAACCCATGAAATTTGTAAAACCATTACCTTGTCCATTACTGTTTCCTAATTACATGTTCATTGTATATCTTCTCATCAGATCAACAGTGACCTTATCCAATGTGGTCTACAAGCTTTGCATGTACGACTGATCCGGAGAAAAAGAACAGGTAAGAATTGAATGTTATTATTAGTTTAGGTTGTGTATTAATTTTGGTAAGTAGAGGATATGTTTGCAACGAATTGTGGTTTAGCATTTTCTAGAATTGGCTAGAAAATGGTAGACCAAGGAGATACTAGCAGCCTGCAGAAATACAAAAAAAGATACAAAATGAGAATACTGTTGCGTTCCTTTTGATACGTTGCGTGCAAAAACGACAAAGTTTAACGCATCGTTGAATTCCTACAGCGAATTCTTACAGATTGCAAAAAAAATCCAGATTTCAGTGCCCAAAATTCACTGACAGTCGTAAAATTGATATCGTTTGTGTTTTGCTCTTTCTTCTCTCCACCCGTCCCGATCGTGATTTAGGTGCATCGAGAGGTTTCGCATTTGTCGAGTTCCGCACAGAAGAGGAAGCAACTCGCTGGATTTGCTACAAACAGGTATCGCCACGCCCAACAGAGTCAAAATTGAGTGTATAATGCATCGGGCACCGGAAAATGACCGTTACGGTGAGACAGTGTCAGTTTACTTGCAGGTGCACATGGAATCGGTGGCAAAGACGAAGTTGTTTTACAATTTGAGCTTGATTTATTGTTCATTTGCTTTTACTATTGTCAGTTCAAGCGTACATAATGACCTAAGGGCCTAATTGCAAATAAGAGTTTCTCTTTCGATTATTACGGAGCCACTGGATATTTCTTCCAAGTTTTCCAATATTAATCGAAACTAGTAATGACGCAAAAGTTAGGCGAAAGAGGAACTGCTATTTGCCGTTAGGTCATTTTGTCGTGGCACGATCAAGTTGTGTTATTCACTCTTTTTATAGTACACTTACGAAGAGTCAGCATCCAAAAGATGCAAGTTGGTAAATGAGTGAAAAAATATACTCCAAACGCAGGTCGCGCATCTGTAAAACTTCTCTTATCCATAGAAACGTTTTAACAATCGGACAACACTGGATGTGATCATTTACTTGTTGATGATTATATATGATTAGGCTACAGTGTTGAACCGTACCGTTTGTGCCGGGAGCTATGTTCAATCGGATCATCTTTAGATATGTGCTTCATCACATCCAGAGTTCAATGTACAGAATGTTTCCAATGATTGAAGAAGAATTGCAAGTTGTGTCTTGGTGCTGATTACTTAATTTTTTCGCAATTCTCTTCATCAATTATCTGTAATCTGTCTTTCGTTGGGTACTTATTAAAGATGGTCGGGTATGCGATTTCTTCAACCCGGACCCAGCCCGTACCCGATCAAAAATTGAAAAAACAGTAACCGAGAATAATTTTGCTCTTAAACCTGAACCCGACTCGTACCCGATAAAAATTTCAAATCTACCCGAAACCCGACCAAATGGTTGAACCCGTATCCGTACCCGACCATCTCTAGTACTTATTGAAATTCTTTGCAACTTTATGTCATAACGAATGAGTACACTTTCTAAAAAAAATTTACTTTATACAATCTGTATGTTATACGAAAACAAACAAAATTTGTTATACAAAGGCAAACGAAAAAAAAAAATTCCGTTTGTTACATTTGATAGAAAATACTTTCGAGCATGTTTATAAAAAAATGGCGGAGATTTTTTTTAAATTGTGTTCAAACATTGGGTTGTTTTGATTGAAAAATGCTCTATCATCAAATCTTCCTGCTTATGTTTTGCAACAAAAAGCTGTACTAACTCCAAATAAGCAACTGCAAGCTCTAAGGAAACAACGCATTATATTTAATAAGTGCTAATAATAATATCTTCAGCTCGTGCTCGCATCTTATCCGGCACAGTTTAAAATTGCTTATGGTCGAGACGACAGAAACAAAGACAGTACAGTATGGTAGCTGTGTTTCAGATGGGAGAACCAGACAAGGGCGTTCGATCAAGCAGTTTGTCAATTCCTGTCGGAAAACAAAATGTGGAGATCGTGGAAACTGTGATAACAAGTTCAGAGCAACCAATCAAAATGAAACAAGTGCCAGTAAAGTAGAGGAGTATTCTTCAGTTCAAGTTTTCTAGAACGTAATATTTAAACTTTCGGTCAGTCATCCAGCAAAAAGGGATGTGAAAACAGATTTATATCTGTTTTCAACTTTATAATTAATCTGCAATTGTACGTAAAACTGAACGACGACTTCGTAAGGAATTTCAATAGAACCAGTGGCTTTAATCGTTTAGTGAATTTGGAGGATGTATTGCTTTTAACGTCAGATCCTGTGATGGCATTATCAAATAGAGTAACAACCAACGCGAGTGAGCTCCATCCTCCCGATTATGCAGTTGAATTAGCTTAGACACTAGAAGACAGAAATACTTTATTTTCATATATGGCTAATAAATGCCCTACGTGATATAGCATTTTTCAGTGAAAAAAAAACAATGTTTGAACGCAATTTAAAAGAAATATCTCCTCCGCCATTTTTTTTATAAACATGCTCGGAAGTATTTTCTATCAAATGCAAGAAACAATATTTTTTTCGTTTATCTCAATCTTGGATATAGCAGTTTAAAAATAACCTGTTTCTGAACTAGTTTTGCTCATAACATCGGTTCAGAAAATGCTACCGATATGCGCGAGTCATCAAAAAATCAAACTATAAAAGATGTTCAAAGATACTAAATACGAGATGTGAAAAATAAAAGAGCCAGAGCAAAACATCTGATTTTTTAGGAACACCCTAAGTTGCTCTCTTAAAATAGCTGTAACACTAAAACCGTTAGAAATACCACAATGGTGTCTTCAGCAAAACTGCTCGATATAAATTTTTCAACAATTTTACCGAAGGATGCAGTCTTCTATCTCAACACAGGCGGAAAATAATGCTTGGATCACCCTAATAATAAGAGCCACCGTAACACCATATGCATCAAAATATCATTTGATCTGAAGACTTCATAGCTCTAAAGTATACGTCCAAGCCAGAAATGTTTTTGTCCCCCTAAATTGTGGTTCCGGACCACTGTGCACTGTGGAAACCGAAATTTGAACAAAGTTCCTGAATTGCATTTGTTCACTCATTTTTCTCGGAAATGGCTGAACCGATTTTCATTCAAATGAAAGGTCTTTTGGTCCCTTAAAAAGTTCCTGAATTTCTTTTGGATCCGACTTCCGGTTCCGGAATTACAAGGTAAGATGCACAAAAAATGCGAAAATAATGTCACTTACTTTTCTCGCAGATGGTTGAACAGATTTCCACAAACTTTGATCTAAAATTAAATGTCTTGAGATGCCATAAGAATATCCCAATTTTCATACGGATCAAATAATCGCCCTCATTATTGTTTACGGTCGTGTCGACCATACGAACAAATGGATACTTTCGAACGAATACGAATAAACCATTCTTGTTTACACTCGAATGAATTCAAACGCGACTCGTTAGCCACAAAAGTAAGCTTCTTCAGATAAATGCTAAGCCATGATGAAATCACTCCAATTATTGTGATTAACCATATGCGAAGCGCTAGAATGTATGACAGTTGAGTTACGAACTATACGTGTATTCAAACATCATTCGTACGAATGAAAATTCCCATTCTCGTTTTCAGACGAATAGACGAAATGCCGTGGTTTGGATTCATCAGTTTAATATTGCGAATCAACCGTTCGAATACATTGAAAACTTTTTAATCCGTTCCCAACTACTTTCTTTTCAATTCTAAAGGTGACTTTTTTATCTTGCAAAAGTTTTTTTCTCGTCTTCCAACACATTAATTTATGTAAATCATATTCACTCGTTTCTTCTGTACAAGCTATTTTCAGTAAGCAAAGTTTTTGGTAGTCCTTGCTCATTCTGCGATAGCATTTAACAATTACCTTTTAGCCTACGATTAGTATTTGTGTAAAAAAGTTTTAATAAGCATCTTCAGCGCGGAACATTCTAAGCCGCGTGCAAACACTATCATCACTGAATCTTGCTAAAGAGTGATATTTTAAGAGGTATAGGATTTGAGTTAAAAAAAAAACCAAAACATTGAGAAAATTGATCAAATCTTTATTGGAATCGATATAATTCAATGTTTGAATATGATTTCATGCAAATGTTGGTCGCGGCTCCGCTTTAAATGGCCCATGTGCCACGTCTAATTTTGGTACATATCGGCTAGACTAATAACAACAAGTGTTGGACCAACAACCCTTCCTGTTTCCTTTCCGACCTACATTCGGACCTGACCAGCGCCGGTACTGATCATTCTATTCTGAGGTCACCAGAAGATGTACATTGAACTGTGTTTTGCCGATTCCAGGATTGATTACCTGAAAATTCTCCATACAATTTCAGCTGATTCCAATCAGTAACGGACTGGCAAGCAGCGTTTTTGCATAGTCTCTTCGCAAAAGTTCGGCTAGAGTCAAAATTGCGAACAAATGAAATGTTTTTTTTTTGGTTATGAATAATGCTTATGCAATATTTGAGTCAAACAAAAACTACAGAAAAAATACGGGTGTGTAATGTCAGAGACATAACTGGATTCGTGAATACGAAAAAACTGAAATGCTTTCTTTTTACTTTCGAATATCAATTAGTTGATCGATTATGTGAATTATGCCAGTTTTCCCCTTCTTCACTACTTTAATTTGAAAGATGCACCTAAACTGAGTCGGTGCTATGCATGTTATATAGAAAATCAGCAGAAAGTTCCTACAACTTTAAACTACAACTGGTTGAAAAAAGGACCGTATAAAGTAAAGTAAAATTTCGCATAGTTTTTTGGGAATATGTTAATGGTTCTAAAAAAACCGAATCGAAGAGGATTTAGGAATTAGGGACTGAACCAGAGTTCAAGAGCTTAGAACAGAATTAAGTTGCAATTTAGTTTTTGAGTGAGTTGGCCGTGCAGGCCTTGAATTCTAAACCTGTATTCTGGAACTAGGTTCCTGAAACATAATTTTGAAAGTAAGTTCCTGACCTGACACCTGTCAACCGAAGTCCAAATGAGAGCACGACCACAGCATTTCGTGCTTTGAACTTGGTTTGTTCTTACTGATGTCGGTGGTAAAACCTCACCTCGACATCCAGTTCCGTCTGAAGCACTAGAAGAAATAAACGATGTTCAATCAAATTCATACTCGTCCAGTAGATAATCAGAACTGATATGTGCCTGACTACTTCAAAACCGTCGTCCGGGTGCGAAAAAAGCAAGCAAGCGTGATGAATTTTTCTCAATATTTTCAAAAATATCAGAAAACTGTTTTTCAGTTATTTTTGGTTATCTCACGCTTTTGAAAATTTAATCATAAATTCCTGATTATATTTCTGATAATTGGTAGAGAAAGTTATGTGGCTGGGTTAAGTACATCAAGAGATATTCGCGATAAAGTTGTGCCCATTCTTATATGGGGCATATTTTGAAAAGGCGCCCCATAGTAAAGTAAGTCGTATTCACGACAAAAGATATACTTATTTTTATTTGATACGTAGGTCATAGACTGCAAGTTTAGGTTGTTTTGACGTGATATAGGTAATGGTTATAGATAGCAATAGTCATAGATCTTGTTCTAACAAAAATATATATTGTAAATTATTTCTTTGGAGAAAATTTATAAACTTATAATGATCACCGTATTAATATTAAATTACGGTTTTTAGCATGATATTATGGAGCCTCTACTTAAACTACATAAATTTTACGCTACATCCATTCTACTCTATCATTAGTGGTTTATTTGATTTTATTTATTTGATACTTAAAAATCAATCAATGTACACGCTCTTTGAACATAACTCATGGTTTGAGTTGCGATCACTAAAATGCATAAACTTGAACAATATGTCAAAAATTCAGTATGGATTTGAGTAAAATTTGCTCAGGCCATGAGTTCTCTAGCATTTATTCATACACTGTTTTCAAACATTTGAGTGAAAAAAAATACTTCAAGCAGTTCAGTGCGCTTTCTTTATCGGAATATTCTTGTCGAATTTAAGGATGCAAGAACACGTCGTTTTTCATTGTCGTTTCTAGATTTGGTTTTTGAAACCTCAAATCATCAATCATAGATGTTTTCAATGGAAATTTTATGGTTTCAATTACGCTAAGTGAGAAGTACAACATAAGGATATCAACATCGTTCGATTTTGACTCCAAACCGGTCAAAAGGAAACGGTTTTGAATTACTTTTCTGGGCTTTCCATTTGAAAGAAAGAAGAATGACTTTGCATAAAGACGGTTCCGGAATTATGGGGTAAAATGTGCAAAAAATTGTGAAAATAAGTGCACTAACTTTTCTCAGAGATGGCTGAACCGAATTTAACAAACTTAGATTCAAATGAAAGGTCTTGAGGTCCCATACAAAATTCCTGAATATTATTTGGATCCGACTTCCGGTTTGGGAGTTATGGGGTAAAATGATCAAAAAAATAAAAATATGTGTTCTAACTTTTCTCATAGATGGCGCGACCGATTTTCACAAACTTAGGTTCAAATGAAAGGTTCTGTAGTCTTATACGTAATTCCTAAATTTCATGCGGATCCGACTTCCGGATCCGGAAATATAGGGTAAAGTGGGTTAAAAATGGTATGCGATCACTGAAAATGGGGAAAAAACTTAAAAAAATCGACCTCAAATCTTTTCCAATTGATAGTTTTTATCAGTAGACGGTCAAACAAACCGATTTTGGTTTTTCTTTTAAGAATCGAAGAAAATTTTGAAGAATACCACAGTTTTTTTTATGATAGTGTGATTGATATGAGAAAGGCATCATTACACCACTAGGTGGATTAAAACAGGTTTTTATGAATTTGAGTGATGTATCACTCTATTTTGAGTTATGTTGAATGAGGGTGTATGGTTCTAATGATAAAGGGTGATTTTTTAAGAGCTTGAGAACTTTTTTAAACAATAAAACGCATAAAATTTGCAAAATCTCATCGGTTCTTTATTTTAAACGTTAGATTGGTACATGACATTTACTTTTTGAAGATAATTTCATTTAAATGTTGACCGCGGCTGCGTCTTAGGTGGTCCATTCGGAAAATCCGCTTTTTTATCGACAAATTTTGTTCAGCGATGAGGCTCATTTCTGGTTGAATGGCTACGTAAATAAGCAAAATTGCCGCATTTGGAGTGAAGAGCAACCAGAAGCCGTTCAAGAACTGCCCATGCATCCCGAAAAATGCACTGTTTGGTGTGGTTTGTACGCTGGTGGAATCATTGGACCGTATTTTTTCAAAGATGCTGTTGGACGCAACGTTACAGTGAATGGCGATCGCTATCGTTCGATGCTAACAAACTTTTTGTTGCCAAAAATGGAAGAACTGAACTTGGTTGACATGTGGTTTCAACAAGATGGCGCTACATGCCACACAGCTCGCGATTCTATGGCCATTTTGAGGGAAAACTTCGGAGAACAATTCATCTCAAGAAATGGACCGGTAAGTTG
Source organism: Malaya genurostris (assembly GCF_030247185.1). Lineage (NCBI taxonomy): Eukaryota > Metazoa > Arthropoda > Insecta > Diptera > Culicidae > Malaya > Malaya genurostris. Next base: position 225,372,058 of record NC_080571.1, on the reverse strand, counting down.
GCCACCAAGATCATGCGATTTGACGCCTTTAGACTATTTTTTGTGGGGCTACGTCAAGTCTAAAGTCTACAGAAATAAGCCAGTAACTATTCCAGCTTTGGAAGACAACATTTCCGAAGAAATTCGGGCTATTCCGGCCGAAATGCTCGAAAAAGTTGCCCAAAATTGGACTTTCCGAATGGACCACCTAAGACGCAGCCGCGGTCAACATTTAAATGAAATTATCTTCAAAAAGTAAATGTCATGTACCAATCTAACGTTTAAAATAAAGAACCGATGAGATTTTGCAAATTTTATGCGTTTTATTGTTTAAAAAAGTTATCAAGCTCTTAAAAAATCACCCTTTAGTTTCTAATGATGTTTAAAAAAATAGACTTAATACAGTTCCGTGGAGAATGAAAATCAAATCCGGACGAAGTTACGTCGAATGATTGTTGAAAGCCGAGGATAACACCATTCGACCCTCACAAACTAATGTAAATACTTTTCTTTACGTTTCGTCTTATGTCGTTTTCGCTTGATGCCAAACCTAACCCAGTTTCCACTCTAACTGCTGTCAAACCATTTGTTTGAAGCCAGTTTCGAACCTAGTTTTAACGTTGTTGAACTGGAAATCGAGTCAGTTTCGAACCTGGATTTTATATCAGGTTTGTTCAAACCCCCGTTGCTAAGTGCGAAAACAACACAGTTTCGTGAAAAATGTTTGTTTGATGAAACTACCCTGGGTCAGTTTCAGTTTTTACAAGCGAAAACGACATTAGACTCGTCAGTGCAGAGCAGTTCAAATTGAACTGCTTAATGCAAACTTAAACAGTTCAACTTGAACCGCTAAGCAGATTTAAAGTTAATGCTATTTGCAAATAGGTAAACAGAAAAAGCGCTGTTGCGAAGAGTTCTTGACCGAACTTTTATGTTGATTTCTCCAAGCAGCGATGGGCAGTCGACTTTACCACTCGAACTATCGGATATTAACAATAAACGGAATTATGTACGCCGGACAGTCAATGTATTCAAATCAACCCAGGGTAGCCGGCGAACAGCAACATGAATAAATCTCCGTTACACCGATCCATTAGGGTGAGCTCCATTGAGATGGCAATGATTACATACAACAGAGAAATACTTAAGGCTAGAGTGAAGTAGTGAGCAGTATAAAGATTTCAAACAGTGGATGTCTGCGAAGTGCTTGGCTATTCTCGTTAAAAATCTCAAACAGGCTGATGCCTTCGCAAAAATGTAGATTAAATACTGTTTAAACGGCAATAGTTCATCGAGGAAGGCTCCTAGATGTTTCACACATGTCGTTCAACATATTTCCGAACCTTCGATATCATGATTGAATTTGAGAGGCACTGTCTTCCACGAAAACGTAATGATGGAACACTTATCCGGGTTCAGTGTCATTTGATCGATTCCATACCATTCTCTAGTTGTCGTTGTCAAGATTCATTTGAAGATAATCGGCAAACGATACACGTAGACCTTTCAGACAAAAATTGATGTCATTGAAGTTAAGTAGGGAAAACAAAAGACCCAAGTGCCTTCCTCGTGGAATGCTTAACATCTAACATAACGACAGAGCGACGATCGAATTGATAGGGTGAACCGAAGCCTATTCGGTCCAATTTAGCTATTGCAATGTCGTGACATTTCGGTATAAAACCATGTTGAATCTCGACGGTGTATCGCTTACAGTGGTTGATCCAAAATAACTAACTCCAACAATGTTAAACCAGCGCTTTGAGATGTGATCCTTCTTGTAAACAGTGTGCATGAAAAAGGACTTCCAAAGTACTACAAATGTCGGATACGTTTCATTCGCATTTCAAGCCTTTCGTGTTCAGCACAATAAGCAATGGAGTATGATGACGCACAGATTTGACTAATGGAAACGGCACAGCAGTGATACGTGGAGCACGATCGGAACTTGTTCTCGGTTGTTCTCATTCGTGACGCCGTTAATTTATTGCAACAGGTTTAGGCTCTCGATGCCGATATGGAAAGATGACAGAACTGGATCTATAAACAGGAAACTGTAGAGCGTAGGAAGACGATATCTCTTCCAAGGACTCGGAACGTGCGTTGATTAGAGTTAGATCACTTGTACGATCAGGTGGAACGTAGATTATACAGATGAAAATGATTTCACAATAATTTTATAATACAGGTGCAGGTGCAGTTACCTGCTGATAACTTTGGTGGTGTGTTACTTTATTTACCATTACAACATGGAACACTAACACTCATGTGATACAGTCGATTATGCAACTGCTGATTCTACCGAATTTATATGTTCAGTGCAACCAGTTCATCAAAGTGGCTTGCACAATTGAACTTAAAACTTTCTATTTCATGAATAATTCATTCTCAAACAAATGTGAAGTCTTACTTTTTGGTTAAAATGGCAATTTTTTGCATACAGTTTGTTGATAATTAAAACGGAATTTTCCGAAAAAATAAAGAGTTTTACGACAACCTTCCGTATCCATTGCCTTGCGCTTATTGAAACAAAGGTTTCTTTCTCGTTGGAATACTAATAGAAGGTACGTCAAACTCATTTTGCAGTAAATTCCACGAAAAGAAGTCTATGTAGAAATGTTTGTTTGTTGCTGATCGGGTGTGTAAGTGCAAAGAAGCTAAATTTGAAATATTTTTCACAAGTAGTTTAAAGAAAATGGAAAAGTTTTAGACTAAAATTTTTGCTTTTCTTCGACTGTAATTCTAAACATAATCATCTGATTTGTATAGTATTCAACTATATGATATTTTTATTTAATAAAATCAAAAGAAAACAATGCGCTGAAATTAGTTTTATGCACACAAAGTGTTGCGAATGCAACTAGAAAAAAAGACAGTTTTCCGGTTTTTTGAACGTGTATTCCATTTTACGTCATTGTGTTGAGCAAACGTTAAGGAACGTTAAAAAATTCCTGCCAATACAACACGAATTTCTATAGCAAATCTTTGTATACATATTTAAGCATTAATCAAACATAATCACTGTACATAGTATATAGTTCCTTCAGTAATATTGCATATAGTTTATCAGATATAATTAATTAAAGTAAAAGAACTTACGTTTTAGTGTCCCTATTCCTATTTAATATTAATGCTATCAGCCACGCTATAAGTAAATTAGTTTAAGGTTAGGTTAAGTTAATGAATTCACTTATTATTTTACCTTTCAGCAACATCAAATATAACTAGATATAATGATCCAAAATAACTATTTCATGTAACGGAGCTCACGTAGAATACAAATTACTGATTAACAGCTTAATACTATCGCAATATAAGTTCAATATATTCATACAGAATTTTCGACACCTCTTTTAGCAATGACCAGCAAATTTTTACAAAATGTCTTACCCGATATCAAATGACGTTTTAACGCCCAGCGGCTCACCATAAGAGGGGAATCCGGTTGACAATATCACGGTGTTGGATGTAAGGGCGTCGCAACGAGGGGTTTGCGACACAAAGTTTACATTACTGAATATGTTTGCGAAGTGTTTTCTCCTTAATATTAAATTCTTTATGGATGGGATAAAAATAATACTTGTTGGAGCTCACTCGTAAACCAAAGCCTTGGTAATAGATTCCTTTCGTAAAATTTAACCTGTTTTAACAGACTTCGTAGTCGATTCATACCGTACAGAACCATTGCCTGATTGGTGCTACGATCCTATTGATACTAACAATCCTTCCAGGTCGGGGTTCAAACATACTACAATTGGCTCGTAAGACCAGGATCTCACTTGTTCTTTTTGTGAATACAAATAATGATTTAGACATTTTATTTGAACAAAAAAATAAACTCGAATGTTTGCCTGTACAAATTTACCAACATTTAGATGGTAATAAATATACTTCAGCAATTCGTCGGCAAGCCGAACTACATGACCTGTGTGAAAAAATTTCAATCACACATTCAGAATCAACTTCGCACCCTCTCATTTTACTAATAACGCAGAAGACGATAGCACTCAGCCGACGCCATTCTATTGGCCAAATGTCATCATAGCCACACGATGAGGCATGAGGTAAGCAATTGTGAACAGTTTGTTATCTCACCTTTTGACGGCCTGATACAAAATTGTTATATTGAACAAAAAATGATAATGAAATTTTATCGGATTAGTTATACTTTATGCAACCGAAACAATCAACGAATAATGTTCCTCTTCGACATCACTCATTAGACGTATAAAAAAATCTTCGCCCAAAGCCAACGTATCCGCAGTAAACTGACATGTATTCGATGACACCGTCAACTGTTGTTTATTCGCTCTGCCCGTTTCAACACGAGCATCCGAATCCGATTTAAGGAAGTAGCAAATCTTCAAGCAATCCGTACAATGACAAGCGCAAGCTGGCAGATCAGCGAGAAGCATGCGTTTAGAGTTAGCTCATTCACATCAGCTCAGTCAATACTAATCCGGGATTTTTTGTTCTTTTTTGTGTGCCTTTACAGGGTATGCTCATTTTCAACGATCATCGTGCTGTCATGCAGTACACCTACTCGCTACCAGCCGAAATGCGTGCGAAGGATAAACCACCAACTGACTGGTACTGCGCAAAGGTATTTCGAAAGCATTAATGTTTATATCCGAATCGATTGGGATTTTTTGTTTTCCTTAAATCAACAGTGTGGTGTTTTCAACTTCAAACGTCGTGAAAATTGCTTCAAATGTTTTGCCTCACGCGAGGAGAGCGAAAAAGGTGGCGAAGGTAGTGATGAAATTAGTAGTATTTTAACTAAGAAGATCATGCTGAGAAACTTGGACGTACTGACGAATGAAGAAAGTGTACTCTGTACTATGCAAGAGAAGGTTCCAGAACTAGTGTCGAAAATTTCCAAAATTATGATCTGTAGAGATCCGTTGACCCAGACTTCGCGGGGCATTTGCTATTTGCATTTCGACAACCTGCTCGATTCAATGAACACGTACAACGCTTTAAAAGCAATCACTCCGATTCTGAAAATCGACAGCCGAGAGGTTTTAATTACATATTGCGTTGATGCCGAAAATCGGAACCTCATCAAGGGCGCTAATAGCAAGACCGCAAATAAATGCGACTACTATCAGGATCCGGCAACTGCCATAGCTGCAGCCGCTGCCGCTGGGCCTTATCCGAGTAATTATGAGTACACGCTAGCGGATGTTCCACGTCTAGCAGAGTATAGTGCATCGGTATATGCTTCTAACCCGACAGAACACGAACATTATCTGCAATTCTATACTAACTACTATGTTACGCAAATTTCTCAGGTATGGACCAATCTAGCGGTAACCTCGAAATGTTGCTAAACAAAAGTTTATCGTGTGTTTTTCTGTTGTTTTTTTTTCAGGGCCAAATGACCAGCTTACCAAGCGAAGCTCAACTTGGCGAGACTGCAAATTCTGGTGCAGCTGTCGCACAATCTGCCTTAGCTCGCAAACAAAGCAAAAACAAATCTGAAGCTTCGTCAACAGCTTCAACCAGCACATCGTCTAACCCAGCCGCAATCATCGCACCTCAGCCGTTGCAAATACCTAACGGCACCGATGGTAAAAAATATCGTAAGTGATGACACAGATATTGCTGTATACAGCAGTAAGGTAATTGATTTGTTTTTTTTTTGTATTCAGCTGCCCCAGATGTCTCCCAATATCAGTACGATGAAACTTCCGGTTTCTACTATGACCCATCGACGGGACTGTATTACGATTCCAACTCACAGTACTACTACAACAATGAAACCTGTTCCTATCTTTACTGGGACACCGAAAACAGCACATACGTGGCAGCCCCATCCACATCGACCGCCGCGAGTACAGCAACGGATTCTACGGCGGCAGCTGCTAATGGAGATAAGACTGAGAAAACCAAATCGAAAGATCAGCCTCACGACAAGGTGAAGGTGGCGAAAAAGATCGTTAAAGACATGGAGAAGTGGGCGAAACAACTCAACCAGAAGAAAGATTATAGCGTACTGCAGCCACCTGCTAAAGTCGAAGAGGCTACCCTGTACTCATCACAAGGTCAAATTTCTGGTAAGCCTGTTGAGTCCAGTGGAGGCTACGCGGACGTAGGGTTCTCTTTACTGGAGAAGAAACAAACCACACAAGCAGTGTCCAACTTTCTCATGGGACAAGCTAAAGCAGCAACGAGTAAAGCAAACAGTAATCTGGTATCTCAATATGGTTCCGATTCTGACAATGATGGCGAAGAAGCTCTAAGTGATCGGGATTATGTAGATTTCGAAAAGCTCACCTGTCTTCTCTGTAAACGTGCATTCCAATCACAGGAAATACTGAACAAGCATTTGAAAATGTCTTCATTGCACAAGGAAAATTTACAAAAATTCAATTTACAAAGGGGAACAGGTGCATCCAGCGGCATGACGAACAAGGGGGGATCTTATAGAGATCGTGCAAAGGAACGGCGGTTAAAGTATGGAGAAGCAGATCCACCACCAGTTAATAAGAGCAAGGAACGCTTCCAACGAGAGCTAGAAAAGCAAACACAAGCAGCTTTTACCCCAAATATAGCATCAGTTCCGATAAGTCAAAGTAATGTAGGGAACAAACTCCTGCAAAAGATGGGATGGTCTGAAGGACAAGGACTTGGTAGAAGTAATCAAGGTCGTACCAACATTATTGAGGTAAGATTCGTGTAATTCCGATTCCTCATGTATGAATGAAAAAAAAATGCTTTGTTTTAATGTTGCAGACTGAAACGCGGGTTGCAAACGCTGGTTTGGGTATCAAAGCTTCACAGTATGGAAATACCGGAGATGATTACAAAACGTACATCAAGAAGATGATGAAATCTCGATACGAACAGGTCGATGTGAAAGACTAAAAGCATGGTATAGCTTCCGCCAATCTGAGCAATGGTCGTGGCTTTTTTTAAATATAGTTATTATGTTGTACAATATGAAGTTATAATTTATAGGTTGCAATTTAACTATTTGATAGTAAAATATTTATTTTCTTTCAAACAATCCGATATCACGATAGTCATCGCCGATAGAGTTTACAAATATACACAAGTTTCCAGACACTCGTCAACCACCTCGTATTCGTCACGTGGGAGGCGTAGTGTTTCTTCTCTAGAGCCTCTTCCTCTCATGTATTTTGTTTTTGACGCATTTTGGCCAGCTTCAGTTTTTAGTCCGATGTATGTTTCCGTCATCTTCTCAAGGTTACGTGTCACAATATCAATATCGCCACTCATGTCGATCCTCGCTCTTCGAATCACACCTTCTAAGACAATATTGAACAAGATACAAGCAAATCTATAATCCTCCCGTTTGTCTTGTCTACTCAAAGTTTGTGGCTATGCCATAGTTAAATTGGACTCCCCGTAGCGAAGTCACATTTTTTTTAATCCAAAATCTGATTTCATTGCGAGGTCAAGACAACCTCGTGACGCAATCCGAGTCGTCCAACGACCTGTCGGAAACGATAGCCTCTTGCATACAAACCTGTAGCCGTCTCTTTGATCCGGTCTATCGATAAATAAATGCATTTTTTCGGTTAGGTACATTCACCTTAGGAATAAGCAGTAGTGAAATATGGGCAACACGCGCATCAAAAGGATATGGGGAAGCTTCATTATGCTGTGAAGTGGTTTGTTCGCGACAAAATCTGGACAGATTAAATTTGAAATAGAACAAATTTGCTGTTAGTTCAATCCAAGATGTATTTTTTATTCATCTAATTGTGTATTATTAGTCATCTTAAAACTTACAGTTAGTTAATTAAGTTGTATGAAGAAGCTATGACCCAATACAGCTCGATAGGTCGCAACACCGGGCAGATAGGTGGGTTCGTATCTTTCGGTACAACATGGAGTCCATTCGTTTTACACCATTCCAAGGCAACTTTGGCGTAGTGACAAGATGTCAATAAGGCTAGAATAGCGAGGCATCGTCATGGCTGCGTGATAAGGATAACAATCGCTTCTCTAAACATTCTTCACATTATGTTTCCTTGTTTACCATTCCGCTAAAAGACTTCCCGGGAAGCTGCTTGAAATCTTCCAGCACATAAGTTTCATCGTTCATTATTACTAAGGAAAACATCGTCAAATATTCGCGATACTACTTGCGAGCCCGGGTTTCAGTCGTCACTTTGTTTATCATTACGGTTCGGTACAGTTTTGATGTGGAACACATCTTTATTTTCTATATAGGGGTGCAAATCAGAAGCTCAAGGAAAACTACACGTAGAAATGTGGTCAGGTTTTAAACACTTACAGCTCAGTCTATTTTGTATCAATTATTAATATTATTTTATCAATTGATTGGGAATATTTCTAAGTTTTGATTTGAATGTATAAAGCCACGTATTTTCAATTATATATAATTGAAATTTTGATTAGTAGCAAGCAGTGTCCTATTTTGTCTGCTAAAAATCTCCGGTATACCGGATTTCCCTGTCATAGACGACGGTTTTGAAAGAGTAAGCGATACATCAAAGGGAAAGCATCGCTCTGATTGGTCAATCGATGCAAAAGCGAAGCTGTTGGAAGCACGCGAATCTATAAATAAAACGAAATTATAGCTAACCTTCCAGTCCTACGAGTAGCATGCTAGAGATAAGTGGCTGATAGATAGCAAGACAAAAAGTGTCATAAAACGATTTGAAGCTTTAATTGGTATGGTTTCGCATGAGAAATAGACAACTACCCCAGGATAAGTTTTGAGTGCCTAAGATTAATTTCTAATTTATATAAGATGAATTCGATTGATAATGAGAAAAAGTGTATCGCTTCAACCGAAATCGCAGAATGGTAATAATGGCAGACAAACTTAACGCTATAAAAATAACTGCTTGCATACAAAACTTGAATACAAGCTTGGCGAAGAGAAGTTTAAATATCGAAATCACAAGTATGTACAAAGATATAATTGTATACATTTGGGATATTGATGTGATTTTGTCGGCTATAAAACAAATACAAATCAAGACAAACGATATTCGGTGTTGGTTCGTAATCAAAAGCAGACCTTCGTGTAATTGCGGTTTCAAAAGTGTGACGATTGATTGAACTTTTTGATTGTAGATCATTAGAAATTTTGTTTGCCTTGTTCCACATCAATGGCTCGAACAACCCCATGAGGCTGATCCTTGTAATTTTTACCTCAGAAGACTTCATACCTTGCCGGTTTGTATTTTTCTAGCCACAGCACGTACCGAAAGATGGGGTCTTTTCTCCAATATTTATTCACCGTCGCGTCCTTCTGGTTATTCCTGAGACCCGTTTTTTGTTCTACTCTCAACTTATAGTTAGTGTCAAACGTGTATCAAAAGATTTAAGAACGCTATGAACAATGCTTGTACGAAAACGAAACGTTTTAGCGGCCCTTACACGAGACAATCACCTCGATTCTGCAATCCGACCGATTTGTGATAGAGATGGGCAATTCGCTTCTGAGCTGTTCCAATGAATCGAATCATAAAAGTGAGCTGACAGCTCACAGCTCTTTTTAAAAGAACCGCAGCTCACCAGCTCACTCATTTTCAACCCAGTTCGCCACATTGTGAAGAGGGGAATAAGCTACGAGCTGAACAGATCTTCGGCTCTTGAAGAGCGAACTCTAAACGAGAAAAAATGTTTGCACCAAGTTTCGCTATTTCTATCATGCCTGCATGTAGCCTTCTTTAACGGATTGAATGAGACATTACCAGTAAGAAATCCTACCTCTCACGAAGCAAGAACGGGTCACAAAATTAACCATCAGTTCAATCTAAATGAGCTGATGAGCTGATACATCGAATCGATTCATTTTGGTGAGCTGATCGGTTCGGAGCTGCTCACCAATATGAGCTGTTTCGCACACCTCTAATTTGTGATACGAACGAATCTGCGAAACGTTCTAAACGTTCGAGTTCGAATTTAGCATTCTTTATTCCGTTCGACTTGTATGATTCGATTGACTCTCGTTTGGGAACACTTGAAATTTCGAACACTGACCATCAAAGCTGTCAACACTACTTACACGTTCTATATTATTTAGATTCACCTCGATTCTGCAATCCGACGGATTTGTGATAGGGTGAATCACCCCTATTCCGTACGTTGATCGATTTGAAATATTCCGATCGAATGTGCAATTTCCATTCTGCATTCCGTTCGAGTTGGGTATGAACTCGAATATCATTCGTTCGAGTTGTTAAAATTTCGAACATTACTCGATCGACTTGCGTTCGTATTACTTCTGTTCGGTTTAGAATCGTTCTAACTTGTTTCTACAAGTGTACCCGTTTTCTTTTACCAAGAAATGAATAATATAAAAAAAAGAACGTGTAACTAGTGTTGACAGCTTTGATAGTTAGTGTTCGAAATTTCAAGTGTCCCGAACGAATCATACAAGTCGAAAGGAATAAAGAATGCAAAATTCGAAACTCGAACGAAAGTGTAGAATCGTTCGTATCACAAATCCGTCGGATTGCAGAATCGGGGTGATTGTCACGTGTAAGGGCCGCTTTTTGCCAGTTTCCTTACTGACAGATCCGGTTTATCATTGTGACCGCCAGAGATGTCCATCTCCTCTGTGTGATGAAGAGCAAGCGAAATTTCTCCCCTCGCACTGACAACTTCAACGAAAGCTTTTCTCTTTTACATACAGGGTCCGCCATATAACATTTTTTTAAACATGCAATAAAACACAAACGATTACAAAATTTATTTTTTCATCTTGAAGTTCAATCCTTCCGGTTAATTGTGGAATATAATTTCATTCAAATGACTGCCTCGGCTGGCCTTACAGTTCAGCTATGGCTGCACGAATGTTGTTCTTCAAGACTTAAATTGTCTCTGGCTTGTTCACATAACACTTATCTTTGACAGCCCTCCAAAGATAATAGTCTAACGGCGTCAAATCACAGCTCTGAGGCGGCCAAACGACATCCGAAAATCGACTGATAATTCGATCTTCGAAGACTGTGCGCAGAAGATCGATCGTAGCGTTGGCTGTGTGGCACGGAGCGCCGTCTTGTTGGAACCAAATGGTATCCAAGTCTTACTCTCAAGTAACGGGAAGAACCAATCGCTAATCATCGCTCGCCATTGACCGTGGCGGCGGCTCCTGCCTCATTTTCGAAGAAAAATGGCCCAATGATGCCGCCAGACCAAAATCCGCACCAAACCGTCACTCTCTGAGGATGCATAGGCTTCTCCATGATAACGTGCGGGTTTTCCGTCGCCCAGATGCGACAATTTTGCTTATTGACATACCCGCCGAGATAAAAATGTGTCTCATCCGAGAAGATGATTTTTTGGCAAAAATCGGCGTCTTCTTCAAAGTAAAACTCCACTATTTTCACGCGTTTCTCAAGCGTATACGCAATCATTTTCGTTCAGCGGAAGGATAAAACTTAGTTTCTGTCAAATCAGAAGTGACATTAAGGTTACCAATGTCGAAACAACCGCTAGTTAAAAAAAAAGTTAGATGGCGGACCCTGTATATACACCACTGTTGTATAAAGTGTGCACACACCATGAGTGCGCGTGTTTGTTTTCTTTTACCTCTAGCATTGAATCGCACCAATGTGCTGGAGCAGAAAGAGGAGGTGAGACCTCTGGTGTATGGTTTGCGTAGACGATGGCCCTTATTACCGGTGTCACTACACGGTGAAAACCAAGTGAAGTGACTGTGAACCTTATTATAGGTATCACTTCACGATGGAAATCAAGTGAAGTGAATGTAGGTCCTTATTACGAAAGTCGCTTCTGAGACAAAACTAATTATTTGAATGAACTGGATGTCATTATGAACATCACGCCACCAACATTTTGTTGAAAAAATTAGTTTTTTCCACCACAGTGATCACTTCACTATGCGTGATACCGGTAATAGGTAAAATCAAGTGAAGTGACATGTAAGTGAAGTGAATGTGAAAGTGGAGTGAGAACGATAATAAGGGCCGATGTGTGGGGAACGCAAAATATAACAATTTATCGTTGAATTTTCGTTTTTCCTTGCTAGTTTTTCGTAGCAAGGTCAGATCTCTCTATTAATTTAAGTTCACAGAAGTGTTCGCTCACCATCACGCGCCAGTGATCTCTTGGGTGTATTTAGGCGAGAGCACTCAAGAGCGATTCATGCGGAGAGAATTTGGTTCACTCGCATCAACTTCTTTCAACACAAGCACACACATCTCGGTAGCTGAGTTTTTCAGTAAAAATATCATTTCTTCACAGCGGTACCTTAAGGTACTGCTGTCAACAAATGTTTATTTATGCTGATCAAGGGTGGCAAAAACTCGCTCAAAAGATTTGATTTTTTCTATTCATCAGCTCACCACATGATTTACGATGCAATCCGAAAAATGATGGTAAAGATGAAAATCATCGCTGATTTAAACAAACACACTCACCTATACAGAGCACCGCTGACATCATATTATGATGGTATTGATGGTTCTCAGTTTTGATTTCATAGCATTTAACTCTCATTCCTAGTTTTAAAAAGTGAGTACTGAGTTTGGCATCACCGTACCGAGCTACACCGGTGAGTGTATTCTTAAACCACAGAGCTGCCAACACAACCCAGATTTTCGGTTTTGTTTTTGCTGGTACTCAAAACGAACACGAGCATTAATGTACGTAAACAAATGTCGAAGCGTAGTGTGATGTATACCATAAACGATTGAATTTCATGTCTCGAGCTAAATACAACTGGCTACTGAAACGAATGCGTTTTCCAGCATACGAGAGCTTGTCTTGAGAAATGGATTGAAATGGCATCGATTCGAACATTGGCCGCCCATGGCAACTCTGGTGGGTCAGGAATAGAAGCGAGACAGTTTCATAAGAATCTGATTCAATGTGTTGATGCAAGAACACATCAAATCACAACTCACAAATCGTCTCTCAGTTTGTTCGAATATTTGACGTGCACTCAGCGCTCATATGCTGATTGCTTGACACTACGATGTTGAGACGATGTTTTCTCTATACAAATGGTTACCCAGTTACTCAACTCGTTCAGCGATGCTTTTGAAACCGATTTGCAGGTGAGCTGAACTCGGTGATGATGAAGTACTGAGTTGATTATTGCCAGCCCTGATGCTGATGTACCAGTAGAATGAGAATGCTCGGTAGTTCGGCTGTTCTAAGCTGTATCTTCCTGGTTTTCCAAAAAAAAATGACAACCGCACTTACTCGTGCTTTTTCATAGAAGCAGTATCATACTTTATTCTTCCATGTTATTTAACATTTAATTATAATTTTGGGTGATAATTTGTAAAGAACTTAACGTGTTTATGCTTTGTCTAGACTTTCAACAATACTAATATTATAAGCCAAGCCATGAGAGTGACTACCGGCCATGACTTTCAGCTTATGTGCTGGTGATAATTATTGGTATTTGCTATACACTGAATATTTACGCGCTGCTTAAAGCATCAACACCAGGTAGAACTTTACCCTCCAAAAGTTCCAACGATGCACCGCCACCGGTTGAGACGTGGGAGACCTGAGATTCGGTGCCCCATTTAGCACAGCACGAAGCAGTGTCACCACCGCCTATGATACTGACGGCACCAGCTTTAGTTGCAGCAACAACACCATCCATCAAACCCTTGGTTCCATTGGCGAAGTTTGGAAACTCGAACACACCAGGTGGACCATTCCAGACAATGATTTTTGCACGCGCGATTGGTGCTCCGAACGCTTCTCGTGATTTCGGTCCCACATCCAATCCCATGTGTCCGGCAGGGATGCCACCTTCAACTGTAGCTGCTCCAACAGCAGCATTTTCAGCAAATTTATCACCGGTTACAAAATCAACTGGCAAATGCAGCTGTACACTATTTTTCTTGGCTTTGTCGACAAGTTTCTGTACGATCTTTGATCCTTCTTCGTCGAATAACGAACCACCGATTTCCATATTATTCAATACTTTCAAGAAGGTAAACGCCATACCACCGCCAATTATCATTTCGTTAACTTTGTCAAGCAAATTCTCGATGAGTTGAATCTTGTCGGCTACTTTCGCGCCTCCCAAGATGGCAAGGAATGGACGAGGTGGATTATCGAGAGCTTGTGAGAAATATCGCAGCTCCTTATTCAACAGCAATCCGGCGGCGCGCTGAGCGTAGCCTTCTCCCATCATTGAACTGTGAGCGCGATGGGCCGTACCAAAAGCATCATTGATATATACATCACCCAATTTAGCCAGGCTTTCGCGGAAAGTTTTGACCTTGTCCTTATCGGCTTTGACCTGCGAGACGAGTGAAATAGATTAAACATTAGGTTAAATTGATTAAAACGTCATATTATGCAATATAATGACGGTCGAAAAAGACGAGCAGTAGTATATATGAAATAACTTGGTTTACCTTATTGCCTGATGCATCAACACCTTTTCCTTCTTCCTCAACGTAGAAGCGAACATTTTCCAGCAGAATAACCGAGCCGGAAGCCGGGTCTTTACAGGCCGATTCTACTTCTGCACCTATACAATCACTCAGGAAAGAAACATCACGTCCTAACAACTTTTTCAATTCATCAGCTACCGGAGCTAACGTATACTTCGTATTTTTATTGCCGTCAGGACGACCCAAATGTGAAGCAAGGACGACCGATTTTGCTCCCTTATCCAAAGCATATTTGATACTATCCAAGGCAGCAACAATACGTTGGTTGCTGGTGATTTTCCCTTCTTTAATGGGAACATTGAAATCCACCCTAGAAACAATTTTGTTATAAAGCGTCTTCGTGATTCTGCTGATGCACTATTTACCTCATGAAAACACGTTTTCCTTTTAGATCCACATTTTCAATGCTGAGCTTATTAAGAGCCATCTTTGAAAGCCTGAGTATATTCTTCAATCTGATAAAAGCAAGCCAATTGATTGTGCTTGAACCAATGCTCCTTCAGAAATAGCTATGCACCGGACTGAAAATTTAGTTGAATGTCATGTCAAGGACAAATTTGACTGTCATTGACTTTTCTGACAGATCACTTACAACCACACATGCGAATTAGGTTGGTTTGTTTTCATCGTTTTCATACCCACTTAGAAAAAACGTTCAACGGTGGTCCTTCATTGGTCCAATACGTTGGATCATTGGTCCAATGAAAGTCCAATCAATCGTTCAACGGGAGGCACGGGACCTTCGTTTGCCGATTTTTAAACAGACCGTTGAACCGAATGCCATTTTTTTCGTTCAACAAACCCGGCAGACAGAGGTCCATTGTTGAGCCATTTTTGACATAAGGAGTTGGAGCCCCGTTGGACTAGAGAAAAAACAACAACAAACCGTTCCAGCAGACCGTTCAATTTTGTTGGTTTCTTGAGCAAAAATAGTGTGGAAATTAAGTGTTACCTTTACATAGAAAGAAAATTTGTTGTTATTCTACGTAAAGTAGAAGTATTGTGCACACTGAGCAAAATATCATAGTAACCGTAGCTTGTTTTCCATTGTCATTTCAACTATACGCTTAAATAGTAGCAACAATCATGATATATGACTATTCACCATCTGTATTGTATAAATTACTAGACAACAAAGACTACGACTTGACTAAACTATTTGTATTTATGACTTTTCTGGCATGGTCATCCTGACAATGGTAGTCATCTCAAATATAAGAACAAATAGTTAAAATCACAATTTCTAGTAAGGTGAAATTGCTCTCGAGCCTTGATATATATATATATATATATATATATATATATATATATATATATATATATATATATATATATATATATATATATATATATATATATATATATATATATATATATATATATATATATATATATATATATATGAGGAGCTAAATATTTATTACTACCTGTTATGTTTTATCATTACCCTAGAAAGGAACAATTACCGTTAAAGTAAACTGATATAAATTACCAGTAGATTATATTTATAAGTTCACCCGGTTCTGGTACTAACTACGTTTGGGGGTTTTCTTTCTTTTCACTGATAAAACACTTGTTTAAAGCTCAACAGCAGAATCAAGAATCACCAGCTTCTTGTCCTACAATTTATTTCACTTTCGTTTGACAATACTTATATCAGTATTGGTTTGCTTGCGAATTATCCTAACTATCCTAATCATCTTGATCTTCGTCAAGGTTAAGGATGGTGCACATTTGTACACTGAAAATAAATTCAACAATTCGAATTAGTTCAATACTCGACAACTCTTCCTTTTTACAAAAGTTTTTTCTTTCATATATGTATATATAATAGGAATATTTTTTTTTTTTTAATTCATGCAATTCACAACATATTCGATAGCTTAATAAGCTTTACCAATAAACAAAATCATCCTTGGCCCTGGCCAACCGAACTCTCTTCGAGCGTCTTGTGTCGACATTAATCGATTCGTCTACGACGTGTTTACGTTTTCTTCTTATCGTTCTTTGTATTTCGGCATCCGCATATCCTTCAAATGGTTCTTCCTCGTCGCTTCCGCAGGTATTCCCGCCTGATATCTGCAGAGGTACCGTAACATTTGGTCGCACTGATTCAATTGTTTGGTCCCGGCGCAGCTGCGTCCGATGTGCCATGGTTGTTACGTTTCCAATAGCAACCTGAAACGTATTTCGAGAAAACTTTTTTAAAAAAGTAGCTTTCATCCATCTAAACTGATTTTGGGAGTTATGGTTTTTATACCAAACTATATCCCCCTCCGTCAGACTGTCTAAAGGATCATTTACAACTCTAGTTTGGATCACAGGAGACTTATCATCATTGGTAGGATTAGTTGGCTGTATCATATTATATTTATAGTGTCGCTTTGGATGCATAAGATCCAATAAGGTCTTTGGCATAAATGAGAAAATCTTTTCGGATGGGAATTTGCCATCTTTCGTCAAACAGTTGTTCCTATAATTAATTAGAAATAAATTGATAAGGTCCTCCAAGTCCATATTAGCAAAATCAGGTTCCATTAAAAATTTCTTCAGTACTTCTTTCACGGTTCTTACCAGCCTTTCCGCCTGCCCATTACTAGGAGGGTGATAGGGTGGACTTTTTAAAACTTTTATACCTTGCCCTTGCAGAAATTCAACAAATGAAAAAGAATTGAACGGAGGACCCCCGTCCGATACTAAAATATCTGGAAGACCGAAACGAGCAAAAAAAGCTACCAGTTTCTTTAAAACTTTACTACAATCAGTGCCACTTCTCATCCAGTCCACTTCAACCCACTTAGAATAACTATCCACTATTAACAAAAAGGTATGGTGTGCAAAATGAAAAAAATCTATGTGAACTCTGCTAAAAGGTTTTGTCGTTGGTGCCCAAATTGACGCTATTTGAGGCTTATGTAGTATGGCCATGCTGTTACAAATATCGCAACCTGCCACATATTTTTCAATATCAGCATTTAACCCAAACCAGTACAGTAATCGTCTGGCCAGTTGTTTCATCCTTACTATCCCGGAATGGTTTGCATGTAATAGCTTTAGGGCGCTAGTCTGTAATTGCTGCGGTATCACCACCCTATCTTGGTATAAAAGACAATCATTCACCAAATCTAAATCCTGCTGATTGGAGAAAACGTTGGCAAAACGCCTTTCAAGTTTTTTCGGCCATCCATTCTTCATAAAATAAATTATTTTCTGTAGGAATTCATCGTCTTTTGTAATTCTTGCAATTTCTTTTGAATCTATAGGAATTTCTTTGCTAAAATTTATACTTTTTACCCAATCATCATCCCAATCTTTGGGAACCACTTCTTCCAAAGGAAATCTAGAACAGAAATCCGCGTTTCCCATTTTTGATGATGGTCTGTATTGAATTTCAAAATCGTAGATAGCCAATTCTAAAATATATCGTTGTAGCCTCGTGACGTATATAGAGTTTTTGCCCTCCTTTCCGAAAATGCCCACTAACGGTTTGTGATCAGTGAAAACTAAGAACTTATTCCCATAAAGAAACTTGTGAAATTTTTTGTCGTGAATACGACTTACTTTACTATGGGGTGCCTTTTCAAAATTTACCCTCTGAGAGAGTGATAAGTTTTTGATCGTGAATATCTCTTGTTGTATCTAACGAATCAACATAATTTTTGCTACATGCCATCGGAAATATGATCACAATTTTATGATAAAATTTTCAGTTGTGTGACATAATCTCAAATAGTTCAAAATTAAACTTTTCTGAAATGTTTGGTATAAACGAGTATCAAAGAGGATAATTCATATGGCGCGTTTGCCTTTCTCGTATTTTGAAAGCTCATAGCTCAGTGATCTGTGGAAGGATTTATATAATCTAACTACCAATAGAATCGAAATTTTTCAACTTAAACGTGTATAGCAAGAGCATTGAAGTATTTCAATAGTACACTATTGAAAAACCTATCTCATTTGACCCATGTCAACACCAGCCAATCAGAACGCGTTCTGAGGAAGAGAAGAAAATAGCTGCTGCTGTACAACAAATCGTTCAAGAAAAATGTTTCCAAAAGTGGTGAATATCGTAGTGAGTTCCTCAATTTGGTCCTTCTGAATGCTAGAAACGAATCCCTACAGCATATTGATAGTCTCTTTCAATAAATTATGCAAATCCGAAATGAAATAATCGACATTGAAATTCTATATGCGGCTATTTTTATAGCCGTTAGGACCGCCCATTAGTGAAAAAGCTACAAACGAAATCACATAAAAGGAAATCTCTTAACAAAAATTGAATCAGTTTGGATTCTATCGCCACTGCGAGCAGATGTGTTTTGTGTCGTCTGCACAGCTAGTTTCGCTTTCGACAAGAGCGATTACGTCACAGCTGCCAGTCATTTCGATGGATGAAAAAGCAACGTTGGAGAGCATTATAAAAAATCAGCCGTTCTAATGGCTCTAAAATTTTTCTAAAGAACTATTAGGATTTGTTTTTCGCAAATCGCAGGTAATTATCCTCAGTTTAGTGCAAATCAAGAACAATTTGGTTAGATTTGTGCACTTTTCGCTGTGTGAAATTCACAGTAATCGAGATCAAGTGAAGCCTTTTTTTGAGAAAAATGTTCCGAGTTTAATATCGTAGAGAATTCCGCAATTTGACCCTTCTGAATGCTGGAAATTAATCCCTACAGCATATTGATAGTTTTTTTCAAAAAATTTTGCAAATCCGAAATGAAATAATCGACATAAAAATTCTGTATGCGGCTATTTTTATAGCCGTTAGGACCGCCCATTAGTGGAAAAGCTACAAACGAAATCAAATAAAAGGAAATCTCTTAACAAAAATTGAATCAGTTTGGATTCTATCGCCACTGCGAGCAGATGTGTTTTGTGTCGTCTGCACAGCCAGTTTCGCTTTCGACAAGAGCGATTACGTCACAGCTGCCAGTCATTTCGATGGATGAAAAAGCAACGTTGGAGAGCATTATAAAAAATCAGCCGTTCTAATGGCTCTAAAATTTTTCTAAAGAACTATTAGGATTTGTTTTTCGCAAATCGCAGGTAATTATCCTCAGTTTAGTGCAAATCAAGAACAATTTGGTTAGATTTGTGCACTTTTCGCTGTGTGAAATTCACAGTAATCGAGATCAAGTGAAGCCTTTTTTTGCGAAAAATGTTCCGAGTTTAATATCGTAGAGAATTACGCAATTTGACCCTTCTGAATGCTGGAAATGAATCCCTACAGCATATTGATAGTTTTTTTTCAATAAATTATGCAAATCCGAAATGAAATAATCGACATAAAAATTCTGTATGCGGCTATTTTTATAGCCGTTAGGACCGCCCATTAGTGAAAAAGCTACAAACGAAATCACATAAAGGAAACTCTTAACAAAAATTGAATCAGTTTGGATTCTATCGCCACTGCGAGCAGATGTGTTTTGTGTCGTCTGCACAGCTAGTTTCGCTTTCGACAAGAGCGATTACGTCACAGCTGCCAGTCATTTCGATGGATGAAAAAGCAACGTTGGAGAGCATTATAAAAAATCAGCCGTTCTAATGGCTCTAAAATTTTCCTAAAGAACTATTAGGATTTGTTTTTCGCAAACCGCAGGTAATTATCCTCAGTTTAGTGCAAATCAAGAACAATTTGGTTAGATTTGTGCACTTTTCGCTGTGTGAAATTCACAGTAATCGAGATCAAGTGAAGCTTTTTTTTGCGAAAAATGTTCCGAGTTTAATATCGTAGAGAATTACGCAATTTGTCCCTTCTGAATGCTGGAAATGAATCCCTACAGCATATTGATAGTTTTTTTTTTCAATAAATTTGCAAATGCGAAATAAAATAATCGACATTAATATTCTGTATGCGACTATTTTTATAGCCGTTAGGACCGCCCATTAGTGAAAATGCTACAAACGAAATCACGTAAAAGAAAGCTCCTAACAAAAATCTAATCAGTTTGGATTCTATCGCCAATGCGAGCAGATGTATTTTGTGCCGTTTGCAAAGCTAGTTTCGCTTCCGATAAGAGTGATTACGTCACAGCTGCCAGTCATTTCGATGGATGAATAAGCATCGTTGGAAAGCATTATAAAAAATCAGCCGTTCTAATGGCTCTAAAAGTTTTCTGAAGAACTATTAGGATGTGTTGTTCGCAAATCGAAAGAAAATATCCTCAGTTTAGTGCAAATGTAGAACAGTTTGGTTAGATTCTTGCACTTTTCGCTGTGTGAAATTCACAGTAATCGAGATCAAGTGAAGCCTTCTTTGTTTTTGCGAAAAATGTGGAAAAGGGGAATGCTTGCATAATTCATACAATTGATCAACTATTTGATATTCGGAAGTGTTAAGGAACATGTCATTTGTTTTCGTATTCACGACATCCAGTTATGTCTCTGACATTACCCACCCGCCTTTTTATAGTGGCAACCAATGCCAACGCTTCTAAATGCAGTATAGGATATTTTTTTTGAGCAGAGTTTAAAGAGAAGGATGTAAACCAAATTGGTTTTTCAACTCCTTCTATTATATGTGCAATTACTCCTCCTAGGCCTATGCCCGACGCATCCGAGACAACCACTATTGGTTTGTTTATATCATAATATTCCAAAAAAGTTGTTTCCACAAGATAATTTTTACTCTTGATGAAAGCGTTTTCGCAATTTTCATCCCAAATGTATCTAGCACCGTTTTTCAGAAGATTATATAAACAATACAATTTGGAAGATAAATTGGGTATAAATTTGTTATAGTAATTGATCAATCCCAAAAATGATTTTAATTCAGTAACATTCTTTGGCGCCTTAGCATCCCTAATAGTAGCAATCTTGTCTTGACATGGCAGCAAACCTTTATCACTAATCAAATGGCCTAAATATGGTAGCTGTGATACAAAAAGCTTACATTTTTCCCAATTTACTTTAATGTTACTGGCTGACAATCTTGTCAATACCAACTCTAATTTACTCCTGCAATCATCCATATCTTTTCCCGCCACTAACACATCGTCCAAATAACAAAAAACATTATCAATACCTTTTAAAACCTGATCCATGACTTGCTGAAAAATAGAGGCACTTGAGGATGCCCCCTGAGGAAGCCTGTTATAGGTATATAAACCTTTTATCGTGTTTATAACCATAAATCTTCTTGACCTGTTAGACAAGGACAATTGCGTATAGGCACCTTCCAAATCAAGGGCACAAAAAACTTTGCAACCTGCTAATCCAGCGAATAAATCCTGAGCTACTGGCAAAGGGTATGTATTTGGAATAAGCGATTTGTTTATGGAAACCTTACAGTCAATTACTAGCCTGATATCATTATTTTTTTTCATAACCACAACTACCGGTGATGCCCATTCACTAGTTTTGATAGGAGATATAACCTTTTCAGATTCAAGTTTATTCAAATATGCTAAGACCTTTTCTCGCAAACGGTACGGCACGTCATAAGCTTTCCTGAATATTGGAAACTCTTCTTTCAGAACTAAATCCGCTTCAAACCCTATTATGGGCGACGAAAAATCCTTTATAAACACTTTTTCAAATTTTCTTTGAATATCTCGAATAATTTCATCTTTATTCAGAAAACTGACGTTATTTATTCGTCCTAGATTCGTAAAATTTTTTCTCCAGTCGGGATAAAATACATCCAACCAATCTCGGCCAAATAAAGGAATAAAACCATTTTCGTAATCCAATACTAATAGTTTCATTCTTGCCTCTTTATCATTTATTCGTACCCAAACATTTGCTTCCCCTTCAATTTTTAAATTGGCCCCATTCACAACAAACAGTTTTTTATGACATTTCGAAAGAGGAGTTGAAAAAACAGAAAAATATTGCGTTTTGCCCATAATTGACACTGATGAACCACTATCTATCTCCATTTGGAGCGAAACATTCTCTAATTTTACATTGATCAAGCACGGGTCACTAATATTGTTAATCGAAGAAATCTGCATACAAAATAAGTTACCTTTATCGCGATCATCCTCGTCGTCGCTGCCGCCGTCCTCCGTTTGCATCTGACTAAAAACTTTATATAAATCGTGAACACTGCTCGGTCCTGGTCGTTGCTCATCCTCAACAAACTTAACGGAGTCACGTTGCATGTTTCGTAATTTAAAGCACTTTCTCTTTATGTGCCCCTTGACACCGCAGAAGTCACATATAAGAGAAGAATAATCCGGACGCCTACGAAACTGACTCCCACGCCTACCATCAGGTTCAACCCGGCTATCCGAGAAATAAGGAAATTTGTTTTTATACTCATAACCTAGTCTACTTTTAACACTGACTCTGTTATTTTGATTGGGCGAATTGTTTTGTTGTGCCATTTCGTATGCTTTAGCCAATTTATTCAATTGATAACCACCCCTTCTTGTGGAAGACAACACAGATGCAACCTGTTCATGAGCTTGACCAAACTGTACATGAACAGGTTCACTTTTTGTGTTACTACCAAAACTCCTGGCATTCGTATCCGCCATTTCCCAAGTAGTTAGAAATCTTTCTGTTGCTTCTAAAGTTATATTTCCTTCATTTATTAAGTGTTTCTTTAGCACAGGATCGCGAACACCAGAAATAATTCTATCTATAATTGCTGAATCTTTAAAATTGCCGAATGAGCAGAATTCTGCTTGTAATTTAAGAGACAAAACGAAATCTTCAATAGTTTCGTTTGGCAATTGAACTCTGCTATTAAACTTCAATCGTTGAATCAAGTCTGATTCTGTCTTGTCAAATCTTGCCTTTAGTTTTTCTATTATCTCCGCATATGTTGCGGTGGTCAATTTTCCATTTGGAAAAAGTAATTTTAGCTCAGTATATACGGCAGGTCCAGACAAAGTAATAAAATGAGCTTTTCTGGTTTCTTCCGGAATCTTATTGACGACAAAGAAATAATCCAGCCTCTCCGACCAATCGGTAAAAGAGCTGCCTTTTCTATAGGGTTCAATTGTTATGTTCAATTGAGCCATAATGCCACAATATAATAAAATGAATATACAGAATGGCTTACCTTGCCTGCTAAACTAACCCGCCAAAATATGCTTCTCCAGCCAATTAGCTGATAAAATCGCAACGTCGTTTTAACTACTTTCCGTATAACAGATCAACAATCTCACTGTATATATCACCCTTTGGCGATCGCTCTCCTATCGAATTTCACACCTATATAAATAAAGAAAAAGGAACTCTCTTATTATTTAATTAAAACAAAAGGTTTCTATTGTTCCAACCAATGACGCTATCAATAGAAATATTTAAAAATGTCGGATGTCTTTATCACTATTGATTAAAATTCACAATGGCGCCTACCACGCCGTTTTAAGTTTTCTACCGATGATTACACGTGGCCAAAATCTAAAGAATTAATGATTCCACAATTAGTGACATAGCACATTGATTTCCTGTTTTTCTCGTCGCCAGTTGTTATGTTTTATCATTACCCTAGAAAGGAACAATTACCGTTAAAGTAAACTAATATAAATTACCAGTAGATTATATTTATAAGTTCACCCGGTTCTGGTACTAACTACGTTTGGGGGTTTTCTTTCTTTTCACTGATAAAACACTTGTTTAAAGCTCAACAGCAGAATCAAGAATCACCAGCTTCTTGTCCTACAATTTATTTCACTTTCGTTTGACAATACTTATATCAGTATTGGTTTGCTTGCGAATTATCCTAACTATCCTAATCATCTTGATCTTCGTCAAGGTTAAGGATGGTGCACATTTGTACACTGAAAATAAATTCAACAATTCGAATTAGTTCAATACTCGACACTACCATGTAAATATGTCGACAGTATAATAATGTTACCATAAATAGATACATGGTTTAAAAGAAATTATGAAGTTTGAAAACACTATTGATGTAGTCCATATCAACAGAATTTATGTAGTAAGCACATTATCGTATAGTGTTTTTTAACCGACTATGTTTTTCATTTGTGCTGACTATACAAATTGTCAATAAACGGGTGTACTTTGTTATTGTCACATAAAGTTACAATACAGCAGACAATTTCGTAACACATCAGTGATTGATTTAAGAAAAATGTATATTGTGACTTATATTGTGCAATTTGGAAGGTCTTGCAGGTGAGTAAATTTTGTAGCCTTACTAGTTTTCGTCGTTGAAATTAAATTTTTCAACAATTTTGCCGGTAACGTTTCTGTTTTCTAGTGAAATCAACGTCCTGTATAATTTTTATTATTCGTTATAGGTCGTTGTAGGAAAAACATCAAGCGGTTGATGAAAACGACGAACGTCATCCGATTCCCGGATTCAAATCGCTCGAATCCGACGGAAAAAATAACAATATATGGCAGGTGGGTATTGAGGTTTGCATCTGGATTTGGCTATTAATTTCTTCCATGCTGCCCATTCCTGCTTCAGGAAAAATTTTACCGAACAGAGCCTGGGATCAACAGTTGCAACCAAGCAATGCTGCTCCGTGTCTACGTTGATAATCAATATTTCACCAGGCACATCATCATTTGATTTGATGCAAAAATAAAAAGAATTCAATGAAACGATTTTGTTGTTCTTGTTCTAGAATTCAAATTCATAAAACTTTTTAACATTAGCTCATGTTTTGCTGATCTTCAGCATTGTTGAATCAACCACTTCCTTTAGTTTCGAAATAACTAGAAGTGAAATGTCAAAAATATCATGGGTCTGGTTATAGCGAAAACTACAATGTAAATAAAGTTTCGGTCATGGTTAGCCTAACCATCTCAATCGTATTAGTTATTCATACAATATACTGTTCAATATTACTATTCTAGAGCCGATACCATTTATAGTAAACATGAACTTGACTATTGTTGAAATCATCTGATTTAATAGTCGGTTGGCCCTCTATATAGTAACTGTTACCATAATATTTTTCTGAGTGTATATATATATATATATATATATATATATATATATATATATATATATATATATATATATATATATATATATATATATATATATATATATATATATATATATATATATATATATATATATATATATATATATATATATATATATATATATATATATATATATATATATATATATATATATATATATATATATATATATATATATATATATATATATATATATATATATATATATATATATTCAGTTGAAATATTTGCATCCCCAAAACGCTTCATTTTTCAAAAAATGCGGATACAAGTCACCAGGATAATTGCATAGACAATAATATTGTCACGTGTAAGGGACGCTGCTAAAGAGATGACTATTGGTACAATAACCCTAACTTAATTAAAGATAGTAAAATCATATTTTAACCACTAGTAGCAGTGGTGCTAGTACTACGATCCTACTGGCACTAAGTATTTTTCCAGGTCAGGCTTACGATGACTGACTTGTGAGTTCAGCGCTCTATGCATTGAACCACCAACCCGGGTGCTGTAAGTGACGTAACCGATAAATCTGTTTCGTTATTGAGTTTCTTTTTATCATGTCTACCCACTTTGAAAGAGCAGTTTTATAGTTGAAATAATTTCATATATTTTTGCTATATTGTGTTTATCCTTTGAGGGTACAGTTTTCTTGGCTACGCAAGTATAGCGATTAGCTATGGTTTAGATGCATCACTTTTCGCTGCATGTGGATTCTTCAAATGTTGGACTTACATAG
Source organism: Malaya genurostris (assembly GCF_030247185.1). Taxonomy (NCBI): domain Eukaryota; kingdom Metazoa; phylum Arthropoda; class Insecta; order Diptera; family Culicidae; genus Malaya; species Malaya genurostris. Next base: position 225,346,018 of record NC_080571.1, on the reverse strand, counting down.
AGCATTTCTAAATGACCCCCAACCACGCATCGCGTTCATAACAGTTGTAGTTTCGTTTATGTGTATATATTAAGTAGATATAATTGATTCGTTACACATTCAGTATAAACATCTAAGCATAACACCTTTCTAGTACAGATTTCTCATGTTTTACTATTGTAATTTCGCACATGTTCATGTTAGATATATTCTAGATTTGAAACAAAAAAACAATCGTAAAGTAATAAAAATAATGTATAATTTGCAACAGTTACAACTATTACCACTTTCCCATGAATGCTTTTCGATATCGCAATGCTCTGGTACGATTCTGTGAGATGCTCCTGCCAGGCGATGATGACTGTGTATAGTAGCCGTGACGCTGCTCCGACTGAACCGAACTTCCTTCCTCTTCTTCGTCTTCTTCCTTGATGGTTTCGTTTTCGTCATCTCCGTCATGACTCGGTGGGCGCTGAGAATACTGGTTGTGAAATGCGGCCCTACGATTTCCATTTAAATCACTGCTTTGCACCTTCCGTTGGCATTGTGCATGGTTGATGTTGTTCGTTAATTCTGCGGTACATTTTGTTGTATTGTATGAACTGCAGTTGTTGTTGTTGTTGTAGTTGTTAGTACAGCTGAACTTGAAATGACTGCTCAACTTATTGCCTTCACAATCCAGCTAGCTAAGCAGCGTTCGAATCTCTTTATGCATGTGACAAAGGAAGTCCACGTAGCTAGCGGAACCATCAGTCATACCTCGATCTTCGACCAGGAAATGACGCAATACATTTTCTAGCTTGTCACGCTGCTTGACCAGAGTAAGCTGTAAGATATTGAGCAATATTAGAACTCCTGATAATCTTGAAAAAGCTCATAAGATACTAACCCTCATGCACCGGTGTTTGGCATTCTGAATGCTGTCGACGATGCCTCTGATGCGCTTGGAAAGTGGATTATCAAATACTGGTAAACCCGTACGATCGGTATCGATCTGCTGTGTGCACTGTGCTCCAAACACAGACAACGTAAATTCCGACGACAATCCTAAACCGAGCCACATAAACATGTGCACGCCATTCTCTGAACATAGGACCAAATTTTAAATAAAAAGTCAATAAATAAATGTTCATTTCATAATATACATACCCAAGATATAAGCACCGTCTTCCATCATCTTATCAGCCGTACAACGAATTAAAGCAGGCACATTGGAGTCTTCCACTTTAACATCGTGGACAGGAATTAATCGAGGATAGAAGAACTGAACAGACGTTGGCAAATCCATGCTCATCACGAAATAAATCACGTAAGAACGGTCGTCCAACGTTAGATCCGAACCGCCGGAGAAGGAATCGTTCTTCAGCAAACACGAAATATATAGTGGCAGTAGTTTCATACACTCAGGTAGGATCAGTTGACCGGCGGACGTGGGCGAGGCGCAATTTTTTCTGTAGCATGCCAAAATTTGGGCCGCACGATTTACGAGTGAGTCCTTGATCGCCTTAGGGGAGTTCTCCAGTAACTTGAACAGACCTTGTTTGGCAAAAAACAGAATCGTTGTGTCAAGATCGCAGCTCCGGAACAAATCGGCCAGTTGGTTGCAAGTTTTGAGACTTAAATTCAGTACACGCAAACGGCGCTGTCCGGAACAACTGGTGTATAGAAGAGCAACCTGAATGAACACGTTGTCGTCGGTCAGCTTGTCGTCGTGTTTAATTTCAATCGCTACTGATTTGTCACAATCTGTGCATAAAAAAAGATCGGAATTAAAATTAAAATGACACTGAAAATTAATTTAACTACTTACCAATACTGGCAATTTCCATATCCGTTGTGTTAGACATGAAGAAATGTCCGAAGAAATCAGTTGGTCTAATTCCGGTTGATGTACGCACGCGCATGACCGTATCGAAAGCTATTGGGCGTGATATGTTTTTAATGACATCATTTACCAAACGGGGACCATCAATATCGGCCTGTTGGAAAACAAAAATGATTATATGAAAGATATCCCAAATTGATTAAACGTAATTATTGTTGTTCAAAATAAAAAATCTAGCAATTGACGGTTTTACGTTATAACCGAAACCATAAAGAAAATCGTTCGAGAATTGCTTTGAAATACCTGGAAGTAAGTATATTTGTAAACTTCTCCGCCGGTCAGCCTGGCCACTTGGCCGATTGTAGCAAGATCTATGTAGGAATTGTTGAAAACGAACAGATCAACCGATACACCGGCACCAACGCATTCCTGTCCGAGCATGTTATAAACAGTTGACTGGGGAGCTGTTTAGTAATTAGATCGAATCAATGTCACATCCGGTATTCAGAATGTTACAAATGTTACATACTTAACACCGTTTTTTCCTTGTCCGTTCCTAAGAGCTTCCGATCATCACGAGACTTCAATTTTCCTGGTGCCTCCGCTGTTGGTAAAGATGAATGGAACACGTATAATTTTCCTGCACTTTCGGAAGCCTTGAGTGCTTCGAGACCGGCTTGCAAGGCAGGTAGTAAAATAGTTTCTGTTTCGCGAGTATCTCCAAACATTTTTGGGATTTGTTCCATCAGAGCATCAATCACGGCACTGGATTCCTCCGGGTCGACCAGGAAACCATCCAGTAATGGCATAAACATTTCCTGTAGGAAAATTCTATTCAGTAAACAAAAAAAACAATCTAGGATCAATCAACAATACTTACATGAACGTCTCCTACAACCATCATTTGTGGTTGAGCCAAACTGCTCTTGATGTTGTAGAAATGGACAGAGCTGTTGTAGGTAATGAAGCCTACTTTCATAGCTGTACGTTCGAAACCTGTATCGATCGGCAAGTTACGAATGATATTCTTCATCTCCGCACAAAGTAGTTGTACCAATCCCGATTTAACGTTATTGTAGGATACATCGATCAAAAACACCATCGCCGGTGCTTTGGGTGGACTATTGTTCCGACAGTAGTCTTTTGTTGCAACAAACTCATAGGTTCCTAACACTAACTCAGGACGTTCATATTTGTCCATACGTTGGCCAGTGTGATCCAAGTGTTGGAAATACTCAGCAGGGACATCTGTAGTCGCCTTGCACATCAGACATTGGAAACGACGCCCGCCATCGATGAACTGCATGAATGGACACATGTATGCTTTGCAGCGAATGCATCGGATCGGTCCTAATTCACCGAAATTCACGATCGGTGGAGACAGTTCTTTCTCAGTTACACGGGCGAATGGTGAAACAATCAGTGCAAACGGGACAGCGCTTTGTTTCATCATGTCCGTGTTAGCCGGAACGTTGTACATCGACGAGCGAATGAATCGTGGGCCTGAATTCCCCTGGTCCTGGGTATCGTACTCTGTTGTCACAAGTGGTGGCACTAAACCGGCCTGATTAGTCGCAAACACCCCTCCACAAAAACGTTGGTTCTCGTTGATCACCTGAATCGGATTGGGCATACTGTCCGGATCGAGTCGCTTCTGTGCTGGCGGTGATGCCATGGCCCCTTGTGGGTAATGTAGTCCACCTGTTGGACTTTGTGGAAACTGCTGACCGGGCATTTGATTGAAACCCTGGGCCCCAGGAGCTTGCTGAAAAGTAAGGTTTTGGAAGGTCAAAGTATTTCATATATGAAAGTAGTATGACTACTGATAACAGAGATTCAAGTAAAGTTTTTAATGTGTGCAAAATATTTAACTGTCAGTGAGCCCAAATACATGAATTTGTCAACTAATTCTATTCCGTCATCGGCTATCAATGTTCGAAACTAGACATGAGAGTCCATCATTTTTTCGTACCCTTTCTGAGACTCGAGAACATCCTAGATACTCGGACGTAAAACAAAACCGCTTACATCGGGACGAAAGAAACCAAGTACAGTATTGTGTAGTGAACAATAGAACGACTTCGAAAATGAGTGAACCTAACGAACAAAAGCTACCGCCGGTACGAAAGAATACAATTATTGTTGACTTCAGGCAGTGCAAAATTCGACCTTCGATACGAGAACTTGAAGGTTTGCTTAAGGAGCAAATACATCTTGACATTAAACGTGTGCATTTACTTAAATGCGATAAGACAAATAATGTTGTTTACATCCAGTTTTACAAAGAGTTGGATGCAATTCATTTCGCAAATAACAATAATAGTGAGCATTATGTGGAGCACGAGAACATTAAGTACAACATTCCAGTATATACGGAAGAAGTGTGCGTGAATGATCTTCCCTCAAGCGTCACCGATTCTTATACTCGTAAAATTATGTCCCAATACGGAGAGTTTCTCTATCGAAAAAGAAAAGTGGAAGAACTTTTTCCCCGGTGTTCTAAATGGTGTACGTTTGTTACGCATGCGCTTGAAAAGGCCTATACCTCCTTATGTAACTTTTGGTCAGGATACAAGAATCCCGTGCAAATCATTTATCACCTATGACAATCAGATGGCTACATGTCAATATTGCCAAAAAGCTGTTCATTACGGTAAGCCATGTGATAAACTGGACAAGGAGACAACCACACCAAAGAACAACGGTGCTTCCTTCACACCAACCCCAAGCAACTCCAGTACACCTGTGACAGTCACCAATAACAGTGAAGTATCCCCTTCAACGAAACCATCCAACCTAACCCCTATAGAACAAAGTACACCAGCTGCAGTTAACAGCTTACCATCCAACCAACCAGCAAATGCAAACAGTGTACAACAAGGCGCATCTACAGCAACTAGCAACGAAATCAACAACAACACCACGGCAATGGAGGACGAGACGAACCACGAACAAACTGCCCCTCAATCCTCGCAGGAAGGAAATGGAAGCTAGAAAAAGGGTGACAACGAGATTCAATACAAAAAAATTTAGCTGAAAACTCAGCTCAATCGGCCACGTAAAGCTTGTACGCAAATAGGCCTGAATAAAAAAATATCTTTTAAATAATCACTTCATTATTCGCTGCTTTGGCCAATAGCGTTTATCGGGGAACCTATATTTGTGCATAGTCTGTCGTGATCTCAATCGATTGTGGCAAATGCTCCTTTAAACCAACGAATAGGTGATGCGTGTGTACGTTGAATTCGCGCACTCTGGAGTACTTGTCGAATAGCGAGTATGACGTGGCACAAGTTTCAGGTTTTCCCATTTGGAACGACTCAACGAAGTCGGTGAAAGACTTCGGCAAAGGATCTGGAGAAGTCCAACCACTCTTTCCATCTATTCTTGCGACTGAATCTCCCTTTCCCCAATTCTTGGAATTCATCCAGTACTTTCCTTTCCTCTATTGGTCATTAACCCCGGTGTAGATTACGAGATTAAGTTTGATAGTTTGTTTACAAGAAACTAAAACATGATTATAAACACTCGTGTTGAGATTTGCTTTAGAAAGCAAGATAAACATTTGGTCTAGACTTATAAGGAAATGTCTGTTAGCTAGATCGCCTTCATGTCGAAATTAGGGCCATAAAAAAAGGTCAGCCTTATCTTCATGCAGGATGTATATGTTTTAGTGTTTCTCCGTTTTATGGCGCAGACTTGTTATGTCTGTCTGGTGCATACAGGATCTAAGCCGAATTATATTAATCAGCTTTGGTTCTCAATCCAATGGTGAGAAGAGAATTGCACATCACTCTCCGTTTTCTTTCTTTTCTCGCTTCATCTCAAATTCTCTTGATCCGCCTCGGTAAATTCTCGATACTCTTCCCTATTTGAAAATTTCCCATAAGGGGAAAATGTATAGCATAGGGAACTAACATAGATGTAAGAAAAGTGTAAACTAACCTCAAAAATTTGTAAATAAATCAGTTGTATTTCAGAACTCACAACGGACGGTTAGTGCGATTGTTTGATTAAAAAAAGAAAGAAAAAATTTTCGAATTGGAAAATTTCACGGCTTTGTTATTCCTCAGTTTACTGATCTCCTCACTTATCTCTTATAGGTCAGTAGCTGGAAAACTTCTCGTCATCGACTGAACGTGCAATAGAGATAATCAGGTTTCGGGTAGTTGAAATCCGACCAAATCTCGAACTCGACGGGTATTTGTCGGGTTCAGAGCTGCAAATTGTCAATCATGTCAAATGACCGTGACTAAAATCATCGTCAACTGTAATCGGTACGGTCAAAGTGTCTGTCAAATGAGATACTCGATAGTTCAATGACCTAGTAGAAGTATACTCAGTCAAAGACAGGTGACGCATTTTGTTCTCTCTCTCATTCTCCTATTAACATAAATTGATAAAGTTCATTGTTGCTTGTTTGGAGTTTAATAATTCAATTCAATGTTTATGCTGCTTGATTAATATTTAGTCACATCGTAATCAAGCAGTGACAGGAGAAATGAAGATAATATCAATCGCATCGGCAGGCTCTCAGACACTCAATATATGATGATTGGTAGAGCTTGGTTGGCACTTGCTAGCACTCCAGTGACATAAACTTTCCAATTTTCGTCGTGCAAAGTTGCTAGTTGATAGTGACATTTAGCAGCTCTGGTCGGGTTCAGGTGACGTTTTTTTTCATTTTAAACGAGTACGGGTCGGGTTTAGGATTTTTGACCTCGAATACTCGAACTTTTTCGAGTTCGGGTCGGGTACGGATAAAGAATTTAAGTTTTTAACGGGTAGGGGTTTGGAAGAAAAATTATTCCCGAATTCGATCCGAACACCCGACCCGGGTACGGGAAAAAGCTGCAAACGAAAATCGTTGGTATGAGAGCTTCCATTTTTGCAGGCCCAGGCGACATACGAAAAGTCATCATAAAAAATATTCAGCCGGGTTAACCGCCCCCTTTGATATTCATTTAGAATGTACGGCTACGGGAGCATTCCCCAATTTATGGAAAGCTTTATTTATGTTTCCACTCTATACGAAAAGCAATAAAAGAGATGTAAACAACTAGCGAGGCATTACTTGTATAAACGCTATTTTTATGCTGTTCGAAAAAGTAATACTGACAATTTTCAACCATTTCATCTTACGTGACCAACGCCATTTGAAGCGGTTTTAAAACGAACGTCATCTACATCTATCTTTCCTCTGCCTTCGATAAAAAAAAACATGACATCACACTTGCAAAATTTGATCGACTTGGTTTTTTCCTTCGATGAATACAATCAAACCACAAGAATCTTTACTTGGGATTAAAATTGACGATTATATTTGGGAACATTTTTTAATCCTTCTCCGCAGGGGAGCCACCTCGACCCTTTGATCTTCTTGTAGTACTTTAACGATGTCAATTTTTCTCCGCGGATATTTTTCGCAGCTGACCTCAAAATCTACCATGGTATTCGCAGCTCTGAGGATGCGACGTTACTTACGCGAAAATTAACAATTTTTGCAGTTTGGTGCAAACTGAATCTTGATAATTAAGTTTACAAGAAAAAATGCCATTCAAATTCGAACACTAAGTTGAAGGATTTATAGGGTTTAGATGAACGAAGCAGTGAAGATACATGCTTCACGGCGTGTGAGGTTCATGAATATACCTGCTTGAACTATATCGATTTTGAGGAAGCGTGAGCCATCGGAATGGCTGTCTATGCACGGTAATGGAAGGGAGCGAAAAATGTTCACCCATGCCACTGTTTCTCCTTCTCTCGGTAACAGAGAGTGTCTAACTCCACCAATCATAGCAAGCAGCTATCTTCGCTAGACTGGATAGTGCTGAAGGTTCTATATTCAGTTTTTGCTAACAGACTTATGACTGGGTTATAACTGTCGAATATTTTTTCGAGGTCCGAACGCGATTCACATTCGTTTATACAGAATTCGTTTTGTGTGCATTGCCACCGTTAGCGCGTTTACTTGAATACAGGTTTTACTGTGATGAGAACATGATTTTTTTTACAGCTCTCAACAAGCCATAGTAAAACGCAATGAAAAATATTCTATACTGGATATTGATTACTTATTATTTATCCAGCTGGTTGATTTACTCTCATGCACTATTTCGATTAAACTCAATTAAACGCTATTTGACAGAAATTTGATTTATAGAAATGAAATGCGTACAGTAGTTTTTGTGGTTCTTTTTGAATGGCAAGTGACGGAATTTCAACTATATGAAAAATCCATCCTTTCTCGGTTTGTTTACTTTTATGCTCCATGCATGAATTATGCAGTTTACGGCCTACAATATTTTACGTTGAAATTCGCTCTGAAATTCTTTAAACAATTGATACGTTATCTTGTCTTAGCAATTAAAGTATCGCCCTAATAACTTTTGTAGTTTCATGATTGATCAAGATGAAGAGTTATGCGGCCATCTAACGTACTTGAATGCTGTAAATTTATTGGATTTGTACTCACGTTGTAACCGTGTTGCGGCGGCATATGGGATCCAGCCAACATCTGTCCTGGTTGCTGTGGATAACCGGGAACGTTACCAACATTTGAAGGAGGCATACCAGGTCCGGTTGGTCCAGCTGGATACTGATTAGGCATACCTCCAGGAGGCATTGTCTGTGGTCCAGGTTGACCTGCGTAATGTGGTCCGGTTTGGGATTGATACTGTGATTGATATTGAGGTGCCTGTTGCGGTGTTTGCTGATATTGTTGAGATGCTTGAGGAGGGAAAGTAGGTGGAGCTCCTGGAATCGATGGAGCAGGATATCCCATTGGTGGCACTGGCTGTCCGGGACGTACGGCCGCAGATGGCGGAAATTGATTTCGGGGTCCCCCCGATGGTACTGCTGCCATAGGTGGCATTCCAGGTTGATTGGGTGAAGCCTGTTGATTACCGTTTGGAATGCTATAGTTTGGTGCTTGTTGTCGGGAGTATCCTGCTGGTGGTGGTCCGTTTTGTAATGGGGCTTGGACTTGGGGTGCTGTGGGAAAATTACCAGGTCCGGGCGCTGACGTTGAAGGGCGACCTACCACTGGCTGGCCAGGAAACGGTGGGCCATTGAAGTTAGCTTTAGACGGACCAATTGACATATTTTGAAATTGATTTGGAAGCTGCAAATAGAATATTCTGTTAGACTTTGATGAAGCTAGCACAAACCTTACAGATAGTAAATGATAGACTTACGTTTTGAGCCCCATTCATAGGTGGTTGTGCAGGTTGACCCACACCTGGTTGAGTCCACCCCTGTGGAGGTTGACTATACGAAGTCATGGGTGGATTCATTTTGAATATCTTTTTTAAATGTATTACTGCAATGAAACACAAGTTAGTATTAGCTATAAGCTTTTCCAATTTGTTTCAATGACTTGAAACATTGTCAATACGAAGCACGAATTCTTGTAAATATGTATATGTTATGCGAAAATTTACCTTTTTCTATATTAAGCTATGTGAATGAATCCGTTTTCGCCAAAAAGAACAATCTTTATCATAATTCGAAAGAAATAAATCTATAAAAACTCTCGATTAAAAAATTTTGCTTAAGTTTCCACGTCAGACATGCACAAGAAAACAGATAGACGTCAAAACGTCGCTCTTTTTCACTATCAGTACACATTAATTCAAGAATAGTTTGAAGAAAATATATTTAGTTTAGAATTTAGTTTAACGAAAATAATTTGTTAGTCAGTTTTGAGGTAACGGTTATAGATCGAAATTAAAAGGAACAATTGATGAAGCTTTAGTTTCAATATAGCTACAAATTCATAGCACTTATACGAAGTTGCACAAAATAATAATTCCCTAGAATATTTTTAGTTTTGCTTCAGTCGTTCGTTACCGTGTAACACGGAGTTTGATTTTGGTTTGATTGACATTTCGTTGTGTGATGCCACGTAACTTGACGAAACATTTTAACGAAAATTGTTTCTGCACGATGAGCAAAAATTATCCATATTAACATTCTACCGCAAAACCTGATGCGGCTTTTAAGTTTCATTTTTGATTTATAAATGATTTCATTGCATATCTACAGATTGGCAATCTAACGCAAAACTAATTTTACCTGACGCGCCATTCTTTGAACCTCTCTTAAGATGATGATTGAATTTTACACGGGCTCTTATGGGGAACTCATATAATTTCAATTATATTGTAGAATTTTAGAATCTGTTACAATAACTGTTCATTAGAAAACGTAAGAAAATATATTTTCTTTTATTTCGTGTAATCATTTTTGATTTTATTAGATGATATGTAAACAAATATCAAGATTCGGAATTTGTTTCGGTTCGGTGGAGGTTATTTTGAACGCTAGGGGAATAAATCAATAGGCGGTAATACCAAATACAAATAATAATACCCCTAAGTCCCATACAAACGAACCGCCAATGTTTGGTTCACAGCCTGAACAAGTAAGCCTAGCAAATTACTCCCTTTCATTGCGATAGTTTGAAAATGTGGAAGGAGATCGTTTCTGGCAACGCTTTATGCTAGTTGCTACGGTGCAAAATAAACTTGTTTGTTTATGTTTATCGTTGCTGTATTAAACTGCAACAATCAGTCTAAATATCACCGGCACTAGCACAAAAGATGAAAAATGAACACAAACACCCACGAATCTACAAATATCAATAAAGCTAGTAGTATATTCATGGTGGCTCAATCATTCTAGATTATTGTTTAACTTACATTTCGCTTGTGATCTTGATTATCAGATAAAAACTGTTTGTTTATTTATTTTTCACTATTATAAACAGTAACTATGGTGAGCTTGTTCTTACCCTTCAATGTTGCTAGTTTTATAGAAAACTCGTTAAAGTACATTGTCACTCTGACAGTGTATCATGACAGTGTATCGCACGATGCAAAATGTGTCCTTGAAAATTTGTCGAAGTATTCCGTATTATAATTTGTATTTGGTAATACCAAAAATAAACTCAAGATTACTAGGTACCATATAAGCATAAGCAAAATTTTTGGTCCCGGTTCGTGAACCCGCATAGCGTATTGGCTACCTGGGCAGCCATGGCCACCAGACGGCTGCCAAAATTGATTCAATGACGGTTGTCAAATCCAATTTGACAAAACAAAGTCGCCTGTATCTAAGTTAGCCGAGCGTTTTCATCTTCTCACCTTCGCTGAAAATGTCAAAAATTTCAATGTGGAAAAATCCTGGTGGATACGGTTGTATCGTTTGAGTTGTATATCTGGCAGCGGTGAGGCAGTCGGTCACCAGAATGTCTGCCAGCCATATTTTTCCAGCTGGCAGCGATTGGTCAGCCATCTGGCAGCCATGCGTATGCGGGAACCGGTGAACTGTTCGAAAATATCATTTGATTTACTCCTCAGTTCTAGGGCTCAGTGGTAATGATGGTATCCATGGATAGCCAGTTATTTATAAATAAATCATATTAGAAATAAAAGAGTGGATCAGTACATGGCGTTTGGTTTGGCCTCCGACAGTTGGTCAAGCTGTTCAAGAAAAAAAATCCCAGTATCAACCCTGTAACAATTGCTGATTTTAGATCCTACACCGGTGGACAGTGCGTGTTCGATTACCGGTAAACCTTGACGGAGATCTAGCTGAAACTACCAAGCCATACGTCATTGTATAGGGCATTTGTTAACGTAGCGGTTTGAAAGAGCATCTGTTGGATTTATTAAAGTTTAAAGGAAAAATTGGAAACACATATCACTCTTAACAACTACGTGGATAAATCTAGAGCATTGCTGCAAAACCAGTTAAAATTTTTATCAACAAATAATTCATGTATTTTTACAACACTTTCATAATTAATAAGAAACCTGATGATAATAACTATATAAATAAAATAAACTAACGGGAAAATCAATGACAATTGAAAATTACACCAGCTACAAATTGTTTTATAATATTTTGCTACTTTTTTTTGTTTTCTCGTGCGTTACAATGATAAAATCATTTCCGTCTCACATCCAATGCTATACCAACGGTATCAACTAATATTCAGAACTGATTTTCCAGACAATAACGTAAGTTCAGCCTTATTGTATACTCTTGAAACTGAATCGACATACTGGAATAAAATAAAAAATGTGGCTTTGGAATAAAATAAAATATGTGACTGATTTCCAAATCTTGTTCAATATATGTGACTAGCTCTGCATCAAGTGGTAATGACGCATCCAAAAAAATACTACTTCGTAAATGTTGGAATTCAACAGTAAAGCTCAACGCAGTGTTCTGAGTATAGATAGATTGTTTATCCAACGACATGTGTCAACTTCAATCTGAGATATATTTTTGCGATGAATGAACTATAAATATTGCTTAACAATATTTCAAACGAATCACTAGTTACAGTTCAACATAAAGTTTTGACAGTGAACCGAAGCCATCGTATTTTGATGGACCATGGAAAATCACCGACCACTCCATCTTCAGTTTATCTTTGGTAATACTATTGAGAATGCGAAAAGAAACTGAACTGTTCTGATTGACGTTTAGAAGGATAATAATTTTATTCAATGAAATTTTATTATCTATGCCTACCATGATAAGTGTTAAGTCACAGGTTACTGTTCTTCAACACTCCTCCTTAACCTGTTGACTTCAAATCAACAATTCCATCGCCTTTCGATTATTTTCAAGCTTTATTCGTTGGAGTGGTTTGGTTAAACCATCTGCTACTTGCTCACTTGTTTGAACGTAAAGAAAGGCTGACAGTTCTTCAATCCAGTGCATCTCGGATGAAGTGGTGACGGATGTCAATATGCTTCGTTCGAAATGTTTGTGATTTTTACTTGGTTGCTTTTTATTTGCTCTAACCTTTCCGATTCCGTTATAAAAATGCTTTATATATTGAAAAGTTTATTAATCTGTAGTAATAATTTTTTTTGCCCCCTCCCCCCCCCCAAAATTTCATCGAACTTGCAGCCCCTACCCATACTACAAGTGGAACTGAAAATTTTCATTGTTTAAAACTGAATCTTGGGTGTTGCAAGATCGCCCATAAAGTCGCAATCATCATCCTCACACATGTACCCCTCTAGTAGTGAAAGTGAAAAGTTTCATTCGCATGTCATTTTCCAATCTATTTTCCTCGTTAGATACTGATCAAATTTAAAACAAGCCCAAGACGGTCTCAAAGTTTTAACAAGAATGAAAACAAATCATTACAAAAGGGTACAAATAGAGTTTTTCTTTTTTTCGGATAAAAGCTTTGAATTTTTGATTCTGTAAAAATCTCAATTTTGGTAACACAAAAACCTATGAAAGGCGAAACTATCATTCCATTTGTTATCGTGAGTTTTTACCTTCGCACCAACAAACAGGGCGATACTTCAATCACTAGGAGAAAAGAGTAAAACTATTTCCTTCTCGTGATTGAGGATGATTTCCGAACTTTTCGCCACTGAAAAGAATAAATGAAATGATAAAATTACCCGTAGTAATTGAAAGATACAGCAAACAAAGAGATGCTGTCAATCGCACTTGGGACCTTTTCTAATGTTGATGTGTAAAATAGGGGAAGGTTCGAATTTAATCGAAGAATTGAAATCAACAGAGAAAAAACTGCTTTCTTACATTTTTACAATGATTTATCAAATGAATTTACTCGTAAAAGTGACATAGCCGAAAAAGCGCAATCTTTCCTATTGGTAATCTGACGCAAAGGTGAAATGATGATAAAACGTGATTTTTACCGATAAAATCACCTACTGAGATTTGAACAGCTGAGGTCGGTAATCCAATTTAAGTGTGTGTATTCGCCGTTGCGAGCAATACAAATTGTGCTCTGGTTGTCGCATCGCAATTCGATTGGGTCTTTTTCTCTCAGTTGTGACATCAGTCCTTCCCACCAGGATGCTGCTTGTACAGCAGCAGACAGACCATGTACTCGGCCTCACAAGTCGATAGCGAAACAGTAGTCTGCCGTTTACAGCTCCAGGATATTGCTCCTCCTTGCAGCAAGAATATGTAGCCGCTCGTTGATCTCCTGTCATCTAGATCTGATGCCCAGTCTGCATCGGAATATCCGATGAGTTTTGAGTTGGCATTCGTAAAATAGCATAGCTTCATAGTCGATGTTCCTCTCAGGTAACGTAAGAGATGCTTGACTGCTTCCCAGTGCTTCGGTCCAGGATTATTGTTGAACCTACCTAAGGTTAACAGCAAACAAGATATCTGGTCTAGTGCATTGTGAAAGATACATCAGGCATCCAACAGCTTCTTGGTATCAGACCCTGTCAGCTTAGAGCGAAATCAATTTTCAGTTCAGCAACGCCATCGCACGGCATCACATTCAACAATTCATGTTAATTGCATGGGTGCGCAGTGCTGCTATTTTGGCGCGCACGAATGTGACGTTTCTCTCCCCTACTTCTATGTACGAGATTCGATGCGGACTCGCCTGAGGGCGCCATGTTCGCAAAAAAGGATGTTGCCAATGATTTGTTCGGGAAATGTGCGAGCTGGATATCTTGTTAATATGATGTCTTTGTTGGTATGGAATGTTCTTCATCCTCTCAGTTTCCTCAGGTGTCTTTGGTGACATTTCCTTCGTTAGCTTGTCTGCGGCATTCATCGGTGTGGTAACAGCTTTCGCATCTTGCATGTTGAAGCGACGCAAGATGGAATTGATGTAAGTTTCTTGATCCAGCATAACAGAATTCTTCTTGCGAACGATCCGAATACCCAAACAGCTTGCAGCAGATCCCAAATCTTTCATGCGGAATCTACTGCTCAGCTTGTTCCTGACATTATTCTTCAATTGGTCGTCGTTGGAGAATATCAGCACATCGTCAACATACACGGCAATAAAAAGAATCTTATCATCTTGGATCCAGTAGTACAGGCATGGATCGTATTCTGAAGCCATTAGTCCGAAACTCTTCAATGCAGTATCGAGCTTAATGTTCCAGACTCTGCTTGACTGTTTGAGTCCATACAACGCCTTGTTTAAGCGGCAAACCATACAGGGCTCTCCTGATTTTACGGGGGCTGCTCCATGTAGATTTCTTCTTCCAAATCTCCTTGTAAAAACGCCGTTGTTGACGCAGCAGACGATCCGGCAACGCTGCCAGCATAATGAGAAAACTGGCCACTACGTTCACGGCGGTCGAATTACTGTCACCTTGAGTAACGAGCAGCTGTCAGGCCGTTGTGAAGTACAAAAAGGCGGGTGAGTAATGTCAGAGACATAACTGGATGTCGTGAATACGAAAAAACTGACACGCTCCCATCACTTTTCCGAATATCAGTTAGTTGATTGATTGTATGAATTGTGCAAGCTTTCCTCTTTTTCACTAATAGAATTTGAAGCGATTTACCTACATTAAAGTACAGTTTAGTTACATTAAACAGCTACTATTCTACAACTATATATTCCAAACTTGAAACAATTCCTTTTTAATTTGCTAATATAGGAAGCTAGGTACGACAAATTTGTAGTTTATTTTTATTGAAGCTATGAAGTTCGAAGATATCTGATTCTTCTCGAAATTTCAGTACGAGACAATTGCAATGGCCTGGTCTGAAATGTATCTACGATCTTCGGTATGCAAGAATGATTCTAATAATAATAATGATAGTAATAATAATAATACAGATTAACCTGTATATATGGCAACCCTGTTTCGCATGGCATATTTTCACACCACCCCATACTAGTATAAAGATGTGTTCAACATCATCATTTTCGCTTTCGCATTGCCGTTCGTAATTGAATGTGTTAGTGACGGTACAAATCTGCTTTTCTACCTGTCTTCGGAGCCATCGTTCTGACGGTGTCTCGTACGTACAGAGTAGCTGCTTTAACTTAAATGACGCTATTTCTCACATCACATTTCCTTTTATACGTGCTAGTGGTAGCACGGTAGGACGTCCCCTTTGTTAGAATTCCTTTCCTATACGCAGAACGGGAAACAGTGAAACGATATAAAAGAGAGAGTTAGCAGAGCGGCAGCCAGTAATACTGAATGGGTCGTCGAGCAACAACACAGCATATTGTGGAGGAACAATTAAGGGCAAGGCAAAGTCCCGCTCAAACCGTGCTGGTCTGAAGTGCCCAGTTGGCGGCAGAATCCATCGTTTGCCTCGGAAGGGGAACTACGCCGAGCGTGTCAGTGCTGGTGCATCGGTCTATCTGGCGGCAGTGATGGAGTACTTGGTTGCCGAAGTGTTGGAGTTGACCGGTAATGCTGCCCATGACAACGAAAACGAAAATCATCCCTCGCCATCTGCAGCTGGCCATCCGTTGAAAACCCCGTCCTTTTCAGGATGACCACATCACTGTGATAAAGAAATATTTAGAATTGCTTTAAGTTTAGCCAGTTCTGATACGCCTGGAAAGTAGAATACGCAAATCAAGTGGAAACATTTGTTCTAACAATTTTTGTTTTCGGCCGCATACTAAAGTACTCGCGACAAAAATACATATTGATCTGTGGCAACTCTGTTTCGCACGGCATATTTGTAAACTAGTATAAAGATGTGTTCAAAATCATCACTTTCGCTTTCGCATTGCCGTTCGTAATTGAATGTGTTAGTGACGGTGCAAATTATTTTAACTCCCATCTTGATGAATCTTTTGATAGGAAATATTGAGATCTGAGATGGTTCTCGTGTGTGTCTTGTTTCGGCAATGGGCCTTGCTGGACTTTTTGGCTGCCTTTTTCGGTTTCATTGTGCTGACGGTGTCTCGTGCATTCATATCGGGAAACAATGAGACGACAGGTCCTCGATGTTGCTCTCGTGTGTCTTGTTTCGGGGAGAGTTGCTCAGCAAATGATAGGAAAAGTGAACCATTCAACTTTTATATGGATGCTCTTGTATAGATACAGACATCTCGCGTTCTGATTGGCTGGTGCTGTCATGGGTTAAATCAAACAGGTTTTTCAATAGTGTACTATTGAAAAACTTCAATATTGTTGTAATACACGTTCAAGTTGAATATTTTCGATTCTATTGGTAGTTAGATTATATAAATCCTTCTACAGATCACTGAGCTATGAGCTTTCAAAATACGAGAAAGGCAAACGCGCCATATGAATTATCCTCTTTGATACTCGTTTATACCAAACATTTCAGAAAAGTTTAATTGTGAACTATTTAAGAATGTGTCACACAACTGAAAGTTTTATCATAAAATTGTGATCATATTTCCGATGGCATGTAGCAAGAATTATGTTGATTCGTTAGATATAACAGGAGATATTCACGATCAAAAACTTATCACTCTCTCAGAGGGTAAATTTTGAAAAGGCGCCCCATAGTAAAGTAAGTCGTATTCACGACAAAACGTGGACATTTCGTTGGATTGTACGGACAGATCGTTTTCGTTAGTTCACGTGATAAATTGTGAGTTTATAATTTACTGAATTGCACATAATTGGTTGCTGTATATTTCGAATAGATCTAGCAATTGTACGATTAGAATTTGCGTCGGCTAAGCTAAGTGAAAAAGCGCACTGAATTGTAAGTTCCTTAATTTGATATCTATAATATGTCTAAATGAATTCCCTTCTAGTTGAAGCGTAATGTACCGTAAATAAACGACTGTCAGAACAGTGAGCAGACCGTCACTTGGCGAAACTTTCTTAGCCGAAACCGACCCAACAAATCTTCAAAATTCATATCATGCCCGTGGTAAGAAGCCCGCTACCGAGTCCTAACCTCAACGATGCTGAAAGCAACTGCGCCGCATGTGATAGACCCGATACGGTGGACGATATGGTCCAATGCGACAGATGCAACGAATGGTGGCACTATTCCTGTGTGGGAGTCACGAGTTCGGTCAGCGAGAGAGCGTGGAGCTGTTCTAAATGCAATTTAGCAGCTAATGCATCATCGGTAAACAGTGTTTCAGGTCATGCTTCTCTACTAGCTGATACAATGCAACGGCTAGTGGAGAGACAAGAGTTGGAGAAACAACGTGTCGAACTAGAGCTGCAAAAGAAGTTCCTGGAAGAACAACAAAAATTGTTCAATGCCACCGTTATGGAAGAAATTAGGAGTCAAAAAAGTCGTGCGAGCCGCCGCTCTGCCCAAAACCGGGTGAACGAATGGCTGGATTCATCAGGAGAAGGCGCATTGGGTGTAATTGTCGATCCACTAGCAGCCTCCCAGATCGAAACCGAGCCACCAGCGGGACCCACAGACTCATCGGATGAAAAACAGTTAGGAGTATCACCGGAGATCGAGCCTGGTGCAGCGAAATCGCAGCAGTCACAGAGACAGCTGGATGCCTGCGACCAGCAGAAACTAGCTCAGGAGCAAATCATCGATTTACGAGAGCAATTGGAGCAATGTAAGAAGCTACTTACCGGACTGCACATGTCAAACAACACACAGGTAAAGGCTACTGGTACAATAACAAAATCCCGTCCGAAAGCCCCTGAAGTAGAAAATCGTCATGTCTTAATTAACAATCCTTGTCAGTCTTTATCAACAAATCCCCCCACGACCAATACCAATACATATAACGATACTGTTGCTGACGAACAGTTAAACAACCGTGATAGTATGTTCAATTTGTATGGAGCTGCAAATCAAAGGAATCGCCCCATACTTTCACGGAATACAAGAGTGAATTCGCCCTCAAACCCGCAACAGCTTACAGAACGGCAGTTTCTGACCCGCGACCTTCCGTCCAATACGCGAGTGAATTTATCCCCAACCCCCCAACAGATTGCAGCGCGGCATTCGCTGGCTCGTGATCTTCCCTGTTTTTCCGGCAATCCTTCGGACTGGCCGATATTTATCTCTAACTTCAATTACACTACGAAAGCTTGTGGCTATACAGACGGTGAAAATATGGTTCGACTTCAACGATGTCTCAAAGGACACGCACTTGAGACTGTTCGTAGCCGATTGGTGTTACCCCAGGCGGTGCCACACGTCATCGAAACGCTTCGCATGCGGTATGGGCGACCGGAGGTGTTGATAAACTCGTTGCTGCGAGATGTACGAGCAATTCCTGCTCCTAAATCGGAAAAACTGGAAGGAATAATTGAATATGGGATGGCAGTGCAAGCATTGTGTGATCATATTGAAGCAGCTGACGAACAGGCGCATTTGGCGAACCCTACGCTTTTGCAGGAGCTTGTGGGAAAGCTACCAGCGGATCAAAAGCTAATGTGGGCTGGTTACAGACGAGGTGTTGTGCATGTAAATTTACGAACTTTCTGCGACTATATGTCCGACGTCGTCCGCGACGCGTCGAGTGTCGTACTGTACGAACCTGACGCAGGAAAAACAGCGAGCAAGGAAAAGTCGAAAAATAAAGGATACACGAATACACATGCTGTCATTGATACCCCCCCCCCCCCCCCCCCCCCCAAAGGATTATTGGGATTTATTAGATTATTACTAAGAATATAAAACGCTTTTCAACTTACTTTACAATAATAAACAATCCTGATAGCAAATTTTTACTGATATAACCTTAGGGATCAGAATAATAAACAGTAACTATGGTGAAATAAATTGTACCCCTCAGCGTTGCCAGTTGTATGGAAAATTTTATAAAGTCACTCAGACAGTGTACCACATAGCGTAAAATGTGTCCTCGAAAATTGGTCCAAGTGTTCCGTATTATAATTTGTATTTGGCAGTACCTCAAGGCACAGACTAACAGACAGGACACTCAAATTAGATTCTTCAATCATTTTAACGGTCATTTTGAATATTCCTTTATTTGGGACAGTACTCACATATGTCATGATGGCGCCACGTTACCCTATCAAAAACATCCTGTCTGTCATCTAGACTGTGTTTATTTTTTTCATTTACCAACAGAGTTGCCATTCATACAGAATTACCTGTAATGTATTGAGTTGTATACCTCCATGCGAATTTCATGCAGGGTACAGATTTAATACATATTGCCAAAACTATATACATAATTGTGCCTACTTCTCATCCTCCAACGCAATACAAAATCGAACCAATATTTACTTGCTTCTGGTCTGCCGCCACTTAATTTCGGGTGAAACTTCCAACACAATAAAAAATAGTCTAGATGAACAACGTTGAGTCAAAAAATGGTTACCTTCCAACATCGCGAAAAAGTTAAATATATTATCAACGTAATCCAAAAATTTATTGTGACGATTCATTTTCAAATATTTTGATGAAATCAGGCATCCCTGCAAGCAGCTGATCGGTGTTGACAAACGAGGGGAAACCAACTAGTAAAAAAACTTATACATATCACAAGGGGTGTACAGATAGTAAATAATTCGCGCAGTACAATATAGGTGGAACTAGTGCATCACGAAAAATTATTTTTATAAGAATTTACACATACTGTCATGTCTGTTAGTCTGTGCTCAAGGTGCCGCAGTGATAAAACGTGAATTTTACCGATAAAATCACCTACCGAGATTTGAACAGCTGAGGTCGGTAATCCAATTTAAGTGTGTACACACTTAATTTCGTTCGGTAATTCTGATCAAATTAAAACAAGCCCAAGACGGCTCAAAGTTTTAACAAGAATAAAAACAAATTATTACAAAAGGGTACAAATAGAGTTTTTCTTTTTTTCGGATTTTTTGAAATTTTGATTCTGTAAAAATCTCAATTTTGGTAACACAAAAACCTATGAAAGGCGAAACTATCGTTCCATTTGTTATCGTGAGTTTTTACCTTCGCACCAACAAACAGGGCGATACTTCAATCACTAGGAGAAAAGAGTAAAACTATTTCCTTCTCGTGATTGAGGATGATTTCCGAACTTTTCGCCACTGAAAAGAATAAATGAAATGATAAAATTACCCGTAGTAATTGAAAGATACAGCAAACAAAGAGATGCTGTCAATCGCACTTGGGACCTTTTCTAATGTTGATGTGTAAAATGGGGGAAGGTTCGAATTTAATCGAAGAATTGAAATCAACAGAGAAAAAACTGCTTTCTTACATTTTTACAATGATTTATCAAATGAATTTACTCGTAAAAGTGACATAGCCGAAAAAGCGCAATCTTTCCTATTGGTAATCTGACGCAAAGGTGAAATGATGACGATTATGTTTTCCTACACAGCAAAAATGAATTGTAACAATTTCAATGTGATTATCAATCGATGAGAAAAAATTTGGACGTACTGAACATCAAATGCAATAATTTTCTGTTTATTTTATTACATCGAAACAACGTATCGAGTAGATTACATCAACTTGACTGAATACTTAGACGATTCTGATAGGACATTATCCATCTTTTCGTATAATATTACAAACTTTTAGAACGACACGAACACATTTGTGATATTACATCAAAATCACTGAACATCACTACTAACTACTGATGTGCAGCGATTGCGATATGATATCACAACAATCTCGATGTCTAATTTTCTAAAACGAATATAATCAAAAGAAATAAGCTAGTGTAGTTGATTTAAAAGTTATTATATAAGTTGAGATTCTCTTTACTTTCTATTTTGACAGATTAAATTGCAATTATCATCATTGAACACGATCGCCTTTAGTAGTGAGACAAAACGTTAGATTCCCATCCGCACATCAGCAACGCTTTCATCACAACCCGAGCTGAAATAATCATCCTGAGATAACCCACATTATCGAAATGACGGAATGCGTAATGAATTCTTACTCGACTGCTTGATTTTTCAGTGCTCGATCGGTTCAGTGCTAGAATTTTCGCCTGAGTTGGCTGCTCGATCAACCTGATTGACAGTGACATCGACGACACGACCTGCCACTCGTTTATCAAAACTGTATCGTAAATATAACTACCCCTCAGTAACTGGAAATGTCAAATCGAAAACGCTAGTGAATTTTTTTTAAACTGGCAGCACAAGTTGATATATTTATTGATTTTGAATAACAGTCACCATAACCTTGGTTACTGCATATCAAAGGCAAGATGAATGTAAACAAAATAAATTTCAGATCGGTTATTATATTACGGAACATTTTAATGAATTTACCTGACTCGAGCGGAGTGTAAAAATTGAGGAGTATGAGTTATGTCTTTTATAAAGCCAAGTTCAAAATTCAGGTCTTGACTTGAAACCGTTGTGTGAGAAGGAAGACATGGAAATGACCGACAACGAGCTGAATGAGGCTAGTGCTCTGCGGTACCTGCATAACGTACGGTAAAATGATTTCTTTGTGGAATTCCACTAGTAATCCTCGAATAGTGGCCAACAAGGTGAAATACTGTTCCCACTGCTGCGCAATCAACTGACACAAAACAATTTTGACACCGGCATATTACATCGAATCCTACTGCCCAGAAAAGCTAACAGTTGAAGTGTACGGATAAATCGCTAGAAGCAGATCATTGTTCTCGTTCGTTGGTTTCATCCATAGTATCGATTAAATTCCGAAAATCGAGTTCATTTAAATGCATTTCTGCTCAATTTGGACAAAGTTTAACACTAATAGAACTATTCCACCGCTTTCAAAACATGTTTATTTGTTTTGGGGTTCCTTGGTAACTAGTCCATAGTAACTTAAACAGTGTTGCTCGAGAAGATTATTTTTATCATTTACAAGGGGTCGCTAGATTTGTGGTAACTGGCGGTGAATCGTTAGCGAACAGTTTTAATGCTGATTTTTCTTCGGAGTGCCTGGTCGTGTCGTCGGTGACATTATAAATGTCATTGAATATTCGCTCATTTTATGAATGTGTTAGTGTAAAATTTAGGCGACTTAAGCCATTTCATTACACTCCAGCTAGAGGAATGGATGATGCTGACTAAGGTAGGCTGTTTTGTTAATTTCCAGCGAATTTCAACAGTTTATGTTGGAATTCTAAGAAGAACTGGTTATTTACTAGTTCTGTATATCCGAAAAACATGAAGATTTCAATGTGTATAATCAGTTATGTAATGTTTTCATTTAAACATAAACTGAAAGTCAGCACGAAAACGTGCAAAATCGGGAAAGAAGAAGAAGAAGACAAATTGACAATTCAGTCCGCATCTTCTTACTCAATTCCGACTGATTTCCGAATCAACCGGTTGTAGGCGAAATTCATTCGGAATCGGTTGTTGCACTGGAGTTGGAATTGATTCGGAATTCATTATGATTTCCACATGAAATTTCGAATGAAAATTTCTCGCCGATTCGGAATTGATTCGGAATCCATTCGGATCTGATAATGTGGGAAGTGCTGAACAAATTGTAAAAAAATATGGGATTATACCGTAACAATTGAATAAGAGAGTAAACAAAAAGAAGCTGTCATTTTCGGATACGATCATTTGTAATGTTCGTCGAGATTTCTAGCCATTTGGTCGATTGTTTATACGTCAATAGTGCTGCTGCTGAACAAAAATCCGAAATTATTGAATATCTTTCCTCTTACTGTGTGTCAGGGTTTACGTTGCCTTTTGTCGTACTTTCGATTCGATTTCTATTATCGTTCATAAACGTACGATAACCAGCACGGCACAAATTAAAACAGCGGCATAAATCGTTTGAAGTTTTGGATTAAAGTTCAGTGACCAAAGAAAAAAGATGTCTGAGAGTAGCAAAAAATCGGAACAGACGGAAAGCAACGACAAAGAATTAGACGAATTGCTCGATAGTAAGTATTATATAATAACATTCGGAAACCAAATTTAACTTTTTTAAATCGTATAGGTGCTTTGGAAGATTTCAGCAAACACAAAGAGGGCAATAGCAATACAAGCAGCAGTGAAGCTGGAGCACAACAGCATGAAGATCCTCCCACGGAACAACTATGGAATGACGAGTTTATCAGGCAAGCGCGTGTGAATAGAATATTTTTCTAAAGTACAGAAAAGTCTAAAATGTTACAATAGTTTGCAGGGTAAAATGTTTGAAGAGAAAATGGCTGCGTTGTTTGGAGGAGGTTCCGAATCGGTAGATGCAGAACAAATAACATTAGGATTTCAGAGAATTGCAGAAGCCGCTGCAATGGCAGTGCGTTCCGATTCGTCTACTATTCCAGTAGATTCCGTAGATCCGTCAATAAGCCAAAGCATAACAGATGCACTGCGTGGTTTGAGCGAAGGCCGAGAAAACCTTCAAACTCCGTTTTCTCCAGAAGATATTGCTGGAATGTTCGGCAACATAGATTTGAACGAGAGTGGAGAAAATAATGCCTTTCTGCCTTTCATGCAGAACATGATGCAGAGTTTGTTATCAGCGGATGTTTTGTTGCCTAGTCTAAAGGATCTTACTGAGAAGTATCCTGCTTGGTTACAAGAAAACGGAGAAAAAGTACCCAAAGAGGACAAGGAACGTTATGAGAAACAACTAAAGCTCATGGAGGATGTGTGTCGTGAATTGGAAAAGG
Source organism: Malaya genurostris (assembly GCF_030247185.1). Lineage (NCBI taxonomy): Eukaryota > Metazoa > Arthropoda > Insecta > Diptera > Culicidae > Malaya > Malaya genurostris. The sequence continues at coordinate 225,321,926 of NC_080571.1, read as the reverse complement.
AGAAATCTGACGATGCGGCAGATGTAAAACGAGTACGATTCCAAAAAGTGCTTGATATGATGCAGAGTATGCAGGATTTAGGACAACCACCAGCTGATCTCGTTGGAGACTTAGGTCCCGGTAATTTGAATCTTCCGACAATCGATCCGACTGCCTTCAGCGATCCAAATCAGTGCGCTACGAGTTAGTTGCTTTATTTTAATAGTAGACGGGTTGGGATTATAATAATCGTTTATCGTAAGCTGGAGCGCATGTGACTACACTTTTATCAATTTGGAGAAACCATGGCTTCATTGGTGGGATACATACCGTTTAAATTTTTTTTCATTGTTCGCTGAAAGCGAAATTGAACGCTAAAGAATTACATGAAAACGTTACGGTGTAATTATTTTGCATAAGGGAAAGTTTACTTTTTAGACAAACTAATTCAATAAAATTGTGGCTTTAGATGAACGCTGTTTAAAAAATCCTTAATAAAACGAATTTTTGAAGTAGTATTTAATAAGACTGCAAATTCTATAAATGATTTTAAAGCTTACAAAGGCTATAGAATATATCTAACTGAAATTTACTATTGATACGTATTTATAGCTGCCTAGTTTGAAAAAAAAAACGGAAGCCAAGAACAAGCTGAACTTGAATTTAGTTTAAGAAAAATCTATAAATAATCTTACCACTATTCTATGTTTCGATTGAATACGAAATTTTGCATTCTTCATCTTGTTCGAGTTTTCCATAATACACAAGCATCATTTGATCGAAATACAGAATGAAAATTTTCACATTTGATCGAAATACAGAATACGGGCGAATGAATAGTAACATTTCTTTCGGTATGAGAACATAGAACTGTGTAGGATGTTGTATTTGCTTTTATTATACTATTTTTTGCTTAAATCTAGAACATGAATCTAAAGGAAGAATCGTCTTCTTCCTTCCATCTGGTGACGTTTGTTGGTAATCATCCATTCATAATCACCGCATTTGCTATCGAACAGCCCCTGCTGCAACGAACGTAATTTCAGCGTGAACCGAGGTCCCAACTCGCGCAATTTCACTCGTTTACCATTTTTGTCAAATTGGTACAGATGATGACGGAAAAATATGTAATCTCGTTGATTGTGAAATGTAGCCACTCTACGTCCAACGAATTCTGGCTCATAATGAAATAATGCGCCGAGCATTCGGCCGATTGTTAAACCTAACCGAGTACTAAAATTTGTTAGAATTACTTCCGGTCTGTGGCTTGTAATCGTAGATTGGCGTTTTTTCAAGTCTTTTACAGACTTAAAATTACTAACTTTGAAATGAGCTGTGGGGCCGTCAGGAAGATGTATCACTAATAATCCTTCAGGTTGCTTGTTGTTTTCGTTGATTACTACAAGGTCAGTATAATCCTCGCGGATTGCACTTTTGCATACGTTTTTCAAAGCTGCTTTATTCCTTGAGTGCACCATAGCGTTGGGTATGATTTTTTCTAGTTCAGCACCAAATCTTCGTGTTCGCGTGTGTGGTGTAGCATTGTACGTGATTAAAACTTTGGGTTCATAACACTTTTTATAGAATTCATTGAATTCGTCATTTTCCAAATCATTCGCGATTTCATCCTTGTCATCCTCATCAATATTATTCAAAGAAGTTTGATCTTTTTCTCTTAAAGTTTCGATTGTATGACCACTTGATTTTGGTCCTCCCTCAAGTTTTCTTGCTTTTCTAGCGGCCTTTTCTTCTTTTTTCTTTGAACCTTGCAACCTTTTGAATTTTTTAGATCGTATCTCTTTATTTTTAATCAAGTTGATTGGGTTGATAACCGGATAACTGACTTCCTCTCCTTCATCATCATCATTCAAGCCACTTCTGCGACGTCGTTTTAGTTCAGCCTCGGCTCGTTCTGCGGCATCTCGGGCAGCTTTTTCATCTAGGTAATCTTGTAAACGTTTACGTTGTTGTTTCTTGGGAGGTGTTATTTTCATATCAACATCACTATTGCTGTCGCTAGACATTTTATACTAGAGTTTTTAACTATGGAGTTTTTATATTTAAGAATTCACGTTATTTTTCTGTTTGTCTTTCCAGACTGGAAAGAATTCAGGTTAAAAGTATCTGTAAGATTGAGTTGGATTCCGACACCTAGCTGTTGTAATGACCACGTTGTTTCTGACGGCTGAAAATATTATTTACGATTTTGTTTGTTTCATACGACAAGATACATCTTTTTGGTTAACATATTGACACACTCAAATGAAAAAAACCCAAATTTCGTGTTGTAAGATTGTTCGCGCCATACACGCTCTTTGAACATAACTCTTGGTTTGAGTTGCGATTACTCAAATTCATAAACTGGAACAATATGTCAAAATTTGAGTATGAATTTGAGTAAAATTTATTCATATATTGGAGTAAGCGTTGAGTTTTTAAACATTTGAGTGAAAAAAATACTTCTTGCAGTTCAGTGCGTTTTCATTCTCGGAATATTCTTATTGAAATAAAGAATGCAAGAATACGTCGTTTTCCATTGCCGTTTCCAGATCCGGTTTTGAAAACATGAATCAACGTCAATCATCGATGTTTTGTGGTTTCAATTATGCTGATTGAAAAGCCCAACATAGGGATATCCAAATAATTCAATTTTGACTCCAAACCGTCCAAAAGGAAACGGTTTTGAATCACTATTTTGAGCATTCAAAAGAAAGAAGAACTTTTTATATGAAAATATCGCAGAAAAGTTTCTTCATTTTGAGAGCAAGGAAATAAAATTTTGAGTTGAACTTACTCAAATTTTGAACAAAATATTTTTTTCTTAATTTGAGTAAAAATTACTCAAGTTTTGACAATTTCGTCCCTTAACTCAAAAATGAGTAGATAGGTGGTAACTCAAGTTTAGAGTACGTGCACTTTTAATGTACGATTCAGACGATCCGGCTTCTTCCGTCACCGGCACCGGAACGTCAGCCTCCGTCAAAATTAGTCAAATGAGTTTTCCCTTTGCGCATTCACACGATCCAGCAGAGATCCGGAACGGTAACTCCCGTCAACGGCAAGCTCCGTCAACATTTCTCCGAAAGAATATCTGACGGACTGTGATTATCGCACACATGCCCGATTCATATGATTACGGCATTGATTTGACGTTTGTTATGTATGTATTCGGTGTCAAGATCCCACTCTTAAACGAAATATACCACATATAAGTAATTAAACTTAGTAGATTTGCAAAGTGCGTTACGTTGTTGAGTGGAACTGACTGTTTTGTTTTTTCCTCTTTCTAGTTAATTTTGAAAGTTATTTATTCGATTAAAAGATAGGAAAACCACAGATCGATTGCCTTCAAAAGCTCCCAGATTTTGTATTAGTGGAATAAAATTGTGCGAAACTAAGTTCTTCAAATTCTGCGTGTAAGAAAATGACATGACGGACACGGATAGGAAACCGGATGGTGTGAATTAGAATGACGGTGACGGACGTTGACGGAAGAAGCCGGACCGTCTGAATCGTACTTAAAGAATTTGACTGATGTGTCACTCAATTTTGAGTTATGTTCAATGAGTGTGTAACTCAAAAACTCCTTAGGGCATATTCAGGAGTGTTCTAGTTCTAGATGCATAATTTATGTCAGTTTTAAAATTTAAATCTAGAAATTATAACAAAATAAACTGGCAGCCCCAGCAGCGTTCTATCTGTGTTTCAAATATAGAAAAAAAAGAACGGCAGTGTATACCAGTTTTAAATTTGACAGTAGAACTGGTCGAATATATATAACTAAAACGGTTTGCTGGGGATACGTTTTTTTCAGTTTCATTTACATTATAGACCACTCATATGAATCTTGCAGCTGCTGAATTTGCTCTTACACTGAAAATAATTTGCATGCTTGCATTTGCTAGCATTTGATGTATCAGTACTTGTAGAACACATGAAATTTATGAAAATAGACACCTAACTCATTAAATGAGTGTAAAAACTGTTGGTATTTAGTGGAAATCATGCTACATTTATCCGAAATGCGAACTCTATGATCGTTACTTCTAGATTCTATATGAATTTCATATGAATGTCAAATTGTTTTTTCATATCGATTTCGATTGAAACATAGTTGAAAGTGTTTTGCAATTACATTTGTGCTGTACTCATTTCCACTAGAAAATGAACTGTTTTACACTTGTAGTTCGATTCAATAGCAAAATAAATCACATTTAAAGAAAAACATATCAGAACTTGCATCTCAGTGAATTTGCACATGAAATCTTAAAATAAATCGTTTTGGCTATGTGTTGAAATTAAAAAGCATATTAAATTGAAGTGCTGTTTACATATGAATCGATCGTATAAATTTTTATCGGTGTAGAGTAAATTCAGTAGTTGGAAGTTTTATATGGGAGATCTGGAATAGAACTGAAATTGGAACAAATTCCCAGCAAGTCGTTTTAGTTTGGTTTATTCGAACTGTTCTCCTGTCAAATTAAAATTGCATACTTGTTACATTTTTTCTATATAAGAAATACAAGAAAAAAACTATTTGGGCGGCCAGTTTTTCTTGTTATAATATCCAGATTTATATTTTAAAACTGACATAAATTATGAATCTAGAACTAGAACACTATTGAATAAGCCCTTATGATAATGCACACTCAGAAAAAAATATGTTCACAGTGCAAGTTGTACATTTACGATGAAATGAAATTAAATTAATTATATCTTTTTAGTTAGCCTCGGTTTCAACTTTTTAGGTTGAAAAACCATGATAATTTCCCAGACTTCGGAAAAAAGCATTTAATTCGTTTATCAAGAACAGGTCGGAACCAAACACTCCGGCACAAAATATATGGAATTTGATAATGATATAAATATCGAAAAAAATAAAATAAGAATATCGTATGCAAATCATAAGACCGCCTTACGAAATCACGAAAATTGAAATTCCAATTAGAAGCTTTACAAAATTCTTATGAAATTTCTTGAAACATTGTGCGAAATTTCTATGATAAACATGACTTCTCCCATATACTGTTGAATTTATAAGTCGTTCGTATGAAAACTAAAATAGTGATAGATGAGATAGATACATATTGCAGAGCTATAAAAGTCATTGGTATAACGTGATGGGTCGTTCATGCCTTTCGATTCCCAACACCGCATATAGTTTTTCTGGACCAGAGAGGAAAATGACTTCAAGGTAAAACCTCTACAATCGAATCAAAAATAAAATACTTGGGGTTATTCAGTTTTTAGTAACTTGTGTGACATTTTTTTGTGGATTTTTTTCGCAGTATCAGGTCGTGTCGTCGGTGTTACTCTACTCTCAATTGAGTAAGAATTTAAAACCCAAATTTGAGTTACAACGGAATAACTCTTTTTCAGAATGTTCCACCTTTTGACAATATGAGTAAGATCTTACTCAATGTTGAGTAGGTTTTTTAGACGTGTATGTTGCGCGACAACCTGAAATCATCTATCCGTTTTTAGGTTCAGTTCTGCTGCATTTTGTGAGATTCCGGTACTGTTGCAATTTTGGATTGTTTTCTTTATGATTCTGGTATTAGGTACGCATTATTTGAGGCTGCAATTAAATTTCCATTTGTGATATTGCGATGGTTAACAAGTGACAACTAGCATATTACAACAAATACTACTGAGAAAGTCTACATGTGAATATCACGCGCACTGATTCGGTAGTTGAACATGAGATATATTTTCGCTATACAGAAAGTGCAAACTCGACAAAAATAACTAAGTAAATATTTTAAATCAGTGGTGCTCTCATGCGGATGGTTAGACGCGCGCTTTCGACTTTGTTGTCACTCATCCGCAAATAATTAATACAGTGAAGAAACCCAAAACAATTTCCTGTATGTATGTTCGGCATCTTTTCTATTTCAATAATATCACTGACTTTCCTTGCTGGTGATTATTTTAGTGATATTATTTATCTCCCCTATATACTTATCAGAAGCGATCATATTGCTTTGAGTTGCTTTCCAGTGAGGCACTGACAAGATGAGCGAGTGGGAAGACAACGTAAGTAACACTCTAGTTTAATCAAATGTTCTTGCTCGATTGATTTTTTTCATATACCAAGATGCTAATATAGAATATGTTTTCGTCCTTTCAGGAGAATGGAAAAGGTTTCGGTCAGATGAGTTACGGCGATGCCAACAACAGCCGTCAGGACAGTGGGTATTGTGAAGATAGACGGGATGGTCGAGGTTCGTAGTATAAGTATTAACACTACATATATTTTACTTAAATATTACCTCTAGGTCGTGGATTTCGAGGTACGCGAAGTGGTCGCGGAGGAATGGCGGGACGCGATCATGAAAACAGTTTTAAAAGTTATAGGAATCATGATGAAACCAACTATCACGAAAACGGTCATGATCGATCTGGTTTTCCAGGGGGTCGAGGAGGGCGAGGTAATCGTGGAGGAGGTCGTGGTAATTTTAGATCTGAGGAGAATGGAGTACTCAATCGCAAAAGTGGGTTTTATTCCCGCGATAAAGAGAACGGAAGTAATGATCAGGTAAAAACGGATAAACCACGGGAACTATACATTCCACCAGCCCCTACCAATGACGAGAAGGAAATTTTTGGGTCAGGAATAAGCTCTGGAATCAACTTTGACAAATTTGACGAAATAAAAGTTAACGTCACTGGAGAAAATCCGCCGAACTCTATCATATCATTTAATGATTCTGGATTGCGGGATTATTTATTGAAAAATGTGCGCAAATCAAACTATATAAAACCTACGCCAATCCAGAAGTATGCTATTCCAATAATAATGGACGCCCGTGATTTGATGGCATGTGCTCAAACTGGTTCAGGAAAAACGGCTGCTTTCTTATTGCCTATCATAAATACTCTTCTAAATTATGCCGCAGATGTCAAGACAGGGAGCCCTCAAGTGATCATTATTGTACCAACGCGTGAGTTGGCGTTGCAGGTGAGATAAATTTTATTACCGGCATCTTGAAACAATATTCAGTGCCTCTGACATACAATTAATAAGTCCAAATTCATATTCATATGCTACAACACGCATTGTTGTGAAAAATCTATACATATTTATATAATTTCAGATTTTCCAAGAAGCTCGAAAATTTGCGCTTGGCACTATTCTAAAAACATGCATTGCATATGGAGGAACCGCAACTCGACACCAACTCGACAATATACACAATGGTTGCCACATACTGGTGGCCACACCCGGTCGTTTGATGGATTTCGTTGACAAACAGGCTATAAGCTTTAAACGGATCAAATTCGTTGTGTTGGATGAAGCGGATCGTATGTTGGACATGGGTTTCATGCCAGCGGTAGAAAAAATGATGAATCACGAAACAATGCCTTCGAAAGAATCTCGTCAGACGTTGATGTTTTCTGCTACCTTCCCGGGTGAAATTCAGGAACTGGCCGGACAGTTCTTACACAATTATATTTTTGTTGCTGTCGGAATCGTGGGCGGTGCTAGTACAGATGTTGAACAGACGATTCACCAAGTTACAAAATTCCAGAAACGTAAAAAACTACAGGAGATTCTGGAGATGGCTGATCCGAAGGGAACATTAGTGTTTGTCGAAACAAAAAGAAATGCAGACTATCTGGCTTCACTATTATCAGAAACAACTTTTCCAACCACGTCCATACATGGGGACCGGTTGCAGCGAGAACGAGAAGATGCCCTACGTGATTTTAAATCAGGGGACATGTATATTTTAATTGCTACGTCTGTGGCTGCTCGTGGGTTGGACATCAAAAATGTTTCGCATGTTATAAACTATGATTTACCAAAAAGCATTGACGATTATGTTCATCGTATTGGCCGAACGGGACGTGTTGGCAATAAGGGTAAAGCAACTAGTTTTTATGACCCAGAAAGCGATTCGGGCATCGCAACCGGACTAAAAAAAATTCTCACTCAAGCTGGGCAAGAAGTGCCCGATTTCCTACAGGGCGTTTCAGGCGGAAGTTCATTCAGTGGAGCAAGTCAATTCGGTGGAAAGGATATTCGCGCTAGAAATACAGAAGGCTCGCGTGTGAACGCTTTGCCAAACCAACTGGAGCCGGAGGAAAGTTGGGGATAAACTTAACGTTGCAGCCAGATTGGCTGGATAAATATTATTTCGAAATATTTACGCCGAATGTTTTGAGTTTATAATATATTCTTTCAGAGAATGTAATGCATGTTTTCGTTATAAACGCTGATACGAAGCTGTTATGATTTTAACAATAAATTTACATGATGACATTTCATGAACATTTTACAGATTTAACAATTTTTTAGTGATTTGTTTTAGTCTTGTTAAGGCACAGAGCCGCTAGTTTTAAATTTGATTAATATCTATAAATAGTTCTAGGCGACTCTGCGTCTTAAAAAAAACTGAAACGAAGCATAGAAAATCAATGAAGGTTCAATTTGTCATTCAATATATTGTGTTCGAGATCACAGTCGTCACTGCTGCAACCACACATCAGCTGAGATCATCAAATAGACCCCGTAGGCTGCGAAAGAGACAAAAACAAAATCTCAAATTAGTGTCTGACAGCAAAGCAGAGAGTGAAGATATAGTTGCGATACGACGTGTAATTGATTACTGGCGGGGGGTTGCCATAGACATATGACTATAATTCAATACCCGTGGCGTCCAAGTACAGTGAAGCATGCTCAGTTATTCTCGTCAATTAAGCTCGTCTTCATGTGGTTTCACAATATCCCTGGATTGGAGTTAGCTACGAGTTCGAGTCCCGTCTCTGCGGTGGCTTTTTCGCGGTTTCTCTTTAGGCAGTTTTATTCGCATTTCATTTTTTAAATTTGTCTTCTTCGCATATAAAGCATTGACCGCAGTCAGGTTTGTAAAATCCAACTCAGTTCTGTAGCGAACACTTTTTAAATCGTCATCCACAACACATCGATTCTTCAATAGAGTGTGCTGTGTGAGTCAAAACGCATATTGGAGGTAAAGCGATTTCAATTTCAATAATTTTTTTAAATAACTTTAAAAACCACCCGCTTAAGCAGAGAATTTCAATGGTTCGTAGACAGTACTCAACATTACTTCTCTGAATTTGGATATTATATTATATTATTTCTCCATATACATATAATCATCAAATATACTGCGGTAATTTTTTTTTAATATTTTTTACTGAATCTCGCATGCGAGTATTATTTTATATAGAATACGTTTATTCCAATTTGGCGGTTGAATGCATAGGGCACTGGTCTTACAAACCAGTTGTGTCATATGTTCGAGCCCCGACCTGAAAGGTTTCGTAGTGTCAGTAGGATCGTAGCACCAGCCATGCAATGGTGTTCTGTATACTCTGAATCGGCTGCGAAGTATTTTGAAACAGAAGGTCAAATTCCACTATAGGATGTAATACAATATACCAAGGCTTTGTTATTTATTTAAATGGGCGGACAAATATATATTAGTTATTTTTTTCGCCGAAGAATCGCTACATAATTTAGTATTCAATTTTTTTTATTTAATTTTATTTCATAATAGTCATCAGAATTATGCATTTTATCTCTGTAATCCCTGAAATTTTATCTCTGTAATCCCTGAAATTACAATCTCTGTGATCCCTGAAATTTGTCTTTCGTATTTTTGAGCAAATTTATTATAATTTTGGAGTTCTTATACATTCGAATTGAATCGGCTATCCCACATACAAGTAGGGACGAGAAATATGGTTGGAGGAGGTTGGCACGGATTTAAAAAGTGACGATTTAATAAACCACTTTTTTGTGTTAGCATCATTGTGCTATTCTTGATTGGTTTTTCCGGTCACTTGTCAGCCTGCGCTTCTTAGAAATCGTGTATCTCAGCTCAGACTAATCAGAAGTTAACAAATCAAAGCAGTATAGTTATAGTAGATGCTTTTCTAGACTCCAACGTTTTTGTTTGATTTTTTTTAAATTTTTGGTGGTTGTTTAAAGGTAACTTTTTACAAAAAAAATCCGCCATTTTATAGCTTTCTTCTCCTCTACAAAGTGACGAAAAGAAAACGTTGGGGTCCGGTTATTTCACATGTAGAAAGATCATCGAAACAACCAATGCAATAAGAATCCAGATCTCGACAATCGAATCACAACAATAGTAGATTGAATAGTAGATTTTAAAATGACACCATAAAGCGTATTTCCACCGTATATTCAATGTCAGTTTCAGTTTCTTCAAGTGAAAACGACATTAATGCCCCGTTTATACTTCTGCTGGCTGCCAGCATGCTGGTGTCAGTGTGCTGCCCTCTTAGGAAAAAACGTTCAACTGTGGTCCAATGATCCAAAGTATTAGACCAACGAAGGACCACCGTTGAACGTTTTTTCCTAAGAGGGCAGTACACTGACACCAGCATGCTGGCAGCCAGCAGAAGTGTAAACGGGGCATAAGGAACGGACTGCCTGGAATGCTATTCATGAGCTTCGTAAGATACTTAAGCGTGTATTACAAGAGAAACGTGGCATGATCAATGCATTGTGAATAAAGACTACCTTTTTTTTAACTCGCTTGTTTTGAACGGATTTAAAATTCATTAAACATCACTCTAAATTCTAATAACTCCATCAGCTTCAATATTTTCGTCCTTCAAAATCACGGGCGGCAGAAACCCTATTGGGAGAATACTAAACTTCACACCTGGGGTGGAATCATGTAAGGTGATAAGTGACTATCACCTCCTGGTGATAACGAGGTGATCACCAGAATGTTTGGAATCACCGAAGGTGATCACTTTTACTATCACCATCACCGGTGATTGAGCCAACTTCACTCCATTTATCACCTGTAAAGAAACGTCAATTTTTCAGGAGTAAAATATGAATGTGGCGTATACCGTTGATATTAGGAGGAGTTACATATGAAAGTGGCGTATACCCATATAATATTTTGAAATCTAAAGTTTTATTCCTTTAGCTTTCAATTTTTTTCATTAATTCGAGTCATGTTTATCAATGATGATTTGTATGGATCGAAGAGTAACGTTGAAAAAAATTACCTGCGCACAAACAAATAAAAAAAATCACTTGTTGGTTTAATTTAGCGCCGATTTTTATTTTTCAATGGAAATCAGTGTCACAGTCAATTCTTTGGGATAAATTTGCTAGCTTTGAAATGACACGAATTGTTAGATCTTCTTGATGTTTCACAACGGATGGCATTCCTCTCGAATGAGAAAGATCCGTTAAATAATTTCTTGTAAAGTTTTCATTCACTTTACGATTATGGCATTTCACAGAGCTTTCAAATGCTACCTCCATTTTGGAAATTTTACCCACCGGTACTACGAATATCCACTATGATGAGCAGCAACTAATTGTCCAAAAATATTGCCTTATTTAGTTCAACTCACAAGAAGAAAATTAAGAACGCAGTTTAATCTTTTTTACTCGTTCAGTTGAACGAGACTGATATGTCGCTTACTAAGTCACGGCCATCTAATTCTACTGAAAATGTTAGCATAGATTTTTTTATGTTACGTTATGTGAAACAGGAGATGTCTACATTCATAAACTTATCACTTTTCCAGAAAGCAATTTATCTTTGACTTTACGAATACCCCAATGATATTCCTTCAAATAATAATTATAACATAAATGAATTGATTTAATTGATAAATACTACCGTTCATTCTATGAATTCTTTAAACTATATAAACTAAGTTATTTCATTTTGGTATTTAATTCTGACACAATATCAGTACGAATTTTATTAAAAAATTATCCTCTCCGACCAATATTGGTAGGTTGTTTATATCAGTGGCTTGAAATTCACCTAACGGACAATAATTTAAAAAGCCACATTTTTAAAAAAATCAAATCACTACTGAAAGTGATAACTAAATTGCTATCACCTCCATTTTGACATGAAGGTGATTAAATCGCGGTGACTATCACCTTACGTAATGCCAACGTTTGATAGTGATGTTAGTCTCACAGCAGTGGTGACAGAACTCGGTGATTATCACCTTACATGATTCCAAATTTTCAAAAGTGATAATCACTTGGTGATAATCACCTTACATGATTCCACCCCTGGAAATTGTCTGCGTGTGGAATTCCTTACCTGGAAATGCGTTTTGTCAATTCCCTTCAAAATACTTCGATGGTATTCCCATGCTCACAATGTTTTTTTTAATTCTCATGTTTAGGGGCCCGTAATGTTGCAGTCCCCCGGGCCCGAATTTTCTCTCGGCGACCCTTTGTAGATCGTTTCCGTAACCGTTTATATTTCTTAACTAAGTTACTAAATTTTTCGAACTAATTTACTACAATGTGAAATGAGTTATTACTGGAATAGTAAGGAAAATGTTTGTGATCATCCTGAAGAGAAACTAAACTTACTTGCTTGGTTGCTTTTTATTTGCTCTAACCTCTCCATTCACTTTATAAAAATGTTTTATATATTGCGAAATTTAATGATCTGTAGCAATAATTTTTTGAATGTTTTTTTTTCCATAAATACGTTTATTTCTTAAGGCAATTTACATAAGTTTTTCTTCGCCGTAGCATCACTTTTACAAAGAATTCTTATACTAATATAATACTAATACAGTCACAGCGATTTGAGTTTTTTAAAACATATTCCTCTTATTTTTTAAATATCATATTAGGTATTTCGTTATTTATTATTAAATCTACTTAAGAACATTATTTGAACCCAACGATTAACTGCTATAAATTATAAAATAAGCTGAAATTTCTATACATTTTGTTGTTGATTTCGTAACCTGTTTTAAGTTTGTTTTTATCAGCACATCATTTTTATTAAAATTTTTCTATTGGATGAACTCATGGACGCAGTAGGTCAATTATTAAATTGAAACTTCAATTGTCTTTATGAAATGATAAGGAAGTTTCATGTAAAAAAGGTCACGACAGCAAGAATGTCTCGAACTGGGACAATGGATTGTCTACCTTGGGAACGCAAGGAATTTAATAGTTGAGATCTGACATCACGATACTCCACGCATGTCCAAACGACATGATCAATATCGCGATAGCCTTCGCCACAAGCACAATGATTAGTTTCGAAAAGTCCAATTCGAAGAAGGTGTGCATCTAACGTGTAGTGATTGGACATGAGTCTGGACATCACACGAATGAAATCCCTACTCACATCCAGTCCCCTGAACCATGGTTTTGTCGATATTTTCGGAATAATTGAGTGCATCCACCGACCCAGATCATCTCTATCCCAAGAAGCTTGCAGCTGGCAAGTGTTCTTTGGCGAGTCGCGCTATAGAATTCGTTGAAAGCAATCGGTCGCTCATAAATTTCGCCTTCAATAGTACCACGTTTGGCAAAACTATCGGCTCTTTCATTGCCTGGAATAGAGCAATGAGCCGGGACCCAAACTTTTGTGATTTGATAATTATTATTCAATATGTCGTTCAGACACTGTTTTATTTTGCCCAAGAAAAAGGGTTCATGATTTTTACCTTATTATCGGTATCACTTCACGGTGAAAACGAAGTTTGTTGTTATTACGAACATAAAATCACCAACATTTTGTTGAAAAAAAATAGTTTTTTCCACCACAGTTATCACTTCACTATGCGTGATACTGGTAATAGATAAAATAAAGTGAAGTGACATGTAAGTGAAGTGAATGTGAAAGATGTGAGAACGGTAATAAGGGCCAATATGGCTGAATTTACTTGAAAATATTTTTGGAATTTTCATCAAGCGTAGGTGTTCCGGGATTCCATGCACTTCGCGCTGCATGGATGTGTCGAAAAATAAAGTTGAGTCAGGGACATTTAGCAGGCTGTCACGGATAGGAATATATCTTGAAGGGTTGATTTTCTGTGACATATGTGCAAAATATACTGTCATGAATCTTGTTTGAGATTGAAGCTCAACTAGCCTTTTGAAGTTATTAATAACTAGGGGATTCAGTACCTCACATCTTATTAGCAGTCGGGGGACGGGTATAGCGTGATGGGTAAGTCGATAACTTTCACGCAGCCCGGCTGGGTTCGATTCTCAATACCGCACATAGGGTCAGAAAGTTTTTCTGGTCCGAAGAGGCGAATGACCTCGAAATGACGAATCGAAACAAAAACAAAAAAAAACTTATTAGCAGTCGCGATGAAAGATTTTTAAACTAATTTAATACAATGTAAAATGTACTATACTTTACCACTTTCGAATATTGGTTATTACTGGAATAGTAAGGAAAAGGTTTTTGATCATTCTGAAGAGAAACTAAACTTACTTGCTTGGTTGCTATTCATTTGCTATAACCTCTCCGTTCACTTTATAAAAATGTTTTATATATTGCGAACTTTAATGATCTGTAGTAATAATTTTTTGAATGTTTTTTTTATAAAGACGTTTATTTCTTAAGGCAATTTACATAAGCTTTCCTTCGCCGTAGCATCACTTTTACATAGAATTCTTATCCTAATATAATACTAATATAGTCACAGCGATTTGAGTTCAATAAAACATATTCCTCTTATTTTTTAAATATCATATTAGGTATTCCGTTATTTATTATTAAATCTACTTAAGAACATTATTTGAACCCAACGATTAACTCGAACTGGGACATTGGATAGTCTACTTGGGTACGCAAGGAATTTAATAGTTGAGATCTGACATCACGATACTCCACGTATGTCCAAACGACATGATCAATATCGCGATAGCATTCGCCACAAGCATAATGATTAGTTTCGGAAAGTCCAATTCGAAGAAGGTGTGCATCTAACGTGTAGTGATTGGACATGAGTCTGGACATCACATGAATGAAATCCCTACTCACATCCATTTCCATCGAGCGTAGGTGTTCCGGGATTCCATGCACTTCGCGCTGCATGGATGTGTCGAAAAACAAAGTTGAGTCAGGTACATTTAGCAGGCTGTCACGGATAGGAATATATCTTGAAGGGTTGATTTCCTGTGACATATGTGCAAAATATACTGTCATGAATCTTGTTTGAGATTGAAGCTCAACTAGCCTTTTGAAGTTATTAATAACTAGGGGATTCAGTACCTCACATCTTATTAGCAGTCGCGATGAAAGATCCCAAAAACGATCTCTCAATGGAATAACTCCCGCCAGAACTTCAAGACTCATTGTATGTGTCGAATGCATGCAGCCTAAGGCATTTCGCAAACGATACTGAATTCGCTCAAGTTTGATAATATGAGAGTTTGCAGCGGAACGAAAGCAAACGCATCCATATTCCATCACTTAAAATATCGTTGTCTGATACAATTTTATTAGATCTTCCGGATGAGCACCCCACCAAGATCCTGTTATTATTCGAAGAAAATTTACTCTTTGTTGGCATTTTGTTATCAGATACCTAATGTGTCCTCCCCATTTTTTTGAATGGTTGATATAATGTATTTTCAATTGTATATGATTGAAATTTCAATTAATAGCAAAAATGTGTTGTAAAAATTATTATTATTATATCGTTTATTTATCCCCGGTTTTAACCTGTTGTAAAAATGTGAAAATGGCTTACTGGCTTTTCCTAACTGAGACGATCGTTTTGAAGGAGCAGGCGACCTATCAGTTGGTAAACATCGGTTTGATTAAATGTAAATTGCTCGCACTGCAAGGATAGAAAAAAGTGTTTGTGTGCTTAAGACCGAAAAACTTTATTGTTTTGAACCAAATTGCTGACTGCGAAATCCATAGCGCGACCACACCAATTTGGTGTAAAGTGGTTAAATACCTAAATATCGAACACTAGTAAGCGACTTGAAGTTAATTGCTTACATTTGGGCAACTGATGAAATTCATTGTGTACTAAATAAGGATGACGTTATTCACACGAAAACTAAAAGCTTCGTGTTATGGATAATGATCGATCAAATGTGGCGATCGTACAATATACTATATATGTGGCGATCGTATAAAATACCAATAATTGAGTACTATGACGACTGATTTGACTGATTAATATAAAATATTCGTTCAAAATTGTGCTTGAGTTGTTCCACATTAATAGCTAGCACAACTCGATGGGGATGATTGTTGTTTTTTTTTGTAGCACTTCTGGAATCGTATCTTTTTTGGCTCGAAGTAACAGACCTTAAGGTTTTAGTTATAATCTTTGGGAAACTGCTATAGTCGGAAAATGCATAAACAGTTTTCCTTGCTGTCGCTAGAAGAATCTTCTAATGAACACCATTTTATGTGGAAGAATAAACTAGATTAACTGGCATTTCTTTTATGAATTTCTGCTTTACGACAGTAACGAAAACTGTTTTTGCATTTTTCTAAGATTGAAAATTATGTCAAGCGTTTGTTATCGTGCAGGATTTACTGACCATTATTCCAGTTGAAGGAAACGGTAGAACATTAGACCTGTATCTGTATTGTTATTCTCTCTATGCGATTTGTTAGTATGAGTGATTCAGAATCGCGCGGAAATCAAACATTGCCTTCCCACCGTTCACCGGTAATGTTGTTTGTTATGACCGTCCGGATCACGTGGCGTTTCGGTAATGCGTTCTTAGTGTTATTCGTTCGGCAACATCGTCGTCGTGCTCTGTTGACATCTGTGAGTGGTTCTGGTAAATGCCGGCTGAGGCAGGCGCCGGCGTATTGCACACCGGAATTCGGGTACAGGGATCTCAACAATGTTTCGGTCGGAGACCGTCATTCGTTCCATAAACTTGGTACCATACAGTCCATATTACTAGCGCGTCAGTCCTTTTTTTCCTACCCATGAATAGAAATTTTCCAACCCCTCATGGGTGGAGTGTGAGCTGAATGATTTTTCCGTAAAATGGACCTTTGTCTTGGTGTGTATTGTTGAAGGACTATTTCGCATTTATTTTTCAATAGTTCTCTCGTGCTAGGTGATTAGAAAACTTTAAACGTGAAGAAGTTACTGAACCGCTTTGGTGCAATGTGTTTTGGATAACGTCCAATAGTGTTTTTGCATTCAGCGGAAGTAGTTTCGTAATCGATAGAAAAAGGAAAAAATTGTGACAAAATCGATTAGCGCGAGTGTTCGAAGAAATTTTTTTTTCTTCAAAATTTAAATTTTAGTTTTACAAGGGAGTTTTACTGTGAAATGCAGCAATATAGCTTGTATTGAAACTGCGAAATATCTAGTGATGAAATTCAAATCTACAGAAAGTGCGAATAAAAGAAAAAGTTTCATGAAATTGGGTTTTCTATGCTAGTGCTCTGACGTAAGTCTAGTTGAAACACTAAAGCTAGATAATAGCTTCTGCGTTTTTTGTTACGAATTACGGATCATGGATGGAAGCAGATAGTGGGTACAAGAAAAGGGTTCAGAAACTATTTATCCCAAGGCGAGAGGCGTCTCGGAAAAGTGTTGTAGATGGAAATCGTCAAGAGGGTCAGCGTTTTGTAATATACGAGTGTTTTATACATGCTGTGCTACATACGTAAGAAGACACAAGTGCTCAGTGAAGTATGTGGTTCTATTGTTATTTTTTTAACAATGTTACCATGCAATAATTGAATCGGCTAAGATGAACAATGTAAAAGCTACACAAATAGAAAATGTATGATCTCTCACATGTCAACGGGTAATAAATTTTTGCCTTAGTCGAATTTTTAATTTATTCAGTGATTACAAATTGACACCGTGCTATCATTATCGTATGGTTTTAGAATATTGTAGAAGATCGATGCTATAAAAATCGTCTTATAGTTATGGAACAACATCCGTTGTTACTAGGAAATGAAAGCATCCATGACAGTGGCATCATAGAAGATGTCCACCAGGAGTCGGAGGATACCGGGAATGAGGAATACGGCGATGAAAGTAATTTGGAGTCCAATCTACGACGCAGAAAGGGAAAAATAATTTCTTGCGTAGAAAATGGTAAGTCTGAAGAAAACAGAAACATCAATGAACAAGTTCAATGTGTTATGTTTCCAGTAAAAAATTTGGTTATTCCGGAAATACATATAAATATTAAAGCTATGTTTATCAGTAATTTCACTTGAAACATATTTCTGATTGTTAATGTCTAAGTGAACAACATATATTTTTTTTTAATATTCGATTGAAGCTGCATCATTCCTAAATAGCTACTGAACTCTTAATGTTGTGGCACTCGATATCGAATTGAAAATATCAATGAATTTAATTTAACAGTCATTCTATTTTAAACCTTCCGATTGGTTGTTTTAAAAATTTCTGTTTGTTTTGATAACGTTTTGGTTGTTACGAATTAGTACTACACCCGGCTGATCATAATGACCAGAACATACCTTTTTCGTTTACTGAAAAAACACCTTTTCGCGATGCTTGGGATAATGCGGAAGATTACTCGATCTCTAGCAACAAAGTCAGGCCCGTACTCAGGATTCGTTTAGGGAGGGGCCTTCAGTTAAAAAGTAATGTTACTATTATTATTAAGTATTTAAATAAAATTTGTAACTGTGACCTAGTGTTAATTACATTTCTTAACATTAACCGTAACCATCCCTAGTAGCAAATGTAACTTATAAAACTGTCAAGATGTTTTACAATTGATTTGGAAATGTTATTTATATTAGATATGTTTAGAAATATATATTAAAATTGGTTGTGCAACTTATCACTGTTAAGTTTCACAATACTACCGAAAAAATTACTATAGAACATCTTGAACAATTGTGCAGTAAATCACCAACTTGTTAATGTTTCACTAGAAGTTCTGCAAAAAATTTCACATTGTCATGTAAAACGGAAGTAACTATAATAATTGTGCAACTTATCAAAAACTTTCCACACGGCTGTCATAATTGTACCGGACACAATATATGTCGAAATTGCTATAAATCTCTTGTGGAAGGAAAATTAGTGAAATGATTGATGCTCTCCGCAAGGCAAAAAAGGTTTAGCCGAATTGATAACGTTGCTTTAAAAAATATATATTTATGCAGAGTCCGCATTGTTTTTGCTGCCTCATGAATTTTTAGATCAGTGTGTGCAGTTTTCTTCAGTTTTAGAAAAACATTGACATAAAATTCGAAACTTGCAAAAAAGTTATGCAAGATTTATCGGTTTGAATTGAACGCAAAACTTGCAGACATGAGATCATTATCATAAAAGTTTCAGGAATACAGCGTTATATACGCAATGAAAACAAAAATCAATCAGATAATTTTTATTCGGTTTTCATCTCGCGAAAAAAAAGCAGACCTGACATCACTTTTTAAAGATATTGAACGAAAAGTTAATTTCATCATAGTTACTCGCATAGTTATATATTACCGCTTGTGCAACTTGTTTTTGCAACTCCAGCACATGGACATTACTAAAATAATACCTACAGTGCGTATCGCAAAAGTCGGGCCCGCTAAGATGAATCACTATACAGTATTGTTGTTTAATTCATCTAGAAGATAAAAAACAAAACGTTGAGCACTTCTTTCCGAAATATTAACATGTAAATGTTTCCTGTTATTTAGATAATATATGTCATTACGTTGGGTGAACCATTTTCTATTCAACTCACTGTTACCATCGATGCCATATTGGAAAATATTCAAGCAAAATTCATTTCGAGATGTTTCAGATTTAATTACACATAAGTTTGATCAAAATCGTCGGAGAATTTTAAAGAATGTTTGAATACACGTATTTTAAACATCATTCCGACGATTTTCATTTAAAATAATAGACTGTTATTTTCACCGAAATTGGTTTAGAATCATCAAAACACGATCATTCAAAGGCGCTTGGAAATGTCGGGCGTACGAATACATGTTTCACCATAAAAATGCAGTTCGTTGTCGATTTTTCATTCACAAAAACACAAAAAATCAATTCTACAATATGTTGCATTATAATTTTTCATTAACAGATTATTTAATAAGATCCATGTTTGTGTTAAGAGCCGTTGTATTGAAAATCAAATGTGAAACTTATTCACTAGAAATTAAGTTTGCATGTTTTTGTAAACGTCATTCCATTTCTTGTTTACATTACGTAGTAGTTCTCACGAGTTTCACAATTGTTTTTTCGCTGATTTTATTACTGCCTTTGTGATGGGATCGACGCATGAGTTTTTGTATCAGTTGCACAATCGTTGTGAATAAATGTTCGTAATAACGGATGGACTTAAAAATATGTTGCACAACACAGAAAAATTGCGCTTTTTCCATAACACAACAGTTGCTAGAATAGTGATATAAACTAACTTGATAAATTGCACAATCAGTAGAAAAATAATGGTCAGCAATTTAACATGCTACTTGGGATGCCTTCTTAGTCGCACATATCTTAGACCTTCTAAACGTCCATTTCTAGAGCATGAAAATCCACAAGACTTGTGATAGATTATGAGAAGTGGCCCGAGATAGCTCCCTTAGTTCGATTCGTGGAGAACAGAAAACATCTTCTAACCCAAGTAGCAAATGTACCTTATTGAAATTTCAAGAGGCTCTACAATAGGTTTAGAATTGTTTTTTTATGTTAGATAACTTCAGGAAGATTTTCAAATATATTAAAATCGTTTGTGCAACTTATCACTGTTAAGTTTTACAATAGTACCGAAAAAATCACTACAGAACAATTTAAGGTACATCTAAAACAATTGTGCAGCAAATCACGAACTTGCCCACGTTGCACTAGCAGTTATAGAAGCTCTGCAAAAAATTTCACATCGTCATGTAAAAACGAAGTAACTAAAACAATTGTTCAACTTATCAAAAATTTCCCAAATGGTTGTTATAATTGTATCGGACTCAATATATGCCGAAATGGCTCTACATCTCGAGCGAAGAAAAAAACTAGTGAGTTTATGCTCTCCGCAAGACAAAAAATGATAAGCCGAATTGAAAACCTCGCTCTAAAAACTATTTTGCAGCTGAGTCCGCATAGTCTCGGCTGCCTCGTGAAATTTTAGGTCAGTGTGTGCAGTTTTCTTCATTTTAAGAAAAACAATTTGAAACATGCAAATAAGTTGTTACAGATTTATCTGCTTGAAATGAACGCAAAACTTGTCCACATGGGAATATTATCATAAATGTTTCAGAAATACAGCATTACATACGCAATGAAAACAAAAATCAAATCAGATAATTTGTATTCGGTTTTCATCTCGCGAAAAAATGAACAGACCTGACATCACTTTTTAAAGATATTTAACGAAAAGTTAAGTTCATCATAGTTACTCTTATAGTTATATATTACCGCTTGAGCAACTTGTTTTTACTAATAGTACTGTTGTTGTACCGTTGAATTCAACGGTACAACAACAGTACTATTAGTGACAACATTCTACTAACAGCTCAAACAGAAATTTAGTGAACTTGTTTTTGCAACTAAAGCATATGGGCTCAACAAAATAATACCTACAAGATTTTTCATATTAATTGAAACATCAATATGATTAAAATCGTCTGAAAATGTGTATGAATGTTTGATAGCTTTCTTATACATATTTCAAACCCTATCTCGATCATATTCATTGAAAAAATAGATTGTTATTTTCGTAGAAATTGATGTGCTTCATCAAAACACGTACATTCAAAGGCGCTTGAAAATTTCAGGCGTACAAAGACATGTTTTACTATGAAAATGCAGTTCGTTGTTGATTTTCTATATACAAAAACATAAAAGATCAATTCTACAATATGTAGTATTACCATTTATTTATTTGCAGAATATTTTGAAACTTCCATGTTTGTGTTACGAGCAGTTGTATAGAAAATCAAATGTGAAATGTGAAATGTGTTTACATTACGTAGTAGTTTCCATGAGTTTCACAATTGTTTTTTCGCTGATGTAACTACTACATCTGTAATGGGATCGATGCATGAGTTTTTGTATCAGTTGCACAATAATTGTGAATAAATGTTCGTGACAACGAAAGAACATAAAGATATGTTGCACAACGCAGAAAAATTGCGCTTTTTCCATAACACAACAGTCACTACAATAGTAATACATATAAACTAATTTGATAAATCGCACAATCAGTAGAAAAATACAGGAGAGCAACTTAACGTGCTACGTGGGAAAATTGTAGGTCATATTAGTTGATGGCCATACAAAGTTACTTTGGCTATATAGGTCTCGGTATCAGGTTTCGGAAGTAGCGCTCTAAAAATCCAAAACGAAACTCACATCGATTTCTCAGAGATGGCTTGAGGTTTGGGAACAGATAATAGTTCGAAAGTGCCAAATCAGGTGAACAAGGAGGATGTGCAAGTAATTGGAACCATATACCGTTGACTTTAACTATGGTAACGATGCTCATGTGCTTCATGTCACAGCGATTTCGGGTTTTAGTCGCTCTATTAAGGCACGATAATACTTGCATTAAGTTAGTCTTCCAAAATTATACTATGACAATCCCAGAATTCCGGCATCATGATCTTTCCGATCCATTAAGCCTTTCTTTCAGGCACACGGGCCGCTTCGAAGCTCGATTTCAGTCCATTGTCGGGTAATCATTTTGTTCTCTCAGTTCGCTCGTACATCTCAACCAAGTCAGTCGATAAACCAAAACCGCTTACGTTCGGGACAGAAGAAATCAAGTACAGTATAGTGTAGTGAACAATAGAATGATCTCGAAATGAGTGAACCAAACGAACAAAAGCTACCGCCGGTACGAAAGAATACAATTATTGTTGACTTCAGACAGTGCAAAATTCGACCTTCGATACGAGAACTTGAAGGTTTGCTTAAGGAGCAAATGCATCTTGACATTAAACGTGTGCATTTACTTCAATGCAATAAGACCAATAATGTTGTTTATATCCAGTTCTATAAAGAGTTGGATGCAATTCAATTCGCTAAAAACAATAATAATGTGCACTATGTGGAGCATGAAAATATCAAGTACAACATTCCAACACTTGTTACCTATGACAATCAGATGGCCACATGTCAATATTGCCAAAAAGTTGTTCACTACGGTAAGCCATGTGATAAACCGGACAAGGAGACAACTATACCAAAGGACAACGGTGCTTCCTTTACACCAACCCCAAGCAACCCCAGTACACCTGTGACAGTCACCAACAACAGGGAAGTATCCCCTTCAACGAAACCATCCAACGTAACCCCTATAGAACAAAGTACATCAGCTGCAGTTAACAGCTTACCATCCAACCAACCAGCAACTGCATACAATGTACAACAAGGCGCATCTACAGCAACTAGCAACGAAATCAACAACAATACCACGACAATGGATGACGAGACGAACCACGAACAAACTGCCCCTAAATCCTCGTATCTGGCCAATCGATATCAATTCATGACTTGGCATATCCTAATAGATGGATAATTCAGTGACATCGCAACCAGGAATAGTGAGCGTCAGTGTGAATTTATCTGCAGTTATCGTTATTCAGTTTTGGATTCATTTTAATCAATATATTCAAATCATTTTTAATATTCTCTCTTGCGTCATTTCGTATACCAGGAAATGAATTTCGCCACAATTCATTGGCGTCTGTATTGAACAAGACACGAAAGCAAACTGAATAATGACTTTTGATGACAAAATTTAATGAATAGTAACCGTTTATTTTGCCTCGGATTACGGCACGTTACCGTAGATTTTCGTTACTTTTGTTTCTCAGAAAACCACAATTTTTTTTCAAAGAATATTTTTTAAAATGCGTACATAGCATGATAGTTTAAGCGAACCCGTTGCCTAGGTTCGATTTTCAACCAGAGCCATAGCCAGAGAGTTTCCTATGTCCAAGAAATTCAATTTTGAAACATCTTCAATAAAATATGAATCTGTTCCCAACTACCTGGTATGATTAAGTCTTTTTTATTGAATTGTGTAGTATCTCCGATAGAATTGAGAGATATTATCGGTTACTTACAAAAACACACATGTTCAGCTATCATTCATTAAATCACAAAATGTTTTATCCGTGAAGATAGATATTTTAGAATAGAGACAAATTTAAAGACAAAGTCTTCACACTAAATCCTATACCGAAATTGTTGAAATTGCCTTACTCACGAGAATATGGTAATGAGAAATTGAAAAAAAATCTGCTTCGGAGTTTTTTTTTCCATATTTTCCGGTACCGAAACTGGAAACGGAGGACAGACAGAATCAAAATTAGCTCGTGTGATCATCAACTGAAAAGGTCTACAAATTTGAATAGTTTTGATTCCAATTTGAAATCGTAAAGAGTAAACCAAGTTAATTTGTGTTGGTCATTTGTGTATTACGTACATTTTATTTGGTACGTATGTCATAGATCTACGTATACATATATGCAGTGCAACCTGTTTATCGAACTGGCTTGAACGATTGAATTTCAAACAATCTTTTTTAACAATAATTTATTCTCAAATGAAGCCTGACTTTTTGGCTAAAAAATCAGTTATGATCAATTTTTCACCAACGTATGATGGAAAATTACTTACATTTTCTGAATGTAGATTTTGATTTTCTAATAAAAAAAGTTAGCAACACTGCTTTAATGCATTTGTATTAGATTGCGCTAAACAAAATGAACAAAACTAAATATTTTCTGTTACAAAAGCAGTTTTCTGGAAAAATAAATAGTTTTACGACAACATTCCATATCCATTGCCTTTCGCGTGTTAAACTAAAGGTTCCTATTTTGCGGATTTACTTATAGAAGGTGCGTAAATCTTTATAACGCAATAATTTCTGCAAGAGGAAATCTGCATAGGAATGTGTTTGTTGCTAATCAAATGTGTTAGTGGAAGTAAACTGAAATTGAAATAATTTTTCTCGAGCAGTTTCAAGGAAAACGGAACAGTTTTAGACTAAGATTTTCGCTTTTCTTGAATTGCAGTTTTAAGCAGAATGAACTGATTGGTTTATTTTTCAACCATATGGAAGATTTATTGATTAAAAATCAGGAAAAGAAGCGCCGGATTTTGTTTTCGCGCACACATTGTCCTAATTGCGATGACGGAAGTGTGTGTTCCTAAAACAAGAAGTCTTATCGTGTGCAAACCGTCTCAAGTCACGCTAGAGACTATGCTACCAGAAGTGAGTCTCACACGGCAATTTGGGATGAGTATTTATTCACTCCGTCCTGGGTTGGCGATTCAATGCATAGGACGCTAGTCTTACAAGCCAGTTGTCGTATGTTGGAGCCCCGACTTGGAAGGATTCTTAGTGTCACACCATAGTGCTAGCCATGCAATGATTCTGTAAGCTTTCCTTCAAAACACTTAGTGAGAAGAGTAGTCTGATTATGTGGAACAACTTGATTAGCACATAGTTTGTTATACGGGAAGTTCTCTGTTGGATGGTTGATCTCCAAGCTTAATCAATCGCTTTCGAACGCAGCTTCGGGAGCTTCGAAGTTAGCGTATATTTAGATATTTAAATATTTATATCCCTTACATGAGTAATGTTTTGTATTCACAATGTAAATCAGTTATTTAAACAAAACTCTTCAAGTATATATCAATGGCACTGATCAATCAATATGATATTTCTTCTAATATCATAAAAAGTTGGACTACGTTTTTCCATGCATTATGTAGAAACCACAAGTATGTATCAGTGAGGACGAAGTATATTACAATGGAAGAGCATATTATAGGGTGTTCCAGAAAGGCTTAGTATGATGATGCGCCATTGTTATTTGCAGATGACGTTTTAACAGTTGATGATTAGTGTGTATTATTACGAAGTTATTAATGTAAATAGTCAACCTGCAAATCTGTGAGACTCAAGTGACTCAAGTTTTCACCAAAATGCGAATCATGTTTCGCTTAGTCAGTTGCCGGAAAAGTATCGGAGCATTTCGCAATGTGATTCGAAAGTATGGTGAACAGTTTATATTTCAGGACTAGGAAAATCTGACCGTAAATTTGACGCTGAGCACAAAACTTGAACCAGAAAATCGTGCAAACAATCATCCGTAAAAAGGGTGCATCCGAGTGAAACGTGGCCAAAAAGCTGGGAATTCCAGAAGTGTCGTGAATACAACGTACCCACGCATCACCTATTTATTGATTTCAAAGCGGCATACGACAAACTCGATCGAGCTATGGCGGATTATGCACGAATACTGTTTTCCAGATAAAATGACGCGATTGGCCAAAGCAACAATGGACAGAGTTATGTGCTATGTCCGAGTATCTGGGACGCTCTCGAGTCTCTCTGAAACTCGGCAACGGCAAGGAGACGACTCTCTCGTATCTTGTTTAATATTGCTTTGAAAGGTGATTTAAAGAACGAGGATCCACACTTGTGGTACAATCTTCCGAAGTCTATATTGCTTTTTGGAAAGTCCATGAACACAAGAAAAAGAGAAGCACAACGAGCAAGGTGGATCGATCAACTGGAGGAGAATTTACGAAGTATCCGGGCCTTGAGTGGCTGGCGAAGAAGGGCTATTGATCGAGTTACATGAAGGCGTTTGCTAGTAACAGCAAAGAACAACACAGGACTAGGATAGTACGTATGGTAGGTACTGTGCGGAAAATCAGCATGCGTAATCATGGATGATGAATCTTACGTGAAATTTGAAATTTGTAACCAATTCCATACGAACAGAGTATTGAAGATGCTGATAGGTAGATATTTATTAAAAAAATGGTGAAAAGATAATGGTTCGAAAAGCAATTTGAGGAAAGCTTCTGAATCCATTTGAATACAAACAGGAGAAAAGGTCCTAAGTGCAAATGAGAGTTTCTCTTTGTTTACTTTCTCTTTCGATTATTACGGCCCTATCGGTAATCCCTCTAACCAATCATTTACATAGAATAACGACTGGACCCATCGACTTTCGATTTGTAGTTCAGAAATTGTTGGAAAACGCAGGAATAAGCCGTTATAAGTGAAAGAGTATGTAAACAACGAGAATCTGTCATTTGCACTTGGGACCTTTTCTAATGTTCATCGAGATTCGTGTCGACAGATACCCGCATACACTCAAAATAATAATCATATTATAGTTACGTGAAAAGTTATGTGAATATTTTCCACCCTACTTTTCACGTAGATTTTAATGGACTGACATTTAAAAGCTATTTAATGCATAATCCAGTATAAGTTACATGTTTCATAGGTAAAATGTAATGTACTGTTCATATCACATTTATCTATCAGTTCATATTCAATTTAGATAGCAGAAAATTACTATTTTATATATTGGTTGAAGTCGAAAGGGAGATTCCAGATGTTGATATAAATCTATGAAATGAAAAATGCCATGAAATATAAAACATTTATTTCAGAAAATTGTCATAGAATTCCAATGGCTTAAAAAGCAACTTCGTGGTATCTCAAATCGACAAACCTTCAGAAATAGTTTATGTTGTCACTGCCATCCAACCGAAGCCGAAGTCAAGATCCAAGAACTCCCACAACACTACCGATGCAGGCTGAAGTCGCATTACATGGTTCCAGTGTCTCTAGCTTCATACCGACGGCCTGTTTGAAGCATTCGGCAGGAGCGGGTAAACTTCCGGACTCACGCAGGCACTCGGTCCAGTTGAACAAATGGAAACTTTCATACTGGAATGGTCCGGTCGATGGAGTAAAAAATTGTAATTAAATAACTTTTCTCGCAAATATTTACACTACTAACACTTCGAGGGGCACTGCTCGCCATTTTCAAAATCGAGTTTTTCACACTGGAAATTCACGTAGATTGTTTGACGTTTGGTCAATTCACGTAAACCTTATGTGATGACTATATTCATTTTAGGGGATGTTCATATAACATTCATTTTCGTCACGTAAAATATTCAATTTGACATTTGAAACCATTCTACGTGATTTTTCAAGTGAATCGAACGTGAATTTTTATTTGAGTGTAGCGTTTTGGCTACCAGCCATGGCCACCAGACGGCTACCAAAATTGATTCAGTGACGGTTGTCAAATCCAAATTGACAAAACAAAGTCGCCTGTATCTAAGTTAGCCGAGCGTTTTCATCTTCTCACCTTCGCTGAAAATGTCAAAGATTTCAATGTGGAAAAATCCTGGTGGATACGGTTGTATCGTTTGAGTTGTATATCTGGCAGCGGTGAGGCAGTCCGTCACCAGAATGTCTGCTAGCCATATTTTTCCAGCTGGCAGCGTTTAGTCAGTCATCTGGCAGTCATGCGTATGCGGGTAAGATGACAGCGGAGGTTTACGTTCGCAAATGCTTACAACGGCGCCTACTCCTCATGATCAGGAAACATCACCTGAGTTACATTTTTAACATTCATACCTTATGATCAAAAAAGAACCGGAATTTTCATTTTAAAATTCCCGCGCTTGTCCAATCGATAAACTTTTATTCTGGGTAAACTTTTATTCTCTCAAACTTTTATACACATTCTGTCAAATTTTGACGCATATCGTACGATTAGTTTTTGTTTGGCGTCTATACAAAGAAGTTGAAAAATTTTCGTGTGGCGATTTTTATAATGGATGAAAATTTAGAACAACGTGCGCGCATCAAATTTTGTGTTGCAAATAGATTTAAGTGTTCCGAAACGTTGAAAATGTTGGAAAAGGCCTTTGGTGAATCATGTCTAGGAAAAACACTGGCATACGAGTGGTATAATCTCTTCAAAGGTGGTCGTACAAGCTTGGATCATGATGCGATCCCTGGCCGCCCAACAACATCTGTTACTGAAGAAAACATTGAATCGGCGAAGCAAATCGTGTTTAAAAATCGTTCTGTACCGATTAGAGAGATTGCTGTGTTGTTGGGCATCTCTTATGGATCAGCCGAACACATTTTAACTGATGTTTTGGGTTTGAAACGCGTCGCTTCTCGGCTGGTGCCAAAAAAGCTGAATTTCATTCAAAAACAGCGTCGTGTTGATGTGGCCAAAGAGATGATTTCCAACGCAGATAGTGACCCCACATTCATCGAATGCATCATAACTGGTGATGAGGTGTGGATCTATGAATATGACGTCGAAACCGCACAACAATCGACCGAATGGCGCTTCGAAGGCGTGTCGTTGTTCTAAATTTTCATTCATGTTAAAATCGCCACACGAAAATTTTTCAACTTCTTTGTATAGACGCCAAAAAAAAACTAATCGTACGATATGCGTCAAAATTTGACAGAATGTGTATAAAAATGTTGCCAACGTTGAGAGAATAAAAGTTTACCGATTGAACAAGCGCGGGAATTTTAAAATGAAAATTCCGGTTCTTTTTTTATCATAAGGTAAATACATGTAGCAAAATTTAGATATAGCCTACTGTAAACCTCTATAAGAAGATATTACTGCCAAGTGGACCATGCTCCATAAGGTTTAAATAGCAATGTGAAGAATCAGCATAAACATGCGTTAAATTTCCAAATTCAAGAAAATTTTGAAACCAGCTTTACAATAAACATTAAGTTTATTCGGATGGAATAAGTTCCACAATGAATAAATTATCATTTTGATATTTTTTTGATTATGTGTTTGTTAATTTTAAATGCAATCAGTAAAAATATCTTAGATTTTAATAACGAGTTGAAGGCTTTTTCCGAACGTAAAATCTTATTGCACTTTTAATTTTATCGCAAATGTCTATACCGAAATAGGAATTATAGCTAATTGCCTTGAAAAAATGCGGTTTTTGCGAGTCTCAATGATTTATGAAAACTTATTTTGGTGATTCGACATCAGATTGTATAAATATGTTTAGTTGTGTCAAAACTTGTGCATACTCTCTGAAAATGAATCATAAAAATTAATCATTGTTACTCGTTTTTGTAATTCGATGTTAATAAACTGTCATGTCAATAAATCAATAAATGTCGTTCTTCACATCATCTGAAGCTGAAGCTTAGCGGGATAAACTGTATTGATTATATTGTAGTATTTATGGCACATTATTTTTCATTTACTATAAATCAGGAGATTGGGAGGGAATATCAGGGCACCCAAAAGAGAAGCTTTCAAAATTATGCACAAAATCTGCCATTTAAGTAAGATATCTACTGACGATACGATCTTTTGTAAAACGCAGGACACTTACTCCGATGTTTTATTTTTTTTTGTTTCGGAAAAATTAAAAAAAAAAATAAACATTATCAACAGTGAGCTGATTGTGATTGCATTATTGCACTGATACGAAATTTTTATGCTACGATGTTTCATATTGAACAAAGTTATCAATAATGTTTTTCTCTTACAGCGTCCAGACTGATTAGACGACGGGTGCCCTGTGCAGGACATCTTATGACACCTCGGCGGCTTTGGCTAAACAAAATTCCAACACAGTGTGATGTGGTCATCGAATTTCCAGGTGAGATGACGTGCACTCTTAATAGCGTGCTATTTTTCTTGTATTGTAGGTTTTGATTTTGATTCCTTCTGACGTTATTTATGTATTGGGTTTCATTTGATTTCCATCTATCATCATCGCAACCACAGAGGATGCCCCGGACGATGCGCTTCGGTGGCTACTAAATAAGATTAAATCAACTCCACCTGAAGGCTTAGGTCTATCGGCTACAGTGAGAGCACATGACAGTACAAAACGAACTGCTTTCTATATTACAGCACCAATGAATGTGTAAGTGTTCAGGGGAAACAGCAATTCATTATTACTTTGCTAAATGAATGATCTGTTCGCCCAGAAAATTATTAGTATTCTAAATGAACCAATTTCTTTCTAATTAGAATAACTTATTATGCATACTTATTTTTAAAATCCAGATAAAAAAATGGAAAATCGTCCTTTTTTGTATTGTAGGTTGTTCAAAGCAGCGGAGGAAGCACGTCTGCCTAAAAGGCTTCGTCCGGATCTTGGTGGAGCTTTGAAAGAATTCACTAAACGAGAAAGTCACTGTTTTGTCCAGTCCAAAGATACCGATGGCGCAAATACTTTGTTCACGTCACAAGAACGGCAGTGGCTTGTACTGCAGGTGAGACATTTGGCGATAGTTGTATGATATTTTCTTTCATTATCAACGTAGCCTTTTCATGTATTCTGTTAAGCCTAATCGAACAAATAACAGAATACATAATTCAAGAACTGTTAAAATTGTAAACTGCAGCATTATTTGTCTTTATTCAAATTTGAACAAAATTTCGAATATATTTTTTTCACACTCTAGTATTTAAATATAGTTTTTCTATTGTTCTGTTTTTCTTTTATTTAACACATAACTCATTTTTCAAATCTCCTTCTATCAAATGTGTATAAAGTGTGGATGGCAGATCTGCAAATATTGTGATTTCGCTCACAGCTAGCAACAATTCTTCCGCTAACAGATGCTTCATTCCGTATCTGTTTTCCGCTATTTGCTCCAAAAACAGCATGCCTGTTAGTATAACAGGATGAAGAGCAAAGAAAACAAAAGTGCATTTAAATTTTTAAGCAAGCAGTATCAACAGTAAGGACCAGTCGTGTGCTATGATGAAGGTTTATTTCCATTGCTTATCTACCATTTTATTTTGTGTTCGACTTTCAGGTGCTGCAAGGACTCAGAGCTGGTGTGACAGATCTGAAGGTGCTTCAGGGAAGAGCAGAAGTCACAGAAGGTCAGAGTATAGGTGAGTAACAATGATAGGGATATTCACATTTATCTTGTGCCAACAAAGGTTCGCAGATCTAGAAAGTAATAACACTTTTTCGGGTTTGTAAATTTTCAGATACCTCTCCACAAATGTAATTAGTATAATTGTACCCATATTCAATTCTCCATTAATGCCATCCCACTTGAATGCGTTACAATAAGATTATCTGTCTGTATTCTCATGCCAAGAAGATAGAATAAAAAGCGTTGGGTTCAATTTTTTGCTTTGAATAATAACAGTTTTAACAATCGAAGCGAGAATAATGATACCGACTAAAAAAGAATTGATCCTAGGCTATGCAACTTTACAATGAAATATTGAATACTTTCATAGCTGTTTTGAAATGGATGACGCATGGTGTTTTGTGTTTCGAAATTATAACCACAGAATTTCTTGAGTTAATATAAGGGCTAATTGCTTTTCGTATTCACACGGATATCGAAATTTGAAAAGTATTACTCAAGCCTGTTTGACATTTCAATAATTAAATCTTCGAAGACACCTTAAAAATAACACCATTAGCAGTTACACTAATAGACAAGTAATAATTCTAACTAGCATTTATATCTGCCTTGTGCGAGAGGAATTGGAATCACTGGTAACACGATGTGGTGTTCAAGTGTGGCTCTCCAAAAAGTCTAATTTCAATTAATCTAACGACTA
The DNA here is from genome assembly GCF_030247185.1 of Malaya genurostris. Lineage (NCBI taxonomy): Eukaryota > Metazoa > Arthropoda > Insecta > Diptera > Culicidae > Malaya > Malaya genurostris. The sequence continues at coordinate 225,289,830 of NC_080571.1, read as the reverse complement.
ATAGAAAATAATTTAGTCTTATTTTTGAATTCTTGCAATCAAGTAGAGCATATGGAATGTGTGAAAATTTGCAAGTAAATCCTGTGATTCTGTCGGAAAATCTGAAATTGATCTGCAGCAAAGACATCATATTATCAAGATATCCAGCTCGAATCTCGTACATACAAGTAGGGGAAAGAAATGTCACATTCGTGCGGTCCAAAACAGCAGCACGGCGCGCCTAGATAATTGACATGATATGTTGAACTTTGCTGAACTGAAGCTTGATTTCGCTCCAAGCTGACAGGGTCTGTCTGCAGAAAACCCAACCGCGAGTGTTCAATCTTTTTCAGTAGTGGTGTGTCATTTTGCGGCCACCATATTGTGTTTACAGCAATGCGAATAGAAACAAGTTACTGGCGAGACCGTTTCTTAAAAATATTCAATAATTTTCCTTATTAATAATGCTTTATTATATTGCTCCTTATTAACTGTTTCCTTATTTTAAATCGGGAAAGACTAAACTGCGTCGATTAAACGAGGAATGATTAATCAATGGATCAATTTTTTCTACAATTATTAACGATTGTTTTTTTGGGAGCGGATCATTTCGCCGAAAGTCGTTGGCATGACATGGCCATTTCGCTGAATAGGACATTTCGCCGAAAAGGTCATTTCTCCGAAAGGGTCATTTCGCTGAAAGGGTCATGTCTCCTGTATGTTATGTCTCTTGTACAACTAATGTGGCTCAGCCACATAACCGAAGCCAAGATGGCTCGGCGGCACAAAGCCTCCGAGGCTACGCCAGCTGAGTCGCCCGCCGACCCGCCGTCGGAAGTTACGGCCTCTTGCATGCAAACCTGTAACCGCCTCGTTTGCCTAGTCTACTCAAAGCTAGGTTTCTTTGCTTTAGTTAGGTAGCGGTAGCGAGGTAGGACAGCACATGAACCAAAACGATGTGGCATAGCCGCATTAGATATTTTTTTCATTTTCACTTAATAAACGAAAAATACCACATACATTTGCCTGGTAGATACACTTATGCAATTGCTTTGATGTTTAGTAGCTAATAGTCAACCATTTTTCTTGGGAACTCCGTTCTGAGGTTCATGAATCAATCTGTATTCAAGAAGTACAATTGTAGGTCAACAAAACGGGCGTTACGCTATTATCTTTCATTTGTCTTTATTTTAAATCAATTCCAATTACGATTTTAAGACGATTTCAGGATTCGGCGAAATGGCATTCGGCAAAGTGGCCCATTCGGGGAAATAAACCTATCGGCGAGATGACCCTGATCCGTTTTTTTTTCGGGCTGAGTGCAAAAGAGACGCGCGCGTGAAGTTTATATCCGTGCCGATATTTCATGCGACCATGTTTAACTAGGACGTACGTAGATATAGTTTAGATTGCGAGGATTAAATACAGGAATTGATGGTGAACCTCTCAACGGTCGACGGTCCGGAGTTTTTCGAGTTTCGGAAGGTAGTCGGTTCATACATCGTATTTTAGTAATATCATAAAATATCAGAGTATTCTCGGTAGCCAGCTACCCAGAGCATAAACACATGATACTATTATTCAAAAATTTACTAACAAACCCCTTTCTGTGATGCATGTGGGAATGCAGAGAATTTCTCGGTTTCTGGTAGCAACATGCATTGAGCGGCCGGCATCGGTATTGATCAGCATGAATGCAGTTACATTGTGAAACTACGTGCTTCTCAAGCACGTTGTTTAAGGAAAACATGTTGCAAGCTCAATTGCTTCTGATCAATAACGGAGTAGCAACACACGGGCGGTCTCTAATGCTAAAGCTGATGTATTTATATCCGCAGTGTGCAATTACCACTTTCAATCGTTTTAGTTTTCCCTCCTACTATAATACCCCCCCCCCCCCTCCCTTCTTCCCACCAACCAATTTTCAACACTCCACACCTGGGTGAAATCTGTTCCACCACCCCTGATCGAGTGAACCAATTTTTCACTCCCCGAGGGATCAATTTTATAGCATTCTTCACGAATAACTTCTGTTAGATGAAAAAAATGATAGTTCCCTTAAATTCCACTATGATTTCGTTATAATACTAACGTCATAGTGACAGACAGATACTAGTATTTTGAGTGCTATTTGCACTTATCCTCAATGTGTCAGTTTAGAAGTCTGTCACACAGAATTGAAAAGTGGAATTTAAGTGAACTTTCAGTTTTTTTTTCTTTCAAAAATGGTTTCGTTCCACTAGTTGCTCAAATCCCAAGATGCTTTTGTGAACTGTAGTGCTCTCGAACACGCTCATCAAGCACAGGTGTTCGAATAGATTTATGTCTGGTGAATGAAGGCGTGTTTTAAGTTGATTAGTAGGGGAAAGTATTATAAAGCGCCACTGATGGCCATTACGCTCCCCTTCCTTTTTTTAAGTTTTCAAGACTGTTTCAAACAAATGTTTTATCACTACCCGTAAAAAATAAACTATTGATTTTACAGCATAAGCAATTGATTCACAATTAGATATATGTGTTACAATACATTGTTTTGTATCTTGACAAGATTTTTTAGTTTCCAACGATGCGATATATTGTTTCTACGATTCTACAATTGAATTTATTGTGCACGTGGTGTTTCAAACAATAAGCAAACTGTACATGTGATTGTTTTCCAAGAAAAATGCATGAGAAAATTTTATGCTTTGAATTGTTAAGATACTTTACAACCTAACACATGGATCAATAAGTCCCGAGACTAACAATGGAAACAACATTTTTTTTTGCAAAATTTTTTTTATTCATCAACATAATCACCTTTTAGGGTGATACAATGGTTCCAACGTTTTTCCAAATTTTCAATACTATGTTTATAAAAAAAATTATCTTTCGCTTCAAAATAAGCTTCAGTTTCAGCGATGACCTCCTCATTTGAGCCAAATCTTTTTCCCTGGAGCATTTTTTTTAAGATCAGCAAAGACCCAGTAGTCACTGGGGGCTAAATCTGGCGAGTATGGGGGTGGGGAAGCAGATCAAAGCCCAATTCGTTCAATTTCGCCATTGTTTTCATCGACTTGTGGCAGGGTGCATTGCAGAAATCGCGGCACCCACTTGGAGAAGACCTTTTTCATGCTCAATTTTTCATGAAGGATAGTACATACACTTCCATATGATATCTGTGTCATCTCAGCAATCTCACGGAGCTTCACTTTACGATCATTCATTATAATTTTTGTCACTTCACTCGCATTTTCCGGTGTAACGGCTTCCACAGGTCTACCCGAGCGTTCCGCGTCATTTGTGTCGGTACGACCACGTTTAAACTCGGCGAACCACCGACAAATCGTTGAGTCCGGATAACATTTTTCAATCCATTGTTTCGCTTGCATGGTGTTTTTACCCATTTAAAAACAATATTTTATCAAAACACGAAAATCGGTTTTTTCCATTTTTTAAACAAACTACAAAACGATTTTACTCCAACCTCGATAACTCAGCTGTTTCTGGTCGGATCGACTTAAAATTTTGACCCGTTTCAAGCAAAGGTTAGTACTCTAGAAAGACGTGGTTACTGGTTTACTACGAGCGCCATCTCTACTTTAGTCTCGGGACTTATTGATCCATGTGTTATACATCCTATTGTAAAAATCATGTTCACAATTAATTGAATAGTGTATAACAATACATTAAAATATTTTTGAAAGGTCAAAATTGTGGCAGGTTTTGTAATAGCAAATCGTATTGTTTTTCTACAATATTTTTTATTCGGGTAACACTATGTTTTCGTAAGATCTTTCTGCTATGCAAGTTTGGCAGTTACCGTTTGCTGGAAAATATGAAAAAAACTGAAAATATCATTAGGCAGCTTTTCAATGTAAGGTCTTGCTTCGACTAAATAAGCCGTGTAAAACATCTAATGGTCCGTTGCTACTTAGTAATTACAATTTTCAGTGCTAATGTCTCTATTTACAGTATAAAAATCCAGAGAAACAAAGCCATTTTTTAAAGCCTTGGTATTACATTCCTGTAGTCGAATTTGACCTTCTGTTTCAACAGACTTCGCAGCCGATTCAGTGAGTGTACAGAACCAGTGCATGGCTGGTGCTACGATTCTACTGACACTACGAATCCTTCCAGGTCGAGGCTCGAACATACGACAACTGGTTTGTAAGACCAGCGCCCTATGCATTGAACCGCCAACCCGGGACATAAGCCATTTTTTTGATAAACCCAAACCTCCGTCTACGAACACTTTTTATACGTTACCTCTTTTTACGTAACTCTTTTTACGAACCAAATCCCAAATAACGTAATCTTTTTTTACGAACCAAATCCCAAATAACGTAAACTTTTTTACGAACCTACTTCGTAAAAAGAGGTTTTGGCATACATCGAAAGCGATTTCCGACTCCATGGAAACTACTACAATATGGGTATTTTTGGAACGGGTTTAAAGAGTAGATTCCGGAAAATGATGTTTGAGGTATTTTGGAAATCCAAGATGGCGACTTCCGGTTGATTGATATTCCTCGAAAACCCTTGCAATATGGGTATTTTCGAAACGGAATTGATGAGTAGATGTCGGAAAATAATGTTTGAGGTGGTTCTGAAATCCAAGATGGCGACTTCCGGTTGATTGATATTCCTTTAAAACCCTTGCAATATGGGTATTTTCGGAACGGAATTGATGAATAGATGTCAGAAAATGATGTTTGAGGTGGTTCTGAAATCCAAGATGGCGACTTCTGATTTCTTGATATTTCTTGAAAACCCATATTGCAAGGGTTTTCAAGAAATATCAACAAACCGGAAGTCGCCATCTTGAATTTCAAAACTACTTCAAACATCGTTTTCCGACATCTACTCATCAATTCCGTTCCGAAGATACCCATATTGTTAGGGGATTTAGGCAATCTCAATAAACCGGAAGCCGCCATCTTGGATTTTGAAACGAACCCAAACATCATTTTCTTGCACTTACTCTTCACATCCGTTCCGAAAATAACCATATGATGCGCGGGTTCCACATTAATCACACAAAAATTTTTTTTACGAAGTAAATTCCAAATAACGTAAACTGTTTTTACGAACCAAATCCCAAATAACGTAAATTTTTTTTACGAACTACCTCTTTTTACGAACCCCCGTTTAGTTCGTGAATGGAGGTTTCGGTGTATATTAAAAACAGTTACTCTTCGGACATTATGCCTTCGATTCAACAGTGTGCTTCGAGTTAAAATATTGTTTTAGAGATTTATAACGATTATTAAAACAAAATGTAGCGTTGGGAGTTGGTTTCCAATTGTAATTAATTGATTATGCAATTGATTTCTGATGCAAAGAATATCTTCTTTATCTGCTTTTCTTCTATATCGACATTTCAAGGGGCATATTGCATCATTGTTGTGAGGCGTAATGTCTCTTGTTGTGGGGCATACCACTGATTTGTTGTGAGGTAGGGGAAAGTCTTATAAAGCGCCCCTGCTAGCCAAAATGCCCCCTTTCCTTTCTTAAGCATTGAAGACTTTTCTGAACCTAAGTTTTATCACTAACACTATCTTTTCGTAGGATCTTTCTGCTATGCAAGTTTGGTGGTTGTCGTTTGCAGGAAAGTATGAAAAAACTAAAAATTTCATTTGGCAGCTTTTCGATGTAAGGTTTTGCTTCGACTAAATAGATGTTTTATCAGCCATTTCTTTGACATACTGATTATCTCAAAACAGTAACTTTGTGGACATTTCAAGAAGCATAATGCATCATTGTTGTGAGATAAAATGTCTTTTGTTGTGTGTCATGTCACTGATTTGTTGTGAGACATATTTTACGGCTGCTGGGGCATTATATCTGAGGCGAGTGAAAAAAACTAAGAATGTGGCCGCTTTGGAAAATGTGTTTATATCAAACAATTCTCATCTTTTCTATTGGAGTCATTGAAAATTATGTTCCTCATCCGTATTGCAATGAAATACTTACATTTTCGAGGAAAATATATCAATACACTTGGAAATAACTCAATATTTTCTTAAGGGGGGCATATTATAACACTTTACCCTATATTATACGGTTACTGAGGCGTTATGTCTACGGCAAGCGAAAAAACTGAGAATGTAATCGTTTTGGAAAATGTGTTTGTATCAATCAATTCTCATCACTTAAACCGAAATCATTGAAAATTATGTTCCTCAGGCGTATTGCAAAAAAACATGGAAATATCCTAATGTTTTCTTAAGGGAGGCATATTATAACATTTTACCCATTTACTTCACAGAACCCAAAGACATACAATTTCTGCGGTGTGTTTTGGATCCTGCCCCGTTGAAAATAAAATTCGATTACTTTTTTCAAGCTCTCAGCACTTTCCTTCATATTTGCTTCAAATTATTTAAATACTGCTCCTTTCTCGTGATTTCATGGATTTTCCAACACCGAATGCATCTATTTAACGCCAGACCATCACGGATGAATGCCCATGTTTAATGGTTGACTGTATGACTTCATACTATAAAAATAAACAATTGTGTATGAGAAATGTCATTAACAGTGTTACCAGAGAACAGATTGAATATATTACAATCCATAAGATTTTGAAAAGGTGTCTCACTATAAAAGATTTCGTACCACAATTCCGATTCAGGGCACGTTGAACAAGCTTCAGAAAGAAGTTTAAAACAAAAATGCATCGAAATATAGCAATAAAATGTTCTTTAATACTATTACATGTTAAAAACTATACAGTCAACTATAACAGTTTTACAGTGCCCAGAGGAACAATACATTGTTCAACACGCTCATAACACGTAATAGCACAATTTTTAGTTTCTATTTGTTCTGTTCTCTTTTTACCCGACAGTGGTTGCCTGGCAAGAATTGGGTCTGATAACACAAGTGTTTCCTCTACACGAAACAAGCGCCTTACAGCAGCTACAGTCAAGTTGGGTACGAAAGTTTTTCGCACCACAGCCCTTAGGTAATTACTATAAGCAAGTGTCACGCTGTCGTGTACCATATCTCACACTTTGCACAACGTGCTAATATAGTCAATTTTTGTCCGTCATCTTGATTTTTTAAATTTAGATGACATCGCAGCATACTTTGGAGTTAAGGTTGCTTTATATTTCGCCTGGCTGGGACATTATACTTGTGCGCTTTGTGTGCCAGCCGTTCTTGGCACAATTCTTTACGCTGGTCTATGGGGCCAGGGACAGGTATAGAGATAAGCTTTCCGAAAATTGGTGATACATTCTATGCCATAAACTCAATCTATTTGCAGACCGCACACGATATTGGACACGTAGTTTTTTCTCTGTTCAACGTGGCATGGGCGTCGCTGTATTTGGAGGCCTGGCGGCGATATTCTGTTGAACTTGCCTTTCGTTGGGGCACACTTTCAACTCCACCAGAGCTGTTGGAACCTCCCAGACCGTTATATAAGGTGAGTCAACTATGCGTGTACAAATTCCCACCAAGTTTAATTTATGTCACCCAGTTATTATCCAGCTACAATTATTTTTTTGTCACTCGTTGTATCCAAACAGGGTCCGCTGGAAGAAAGTCCTGTGACGGGGCGACTAGAGCCACGAGAATCTCCTGCCTGGCAGCGACGAGCGTTCCGGTATCTAGTTAGTTTTCCAATTATTGGACTATGTTTAGTGCTAGTATTTGTAGTGATGTTTCTGATGTTGCAACTTCAGGTATTTATCATAAATATATATTTCAAACATGATTAATTTTTGAAGCTTAGTGAATAGGAGTAATCGTATATCCCTCATTATTATACTTAACAATGCTCTCACCGCTTGTTTTGATTAGTTTACAACATTCGGTAACTCTAAATATCATTTCCTTTCCACGATCAAATAGGAGTGCCACCGCACGCAATTTTTTCACGGTCATAAGAAATACTTATTTCTTACAAATCGACTTAGATTTAGCTTCAAGATTGATTTGTGAGTTCGATTTGTTTTAATAAAATTATTATTCTGGCCTTTTTGCGTAAAAGCTTTACGTGGCCGATTGGCTTACATTTTTGTTACTTTTTTTTTTCGCTATTGGATGTCGTTGTCACCCTTTTTCTAGGGGGAGATGAGTTTCCATTTCCATCCAATGAGGATCGGGGGTCACTTTTTTTTTTTCATAAATACATTTATTTCTTAAGGCAGTTTACATAAGTTTTTCTTCGCCGTAGCATCACTTTTACATAATATTCTTATCCTAATTTAACTCTAACATAGTCACAACGTTTTGCATTTATTAAAACATATTCTCTTATTACTTAAATATCATCTTAGGTAACTCGTCATTAATTATGAAATCTACTCGGAAATATTATTTGAACCAAACGATTAACTTCTATAAATTATAAAATAAGCTGTTATTTTCAGACATTTTGTTGATAATTTCATAAACTGTTTCGAGTTTGTTTGTATCATTACATTATTTTTATTCTAATTTAGCTATTGGTTGAACTCATGGACGCAGCTGGGATCAGAACTAAGTCTTGAAAGGGGCCTTTATTAAATTGAAACTCCAGTTTTCTTTATGAAATGATAAATAAGTTTCATGTATGAAAGGTCACGACAAGCAAGAATGTCTCGAACTGGGATATTGGATAGTCTACCTTGGGTACGCAAAGAATTTATTAGTTGAGATCTGACATCACGATACTCCACGCATGTCCAAACGACATGATCAATATCTCGATAACCTTCGCCACAAGCACAATGATTAGTCTCGGAGAGCCCAATTCGAAGGAGATGTGCATCTAACGTGTAGTGATTGGACATGAGTCTGGACATCACACGAATGAAATCTCTACTCACATCCAGTCCCCTGAACCATGCCTTTGTCGATATTTTCGGAATAATTGAGTGCATCCACCGACCCAGATCATCTTTATCCCAAGAAGCTTGCCAGCTGGCAAGTGTTCTTTGGCGAGACGAGCTATAGAATTCGTTGAAAGCAATTGGTCTCTCATAAATTTCACCCTCAATAGCACCACGTTTGGCTAAAATATCGGCTCTTTCATTGCCAGGAATGGAGCAATGAGCCGGGACCCAGACTATAGTGATTAGATAATTATTGTTCAATATGTCGTTCAGGCACTGTTTTATTTTGCCCTGGAAAAACGGTTCAGTCTTGCCAGTCATGTTTGAGCGAATGGCTTCAATTGCACTCAGACTATCTGTGAAGAGGAAATAATGGTTTGGAATTAATGTGACGATTACACTCAAACTATAATGAACTGCTGCTAGCTCTGCTATATAAACAGATGCAGGTTCTTGAAGCCTAAATGAGGCCGAAACATTATTGTTGAACATACCAAACCCTGTCGCTTCTTCAATTCGCGATCCGTCCGTGTAAAACATTTTCTCAGAGTCAATATGCCTGAACTTACTTGAAAATATTTTTGGGATTTCCGTCGAACGTAGATGATCCGGGATTCCACGCACTTCGCGCTGCATGGATGTATCGAAAAATAAAGTTGAGTCAGGGACATTTAGGAGGCTGACACGGATAGGAATATATCTTGAAGGGTTGATTTCCTGTGACATATGGTTAAAATATACTGTCATGAATTTTGTTTGAGATCGAAGCTCGACTAGTCGTTCGAAATTATTAATTACCATGGGATTCAGCACCTCACATCTTATTAGCAGGCGTGATGAAAGCTCCCAAAATCGATCTTTTAATGGAAGAACTCCCGCCAGAACTTCAAGACTCATTGTATGTGTCGAATGCATGCACCCTAAAGCAATTCGCAAACAACGATACTGAATTCGCTCCAGTTTGATAATATGAGAGTTTGCAGCGGAACGAAAGCAAACGCATCCATATTCCATCACTGAAAGTATCGTTGTCTGATACAATTTTATTAGATCTTCCGGATGAGCACCCCACCAAGATCCTGTTATTGTTCGAAGAAAATTTACTCTTTGTTGGCATTTTGTTATCAGAAACCTAATGTGTCCTCCCCACGTGCATTTGGAATCGAACCACACCCCGAGGTATTTAAAAGTTAAAACCTGTTGGATCATTCTTCCCATCATATGGAGCTGAAGCTGCGCGGGATCATGCTTTCTTGAAAAGACGACTAACTCTGTTTTCTCCGCAGAGAATTCGATACCAAGATGAACAGCCCAATCGGACAAGTTATCTAAGGTATCTTGCAATGGTTTATGCAGATCAATAGCTTTGGGTCCAGTAACTGAAACCACGCCATCATCTGCCAATTGTCTTAGTGTACATGGGGTTACTAGACAGCTGTCAATGTCATTCACGTAAAAATTATAGAGGAGCGGACTGAGGCATGAGCCTTGCGGGAGACCCATGTAACTATTTCTGAGTGTTGCCAAATCGCCATGTGAAAAATGCATGCGTTTCTTTGACAAAAGGTTGTGCAAATAATTATTTATAACCGCTGGGAGTCCATTTTGGTGAAGCTTGTCTGAAAGAACATCAATGGAAACTGAATCAAATGCTCCTTTAATGTCTAAAAATACAGATGCCATTTGTTGCTTTTGAGCGAAGGCAATTTGGATGTCAGACGAAAGTAATGCAAGGCAATCATTCGTCCCTTTATTTCTACGGAAGCCAAACTGAGTATCTGACAACAAACCGTTCGTCTCGACCCAAGTGTCGAGACGTCGTAGAATAATTTTTTCGAACAATTTTCTGATGCAGGACAACATCGCAATGGGTCTATATGAGTTGTGATTGGAAGCTGGTTTCCCCGGTTTTTGAATGGCGATAACTTTCACTTGTCTCCAGTCAGGTGGAACAATATTTTGCTCAAGAAACTTGTTGAACAATTCCAACAAACGTCTTTTTGCGAGGTTGGGCAGATTCTTCACCAAGTTGAATTTAATTCTGTCCAACCCTGGAGCGTTATTGTTACAAGACAAGAGTGCTATAGAAAATTCCATCATTGAAAATGGGTTATTAATAAAACCATTGTTTGGAGGAGATTCCCGTATAATGCTCTGCGTAGGAACAGAATCTGGGCAAACTTTCCTAGCAAAGTCAAATATACATCGGTTCGAGTATTCATCACTCTCATTGCCCACGTTACGATTCCTCATTCGTCTGGCCGTGTTCCAAAGAGTGCTCATTGAGGTATCTCTTGACAAACCTTCGACAAAATGTCTCCAATAGCTACATTTTTTGGCTCGAAGTATGCTCTTGTACTTGGTTTCTAAAACCATAAGTTTTTCAAAATTCTGAGGAGTTCCTCCTCCCCGTTTTAGAAACGTCTTGCAAGCATTTTGTTTTGCGAGTTTAGCCTCTGAGCACTCTTTGTCCCACCAGGGGTTGGGAGGCCTTCTGTTAGTCGTTGGCCCAGGAAAGCGTTTAGTTTGGGATTGTTCTGCTGCCTCCAGAATCGAACAAATGAGGAAGTCATATTCTTCAAGTGGAGGGAGCTCTTCCATTGAATTCAAAATACTAGAGATCCTACTTTGGTATTTAATCCAGTCGATATTTTTTGTCAAATCATATGGAATACTAGCTGAAGTAGCAATGCAATTGCTACTGCTAATTGAGATGATGATTGGTAAATGATCGCTACCGTGTAAATCAGGCAGTATTTTCCAGGTGCAATCTAGTCGAATTGATGTTGAGCAAAGAGATAGATCTAATGCACTTGGGCGTGCCGGAGGTCTTGGGATCCGTGTCATGCTACCCATATTTAATACCGTCATGCTAAAATTGTCACAAATGTTTTGTATTAAAGATGATCTGCTATCATTGTAAACGGAACCCCACATAATACCGTGCGAATTTAAATCCCCCAGAATCAATCGTGGTGCAGGAAGGGCTTCAACCATTTCATTAAGCTGTTGCTGTCCAACTTGTGCTTTTGGAGGAATATAAACCGAAGCTATGCAAATATCTTTGCCTTTAATGTTTATTTGGCAAGCAACAACTTCTATACTAGAAGTTGAAGGGATGTTTAATCTATAAAAGGAATAGCATTTCTTAATTCCCAAAAGCACTCCACCATACGGAGAGTCTCTATCGAGACGTATAATGTTAAAATCATTAAAATTTAAAGCTATGTTTGAAGTAAGCCATGTTTCGCATAAAGCAAATACATCACATTTTTGACTATGCAATAATATTTTAAATGAATCAAGTTTTGGCATGATGCTTCGACAATTCCACTGCAGGACAGTGATTGTATCATTTGCGACGGGTGATAAATTATCCATCAAAAGATACAAAACCTGAGACAATTGGCCATTGAGCTGATAACTGCTTCAAAAAGGTTCTAGCTATTGGAAGGAATGCCATTATGAGGGTCTTTAAGGGTTCAGATATATTGAATGCTGAGAAAATCCATTCAACAATTTCCGAAAACTTCAGTAATCCTGTTGGTGGCTGTGAAATGGAGCCCACTGGATTATTATCTTTTTCTGTACTAGATCCTGGATTGGTTTGTGAATTTGACAAACCAGGAGGCACAGTCTTTGGTTTTGACTTTTTTTGTTTAACACGGGGATCTTTTTTTGAAGATGAAATTTTAGGTGACTTTTTTGGTAATTTGGAGGAAGACTTCTTTCTCTTAACTGACCCTTGGGTAGTGATAAACGAATTACCTTCACTATTTTCGTCAGAGTCAGAGTCCTCTGGTTCCTCTAGATTTGAAAACCCGTTTTCGGTTTCCAAAGGGGGGACATCAATGACCGTTTTAAGCATTTCTGCATATGTGCGCTTAGACCGTGCTTTTAAAGAAAGCTTAATTTTGTCTTTGTGCACTTTAAATGCAGTGCATACTGAAATATCATCATGAGGACTATTCCCACAATAAATACATTTTTCAATTTCCTTGTTGCAATGTTATCTTTATGAGGCCCTTCACACTTAATACATTTTGGTTTATTACTACAGTAAGTAGCTGTGTGGCCGAATTTTTTGCAGTTCGTACAATTCATTACATTTGGAACAAAAAGCCGAACAGGGAGGCGAATTTTATCGACATAGACATGGGACTTTTTTTTCCTCTTCATGAACTACTGAGTACAGTTGTTTGCACTCCAGTATTTTCACACCCTCAAGCATAGAGTTCTTGAAACGACCAACACCATGCTTGAGTAAATCATCTACCGAAAGACTCGCTTCGGTAACAACACCGTCAATTTCGACATCTTTGGAGGGTATGTAAACTTTATACTCTTTATTGAAATGTTCCGAAGAGACAATATCATTCGCGTGTTTCAAATTATTTACCACAACACGAATTTTATCGTTATTTACTTTTATGATCTCTTTGATTGAAGAGTATCGTGATGTCAAACCTTTATTAATTCGTAAAATGTTTAATGGCTTTGATATACGTCTAAAAAAGACTATCCAAGGCCCAGAAGAGCTCTCCTGATATTTTTTCGTTCGTGTGGGTATCGGATTCATGCTAGGATTTACGTCCATGGATTCATCCATTACATTAAAATTTTTAACCAAACTTTAAAATAAAATTTGAAACCAACACTACACAGTACTCAATCAAAAGGAAAAGAAAAAACTTCTACCTTGAAATTGTTGTCTATCTCCGTTGCACTGCCGTGTAGATCCTCATTGCTCTAGATGTTCTTGTTGGATGCTGATTGTTGGATGTGATGCTACTGCTACCTGACATCCAGCACCACTCGATTTCCGATTTACTTTTGTCTTCGCCAGCTGCAACCAGCGCAGGTCACCGGTGTATACCAGCGTGTTGTATGGCAGTGGAAAGACCGAGTTGTCTTGTCTCCTTCTTCCTAGTGCTCCGCACCGATATGCTTCTGCACCGAAGTGCCTTCGCACCGGTGTGCCTTTGCACTCTCCTGCTTCTATGTGCCTTTGCACTCTTCCTCTTCGATGTGCCTTTGCACTCTCCTGCTCAGCACTTGTGGCTGTATATTGCGGCCTGGGTAGAGTTTGGGAAACGCCCTTTGTTGTTTCCTTCACCAGCTTGGCCCAGCACTAGGGCTCTCTTATGCAGCACGACTATACGTTTTAACGGCTGCTGCCAACAGGTCTCTACCTGTAGTTCAACCGTTGTTGTATTTAACGCGTGTAAACCAACCAGCGTTATTGAACTGTACGCTTCTATACACAACCTTCTCGGTTGAACGGCTATTACTGAGGGGGGGGGGGGGGGGGGGGGGTCACTTTGTCCGCGGTTTATCTCATCATCCATTGCTTCATCGTCGGTGTTGTGTGTGATTTCCGTTTTTATTTCGTTTTCCTTGTTGATCGTAGTCTTGGGCTCGTTGAGAGTTGCTGTAGATGCGCCTTGTTGTAGATTGGTTGCAGTCGCTGGTAGGTTGGAGGGTAAGTTGTTAACTGCAGCTGGTGTACTTTGTTCTGTAGTGGGTACTGATGGTTTCGTTGAAGAAGATGCTTCATTGTTGTTGGTGGCTGTATAAATGACATTAATGACCCACCACATGAGATATTTGCTGGCGAACTTCGTTAGCTTATTGTGTTTGAAAATTTCAAACTCCTTTCTCCTTTCAGTTGTTGTACAATATTCAGTTGTCGTATAATATTCCTGAACCTATTTAAAGTCTGTCTTAGTGTAGGTTTTATCATCTTCTACTTAACTTCGTCAGAATCTTTTCGCGACTGTACTTTGGGCGATTTGTTTCATTTATTGTTACGATTCGAAATCATCTCGTAAGTCGACAGTCCGGCTTGGATACGATGAACGGTTTACTACGACACTCCAAATTTGGGTTTCGCTCCTATCATATGCTCCTATTCAGTCTTCCTGACTGTCGACAAACGTACTCCAAACGTTTTTATTATACTGGTGACAGTTGATTTGGTCACATTGAACAATACCGCTGTTTGGTTTGCGAGTAGCTTGAATTTTCGTAATGCGCTGGCAAAATTTCGACACGTTGCTCCTCTTGCTTTGATGGTGTTCGGGTTTTTTTTTAATGTAAGATAAGAATAAATGCATCAAGTTGAAGTTGAACAATTATTGATCGTAATACTCTACTATACGACTGAACTCAATTCCACCAATGATCGAGAGATTATCTGTATGTTCGGATTATAATTATTTTGACAGCAGTTTTTTGTGTTTCTCTATAGAAAGGTAATAGAATTGGTGGAAAAACCGATATTCGAACAGAGCCTCAGAGACTCGTAGTATTATATACCATTCGACTCAGCTCGACGAGATCTGGAAATGTCGGTGTGTGCATCGTGTTCAACGAATTTTTTGCCGCTCAATTTTCTTGAAGATGGCTGCACCGATTTTTACAAGCTTTAGGCTCGTTTGAAAGCCATTGACCAAGTTCGAAGATCAAATTCACTTCTGGTTGTCTTTACGTCACGTTGTCTTTATACCGCTCAATGTTCTTAGAGATGGTGAAACCGATTTTAACAAGTTTAGACTTGTTTGAAAGCTACTATTGGAAAATTGATTGAATCTGAAGGTCAAATGGCTATTACTTTCGGTTCTGTAGAAGTAATGGTATAAGTAACGTAACCGACGAAACGAATTGTTTTTTTACCGCTCAGTTTTCTCAAAGATGACTGAACCGATTTAACAAGCTTATGCTTGCTTGAAAGCTACTATTAGGCTATTGATCAAGTTCGAAGATCAAATGGCTGCCACTTCTGATTCCGAAGATATAATGGATTAAGTGATGTAATCGACTAACTGAGCTTTTTTCATTGGCTCGAACTTCTCTAAGATAATCAACGAATTTCGATGAACTTAGCCTTATTTAAACAGAGACCACTGGTAAAGTTTGGAAAATTAATCATTCTCGGTTCGGGAGATGTAAACTTATTTATGACTTAACCGACAAGTGTTTGTGTAGTGTTTTTTAGTGCGCCAAATTTTTCTCGACGATGTCTGAATAGAACTCCTAGACACGTTTGAAAGCTAATATTAGGTTATTTGATAAGCTCACAACAGGGCCTTTCAACACATAACTGTCCCATATTTTATGGAAGTTCCTACATATAAATATATATGGGACAATTATGCGTGTTTTTTTTATTTCGGAAATATTCTAAAAGGCACAAGTGAAACAGTTTATTTTGTGATTCGGAAAAAAATGCGTGCGATGGTAGAACTATTAAAAAGCTAGCAACACCACATAAACACACTGATCAATATATATTTCATTTTTCTCAACACGGAAATAATTTTCAGGATTGGCTCGATCAGCACTTACCAAATTCCAGCGGTGGCCTCTGGGATTGCATGTGCATGGTATCGAAGGTCTGAATTACTCTAATTTTAAGTCAAATTATCGATACTACTGAATTGCGTGTATTGCTGGTGGTTTGAACACAACAACAATAATATTTTCCACGTATTTTATTCTTAGTTTGCGCTCCATTTTATTACACTGTTCATACCATTGATAACATTAACATAGTCTGCTTGCACTAGGAACAACTGGATTGAGAATGTTTAACAAAATTGGCTTTAGTTCTTATGATAATCGATAACTGTTTTTGTTGCAATTGTTTCTCGGTGGACTTTCGAAAAATTTGTAAATTTTTTGTATTTTATAACGTTTGGAATCGTATAGCAACGTAATCATATCTAACGAAATTCTTTGTATTCATTTGAATATGTTTGATAATGCTTATGTATTACGAGAAGTACAGAATGAGTTATGAAAAAAATTAGAATGCATCTACTGAAATAAAAAAAAAATAAACCAGAAGTATATTAAAGCATTTTGGCAGTTTATGTGAACAATTAACGATTATGCAAATACAAAGGAAGAACTTAGTTTAATCGTATTATTAAACTCAATCAAATAATTGCAAAAAAAAATTTCTTATATTAAATTTGTGCTTGAATCGAATTCTTTATTCTAAACGACGGCTTATTTCGCCCAGGGCTATTTCGTGACCAGAGACTGTCGCATTATGAATCATCTATGAGGGTTCGTACTGGCTATGAAAAGCCCTAGTTTGCTGGTTAAGAAACATAGATATTAGCATGATATTTTTTTTAATCGAAGAATTGATTGAATTGATTACTTTTAAAAATGACTTCTGTTGAAATGGTCCGTTTGATTATAAATTATTCACGGAAACTTCTATGCCGATTTTCTAAAAAAAATCTATATCTATTAGCTGATTGAAATTTGTCCACCGAGTGCAACAATTGAAAAACTGTTCAGTCTGCACATAATTCAGGCAATTCAACATCTATTAGTGTCATTGCAAAAGAAAACTACATACACCTATAACACATTACTATACACAGGTATAGGTCTATCCCGCCATGTCCGTCCTCAAATAATTTATTTGAAAAGTTTGAAATGTAATCAAAACCAATTTCATTATAATTGCACTGCATTCTTCGTTTCCATATCCATCTGAAATGCACAACTGATTTGCTGCTTGCTCTACAATGATGACAGGACTGGTGGGATGAAAAACTGCCCGAGCAGGGTATTTTCAGTTGCCTGAGTGTAATACCGAAGGTCCTTCTAGCTGGTGCCATCACACTCATGGATGAGGCGTACTACAAGCTGGCCGTCTGGTTGAACGATAAAGGTAAATTGCAACTGGCAAAAACATATACTTTAGTAAAAACCATTCGATAGCGGTGCCTAACAAGTATTTTAAATAAGACTCACTTCTATTATGTTATGAACAGTCATGTTTCTTTCATGTCATAAACAACTACTTGTTTTATTTGCATTTCGTCTTCGACTCGTAGGCGCGTTAGCTGGTGATTTTGAGCTCTTAGTGCCACCTAAATATAAAATCTATACAAATAAACAGACATAAAGAAGAGCTCTACTTTGAGTGTCACAATATTTCGAATCGCTTGAAACAGTGCAGTTAGCTATTTTCTACTCAGGTGAAGAATTGCTATCAGGCCCGTGCGCAGGGGGGGGGGGGTTTGGGGGTTTTAACCCCCCCCATGAAGATTTTTTTTAAAATTAAGTTTCTTGAACAATGGAGTACTTATTATATTAAAGTGCAAATAACTTGACAATTCATATTTTTTATCAATTTATAAACTGACATTAATTTGAAATCCCCCCCCCCCCTCCCGCGCACGATCCTGTCAGAATTCGTTTTACATTTTTGGACACCCCCCTCTTCCCTTGAAACCCCCCCCCCCCCCCCATGGATGATTCCTGCGCACGGGCCTGATTGCTATACTTACAAATAGAGTTCTATTTTACCTTTGATATGTGACTTAAGTTGAATTGCTATGTTTCACTACCCGAGTAAAGTCTAACATCAAAATGAGAAAAAATTGAAATCTGATTATGATAGCAACATCAGATTGAAATCCTTATATGATATCGACTCATCAAATGTTTAATTATTATCACATTATGTTATCATTTCGCTGTTTCAAGGCAAAAGTTTTGTGAAACTCAAAAAATGAAAACATTAAAATCAACAATACAAAATACAAAGTTAAGTTTCAATGGAAGAATTATTCCTTCAATCCTATGTTGCCTTTTACCAAAAATACTTTGACATCCTGCCGAAATCCTGCAGTTGACCGCAACCATAACCGCGAAGAAACGATTTCTTTCAACACTTTTTCAACTTTTACGCAAATAATGTTCCTTCTTTTTAACCACGAGAATATTGGTGTTAAACCACACGTCTGGGAGACATTAGATAAATTGGCGATCATCGGTACCACGTTTGTCTGAAGCAGGTCAATCTGAATAGTGGCTTTGGCATTCCCATCTCGCTGATCGTCTGCCGTAGAAGAAGCTTATTACAGAATTTGATATGAGAAATATATTTGACGTCATCGATTTCCTTCTTGATACGTTAAGTATTCGATCCTGTAACAGTTTCAGTTCAGTTTTAAAAAAATGTTTCGATATTTGTAATCATACGACGTCGCGAAGTTCATTCCAAAATTTTTAGACCATGGCGAAATGGCGAAAATAATCTACTCGCCAAACCCGCTCTGAAAATACCCATAACTTATATCCAACAGTATGGAAAAATTCACTGTTTACGAAGTTGGAACATCGAACATTGAATGTCTCAGATTTCAGAACCTAGAGCTAATTCTTAATAATACTTCAGTGGCTTAGAGGAGCCACCAAGAAAACATATGTTTAATTTGTATATTCCTAAGTAGTGCACAAACTGTGTCGAAGACACTTTTCAAAACAATTCTCATTCCTATTTATAAATGCTTAGAACTTCATATACTCACTAACGCTCGATATTATGAGAAGTATTTTATCAATCATCTAATGGATATTGGAACTTTAATACACTTTTACAAAGAAACCGTCAAACTGAATCTTCATAATTTTGAGTCACAGGACTAATTCTGCATCAAATGATCATAAATTATAATTCTATACAAGAACTAGAAATTTACTGAAGAGATTCTGGTTCTATCTGTGGTCAGAAGCGATATAATCGTTCATTGTCCCAATTGATTAAAAAAAATATATATATATATATATATATATGAATGATCTGGGATACCTAATTGCCGGATTCCTAATTCACGTTCCCTGTGTTGTAGGTAAAACGTTTGGTCTTCAGAGCCTCTAAATTCGTATTTCAAAGTGATTACATGTGCGAGTTGTGTGAGATCAAGTAGATAACTCAATTTAATGTTATAATGTTTGAATGCCACATCTTTGGATATGAGAAGGACAAAGAGAACATTTTTATACTAAGCTCAAATAGCCACACTGCTATTCACGGTGGATGCGGGATGGAAGCGACACAACGAGTGTGCATTGACAGAAACTACCTGCATACAACTTTGTGAAACAACACTGCTTGTCATATAACCGAACATTTTCCGTCTCCTTATAGCGAGCACTTACACTCCATAGCAATCGCGAAAATTTCGCATTCCAAATCACCTAAATTCGAAACCGGAGTGTGGAGATTGCATGATATATTTTTTTCTTGCTTGCGATTGATATGGAGATTGCATAAAATCTGTTTTCTTGCTTGCGAGTAATATCGCCTAAATGTATACTATCCCGGACCTTTTTTGGCACTTCTCGGTTGAAAAACCTACTGGGATTATATGGAGCTAGGTCGCTAGTTTTACGCTATGTCAGGACCAGACTGCAGGCTATTTAGTCGTTTATTCAGAAAAGTGTTGTATCGTATTAGTAGAGGGTATTTTTTATTTAATTGAGCATTGATATTTACATTATATGTAAGATGTATGTTCCCCTTGAACATAAACAGCTAGATGCTCTATGAAGGAGCACAAAGGATCTAACTTGTTCTAGAACATTTCCACTCTCCCTACCCAATTAGTTTCTTTTCGGTGTTCTGAAGTAATTTACAGTAAATGTCAATTTTTCCACATTTTGATTAAAAAAGCGATAAGAAACGCGGACAAAGTGAGCACACCCTCATCTTAGTCCTGCAATTATTATATACGCCAAAAATTCGGAGGCGAAGTCTGTTCCATATAGATAATTAAGATCCGCGTAGGAGAGTAGCGCCTAGACTTTGCCTATTTCATCAACACTTGTCTCGTATCCGATACTATTTTGGTCAGTGCGGTAAAATATTATTTTCGATCGAATAATAATATAAAATGAAAATTAAATTTATGGCCGCTGACCGTCAGCATATCCCTACTAATTCATTTGACTTTTGCTGCTATTTTCAAGTGAAGCTCCCGGAATTCATCGTCAGTTGAATAATCGTACCTAGTCATTTGAGGTTTTGCTTGCTCAGTTTCAAGTGCCAAGTAGTCTAGCTGCTTCATTGCCTTCGCTCTTGGTAGTAAGCAAGATCGAATGAACAGAATTCTAAATGGAGTAAAGTATTACAAAATGAAAAGTGAAAGAGGAAACAACTAATTTATGTGTATTCTGTGATTGATATTTCAGCAATCTGGTTTGTCTTTCATCTATTATCTTGAACCAATTCGAATGTTTACATGAACCTCATTTGAAGGCCGCTCTCACACTATTGAAAGAGATATTTTGTTACTTCAAGAGATCAACTGACGGTGGTTAAACTGAGCCTCGATTGAAGAGAAACGAGTGATAAACTGAATGCTGCCCGTTCGGACCGTCAGCAAGCATTGTGTGTGTCAGAGAGTGAAGTTTACAGCAGTGGAGAGATCGTCAATGTGTTCCACATTCAGTTTCGATTGAATTGAATGAAGTTTTACTGCACTGATTTTGGTGACTTTTATTTTTTTATCATAATCTGAATCATAAACAAATGAAACACAACGACAACGTTGGTTCAGCCGTCTGTACAATTTACCTTCATCTAAAAACGTTATCAGAGGCAATCATTTATAATGCAACTTGTATACACATAGGGCGAAAAATACGAGACTACAATTTTAACAATTTTACTATATTGTCATTGGAGTATATAAAAATAGAAATCAAGTACAATAGGGTAATATTAAAAATAAATTATATACTGATTTTAGCAGTATGCGCATAGCAGTTTTGCTGTTTCATTTTTTCATAATATTTAAAATCCATGCTTTCATCTCTTCGATAAAGTACACAATTATTATCCCATAATTTAAGCATATCTAACCGAATGTCTATTTCTGTTTTAGAAAATTATCGTCTTCAGTCTAAGTACGAGAATCACCTCATCGGTAAAGTTGCATTGTTTCAGTTTGTGAACAGCTTTTTGTCGCTGTTTTACATAGCGTTTTACCTGCGCGATCAAGATAAACTCAAGGAGGTAAATGATTATGCTTTGGAATTAAACTGCTTATTAAGTTGAACAATCTCTTTTCTTTTTATCTCCTCGCTCTAGCAATTAGCTGGTTTGCTAATATCTCGGCAAATTATCGGCAATCTTAGAGAATCTGCTTGGCCGTATCTGGTGGAACAATGGAAGCTAGCCAAGCTGAGTTTTAAAATGTGGGGAGCTCTGAGCCCCACCCAAGAAAATTTGCCTCCAACGGAAAATAAACAAGTAGGTGACAACAAGGGCTCATCAGAATGTACCTCATCGACACCGAAGCGATCAATCGGACAAGCTGAAATTGAGAGCTCCTTATATAAATACGATGGCACATTTTCTGACCACCTGGAGATGCTAGTTCAAATGGGATATGTGGTCCTGTTTTCGGCAGCTTTTCCTTTGGCTGGATTGTGTGCCTTGGGCAATAATTTGTTGGAGATACGATCAGATGCTTTTAAGTTAGCGCATGTTCATCAGAGACCGTTTGGACAACGAGTAGCGAACATTGGAACATGGCAAAATGCCTTAGGAATGCTAGGATTGGCAGCTGTGATAGTAAACTGTGCCCTGATTGGCCTATCAGGTCAAGTCTCACGACTTTGGCCAGGTCTTACCTCGACACAAACTGTAATATTGATAGTCGCACTGGAACATGTAATGTTGGCGTTAAGGTCAGCCTTGACTTGGTTATTACCAGAGCTTCCATCTTGGCTCGCAGCTGAAATAGCCCGGGCTGAACATTGCCGTCGGGAGATGCAGTGTAAAGGTCCTTCTCCGCGTCAAACACCACCGTCTCCACCATCATCAACCTCGCTATCCCACCATGATCAGGACTTCAACAGTAATCAGGATATATTCGAAAAAACAGAGCAACTAGTTGGAAGGTACTTGAAACTTGTTCTTTACCCAAATGATCCCTTGCACAAATTTCCTAAATCCCTCTAAATGCTTCTATCACCAACAAAGATTTCACATCTCCTCTAGTCATGATAATCAGGAGAACGATCTGGAACGACTGACGATAAGTGATGTTATAACAAAGCTAGACAATCTGAGCGGTCAGCTTCATCAGCAACAGCTAGAGCAACAGCAACAACAGCATCAGCAACACCAACAACAGCACCAGCAGCAACATCAACAGCATCATCAAACGCACCACAACATCATGCAACAACAGAAAGAGTGTCGTAGTAGTAATGACAATATCGACATCTTTACCACTGACACTAGACAGGCTACACCAGATTCACCGATTTCGCAGGTATTCAAACGAATGTTCTTATTTTTTGCGGCCTATTTTCCACATTTTTTCAATGTTTGCGTTTTTGTTGTAATGAAATACTATTGTTAAAAAAAATTCCGCCTAAACATTAGCGCTGTGAAATAAACCCAATGACATTTTATTTTGTCAAATTATGAAAACTCTGAATATTGTATCTTATAGATCTAGATTTTTTGTACCGAATGTACTATGTACTATGTACTATTATGTACGATTTTAAATAGTTACATATTTTTATCGGAAAATCGAGTTTAATATTCAGTTCTATAACATTTATCATTTGAAATAGTAAGAACAGGCATGTTGTGTAAATAATTACTATTTAAAACATTGCGTCTTTAGCAAGGCAAAACCACATTTTCAACAATTGTTGCTTTGACTATTCATAACTCAATTACGCTTCAACATAACAATCACTGGCTCGGTACAGAGTAATATGAAAATATGTTTTCTACTTGAATTTTCCTTTCACCGACATTCGCGCTACATGTCCGTTTCATACGAACGATTTTGGCAACCATATGCTGTCTGCGTTTATTATCCAAAGACTATTAAGACGCGAAACTACTTATTTCAATACGATAAATTCTCAATAACGGATACAGAAAATAAGTGAGCATTGGTCACATGTACGGGGTGGTTGTATAACGTGGTAACGTAATTTAAAGCGTTATTCTACAGGTGGTATCGTAAGGCTAATTTTAAAGTCAAAGTTTTAATTTTAAATCATAGTCATCACAAGCATACAGTTTCAATTAGTTACGTCAAAAACTAGTATAGAATGTTCAGTTTGTATAAAATTAGAAAATTTGAAAGCAAACCTTTTTAATTAGCTATTTTAGGTACTTCTCGAGTTTTATAAATTTTGACTGGGTTTATTTCACTGACGCCGATCATGAAAATATTTTTTCTTGCTTTTTAATCTTATTCTGTTTCGCTATTTCAGCTTAAATTTTCGATCATGTTGATCAGCTTTCGACTTTAAACTAAGCCAGATAATAATTATTGATAGAGTTTAAAAAAATTTTCAAATATTTTAAACATGGTGTTTTACAGTAAGAAATTTGTTTACACTATAAATATTTTTTTCTAAAAAAAAACAAATGTTTTCTATAGCAAAATCAAAGCAATTCACATAAACAAACTGATTTTTCCATAGACCAGCACTGTATTCTTACGACCTCTTCAAGACTCTCCTCTTAGTGGTCAGTCGGCACAAACTGTTGCATTAGAATCTTCACAACCAATCTCAGGGTATGACATATACATTCATTATTTTACAAATGTTGTATGTTTAGCTAGTACTAGAACGTTTGTGTGGCATTCTATATTTTGTTACATTGTAAAACTTTAATATGAGTTGCCTTTATTTAAAAATTGGTGTTTGCATTTGTATTTAAATATTATATTTACTCAACAAACAATTGAATCAAATAGCATCAACGTAATTATAAATATTTAGTGCTTGGTTACAGTGCCTTGACATCGAATAACTTACTACCTCCTACTAGGAGATCAAGCAAATGATCCGTTTATTTATCGTGATGAAACAGTCCATTATAAATTCGTCACTACATACTACGAAACTGTGCATTTTGAAGTCTCAGAAACTAGTTATAATAATACATGATACGAGATGTCACCTTGGTCCCCACCAGAGATGCCATTTATACAGATTTATCTGTATTATACAGATTTTTACATGCGCATACAGATATAATACAGAGTACAGATTTCTTACAGATTTCTTAAATTTAATACAGATTTATACAGATTTCACCAAAAGTATTAAGGAAAAAATTAAACTATCTATTAGTATTTGAGCTATCTGTTAGTATTTGATTGCAATGACGAGATAAACGTTTAGGAATCAACGTACAAATCACTTTTATAAATATATATTTTTTGTGCAGGTATTTAATGAAGAACACTGAAATCCATTTATATTGAAATTTGTAACTAAATTGAACTTAAAAGTTAGACAAGTCTTGGCATCATGAAACATTATTGCCAGACTGACAGTTGTATTACCTGACTTGACGTTGTATATTGGGTTTTGGAAATCCATCTCAACTTATGAAGTGGACATTTTCAAATTAGACAAGTATATGGCACCATAATTCAATTGTTGTTGATAGGAAAAAAAGCTATAAAATTTCGTCGATGAATATAATATAAGATATGAAATTTAATCTACCACTCTATAACCATAATCTATTGAAATAACATCTTTTAACATAATTGTATTGTAGAAATTTCATTGTATTAGCGAATACAGATAAATACAGATATTTTATACGAATCAATACAGATTTTCTATGAAAATATCTGGCATCTCTGGTCCCCACACACAAAAATTCCAAACGGTACCTGTCATCTTTGGTGGCTTTGCTTGGGTCAGATGTTTAGTCGTCCTGCTTGCCGAATGTGCAACTCGTTGAACAACTAGGACAGATTGGTCGTTATTTCGTGTGGGTAGAGCAGTTGTTTGGAGATATTTCGTATTAATTTCGATGGTTATGATACGAGATTTCGATGGTGATGATCTTATTTGATGGATAGAAATCGATGTGGTGAATTTTTTGTGTTTTCAAAAGTTCATTCAATTTGACATAATTTCCAATTACGAATTTTTCGCGTTTTGCATATATCGCATAGTAATACTTCTACTAAGGAGTTTCTATGAATTATTCTATGTAATACAGATAGTATGCAAAAGGAAGTGTTACATTGATGAACATAGTCAAAAATACCAACGTCGTACAGATTGACGGATAATATTTATTCAAAGTCAAAATGAAATAGTCTAAATTTACATATCGATTGGGTTTATGCTGTGCGTTTGCCTAGTTTCCGTTACCATATTCTTCTAGGGTTTTACATTTGGTTTCCCTGTTTCATTAAACTACGTCTTTGTTCATTAATCAGTTGTTTTCAAAAATGTGCAATCCTAATTTTTCGATTTTCCCGCATCAGTGGTATGTTTTTGAATAATTTATTGCATTGTTCCATTAACTTGTATTATTATTAGTTCTGTTTCAAGTTCACTTTGAGCAAAGACATCATATTAACAAGATATCCAGCTCTCACATTTCCCGAACAAATCATTGGCAAGATCCTTTTTGCGAACGTGGCGAGTCCAGGCGAGAATGTGTTGCCGTGCGATGGCATTGCTGAACTGAAGATTGATTTCGATCCAAGCTTTGAGCATAAATCAAGTAAACTAGTGATTCCGAAAATAATTTTGCAACCCCTATTAGTCTTGAATCAAGGCTTCCCAGCAGTACTGCTTTTCAATGACATCCGCCACGAGACAGCATGAACTGTCTGAGTGCAAAGTCGAGAGCCCAGTCTACAATATGTGTGAAGCATATGCCGAACTGTAATGGCAACAGCGCTCGCATGCCTAAATGAATGCTGTCACTGAGACAGTTTCTACTCACCAATTTGATGAGAGTATTCTATCCGGAGAGTAGTCAAACCGAACGGGCTGTTTGTATCCTGTTTCTTTATGTTCGCTCATTCGCATAAAATGTTACGGAGACAGCCTTTGAAAATCGAAGACATCCTTTGATTTTTAGGGAATTACTGTTACGAAGGGCTGTCGCAAGCCGGCTGTCTCATCAATGTCTCTTGAAGCAATAAACCGGCTGTTTCTGGAGACGAGCTGTGGTTCATAGTGCGCTCGCACTATTTCGGTTGCCTCAATGAAACGGTACTAGTACATACGATTGCGTTGTTGGGATTACCTTTGCAGGAAATTTTAGGGTTTCATTACATTACCATTGTGAAATAAAGAAATTGTTTTAGATTTATATATACTGTCGGCGAAGGCAATGAATTTTAATAACTAACGAATATTAAAAGATAAACACAGAGTTTTGTGTAACGGCTCATATATGTGAATTTCTAAAGTATTCATCCTTAGTGCTTCCTTCTTATTCCTAAAGAAACAGATACACTTCCATTCATTAATAATACTCCCAAAATGTCTTATGCACCCTTATTCTGAATAACGACGTTTTGATTTTTCTGTTTCTCCTAGGATAACTAAACCAATGAATTTTTTATAATCGGAAATGACAGCCACAATATTATTATTATTATTATTATTATTATTATTATTATTATTATTATTATTATTATTATTATTATTATTATTATTATTATTATTATTATTATTATTATTATTATTATTATTATTATTATTATTATTATTATTATTATTATTATTATTATTATTATTATTATTATTATTATTATTATTTGATGAGTTGGTGAGAGCTGGTGCAACGAATGATTTCGTTGGTCCTGAACCAGCTTTACCACTTTCAACTAGTTGTATAAAGCCAAAGACATCATATTAACAAGATATCCAGCTCTCACATTTCCCGAACAAATCTTTGGCAACATCCTTTTTTGCGACCATGGCGCCCTCAGGCGAGTCCGCATCGAATCACGTACATAGAAGTATGGGAGAGAAATGTCAAATTCGCACGCGCCAAAATAGCAGCACTGCGCACCCATACAATTGACATGACATGTTGAATGAGACGCCGTGCGATGGCGTTGCTGAACTGAAGATTGAGATCGCTCCAAGCTGACAGGGTCTGATAAAGCACAAGTTTCGTTCTTGGGCTGCATCCAATCATGCCAGCTACTGGCGCAGCTTGCAAACTTGCGCTCAGACAAAAGCATTTCTACCAGATTTACATCTGAAAATGTCAAAGTGTCTACTGTATTTTTCCAAGCATCATTGCAGTATTCTGGCCAGAGCTCTGACTGGACATTGCAAACTCAATTATCACATGGCTACTATTCAACGTGCTGAGTATTATTATTATTATTATTATTATTATTATTATATGTATTTATTTATATACATTTTTCAATATATCATTTTTCATTTTTTTTAACATAATTTCTTTTCAGAAAGAAAACTGTTAAATATATGCAATGAACTCGGCTCTCAGAATGTTTCACTATTCATTTACAATATTTAAAGTTCCAAACGTTTAATTTTTTTAAATGCGGACACAGGCTACTTAGACAATTAGACGGTAGAAAATTTTCGACATTCTTATACCGTTTTCGTTTTTGAACCTAGACGCGGGCTACTCTGACTCCGAGTAAAACGAACACGTTTTACGCGCCCTAAACAACTCATGAAAAAAAGAAAAAATAAACAAACTCGGCTGGATGCGTGGTGCGACCCGAAAAAATTTTCAGAGCGAAACTACGCGATTGGAGTCCGCTCTAGAGCGACCTCAGGTTGCTAAAACAAACATATTAAACGTTGTTTGGGCGACTCTGGGTCAGCTTTCGGGCTGCTCTGATCAATAAACGAAAACGGTATTAGATTTGTAACTGCGGAAGTCGGATCCGAATTAAATTCAATAGTAACCTATGCAGCCTTTTCATTTCAGCCTGATTTGGGAAAAATAGTGCAGTCATGCCTGAGAAATTGAGTGACGTTGTTTGACACATACAATACACATACATACACACGGAGGAATTGCTTAACTTATCTTAGTCGAATGTCAACTTTCACTTGTCGAATTTTCAAGTAATTTCAAAACCTTTTTTATGACAAATCAAAATCTATGTATAGACACTATGAAATTTTTATAATTCCAATGGCAGATATAAGATTCTTCAAAACCAAATTGAGCTTGAATTCATGTTTAGGTAGTTTTTGTTACTTACCATTTTTGGAAATATACTTTATAGGTAATCGTACTCCCCAAATTTCCCAACCAGAACCGGCAATGAAATTCAATACGATGAATCTATAGTGATTTTGAAACTTCAAATGATAAGATTTTAGCTCTAAATTAATCAAAAATAATGTTTTATTCATTTTTTCCCATCGATTTGTAGTCTTTCCAATTGTACATGTGTGGAATAATATGATGGAGTAGGTCTTGGTTTAATATTACTATTAAAATGTTCGACAGGTTTTGTACGGACAATTTTGTCCGAGCTGGCGACAATACTAACGCCAGAGCGCTAAACGCTCTTTCAACAGAAACTTGCGTTGCAGGCACAGTCATGAGGGTTAAAGAAACTTCCGAAATTTCTGGATGAGAGTTTTTTCGATTTTCCCAATGCTTCCAAACGTCGAACATGTGACAGTTTCAACGTGTGTAAAAGTCGCGAACTTCTGGTAGCTATGACCAAAATAATATAATAGTTAATATGCCGTTTCTAGAGATAAGATAATTCAATGCATAACAGGAAGAAAATGAATTCCAGATTATCAGCCCATATGTATTTGGGAATATATTCCAGGTTAATAGAAACACTATTCATATATAGAAGATAACTTGATGTGTCTGGAAAGCTTGAGACCATATTACACAAGAAAGACATTATTACATAACTTGGGGAATTAAAACTTTTTTTCTAAATAAAACATAATAAACATTCGAATCTGTTACGGGCAACCATGCTGCATTCCACGCTTTTTTGGAAGAACCGGAATTTTTCATTCAGTTTTTGCATTCAAAAATGTTTCTAAATGATTTTTGCCTTGCAAATTCCGACTCCAAATTTTGCACTCAAGGTTTTTATTCGATTGTTGGTTCAATGTACATATAACGAACTTAACGAGCCAGATTTTGTATGTTTCAGTTCTGACTTGGAAAGATTCTTAGTGTCCGTAGTATTGCAGCACTGACCATGCAATAGTCCCGTAGACTTACAAGTCGACTGCAAAGTTGAATGCTATTCAGAATCACGCTAACTAGTATCGAATACAGAATCTTTAATTTGAATATATCTTTTGCTACAAACATTCATTCACCGTTTACATCTAAAATCTGATTCAATTGACTTATACACACTTGTATAAGAAACGATCGCGCATTTGATATCCTGAAGGAAGAGATAAAGAGGATGGAAATAATGCTCCACGCACATCAGTACGCGCCTACACTATGAATGTTACAGCCGACAAACCGAACGTAAACTGCCTGAAACGAGCACGCCGAACTGTCTCAGGTCTTTAATTATGAATATAATTTCTTGAAAACAAACTTTTCTTTCTATAGAATTTCATTGATCGATCGATTCATAGAAGACCAAAATATAAAAATTAACTATTCATTAAAACCAAAGTCCGTCCTTCAATCCGTTTCGTATATTATCAATTCTCAATTATATTGTTATCAATGCCCTACCAACGGTGATTGCTATGCGCAATGATCAACCGCTGCGCAAAGCAATCACCAAAGGCAAAACTAAAACCCACATGCTTGCCTCGAATCTTCATAGCAAACCAAGAGCAACAAATTTGAACCGCACCGGCTACTGTCGCAGACCTGGTCAAGGGAGAGTAATATTTTGCTCTCGACAGAAACAACGCAGTGACTGATACCCGAAGTTTACTGTCGCAACAGCGAGAACTTCATGCTTCTTCGGCTGTCGTGGACCATGACAAAATGTCTTAAGATGGAATGAACTGTCGAACGAAGAGAATGACGGCAACGTTGGCTGTACAGAACTATTTGTCTAAGGGCTGTCGTGATGAAACCTATCACAAGGCTGTCATGGAAAGAGTAGCAAGACAGCCTCAATAATAATGTCGCGCGGCGGTACATTTGGGAAGCCTGGTCACGCACAGTTGCATATTTTTTTCTATACGTAAACGCTTTTCTTTGGGTACATTTGAACCACAGAATTAAAAGTTCCTTAAACACACATCAATGTATTTACAAATAAACGATACAGTTCCACCCGAATAAAAAAATATTGTAGAAAAACAATACGATTAGATGTTACAAAACCTCCCACAATTTTGCTTTGACAATTGAAAAATATTTTAATGTATTGTTATACACTGTTCAATTAATTGTGAACATGCTTTTTACAATAGAATGCATAGGTTGTTAAGTATCGTAATGTACAATAAATTCAATTTTAGAATCGAAGAAACAATATATTGAATCGTTGGAAATGAAAAAAAAATCTTGTCAAGATACAATAAAATGTATTGTAACCCATAGATCTAATTGTGAATCAATTGTTTATGGTGTAAAATCAATGGTTTATTTTTTACGGGCATTCATAAACCTTTTGCGAAGAAGCTTCTATGACTCCTTTTTACCTCCGTTTTTCTGGGGTACAAAAGTACCCCAGAGTGCGTTCTAGAATTAATTTCGAGTGTAAATTAAAAAAAAACACTATGGGATCAGAAACTTATGTAGTTATTTTTTTCTATTAGAGATTGCACCTCCCGAATAAAAAATATTGTAGAAAAACAATACGATTTGTTGTTACAAAACCTTCCACAATTTTTCTTTGACCATTGAAAAATATTTAAATGTATTGTTATACACTATTCCATTAATTGTGATCTTACTTTTTACAATAGAATAAATAGGTTGTTAAGTATCGTAACAATTCAAATCATAAACTTTTCTCATACATGTTTTCTTGGAAAACAATCAAATGTACAGTTTGAATATTGTTCGAAACACCATGTGTACAATGAATTCAATTGTGCATCGTAGAAACAATATATTGAATCGTTGGAAATGAAAAAAATAAAATGAGTTGTAACCCATAGATCTAATTGTGAATCAATTGTTTATGCTGTACAATCAATGGTTTATTTTTTTAAGGGCTACTCGACTATTCGCCGCGATCTTTCACAACGTTCCACTATATTCCGGAATGATAAAAAAATTCTCCTGCATGTTATAGAAATATTACAACAACAATTTTAACACTTATCGAACGATTTCTCTAAGTGTTAAACACAACTCCATTTCCATGTCGCATATATCACACGAGAATTCGATCGGAATAAAACAAAAATTAACTCGTCATTTTAACCAACAGCAAAACAAAAATCTAGCGTGAAGTAAATGTAGCACCCAAAATTGTGTCTCATGTGAAAGTGCCACCCAAATCGTGGTGGCATCCCGTGTCGATCGTGGTGACATCTGCAAGTGGTCGCCACGCTCAATGAGCAAATTGTACACACAGTTCATACGTGAGCCTGTAAAGTTGTTTACTGTCTTTTTGCTAAGAACTAGATCCATTTGTTTGGCTGAGTGTATATATTTTGGTATGCGATTGATGTATATATAAACAAAATTATGTAATTGGTGTTGTAGATAAAAACATCTCTGTTGTAATTATGTATTACACAAGTAGTTCTTTTCTTATATCGTAATAGAATAATATTTTTTCGTGTACGTTTTTAACAATACTTAACGAGAAATAGATTGAAAATGAATTAGAACCTTCTAACAGTGAGCTCAGATTTTCTTTTGATCAATCGATATGTTTGTTTCAACAATTTCAAGTAACAATTGTAACTTGTAGTTATTCCAATGATTTTCAATTGTCACAGAGTAGTTATTTCTGTTTGAAGTAAAGTGATTATTTTCGCAGATTTGTAACTCATGTGTAAATGATTGATACAAAGTTGTACAAGATATCCAGAATAAACTGGAATCACCAAAACTCTGAAATAGCTATTTACGAACCCAGGTGGGCTGCGTGAAAGGCATCGACTTACCCATCACGCTATACCCGTCCCCCTAGTAGTCTTAAATTCGATTTTTCTCAAAAAATTTTCGGGTATTTGTAGCACAAACCCAACCCGAACCCAAACCCTATGGATACTTGTCGGGTTTGGGTTCAGAAAAAAAAAATTTTGTAGGGATGGAGTGTCGATTTTTTTCATTTTTAAAGGGTACAAGTCAGGATCGGGTTTCAAAAATTTGGTCGTGTTTCGGGTATTTCAACCCGAGCACTCAATTTTTATCGGATTCGGGTCCTTTTGTGGAATTGACCTCCTGTTTCAACATACTTTGCACTAGAAATGATCGAGTTTTGGGTTTTGGTACCCGAAACTCGAACCCTACGGGTACTGGTCGGGTTTGGGTTCAGAAAAAATATTTTTGTCGACTTCGGGTCGGGTTCAAAAATTTGGTCGGATTTCAAGTATTCGAACCCGAGTACCCGATTTTTTCGGCTCGGGTACGGGTAGAAAATATTTATTTTTTTATCCAGGTCAGGTTTGTATTTAGAAGAAACATTATTCTTGTGTTCTGGACGGATACGAGTAAAAGTTTTTTTTATTTTCGATCGGGTACGGGTTTAAGAATCTGCTTATCCGACCATCACTACTTCGCATTCGATTCATAGCGTACTGAATCATTACATGGATGGTGCTACGATCGTACTGACACTAAGAATCCTTCCAGGTCGGGGCCCGAACATACGACTACTGGCTTGTAAAACCAGCGCCCTATGCATTGAATCACCAATCCGGAGTAACTGTTATCGATACATTAAAAAGTTACGAACTAGCTAATTAGTTAGTTAGTTGTTTATTTTAGCCCGGTTTTAACCTATCGGTCATTCACCGGGGGAAATAGTAAAATAGTTACGAACTATTTCGAACAACAACATCGACTTTGGTGGTAAAGTAGTTGTGTAAAGTGTTGTGAGCCCCGACCTGGAAGAATTCTTAGTGTCAGTAGAATCGTAGTACTAGCAATGCTATGATTCTGTACGCTATGAAACGGCTGCGCAGTCTGTTGAAACAGAAAGGCCAAATTCCACGAAAGGAATGTAATGCCAAACTTTGCTTTATGATCAACTTTTATTGGGGTACAACCCACCTGTTATTATTTTTGTAAACAAACATTCATACGTAATCAAAATTTAATTTCGACTGTTTCAATTTATTTCTCGTTTAGTATCGATAACAAAATAGACTAAGATGTTGACGGCTTTAAGCCATAACGAAATACATAAATGTTGAAATAGAAAAATTCTCTGCTTATATGCGAACAAAGATTTTTATATGAATAATTCAGGAACAATCTAAGTATATACATATTTTTCCAATGTCAATGAACATATAATTCGGTTGTATATAAGACATTTTTGAAGTCTGTTTATTGAGAGTTTCTTGATAGTTAATTCATTGAAACATTGCATGCTATTTCAATTATTCAAGTTTGGCTTAGTATATCGAGTAATAATGGAAACCAAACAAAAAAGTAATTAGTGTATATAGACGATATTTCATTTAAAGTCTTGTTATGTAATATGTATAAAAGAACTTTATAAAATTTAATCTAATTTGCAGGAATAATCCAACATTCAACCTCATCTTGAAAACTATGAAAATATTCTAAGATTTTAGCATGAAAATAATGGTTAAGTTTGGCTTTGTCGAAAGAAGCATTTCTCTAATTGAAACAGGAAAGGCTTTTGTTTGGATTATTCCTTGCTCGATATTCCATACATTTTATTGCTGGTATTTTTCTGCTACACTTTCTTTACAATTACATTTATAGTGCATGTCGAACGAAGTCAAATATAAAGCTCGCTGAAATTCCGCCATTCCGTGGAGAGTCGATGAGGCACAGTTATAGTATTTACGATAAGCGAAGCATCAATCTTGGGTATGGTTTCGACATGTTTTAAACCCCTAACAATAAATTTGTATCGCTCTAATTTCTAAAAAAAAACAAGTTTTAAATTCTTTTTCTTCCCATCTAAACATGGTATTCCTATTTACCAATTGTTATTAGCTTCATTAGTTTCAATTTCAATGAAATACTTTTTTCCATTGATCTAATCGGCTTAACAAAAAATAGTTAGTGTGAATGACAAATGTAGTAGCATCGAATCGCAACATAGGCTAATCAATATGCAAAATGTTTTCAGTGAACCAATGAACTCCAGAGTGTCGTCGCAGCCTATTCAAATTCCGGAAATTCCGCCATTCCGAAAGCAAGCCCATTCCACAATGCACTCACCAATCAATCAAAGTCCACAGAACATCTCTTCGGCCAATCCATCGCCGCCTAGAATAGCCGAAATTCCTCCTTTCCGGCCACGCATAAAATCTAAAGAATGGATGCCCAACATCGAGGTGAGTCGGCTTAAGGTCAGTTGTCTGTTATAATTTTACTAATAGTGAAAATGCACTTTTTCATTCCTCTCTTCCGTTTGTATGGGTTTTTCAAAAAAAAAAATACAATATTTTAAAACTGCTTCGCACCTTGTCGAATTTGAATATAAGCACACCGAACATCATCTCACAATTGGTCCTAGTGGTGGGGCCGAGTGGGCTAAACGTTTGAAGGCAGCAGATCCTTCTATTATACACAGAAGCACCGATTGTATTGTAGCAAAGGTAACTACATACATACATACTGAAGTTAAGCAAACTCTTCGGCGTAGCTTTTAATGCTTTGTGCGGTTCATAGTAATCATCAGTCGCTCGCTGTTCAAAAGCTCTCAAAATTAAGTGTATAACAAAATTGTAATCGATCTGGTGCACAAGGCTATGTTTGTTGTTCGGAATTGTAATTTCACATTAATATATTAAATCTAAATTTTAAGATATTTTCTACGCACATATAATAGTCGGTTTAAATCCTTTCCTTATGTTCACTATCAACATTGGTCGGTAGAAAATAATTATGGTGTTAATTGCATGGTTGTTGTTAATGGAACCTTTTATGATTACTGTTATACTTGATTCGTCTATCAGAAAAAACGGTTATTGGCTTGGACGTATGTTCCAAGATTCGGAAAACTTTCCTTCAATAATGCTTGCTTCAGATAGAATTGGAACAAAGACAATTGCCTGTATTTCAGTTCCTTATTATTGAATTCAAGATCTTTTTTTATACAACTGTAGCGTTTTCTTCGAACTTTTAAGAAAAAATACGGATAAAATTATTCGTCACGATTTCGAAGGAATTCTCGAATTTTTCCTGTAACACGGCTCATTAGGCGGTGCACACCTTCTTCGTCCATCGTTTTAGCTATCTTATTCCACTAGGTCGTCATCTGATTGATGTCTTTGACAACCTTTCCCTTTGCTTTGAGTCTCATGATTGCCCAGTATTTCTCAATATGGTGGAACTGGGGGCAGTTGGGTGGGTTAAGGTTTTTCGGAACAAACTGGACCATCTGTCTGCATACCATTCTTGAACGACTTTGCTGTAATGACAGCTTGCCAAATCTGGCTAAAACATTACGGTATGGTCATGGGATCGAATGAACGGCAAAATTCGTTTTTGGAGACACTCTTTTTGGTATAGTTCCGATGTCATTCTCTTATTTGTAACGAAAACTTTGTCTTTTTTTTACCACAGCTGCAAATGCCCTGCCAAATCATAATTTTTTTTGCAAATTTGTTGGCAAAAACAAATTTAAATTTGGCTGAAACATCCCCCGAGCCGTTTCCAAGTAAAATTTCTAACCTGGGATTTACCCGAAGTCAGCCTTGATATAGGTTTCATCTTTAAATAAAGAGATGGCTTTTTGGTCAATTAATTGACCAAAAAGCCATCTCTTTATTTAAAACAACATTAACTGGTCGCACCCGCATCAAACAAATAGGTTTCATCGTCCATCAGAAGACACCCGTCGAACTTGGTCAGCACCTGGTCATATAGTTTCCGAGCACGAATTTTGACCACACTATTCTGTTTTATGATCCGATTCGGCTGTTTGCTAGCTCGATGCGACTTGATTCCTTTCCGGAATCGAGTTCTCCTCACGGTACTATGGGCAGCACTGAATTTTCTTGCCAAATCACGGTCCGACAGATTAGGATTCATCTTAATCATCTTTAAGATCTTACCACGCAGTTTCCGGTCGACAGTTCCACTCCGACGATTGGCTTGAGGCTTCCGAATCGTCGTAAATGTTTCCTTATACCGTTTGATAACGCGTCATACGGTATTTCTGGGCAATTTCAGCTGTTTAGCTGGCCTAGATGCAGACCACAATGGATTTTCCAAATAACTGTGCACAATTTTTTCCCTTCTTTCGGCTTTCATGTTGATTGTTTACAAAGTACATTCGATTTGCGGAATGTCAAAAATCATACGTGAAGCTGACAAAATTCCCGACACGTGGGCGCCAAGAACTTCCAAATCCGTCCACCAGGAGCGCCACAATATGAGCAAAACTTTGTTCCAATTCTAAATGAAGCAAGCTTTATCAGGAGTGAAACGTGGAGAGATTCACAGAAGTGAAACGTTGGGGGATTATATTTGCCATTCATTGGGAAAATTTTTGAGGTTATTACCAGAACCGACGGAACGCATTTCGTCTGAAACGCAAAGGAATACGAGTCTGTTTGTATTAAGTATTACCAATAACTTCCTCTATCAGTGTAGTAAGTTTATATTCATTATTTTCATATTCATTTGTCGTAGGTGTCGATTTAGCCTCAACACAATTCAATATATCTGTATTATTAACATTATTCATATCATTCATTTTACCCCGTTTTAACCTCAACATATCTCTAACTTTTTACCAAATACAGTTCATCTATCAAAATATTGATGGATGTTTTTCCTTTCTCTATAGAAAGGTGATAGAATTGCTAGAAAAAACGACTTTCGAATGGTGTCTCGGACACCCCCATAGTGTTATATGCCATTCGACTCAACTCGACCAAATCGGAAATCTCTCTGTGTGTGTTTGCTCCTTTTTTAAAGATATTTTTACCACTCAATTTTCTCAGATATGGCTGAACCGATTTCGACAAAACGTTTTCTTTTTATCTTAAAATTTTTTTCAGAGATGGCTAAACTGCTTTCAACAAGCTTAGGTTTGTTTGAAAGCTACTATTAGGTCATTGATCAAGTTCGAAGATCAAACGGCTGTCACTCCTGGTTCTGGAGATATAATGGCTCAAACTATTCGAAGAAAACAATCCCGGCTCGGGAGTTCTGTACGTCGATCGATTCGAAATATTCCGATCGAATGTGCAATTTCTATTCTGCATTCCGTTCGAGTTGGGTATGAACTCGAATATCATTCGTTCGAGTGGTTAAATCTTCGAACATTACTCGATCGACTTGCGTACGTGTTATTACTTCTGTTCGGTTTAGAATCGTTCTAATTTGGTTATACAGGTGTGACGGTTTCGTTTACTACACGGATAAAAATCTATTACCGGTACCATGGTTTTTTAATCATGAGCTCATGATGTTATATATATATATATATATATATATATATATATATATATATATATATATATATATATATATATATATATATATATATATATATATATATATATATATATATATATATATATATATATATATATATATATATATCTCTTTTATATATGGGGCAATTATGTGTGGAACGGCAAAATACCATTTGCTGAGAGTTTCTCAAAGGGTCGACGCAAACACTATTCTCTCTGGGATTCACAAGGATATTGTATTTTCAACAATCTCGATTCGGTCGGCAACGCAGCAAACCACTTGAAAATGTGTTATGTTGTTATTTTTACTCACTCTTTTTCAAAAAATTAAGCATTGAATGTCGAATAGACTCGATCTTTATCCGAAATTCCGAAAATGGCTTTGGCGAAAAACACGTTATTATTAACTATTAAACTATTCATATTTTACAAGCTGTCTAAGGCCACTGAATGAATGAAGATCAATTATCAAACTCGTCGCAATTTGGCTATAGGTAAAATGTAAATTTAAATTTAACGTTGTTGAAAGTTTGTTGTTAAATGATTTCGACAAAGTTACTATAAAAAAAGGAATTGTGTCTAAGTTTCTCATAATTTCCTCCATTTTTTAAATGAAAAATGAGCTTTAAAGTTTTATTGTAACCAAGAAAAAAAAATTGAAATTGGCTACATGATGAGCACATCTTCGAAAATACCCGAATTTTTAAAAAAATATTTAAACTTTTTCAAGAACTTCAAAATGTGTCCAATTGAAAGAGGAGTTAGTTTTAAGAATAAAAAAAATACTTGCAGAATATTTGAGAAAACCTCCGGATAAGTTTTAGAAAGTCAATCTTACACCAAAATAAAAGCTGAATTTATTAAGAGACCTGATCTCACACAGTGCATATTTATAAAAATCTAACCTAACAGTGTAATTCGTAGAAATCTAACTACACTAATGACAACTGACGAAATATTCCATTCATAATGATTTTAAATTGCATTAGAATGTATTTGTCGGTTTCGGCTGTAATTTGCTTGCTACCAAGTGCAAACCAAGTTATCATTCGAAATTCAGGTCTTGTAAGACGTTGGTTGATAGATGTCAAAAACTTCCCACTTCCATATGGTAGATGACACAAAAGCAGGAACGATACCATCATGATTTGTATCAACATTATTCCGTCTTGTTGATCTGGTTAGTCGATAATAAAACTCAATCGATCTGTAAGATGAGCATCAGCTTGAATATATATTAGGGTGACTGTTAACTTATTAGAGTGATTATTCGAATTATTATTCAAATGAAACGGTATATAGTTTCCTACAAATTTCTAGGACATTTTATCCGGATCCAACTTTCGGTTCCGGAACTAAAGCGCGATAAGTGGAAAATTACCCATTTCATGAGTATTTTTTCACGAACGATGGTCAAAAGCAGGTACAAATCCCATAAAACTGTCTGATAAATTCTTCTAGTTTGCAGAACTTGTTAGTTTGTGGGCATATAAACTTAATTTGGAACTACTGGTCCCCCCTTTTCCTGTTCCGGAAGCACCGAAAGTAGTGACGAAAAACTTCAAAAATAGAACTCGCTTCGTTTTCTCAGCGATGCTTGACCCGATTTTTACAAATCTTGATTTAATTTGAAGCTCACATTATCTCAAAAGCTTCTGTGAAATTTCGGCCGGTTCTGACTGACCGCCATATAAAATGACGAAACAAAACCAGTACGCACCGGTATGAGCTGGCACAGAAGAAGGAAACTCAATTTGCCTTTACAAACAATGCACACACAGCGAACTTTGTTGATTTTCTTACACGCTATAGAGAAAACGAAAACCAACACCTAAGCTGATTACTTACTTACTTTCCTCAGATAGAGCGTGACTTTTTTTCGCAAACTTAGGTTCAAATTTTCATCCGAATACAACTTTCGGTTCCGGAATTACGGGGTGAAGAGTGTTAAAAAATGTATAGCGTCGCTTTAAGCGGCGAAGCCAAAAACGTGGAATATTTCGAAACTGGGCTCGAAACTCTTCCAACCGTTAATCATTGTTAGTAGACGGCCTATCAAACTAATTCCGGCTGTCCTGGTTCCCGATTTCCGATTCCGGAAGCATCGAAAATGGTGTTTAAATACTCCAAAGTTAAACTCAGACTATTTTCCCAGAAATGATTTGAATGAACTTAGGTTTAAGTAGAAGGTGTTATAATCCCAAAATAAAATTCTTGATTTTCATCTGGATCCGACTTCCGGTTCCGGAACTACTGGGTTCAGCGTTGAAAATTTTGAACTTCTACCTAAAGCGACGAAGCAAACGAGGGAAAATTTCTTTTCAATTATGTTCAAAACTGTTCCAATTTGTAGGTCATATTTGTTACTGGTGATTCGAACCAACTTCGGCTATTCCGGTCCTCGAAATTAAGTTTCGGAAGTATTGGAAATAGTGGTCAAAAACTGCAAATCTTACTTTTCTTTTTGATAACCGAATCGATTTTTACAAACTCACAAAATTCAAAAGAAAATACTTGAATTCGTTGTGGATAATATTTCCAGTTCCGAAACTATGAGTGTTTTGATTCGTAGATTTTTCTAGATTACGTTCAAACAAACTGTCCTGTTTCTATTCAACGAACAGTTGAAATAGAATCATTTTATTGAAAATCTGTCATGGTTCCAAAGGGGTAGGCGTTGGGAACCAAAGCTTTGAGAAACACTGCGTTTTTTTGGTCGGTGGTGCAAAGCAAATGATGATCATCATATCATATCATCGAGGACGGGGGTGGGTCATTTCGCCGAAAGGGTTATTTCGTCGAAAGGGTCATTTCCCCGGAAGGGCCATATC
Organism: Malaya genurostris; assembly: GCF_030247185.1. Lineage (NCBI taxonomy): Eukaryota > Metazoa > Arthropoda > Insecta > Diptera > Culicidae > Malaya > Malaya genurostris. The sequence goes on along the minus strand of NC_080571.1, from coordinate 225,249,095 downwards.
GTTTACAGCGCATAATGAATTAGAAAACTGAAAATTCTTGTTATTCATAAAAATTATCTATTTGTTTTTATGTTCCGGAATAATTGATGTGGCGCACGAGCAAAACAATGTAGCGAAGTCGCATTCGATAATGTATTTCATTTGCAATCACTTATCGGGAAATACCGCAAACAATTGCCCGATAGATACCCTAATAAAGTCAACAAGTTTTCTTGGGAATTCCGTTCTGAAGATTATGAAATAAAAAGAAATTTTTCATTTGTCTCTGATTCAAATCAAATCCGATATGAAGACTATCAAAGAATTCGGCGAAATGACCCTTTCGGCGAAATGGCGTTCGGAGAAATGACATTCGACGAAATGACATTCGGCGAAATGACCCTTCCGGTGAAATGACATTCGGCGAAACAACCCATGTGGCGAAATGGCTTCCGGCGAAACGGCTTTCAGCGAAATGGCTTTCGGCGAAATGACCCTGATCCATCGAGGACCGCCTTGGTGGGATTCTTAGTATATCTGGATCGCAGCACAAACTATGCAATTGTTCTGTACGCTGAGAATCGGTTGGACAGGCTGTTCAAAGCAGACGGCCAAGTTGTAGTGCTTTTATTTTACCTTTCTTACAAAGTTTGTTTTTCGAACATTTATTTCGATCAAATTTGAATGAAATCAGATTTAAAAGGAGGAATGTAACAGAAAGTTTTATGTAATTTATTCACAAAGAACCGCTAATCCAAACCGCAATTTAACTTACTTACTAGTTGTAAGATTGTAAAGAGTTTAGTAGGTAGAAGTATGAAAAACTGCGATTTTATTGGTAACTATCAGTTCGTATTGGAATGGTTAATTTAGCAATGAAGCAAACTAATGTGAACTTAAAATAATCGCTGCGCAACATTTAAGATTAATAATTAGATATTAAATATTTCGAATATTCGTACACATCAAAATGCACTTCAATCAGCAATTTAATATTGGGTTTTAAAAAGGTAGTTAGAAAAGATTTAAAATTGTAATGTCTATTTCATAATATATATGTGACATCTTAATAGATTGAACAATTATTGAAACCTAACTTGCTACATTCACAGCAACAGGAGCTCGCCTCGTCGGGATTAGAGCCAGAGCTCTTAAAAGCGGCTCCTTCTTGGAGTCACATGGCTCAGAAAGCTCCAGAACAAGCCGGACCAAGCCCGGGTTCACCACCGAACAAAATGCAAACAGAAGAAGAAGCTAAAGGTGATATTTTAGTTTGTTTCATTATTCAAAGTATAAAATTCTATTGTATCTCATATCTATAGCTGCGGCGGAGCTGGCAGCCAAGAAATCTCGCATCAAGCAAAGCTTGGTAAAACGGGCTCGTTCCGTGGCAATATTCTCTCTGAAACTGAAGGAACAACGAGCGAAACGTGCCGAAAAAGCAGCCCAGGAAGCTAGAGTATTGCATACCTTATATTGTGTGTGTGAGAACCATTGACTTAGAAGAGTTTAATTTCAGGACGCACTTCCAACGGCACCACCTGGTGGTGAGCTCTCGCTTATACCCATCGAACAGTTGATTCAAGTGGACGATGTTCTCAATCAGCGGCATCATAATACCCAACATTCCAATGTGAGCAGTCACAATAATAACCACCATAGCTCAGGAAATACGTAAGACGATGAGCATTGTGCTGTAGCAATCAGTTGCAGTTGCATATTTCACGGAGTGAGCATTTTTTGTACAGAATCATAAAATAACACATTCATAACATTTGAATGTAATATTTCATAAGATAAACTCTTGTTTGTAGAAGCATTTCAGATTGCTAATGATGGTTGAATGCAAGTGTAAATTTTGTGAAAAAAAAACTGAATCGAACTTTCGAGATTACTATTATTATTGTGATTAGGTGTTTTAGGCCTTTAGGCATCTACGAATTATACATAGCTAAGATAAGAAGGTAAACGACATCAGGAAGGTATAGTAATAGTGAGAACCTCATGCAATAAGGCGGACGAAGTTTGGGAAAACTCAACATTGTTGAAAATCAAAACATGGTGTACTTAAGATTTCATTTGTCATGAGGTGTTGTTGAATGTGACATAACCACAAATATAACTTGATTTTAATTAGTTACGAGCAAAATGAGATTATGTGATGAGTGCATAACATTAAAAAAAGCTATGAGTTACAATCATTTTTATTATTTTAAAAATAAATTCTCGCTGCAGTTGAATACTGGGAAACAGTATTAGCGACAATTATTACTTACACACTGCACAGCAATGAGTTTAGAGCTGTGCGCCGACTCAGAATATGAAAATCAACGACGCAGAAATATTTTCCTAGCTTACGAGACTAGTGCCTTTTACTTTGAAACCCGGGTATTTTCATAAATAGACAACGGAAAAAAGTTACCACACTGGATGAATTAAGATATTGTGTTTACTTTTGTGATGTCAACGGCAGTTTTCAGGGTAGAAATTTTAAATTGTTCCCCAGATCGAGAATATTGTACTATCCATGCGAATAACTTGTACATGCACTGGTGAATCGGTGGCTTCATCTGTTGTCAAAGATAGTCACGTTCCATATCGCAATAAGGATTGTATTTTTTTGGTATTTTTCATTGGCTCGATCAAATGGTTATTTGCGACGATATAAGGAGTGTATCGAAAATAAGCTATCCACAATTTGTTTTCAAATTATTATAAAAAATGATATTTTATACAAACTAAAAATTGATCCTTTATTGTACGAAGTTAAACTTAAGCATAACCGGATGAAATTTAAATTATTCCTTCACGAATTTTCGGACTTTTGATCGAACGCTCTTCATTAAGTTCCGGACAAGGTGTTGCATTGCATTTTTTGGACGCTTGAGCCCAATTATTTTTTAAATCCTGCATGTTCCCAGCTACTTTACCAGTCTTCTTGAAAACCCTCTTCGCGATTGCCCAGTAACGTTCGATGGGTCGAAGCTGAGGACAATTTCGTGGATTGATATTTTTCTCAACGAAATTTATACCCTTTTCCTCAAGCCAATTGAGAGTGGTTTTGGCATAATGAGCCGTCGCTAAATCCGGCCAAAACAGTGGAAGTGTACTATGCTTCTTATATAAAGGCAGCAGTCTCTCCTGGAGACACTTAGATTGATAGATTTCTGCATTTATAGTTCCGGTAGTGTAAAAAATGGTTGACAAACCACAGGAACATATTGCTTACCAAACCAGTACCTTTCGACCAAATTTCTCCACGCATCGCTCACATCCTCCCCAACGACGATAGAAAAGTAGTGTGGAACTGGAAGGGTTTTTGAGTCCTCCTTTACATAAGTCTCATCGTCCATCAAAACGCATGCATCCGGACACTGCAAAAGACGCGAATACAATTTCCGGGCTCTTGTTGCTGATCGCTTCTTCTGTTCTACACTTTGTTTCGAGGTTTTCTGCTTCTTGTAGGTCTTCAGGTGATTTCGCCTCTTGATACGCTGGATCATTCCGACACTCGTTCCTGCTTTTTTAGCCAAATCACGTATTGACATTCATTTGTTCTTCATTATTAGAGATACCATTTTCAGGTCCAGTTTCGGGTTGGAAGAGCCGGGTTTTCTGTCTCTTCCTGGTAGCTCATCCCAAATTTATTAATGATGATTTTAACACTGGCATGATGAATTCCAAACCGCTTCGCTAATTTTCGCATAGTAATACCCTTCTCACTTAGCCACGTGTCCAGAACCTTAATTTTCACTTCCTTTTTCAATACGCGACATTTTCTAAACGCAGAATTTCAACTGAATAAAAAAGTAAACAAACGAAGGCTGACAGCCGAACGCACAGCATGCTGTGATCTAAGCATGAAAAACCATCACAAATACATGCGTACAACACAAATGTATGTGGATAGCTTATTTTCGATACACTCCTTACATGAAGAAGATAGGACGATTTTCGCTTTTCCGACATCAATTGCAGCGATAATATAATACCACATATTATTTCTACAGGTAATTTTTATGGCAACTAATGGATTACATATTGGTTTCATCACAGAAAATGAATATTCAGGCTGAATCGAAAGGATTCAAAAAGCTCTGTGAACTTCAAATTACTATAATTTACTAGGTGCTCACTACTACCAACTACTCGGCTGTTCGTCTCGAAATAAAAAAAAACGCTCTACATTTTTCCTGAACGATAGAAAAATTCTGTTGACTATTCCATAGATTTCTCCACTACAACAATTACAACACTTCAATAACAATTGTCACATTGTTTCATATCGTTTGAATTGAATCTAAATCAAAACACCCCTCTTCTCTGTTATATTTATCTATACCAAAACAAAATTTTGACGTCATTGGTATGTGGCGCCTTAGATACATAGTGACGATCGCGGCGTCATCTGGAAGTGTTCAATGAAAGTTTCACACGCAGCTCTCATGTGAGTCTGTATATCTGTTTTCTGTGGTTTCAGTATCGAGATTTATTTTTTGATTCTTAAAGCCCGTTGAAACATTGCATCAGAAGGTATTATGAAATTGGACAGGAAGGCGGAGCTAATGATTTGAGTTTACCATTTTGCATTTTCAAACGACTGTGCTAGATATGTCATTAGTGAGATAATGATGTTCTATAGTCCATATGCATAACTAGTGGATTCTTTAGCGCAGATTTGCACGCTCAGTTGTAAATGGTTTGCTTAGACATTACGCGTTTAACGGCCGCTCAATATTTGAAGCTAGGTGTTCATTGTTTTACATCTATTTATGAAAAATATTTTGGTACAAATGTGACTATATTTCTAATGTAAGCAGTTCCTCTAATTTACAATTACAATTAAGTGAGTTCGTAATTTTTCTTCATTTAACACTGACAATCAAATCAAACAAAGTCAAGTGAAATAACTTACCTCCATTTCTTTACTGTCATTTTCAATTGTTTACTGAAACCGCTAGTGTTGAATATTCTTACACTCATAATACAATACAATGCAATCTGCTATTATTTGCAGTATATATTCGTTACCAAAATGGTACGCGAAAAAAGCAATTAGCTTAAATACACTAACTGAATTGTGTTGGCTGCAAACGAAACGTATGCTATAAGTTTGGTATGTTCAAAGTCAAAACAAATGAGATTAGAATTGAATTGATTCCGTCACGTCAATTAAGCCAGGTAACAGTATTAGAATCACATATTAACAGCGACATTGAAACCGTCTTCGAATTTCCAGCCGAAATACATGAAAACCGTTCTCACCGGATATAAACATACTGGAGTTTCTAAAGAAAACGCTATCTAAAAAGTCGATAATGAACAAAATGCTTAACAATACATTACTGAAACAATATTCTTTTGTGCAACCTATGTAGATACAGTTTTCATCTGTAGTCAAACTCGTTCTCTATCCATTGTACAATTAACTCAAATTTTAAACCTTAAAATCTAACACTAACTTTGACGAATAAACTCTATCACCAAGTCAATACATATTCTAAATAAAAAACACACTGTAGATGCTTTGCATATTGTAAGAAACGAAGGCATATTCTTTGTTAATGTCGATTACAAAATCATTTGAGTATACGCTTTTGATTTTGCTTGATTACACTAGAAACTAAATTCTACAAGTAATTATCTACTAAGTTTATGACATTCGAATCAAGAAGTAATTTTAAATTGAGAAATGAAATAAAAAATAATTGCATTTTATTAGTTAACTAAATTGTTTGTGACGAAGTGTATATTATTGAAGTAAGGAATATAATGTTGATGTTACTTGAAAATTAGCCATTCTTTCATTTTTATGATATTTGTTAAGTGATCATCTTTTAGAACCCAATTACGCCAAGCAGGCAAACATATATTCTATTCGCTTTATCACCCAAAAATTTGTACCTACTGTATCACTCTTATCTCTCACCATCAAACACAATAGAATAGTGAGTTTTTTATTCCCTTTTGATTTCTACCTGAATCTGTACTGATCATATATATGAGATATAGGACAGCCAGAATCGATCTTTTTATCGTTAGTTGAATATAAACCATCAAACAAAGCACATCTCTAAGGCTTATCGTGCCAATTTATCGACCGAATTTAATCCCGACTTAACACCAGTTCACCGCGTAGTTAGATAATCGTTACTCCGAACATAAATTTGGTCCTTCGAACCGGATCAATTGCGCGAGTGAAATTCGAGAAAGTGAAAGAGACAGTTTAGTTGTGAATCAAATGTTTATAAGGTTTAAAATAGTGAACATTTCGAACACTATACAATAAAAGAGCACGTGGTGGCTAGCAGTGCATAACTACGAAAAATAGTGTTACCGCTTCGTTCGGAATAAAATTGCGAAGGCGTAAAGTTAATTTCAGCAGTACATAATTTTAGCTACGTGTCGCTTTGTAGCTGGAAACGTTTTCGCACTATACCCGTGATTTAATTTGTTCCCAACTGGCTTGGCTTGGATAGTCTTTATTCGGACTGAACAAAAGAGGTATAAGGACAATTGGGCTAGAACAACGGACCGATTGTAAGTACGCATGCTCAATTATATTGAACAATTTATTGGATTGAATTATGGTCGCATCTGAGCAAATTCTGTATAGATTGAAGTGAACCACGTTTTACCTCTGCTCGTATTTTAATGAACGTGGAAGTGGCGACTTGGCGAAGTGTGGAAATCGGCGAATTTGATAATTGAGTTGGGAGTGAAAGGAAGTTTTAAACTGACCTATTTGTAATCTAATCAAATGGCGCTAAGCCTGAAGACACTTTCGCGCCAAGGACGCTTTTGCATTGATTCAATGACTCATTTAGTTAGTTTGATGAATGCGTATAATGAACAAAGAGACAAAAGACTCCTTGAAGGTTGGAAAAAGCGATTAGACGGAGTGTTCGCCGAATTTCAATCCGTTCGTTTACAATTGGAATTGCTAGACGAAAGAGAGGAGAATGCTGATGCCTCTACCGTACTGCTTACTGATGAGGATGATAACCGTAAGATACGCGATGAATTTGAAAATAATTATATGATGGTATATGGATTTTTGATATCTGAACTCCGTAAACAAACTCCTATCGCTCTTAACCCGGAACAACGTGTCGTTCCACAGAACCAAATACTCACAGATTCAGCCTTTGCTAGAATAAAATTACCAGAAGTAAAACTTCCCACTTTCGATGGTACGTTAGCTAATTGGCTATCGTTTCGTGACACCTTCGTTAGTCTTATCGATGCAAACCACCAACTAAGGCCTATTGATAAATTTACATATCTTGTTTCCTCACTCTCTAAAGAAGCAAAGAGAGTTATAGAATCGATCGAAATTACAGGCGCAAACTATTCTGTAGCTTGGAACTTACTTAACCGGCGTTATGACAATAAAAAACTTGTCATTAAGGCTTACATTGAATCACTATTGAATATTGAACCAATGCGGAAGGAATGTTATGAATCGCTATCTCATTTGATTGATGATTTCGAGCGTAATTTAAACATGATTGAAAAGGTTGAAATTGATACTAAAGGATGGAGTGTATTACTGGCACATATGGTATGCGCGCGTTTGGATTCCGCTACTCTGAAGCAATGGGAGCAGCATCATAAGTCAACGGATGTACCAAGGTATGCCGAGGTAATTGAGTTTTGCGAGAGCATTGCACAGTATTGCAATCGTTGTCGCCATTAAAGTCTCGTACATCAGAGTCTCCCAAAACCGATTCTGGTCGCTTCTCGAAATCTAAGCTTAGTTACGCCGTCATCTCAAACTCGGAAACAAAGAGTTGTCCGTTTTGTAAGCAATCTTCGCACTCGCCATTCCATTGTGATACATTTCGGAAATTATCGGTAGCTAATCGGTTCGAAGCAGTGAAGAAGAATTCACTTTGCATAAATTGCTTCTCCTCTACCCACCTCGTCAAACAATGTCCTTCAAGTTCATGCAGAGTTTGTAATCAAAAACATCACACTATGTTGCATCAAAATGTCACACTTCGGTCGTCGGATACGTCCAATACAAAATCGCCTTCTACTCCATCACCTAATCAGAATCCATTGAGTCGTACTGGTCCAATCGTTCAGCCTAGGCCTAGTCCACCCCATCAGCCGTCAACTTTGGAGGAACAAGTGGCTACTACCTCCACCGCACAAACTGTCCATGTCTCGACTACCCTGCTAGGAAACGTTAGAACCATCCCTTCTACGGTATTGCTACAAACTGCTGTTGTGAAGGTTATAGATACCCATGGATATGCTTTGTGGGCAAGAGCCTTGTTGGATCCAGCATCACAACTGAATTTGATCACTGAGGACTTCTCTCAAAAGTTGAAACTGCGGCGCATCAAAACATATCAGGAAATCGGTGGGGTGGGTAATTCTACCACCATCTCGTCGTATGCTGTCATTGCCAGACTGCAGTCTCACTGTTCCGGTTTCACTGCAGATTATTCGTTTCATGTTTTACCGGGAATCACTAGAGAGCTACCAGCAAAACCCTTGAACACCCAGGAATGGAGTATACCATCCAATATCGTCCTGGCTGATCCCACATTCAATGACCCAGGTCCTATCGATATGATTTTGGGTATGGAAATGTATTACGATCTTATCGAGGAAGGCATTATTCGTCTCGGACCTAACCTACCTACTTTACAAAAAACTGTTCTTGGGTGGGTTGTGTCCGGAAAGATAGGAAACACACCTACTTCATCATTTCGGGTTGCGCACATTTGTGATGCAAGTGTCCTTGAATCGCAATTGACTCGTTTTTGGGAACTTGAGTCGTGCCAAACTACTAGTACGCTGTCGATCGAAGAAACCCGTTGCGAAGAGTACTTCGCAGCAACTACAATACGAAACACAACCGGGCGTTTTGAAGTACATCTTCCAAAAAGAACTCCAGTCATCTCAACGCTAGGAAAGTCAAAAGAGATTGCCGTCAGACGATTTCTTGCATTGGAACGTCGTTTATCAGCGAACCCTTCTCTGAGGGAATCGTACACAAATTTTATTGAAGAGTATCGCCAACTAGGCCATATGATTGAAACGCCAGACCCGTTTTATTGGCCTTCGTACTTCTTACCTCATCACTGTGTTATAAAGCCCGATAGTCTTACCACCAAATTACGAGTAGTTTTTGACGCATCTTGTGCAACTGATACCGGCGTTTCTTTAAACGATGCACTTATGGTCGGTCCTGTAGTGCAGGATGACATGATTTCCGTAGTTCTTCGATTTCGTATGTCTCGGTACGCTATAATCGCTGATATCGAAAAGATTTACCGACAGGTAGTCGTCCATTCTTCCGATCAACCGCTTCAACAAATCATCTGGAGAAATTCCCCGCAGGAGCCATTACGTACGTTTCAACTAACCACCGTCACCTACGGAACGTCGTGTGCACCTTATTTGGCGACAAAATGCCTACAAGAGTTAGCGAAGTTGGGAAGGGATACACATCCTAGAGCTGCTGAGGTAGTGGCTACTGATTTCTATATGGACGATTTGTTGACAGGTGTTGACGATATTCTCGACGCTCAGCAACTCTGCTTACAACTTTTAGATTTACTCCACTCTGCTGGTTTTAGTCTCAGAAAATGGTCGTCTAATTGCCCTTCGATTCTTCACCACTTATCACCTGACCTAAGAGACGAAAGAACTCTATTTGATCTCGACGCCTCCTCTTCACCTATAAAAACACTTGGCTTGCAGTGGCGGACAACCACCGACCAATTTCTATTCGACGTACCCAAATGGAGTAATGCAACGAAAATTACAAAACGAATAGTACTCTCTGATGCCGCTAAACTTTTCGACTCACTAGGATTAGTCGGACCGGTTATTGTACAGGCTAAAATCTACCTTCAAGATCTCTGGAGAAGCCAGAAAACTTGGGATGATCCGCTTGATGAAACGTTGCAAGATCGATGGCGAGAATTCCGGCTTAACTTAGATTCTCTTCGTAAACTACAAGTCCCTCGCTGGGTAGCTCCTGTTCGAGTTCTTCGTTCAATGGAATTGCATGGATTTTGCGATGCATCTGAAAAGGCTTACGGCGCGTGCATCTATGTTCGGGCCGTGGCAGAAGACGGAACTATAACGGTGCATTTACTCACTGCCAAATCGAAAGTCGCTCCTCTCGGCGATACCAAAAGACAAAAACGAATTTGTTTACCTCGGCTTGAACTTTCCTCGGCATTGTTACTAGCTCACTTATATCAAAAGGTGCAGGATTCCGTCAAATTTCATGCCAAACCAGTCTTTTGGACAGACTCGACCATAGTTTTGCACTGGTTAGCAGCATCTCCATCCCGCTGGAAGACATTTGTGGCAAATAGAGTTTCCGAGATACAGCATATCACAGCTGCAGGAATATGGTCTCATGTTTCCGGGACAGAAAACCCTGCTGACATCATATCTCGGGGAATGGATCCTGATCAACTACAGCAGAATTCAATTTGGTGGCACGGTCCAGATTGGATTGGAAAACAGTCGCGATTTTGGCCTAGTACCCTGTGCCTTGATTCGAGCATAGATTTTAACATAGATGACTTGGAAGAGAGACCAGTCTCATTAACAGTACAAATAGCACCACCAAACCCAATCTTTACGCTACGATCATCGTACATTGGCCTTGTTCGCTTAGTGGCCTGGATACGAAGATTTCGTTTTAACACCAATCCCAAAAACAATAAAATTCGCAGGCACGGATTTTTGCTAACTACCGAACTAAATGAAGCAGTAGAATTGTTGGTTCGTATGGCACAACAGGAGGTCTTTACACAGGATTTCAAATCGATAGCTAATTCAGGCCAAGTTGCGACAAAATCACCCCTAAGAACTTGCACTCCTATTTTATCAAACGGATTACTTAGAGTTCGAGGTCGACTTCGACATGCTCAAATCCCGTACGATCGAAAGCACCCAATGGTACCTTCCAGACATCCTTTTACCGATTTAGTCGCTCGATATTATCACGAAAAACTGTTTCATGCGGGGCCTCAGCTTTTAATAGCCCACATTCGAGAGAAATTTTGGCCGCTCCGTATTAGAAATCTGGTTCGAAGAATTGTGCATACCTGCATAAGCTGTTTCAGATGCCGTCCACGTGTTCAAGAGCAACTTATGGGCGACTTGCCGCCAGAACGAGTGTCGCCAACTTTACCCTTTGTGAGCACTGCTGTCGATCTATGCGGCCCTTTCTATTATCGTTATCCTCAGCGGCGATCAACCATGATTAAATGTTATGTTGTTATTTTCATTTGCCTCTCTGTAAAGGCAGTTCATGTGGAATTGGTGGGAGATCTATCGTCCGATTCCTTCATCGCAGCGCTAAAACGTTTCGTTGCACGTCGCGGAAAACCGAAGCTCATTGAATGCGATAATGCAACCAACTTCAAGGGAGCGTCACGCGAGCTAGAGGAGCTTTCCAAACAATTCAATTCTCAACAAATGCAATATGCCGTATCCCGTTCGTGTGCGGAAGATGGCATAGAATTCAAATTTATACCTCCCCGGTCTCCCAACTTTGGTGGCCTATGGGAGGCGGCCGTCAAATCGTTAAAATCGCACCTTCGAGCTACGTTAGGCAATTCAACGTTAACCGTCGATCAGCTGACCACACTTCTGACGCAGATAGAAGCTTGTTTGAACTCGCGGCCGCTAACGCAAACCTCTACTGACCCTGAAGACCTTGATTTCCTTACTCCTGGACATTTTTTGATTCATCGCCCTCTTACGACCATTGTTGAGCCGTCGTTAGAAAATGTACCTCTAAACAGACTCGATCGTTGGCAAGTGGTCCAAGAGTTTCTCCGCAGAATCTGGAAACGCTGGAGCACCGAGTACTTGTCCGGATTGCAGCCACGAACGAAGTGGACACGTCAGATGGATAATATTGCTATTGGTACCATGGTATTGGTAAAGGAGGACAACTTACCACCCCTTAAATGGCGCATTGGAAGAGTGGTTCATATTTTCAAGGCCGACGACGGAAATATTCGAGTTGTCATGGTGAAAACACAGGACGGAGAATACCGACGGGCTATTTCCAAAATATGCGTGTTACCCATACGCGAATCATCGTTACCTACGGCTGATGATACCCAGATGACTAATCACGAGTGACTCTGCCATCACAGTGACTGTACTGTGCAACGACCGAGGGCCCAAGGGCCCTCGGACCATGTGAGTATTTTGTTTCAATGAATTTTCAAAAAGTTAATTGAATTTTTTGTCTTCCATTGTGGCCGCTGGGTATAATGTCGTGTTCCAACCCACAACCATGAGCACCTAGTTTTTCGTCGACTATTACGAAACCAATGGGCATTTTATGTTAACCAGGATGCCGTCATGTTGGTCGAAGAAACGTTCGAGCTGATCGACAACTGCAATACCTGATGAACTGGAAGAAGAGCAACAATCGACGATCGACCAGACGAATGGATTTAGCAGCTAGTGCAACCGGTTTTGGATACTGAACGACAATCATAGCAACTACGAAGTGGATATTATATTTACACAAATATAAACTGAATTATGTACTGTATGTAACAAAAATAGGATAGATAGAATAGTTTAGGTTGAAATTTGTTTCAACGGTGGCCGGCGTATGTTAAGTGATCATCTTTTAGAACCCAATTACGCCAAGCAGGCAAACATATATTCTATTCGCTTTATCACCCAAAAATTTGTACCTACTGTATCACTCTTATCTCTCACCATCAAACACAATAGAATAGTGAGTTTTTTATTCCCTTTTGATTTCTACCTGAATCTGTACTGATCATATATATGAGATATAGGACAGCCAGAATCGATCTTTTTATCGTTAGTTGAATATAAACCATCAAACAAAGCACATCTCTAAGGCTTATCGTGCCAATTTATCGACCGAATTTAATCCCGACTTAACACCAGTTCACCGCGTAGTTAGATAATCGTTACTCCGAACAATATTGATAATCGATTCGAACTCCTATTGTCTTAAAAAATTAACTCGCCTTTTATTTTTTGCAGGACACTTAAACGTAAAACTGCTTTTGAAGACATCCTTTTCTTATAGCTACGAAAATTCTGTTCAGACTGACGTGTGTACAATTCCGATAATGCGCGCTTCTTTATTTAATAGCACTGGAACATTGCTTAAACATTATGAAAACTTCACATACTGAACTGGAGTTTCCCATCGAACAACCGGTTGCTGTAAATTACTATCAGTTATTTAATTCCTCATCGCTTTCAAACCTTTAGCACTCGTAGTTCGTACCATCGAATTCGATTTCAGCCAGTCGGGACGGAAATGGCATGGGAAGCTTTGGAACTAACCATTCTCCAGATCGTATGAATGACCCGAGAGTGTTGAATGAAAAAGAGGCTGAGCGCAATTAAAAATCCTTGTATTTTCCGTCGGTTCAAAAAATTCATAGTGATTAAAATAATTGTGTTTCTCTATTTATGTGCTATATAGCCAGTTTAACACGACTTTAACAGTAGTCTTGTGTGCGAAGTTACCGTCCTGAGTGCTGGGTGTACTTCACCTAGCTGGTAATTACGCGTGCGCTTTTTATTTTCTGTCCAAGCAAAATTGGTTGGAAGGACGCTGTCTAGAGGTGATATGTGGAGCAATGAGATATGTTGTGTCGCGTACCAGTGAGCAATTTTATGTCGTTGCTATCCGAAAACATTTTTCTCAGTAATCTTTTCATCCGAGAACAGGTACATATGGGCTTTGAGGCCTACAAGAGAAAAAGATTCGTGTTGTTTTTTCTTGGGAAACTGATTCGTGTCATAACGGTAATACGAATTTACAACTGTGTACTGCAGTTGGTTATCCGTTGGTTTAGCTTATTCCATAACAAAATTCACATATTGTAGGCAGCGGTGATGAAATAGGATTTATTAACATACGAAACGTTTTAACAAAAAAAATTGAATCTAAGTATCTCAGAATTTTTCAATTAGAGTATGATTTGAAACAAAATCGGCTTAATTAGAATGTCCTCCTTTGAAAACCAGATATTTTTTATCTGCTAACATATATAATATATGGAGCAGATTCTAATGTAGAGTAGAAAGGTATTCGTTCTCATTACTAAAATAGGTAACAACAAAAATTGTTGGTATAGTAAAAGCAACAAGTATTTCAGATACTAAGACTAATTAGAAGTAATAATGCAGTAAGAATGTAATAATTGAATTTGTTTCAATAAACGAGTTCAACAAATTTTTCATTTTTATTAATGTTTAAAAACGAAAAGATTCGTATTTATTGTTAATTTTATTCTTCGATTCGTAATAGTATAATAAAAAACCCAAATAAAATAATTAATTTCTTAATACGCAAGGTATGGACACAGCTAAAGCTAGCCATAATTTATGAGCTACATTTTTTTAATCTGTCTATATAGACTATATATAGTAAACGTTTTGAGATATGGTTTTCTGTCACAGAAGAATTGTTTTGAAAATGGAGTCAACAAAACAAGTGTGTGAATTTTGTTGTGGTAAACCCGCGAAAATCGAAAATTCAGATAAATGATCCTTTCGGCGAAATGACTTTCAACGAAATGGTTTTCGGCGAAATGATCCATTCAGTTAAATGGCATTCGGCGAAACAGTTTTCTGTTTAATGACTTTCGGCGAAATTACCCTGACCCGATAGTCTCCTAGTTGTACATATCAATCCAAATGTAAACAGCCGTTTCTATGCCTCAACACACTACACTCTGTCTCCTCCAGCACTCCATCCCCCAAGAATACTCGCTAACCTCATCATACTCAAATTCATTGTAGCTAACACATAATTCAAGACGAAACACTTATTATATGAAAGTTTACAGTGGTTACAAACGACCAAAAAAATTTCAATGAAAAAAAATTTTTTTAAGAATTTCGTTTTTTTAAATGCTTTTTAAAATTTTTCACTTTAATTAGAAAAATCAGCTCATAACATTTCAAATGAGTCTTACGCATGAAGAGCGTACATGAAGTTACTGCAACACTTACAACTGACTGTAACTGTCTTCCAAGTTAACAATCAATATTTGATCAGTTCTTTTTTACAACATAACATTTGCATCACATAAATTGAGACGTTGCTACGGGAAATAAGGTGTAGATCTGTAATTTAATGGTGAAATTTACAAGAGAAAATATCTTCAGAACTGTATATTGCCGTTTTTGGAGCAGCACAATAAAAAAACCACTATTATAGTCGAATTTACCTTCAGGCAGTGATGTCCGAGCTCAGCACACGAGCTGCTCTATACCTGCAGTGTGTGCCTATTAAACTCGTGTGCTGTGCTTTTCAAACCGGACTCATGAGCGTGTGCTATTTGTGTAGTCCACCTACTGACAAGAGACAATACAAGAGCGGACACTGTGTGCTTAAAAATTATATTATATTATTAAATTTAAAAAAAACGGACACTCAACTCAGCACGTGAGCTAGCACATGAGTCAGCTCACGAGCTAGCTACCCGTTCCAGCTCATGAGCCAGCATCGCGAGCTGGTTCTTCGCAGCATACGACTCTCGATCTAGTAGCAACACGGCACACGAACGCGAGCTTCAGACATCGTGTGCGTGTTTTTGAAAAGGTACAGCACACGGACTGTATGAGAGCTGGCTCGTGTGCTGGGCCATCACTGCCTTCAGGTCACTAATATGAAAACGCACTGAATTTCTATCAGAATATTCTTCAGATCGTAGCCTTACTATATTATATCTGATGAAATTTAGGCGCTCAGTTTCGATTTGTTCATGAATGTCGACCGCATACTGCTGAAAAAATCAACGATACCGCAGTGAATGATTATCAACATTCGATCTAACCATCAGACGGTATGCAAGAAGTTGATAGTACTGACAATTTCATTTGTGTATTTACTTGAGAAAAAATACTGAATTTGCACATGAAATACTATCGAAAAACACGGTTACTAACTAAGGGCTTTACTCGAAAAAAATGCAGCAGACAAAAATGATCGAAAAAATTACTGTTGAGTCGACTATTACTATTTCAGAGACTTAATAAGCATATATTAGCTATGGTTTTGCAAGTTTGGTTTTTTCAAACTCCTCTTATAGCGTACATGCCAGCATTTTGGTTTTAACACTACCCATAAAATTATGTGCAAAACTTGCACCATGTTTCTTAAACACTTTCATCCACTCTTTCTTCAAATCCTTGTCGTTTTTGAAGGTCTTACCTGTTTCCAGGAGCTTTCCTTTCATAATCGCTCATATTTTTCCTATTGGGCGAAGTTTTGGCGAGTTTGGGGGATTGGACTCCTTCGGTACTAAAACAACATCATTGGGTTGGTATTGTAATTTTCACTGGCGATTAACAAAAATTGCGATGCGACAAGATAGCGTCAAAAAGCCGCAAAAATATCGAAACTGTCATTTGGATTTATTCAACTCCTTCAATACCACAAACCAGAAATTTATTTTTTTTAAATTGACCGTAAAATGACAATGTTTTTATATCCTGAAAAATTATACAATGTATTAATCGACGTCTTTGTCTTCAAAACCTCGTGCTTCACTCGCAAAATTATCAATATTAACTATAAAAATAAAGTACTATAAAAAATGTAAATCGTCTTCTCTAAAAATGCAGTCGTTTTTGACAGATACAAATTTGTTGATGTTGAACAAATAATTCCTGTCGCTAGAGCATATTACCTTTTAAATCTGTAATTGCTTTAAATCCACCAGACGATTTATTTCTTTATTCGAAGTAATGCTTGATATAGAAATGCTGTAAACTTCAATACAACAAACAGTGAAGGGGTTAAAACAACTGTCAAACTCCTGGTAGAGATGAAAGGTAAAATTTTCAAGCCTGCATACTAGAAATCTTAAATTTTATAAATATGACGAGAAAAAACAAATGTAGAGATCAACATATTTTTACAGTCTATAAATTTGACGATTGTATATAAACGTTTCAAAAGCTTGTAATAAGTCTGCAAAATTGCAGAATCTGCTTAAAAAAGAAATCGGCAAATTTACATGCAAAACTGTAACCTGGCACCTGTGATTCTGACGCTCATTATTTCGCTATTCTGCGGATTTATCTGTCGCATTTTATGCCCCTCTGAAAACCACAATACATTTCATCACCGTTTTCGCGCAACGGCACGATGCCAGATCCTACCGAAACAGAACGTCACCTACGTGTGATGGCCCAGGTTAGCGGCTCAATGTCGTATGTTTGAGTCTCGACCTGGAAAAATTCTTAGTGTCAGTAGGATCGTAGTAATAGCAATTCAATGATGCTGTACGCTATAAATCGGCTGCGAAAATTGTTTAAACAGGTCCAAATTTAAAACAAACAGCATTTTCCTTTGCTCAACCTAGGTGATAGCGAATAAATGACAACAGACATTTCAGGAGGCATTTTTATTATATATTTGGCCGTTGAAGGTGTCGGTCATTGCGTACGGCTTACTGAATTTAACTGAATCATATTACGTTTTATTACATAAATATAAATTCGTGTTTGTACCAAGCATGCACATTTACACGAGGGATCAAGCCAATTGGATCAGTTGATTATTTAAACACGATACTCCAACATCAAAATTCCGAGATTTTTTATGGTTCTTTTTTTGATTTGTTTCTCGAAATAATACCATCCAGCACCGCTTCTTAAAATCTTAGATTTTTTTCGACACAGTATGTTTTTCAGAAGGAAAACATTATTACATGTTTTACCGAAATAATACGATTTGGCATTGTTCTTAAATTTGGTCTTGACTGCATGACATTCCGAAAATACATGTATTTGTGGCACGATCCAACATAACGAAGCCTTTTTTTTAAACTGTAGGACTCAGAAGACTTTTCTCCATTCTACACGTTTTTTTAAATGCAATTCAATACTTTCTTCGAAGTCAGCATCTTCGAAAGACTTGGAAGTTTCACAATCTCGTTGATTACCGAAAAGCATGATGTCAAGTAATCAGATATTTGGTTTTTATTCAATGGCTTCAATTCGCGGCGATAAAAGTTCGATCAACGCGTATCGAATGCTGTTTTACATTAATTGATACTAAAAATTGATTCGTATGCTGATAAATTCGTCCAAACTACGTGTATCACTTTTTTTTTAGCATAGCGTGAACAATGCGTGATCTTTCGTTTTCCGATCAACCTGCTCGAAACCGAGGTTGTACGCGCTTAGCTGCGACTTAGAATTTGAATATTATGCAAATATATCTCGACCGTCATTCAACCAACCACGGGTTATATTTTTTGGTCTGTTGTATTATATGAAACGTACTATGTTCATAATACCGTCGATGAATGGTTTTATTTGGTCTACAGTGTGAGCATCAAATTATGAACCATAACTAATCGGTATCTCTTGAAGAGATATATGAACCAATCGAATAAAATACGTGTTAAAATATTTGGTATTAATGTATGCTTAGGAATCTTCACTGTTTCTTAAAGATTGAACGCTTTATGTCAATATAATGTCCGAAACAATATGTATCTTGAAAGAACTTTTCGGGTGTTTCGGTAGTTGTTAAATAAAACATGTTGTTTGCTTGAAATCCAATCGAAGAAGATCCCAGCTCTTTCTCAGACCATACTTTTATCTTTTATTTTCAGGTAGTCATTGTCATAAACACATTAATTGAATGTTACATAATATCTAGATAAATAGTTCACAGTAAAGCGCAGTTACACTGAAAGAATTTAATATTCTGAACGCTGATACAACAGTCAAAAATATGGAGTCTTATTCAGGAAGTTGTATTTTAAATTTTGAATGATGATACTTTGCTGAGAATCAATTACTGGAATAAATGCCGTTATTTTGTATTTAGGAATCACTAGAAGTGTATACAGTGCACGATCAATCAGCTTCGTTTTATTTGATATATAATTTCTTGGCATTTATCATTTAAGTATGGTCATTCTGGAGGTCCAATTTTTGTCACCTTTTCAAGCATTTGAGGGAGTATTTCAGCAATGACACATTGAATATTAGTTTCCAAAGCATCAATCTTTGCTGGTTTATTCACATAAACCAATGACTTCAGGTATTCCTACAAAAAATAATCGAGTGGTGTCATATCGCACGAACGCGGAAGCAAGTTCTCTCATCCATTTCTCGAAATAATGTTGCCGTTGAAATGTTCTTTCAATAAGTCGATTGTTTCGGTCGCAGTATGACAAGTGGCACGGTAATTCTTGAATGGATGCATCGGTAATTCTTGAACGGCATATGGATTATCTTTGCTCCAAATATGACAATTTTGCTTGTTTACGTATCCATTCAACATGACACGGTTTTTAGAATTCTCCAAAGATAATTAGGATTAAAATATGCGTCTCCATTCTCAAGGTTTTAGATCTTTACCATGGGGCTTCCCTACGGAGTCATACAGAAGGCTCCATTTGAACTGTTTCAATGGGCAAATTGAATTATCTCTTCGCAATTCTCAAAAAAATAATAAAATCTTGAGATTAATGAAAAAAATGGTAATTTCTGCGTTCGCTATATGTTCGCAAGCATTTTTTGGAACAGAAAGATGTTGGACATTATTTATGGTCGTCAAAAGATGTGATAACTAGGCGCTAAATTCTTATCAAATCTTATACCTCCCCGTGTATTTATGATGACATTTGGTCAATAGAAAGGCGTTGACTGGGTGATACACTTCCGTTGAAACTCTCAACGGGTGAGCATGTTGTATCGTGTTAATCCGGAGAAAATACGAGTATTTCGTAAGACAGATAGGATTTTTATCCGACTCGACGCAGCTACACAGCGAGATTTTCACTTGTAGTCCAGTGAAAAAAATGTCCATTGAACTATAAACGAAAATTAACTGGCGATATAGCCTAAGTTGCTGTGCGATCAAATCGGCGTCATCTCAAGCGAGGTGACGCCAACTAGAAGACTGGGTGATATTGCCTTCTGCGTTAATAGCAGAATGAGAGGGTGCTAATTGGTATGCATGTTATAACTCTTAAGAAAAGTACTTAAGTACTTACCTAAGCACTTCGACTTGATGATCTATTACTGAAGTGTTTTCAAACCATTGAATGTGGTTTTAAGTTTACTTTAAATTATCCTGTCTTCTTATCAACTTATTTTAAAAAAAGCAGATTGTTTTACCCATTTGAAGAAGAACGGCTGCGATATTTTTGGTGATGTTTACATTGGCTGAACAACGGACCGATTAAGTTTAATATGAAGCGACACTATTTCGGTGCGTTCTCGGGATGTCGTTATTTGCTTAAGGGGCGGGTAGGGTCTAACACTTTTGAAAAACTACAAGGATCAGCCCCATGGGGTTGTTCGAGCTGTTGATGTGGAACAAGGCAACCAAAATTTCCAATGATTGACATTTTCAATTAATCGTCACACTTTTGAATCCGCAAATGCACAGAGTCTGCCAATACCGTTTTCGTTTTTGAACCTAGACGCGGGCTACTCTGACTCCGAGTAAAACGAACACGTGGTTAGCGCCTTGAACATCCAAATCAATACGTAGAAATATTTTCAATCAAATGGTGACATAATATTAATAATTGATACAAAATTGACTGAGCTGTAATTGTTCAAAACCTGACCACATTTCTACGTGTATTTCTCTTGAGTTTCTAGTTTGCACCGCTATATAGAAAACAAAAATGTGTTCCTTATTAAAATCATTTATTATTTTCTCTATATTGCCTTATAGAAAACATTTCTAGAATATTCTGTGGAATTTTCAAGCCTATTGGCTATCTCATTCTGCGAAGAAGCAAGAGCTCATCGCACAGGCCCAAGATTTCTACTTCAATTGACTTCAAAACTTGACAAAACATTCTTGAAATGTTTCATTATAATAAATTATAAAAGAAAAAATATGATTTTTTGAAAATGTTAGACCCTATGGCTCCCTGGAGTAATTAATTGTTTCCATTGATTTTATAGACAAAAAAGTCCGTGTCCATCATCATTCAAAAAGTACTGCACCATTTTTTTTTTCAAATTTCTACATATAAAAAACCAGACCCCAACGTTTTCCTTTTCGTTGTTTGTTACTTTGGGGAGGTTTAACAGCTACAAAATGGCGGATTTTTTCGGGAAAAATCGCAGTTTTCACTTTAAACAACCACCAAAAATTTAAAAAAAAAATGAAAAATCAAACGGAAACGTTGAAAAACTTCTTCTCTAACTATGCTGCGTTCATTTGTTCACTTCTGATTATTCTGCGCTGGGATACAGTGGACACCGCAAATCATGATCAGTGCGGTAAAATTTCATTTTCAATCGAATAATATAAGATGAAAATGAAATTTATGGCCGCTGATCGTCAGCGTATCCCTACTAATTCATTTGACTTTTGCTGCCATTTTCAAGTGAAGCTCCCAGAATTCATCGTCAGTTGAATAATCGTACCTAGTCATTTGAAGTTTTGCTTGCTCAGTTTCAAGTGCCAAGTAGTGTAGCTGCTTCATTATCTTCGCTCTTGGTAGTAAGCAGATTCGAACGAATAGAATTATAAATGGAGTAAAGTATTAAAAATGAAAACTGAAGGAGGAAACAATTAATTTATGTGTATTCTGTGATTGATATTTCAGCTATCTGATTAGTCTTTCATCTATTATCTTGAACCAATTCGAATGTTTACATGAACCTCGTTTGAAGGCCGCTCTCACACTATTGAAAGAGATATTTTGTTACTTCAAGAGATCAACGGACGGTAATTAAACTAAGCCTCGATTGAAGAGAAACGAGTGATGAACTGAATGCTGCTCATTCGGGCCGTCAGCAAAAATTGTGTGTGTCAGAGAGTGAAGTTTACTGCAGTGGAGAGATCGTCAATGTGTTCCACATTCAGTTTCAGTTGAATTGATGAAGTTTTACTGCACTGATCATGATTGAAGCGTCCTCAAAAATATCTCTTCACCAACTTATTTCTCAATATTTTTCCACGAAAAAATTACAAAATGTTGTTGGAATGATGCTTTTTATCATGCAAAACATTTGAATTTATTTTGTTGAACGATAATTCTGGAGAAAAATTCGCAAAAATGATAATTTTTTCATCGTTTAGACCCTACCCTCCCTTTAAAAAGGTACAAGTTCATTGACGCATATTAATAAAGTCAATCAGTTTACAATTGTTATAGTTTATCAATCATCGTCATCGATCCGTTTCAGATTGCACACCTTAGTTCTAGTTATCTAATTAACTAGAATACATACTAGAATTCAACGATCAAATCGAAATTTCCGCCGATAAACTATAAAAATAATTTTGAGCCATCGGTAACTAGAAAGGTAGTAATGTTTCTTGACGCCGATGAAATTTTTTTAGAAATTTATATTTATATACCATATATAGTTAAAATTAGAAGTCTTCGTGGACTCTACGAGGAAAGGGGGAGATGCAACTTTGGAAAAGTATACGAATGGATAATAGCAGTCACGTACCCAGAGGAGGGAGGGGGGAAAAGATTGTCTCAGACATGTGTTACAGAAATAACAAGACAGTAAACCTAAAGAAATGTACTACGATAACAGTTGAATAACAAGTTTAAAGTGTCAGTAAAAGGCACACCGAGATTTACAATACATCAGCAATCTCCAGTAACATTATTTTAAACGAAATCCTGGGTACGGGCCTGGATAATGGGGTATTGAAAATTTACAAATTATGGTCTGCGAGCTGCGTGATTATTGAATAATTCCCGGATACATGATAGGTTTAAATTGCTGCTTTTGAAACCATTTCTTTACCTCTACATACTACTTACTAGTAACTAGTTTCATCCACATAGTTCATCTTCCGGGATCAGAGTATAATATTCTAATTGTTTTTATTTGCTTACCTATTGAATTGTTATGATATCCAAAGCTACTATTATCTGTACTACGAAAGTTGCTTTCAGATATATGTAAATATTCGTCTCGAACTAATACTCATTTAATCCAAAACAAAAAAAAACATTTCCACGCGTGATATATCTAAATTAAAAATTCACCCTAGTATGTATTTAGTCCTAATTCTCTTATCGTTTCCATTCTCACGTATTTAAGATAAAATTCTGTGGAAGCAAGCGCATAAAAACCATTGACCCTCGCTAGGGTGTTGCATGTTGTTCCCATAACAAATCATCAGCAGCATCCCGACCACACGTTACTGTGTATAATCTCGTACAAGACGGGAAAATGTTGATCTTCATTCTTATTTTAATTAGTAATTAATTCACCTGTGACAGCTTTGGTTTATTCATGCTTGTTTTTATACGAAAACAAGTGACATTTGACCTCACACTATAACAGGTATTCACCTGACCACAGAAGAGACGCTCACCCATTAGTAGATGGATCCCGAGAAGCTCATATACCTGTGCGTTTTATGTTCGTTTAATATGGTGTTGAAAATAAAATCTGCTGTAGAGCACAACGCGATAGAATGAGCATCATTCGTCACCGTCACATTCAACGGCAGGAAGTCGTGTGAACGCACGTATAGAGAGTAACCATCCGTAGGATTTTACTGGTGAATCTGGTTATTATGCCAAAGAAAGAAAACACAGTAGAACGCGATACAGGAGCAAACCAATTAATTTAAATGGAAATAGACAGTATAAACTTTGGGGAGATCTTGTTATCTCTTTAGGATACAGTAGATGTTCTTTACTGGGAATCCTGTACCGAAAATAAAATCTAATTGCTACACATGAGAATTTTTCTGCCAAGACATGAACTGTCCTATGAACAGGTGATTATATGAACAACGTGATGTTAATTTGTTTTCGCCGCTTTTTGTCGTGACACAATAAAAAAAAGAATGCCTGAGAGTTGAGCTGCAGTATTTTCTAATAACTAACTTATATTCAGATTTTAAAGCAACCAGTGCTTCGTAATAGAATTCAAATTAACTGAATTTTACCTAAACGAGTAAGAAACTGTCAATAATTGAATAGTAATTCTTGTCGCCGTCGCAGGCATTTACATTTTGGATTTTGTAGCAATTGACTGTAAATCATTTCAGTTGGCTTAAAACCAAGTATATTCTTTTAATGTATCGAATATTCTACTTTTAGCTGGCTACATGAAATGCTACTATTCGTTATCAATATCGAAGTGATTGTTTGTATTCACTGGGTGAGTGACAGTACAGTTGCTGCGTCGGTTTCCCGGTCGATGTTCGCTATTTGCCTAACTCGTCTCTCCCTTAATCTTGGCTACACAAGCACCGTCCGAAGGATGTCTCTCGTCATCAGGATTGTACAATGCTAGCTTGATCAGAAAGGTGGTGGTGAGCTCGATTCGGCTGCGTTTCTACTTATATTTTTTACATGGAAATTTATCAGGAATGTTATCACTGAAAATTTTCCGGTAACATAATGTGTATAGTTTTCCTGAATTCTTTTTTTTTGCTAGCTTGGATTTCCAAAATATGAAGCTGAAGTTAATCGGTTGCTAAAAGAAACTTATAGTCAACGTGCTAAATTGATCATTCAGGGATTCTGGTACCGCGTGGGTATCCAGTTTGTGCAAAGTGCACATGACTTGTTTCATAGTTTCGTTTAGATTATGTTTTAACTGCTGATGCAAACCAACGCACAGTGGAAAAAAAAACCTATGAAAACCCGCAAAGAATTCTGTAACTCATGAACTAATTGAGATAGATCAATAAACTTGGAAAGAAGTCGAGTGCGATATTCTGGAATAGCCTACTTTCATGTAAAAAAGTCTGGAGAATCGATTAGAAGAACCCACACTGGCCGCACGAAACTTTTTGGTGGCTGTTTTACCCCAATTTCTCCATTTCATGAGATCCTTACTGTAAATCGTCCTTAAATCTTGGTAAAACTTCTTGCAATTTTTCTAAATCTGGCATATCTTATGTAAAAAGTCTGGAGAATCGAATGGAAGAACCTACAGTGGCCGAACGAAACGTTTTGATGACTATTTTACCGAGATTTAAGGAAGATATCATGAAATGGAGAAATGGGGTCAAATAGTCATCAGAACGTTTCGTGCGGCCAGTGTAGGTTCTTCCATTCGATTCTCCAGACTTTTTTTTTACATAATATGAGATATTTTTCGTATGCTTTCAACGTGGTTCGCTTAAGATTTAAGGGTGATTTAGATGAAAATTTAACATATTGGAGGAACTGGGGTAAAATAGCCACTAAAACGTTTCGTGCGGCTAGTATAAGTTCTGGCATTCGATTCTACAGACTTTTTTACATAAGATAAATTAGATTTAGTAAACTTCCAATAAGTTTTACCGAGATTAAAGGACATTTTTCATAAAATCAAGCAATTTCAGTAGACCGCTATTGATTTCTTTTCAATTTACAGAACAAATACTACGGAAAACTGCTTAAACTGCTGGACATTTGGGGTAAAACGAGTAGGATGGTGATTCGTGCGGCAATTAAAAACCATTCCATTGAATTTCTTGGATTTTTTTTACATAAGAAACACTCTTGTTTGTTGGATTTTTTCATGGTTCCCGATTTCTTTGCGGGCTTCCTGGGTGTTTTTCCCACTGTGCAATGAATCAACATAATCCGCTGAGCAGACGTAAAGTTAATGCTTTTTGCAAAACACTTGTTAATGCCTTAGCGCGATGTCTATCCTGACATGCCGATAGAACGAAACAAATTTGATGGCATAATGACCGCTAAAAGATTTTAGACACTTAAAACCGATTCTCGAGCTCGGCATTATAAAATGTCGAAATAGATCGGCAACAAAAAATTTGACTGATTATTCAGTAATCAACATGCTCATTGCCGAAATTCGTTATTGCAAATTTCTATTATCTCGGTAAAACGCATTTAATTGCCAAAGTTTGGCATGATATGTTTGTGTTAGCTTTTACTGAAATTCGGTGCGACACTTGTCATCGAATGTCACCTATCAATTTTGTACAGCATCGGACGTCGCTATTTCTCACGGAGCTGAAAAATATATACGAATTTGGCGAATGAAAGAGATTTCAGTATTACGTGAAAAGCTAAGTGGAATCAAAATGTTCTATTTATATATACTTCTGAATATTTGTTTATTTCCTGGTAGGGCGAGCACTAGAAACAAACGTTTTTATCTGTGATATTTCTTTTCGGGATTTGAATTTAGTTTTAATTAAAGAGACCAATAATAAAATACACTCATTCCTCAAACTTTCGGCATTTGTGATAAGTTTTTCGTTCAATAATAAAACAAAATCCTTTCTACACTCCATTACTGATGACTCGGTAATCCATGATTCGATCCCGATCACTTTTGCCGAACTAACAGCAGAATTGCTGCTGACAAGTTCGGCAATAATTGACAGTTCAGGATTTCCGAAATTCTCAGTAATTATACATTTTGACGAGACGGTTACCGAGCCCTCGGCTGTGAAAATCTCGGTAATTGTAAAATGTGCATAAGATTAATGTAAATTCACAAAATATTTTTATCTGTGTAGCACTGTGGAGGATTTTCAATGGTTACAATACTCATTGGAATTTTCCGTAGGTTGGTGTCGCAGAAACAAACTCATGATTTACGTTGTAAAATATTAGAGTATTAGTGACTCAGTTCTGACTCGGATTCACCAAGTGAGCGATTTTGGAATACAATGGGATGAAAATTCGACCTTCGATTTACATCGATCACTAATCATTCCGAAGCATCACGTCAATTGGGGTTTGTCTTAAAAATCGCCAAAGATTTTGACGATCCTCACGGCCTGTAGACATTGCATTTACTTGTTCGACCTATTCATGGGAACGCTTTAATAGTTTGGTTCCCTTATCAATTCTCGGGGTGCATGCGGATTGAATACGCTCAAACACGATCTGTTCATTTCTCATTACGAAACTTATCTTGACAAGATCCTTTCAATTTGAATGTTGTCACTATTAATCTGTGTTGTTCTATTATCAGTAGGTGATTTTTGCTCCCGTTTGAGAATAACTAACAAGGATTTTAACTCAAACGGGTTTTTCCCATCAAGATGTTCAAGATTACCTCCCACTGCAACTTCTCGTATTGGTGCCACGACGAGTGACCGCCGAAGGATAAGCTAACTAAGTGCTCACAAATTCCTATCTCATGCCTCCCCGTGTGTCTATGATGACATTTGGTCAGTAGAACTATTGTCAACTGAATTTTAATTTATCCAGACTTATTGTCAATTTGTTTTCATAAATCCGTCTGTAATATTCCTTGCATTATGCATAAATTAGCTTCTCCTCATTACCTGCTGTAATGAACAAACTTCAGATTTAAGACAGGATATGCACGGAAAAACCAACGATCACAAAACAACTTAAATATTAGTTGTTTTTTCTGAATTTGATTTGTTAAAATATGGTACAACTAATCGATTGTTGTTTTAACAAATCTGTCGTTTTTAATTTTTGGTGCTGGCAGTTTAGCAATGACACCCAGCAAAGACAGGGCACTAAGAAGTTTTTCCTCCACTTGCCGAATGCACCACTGGAAGAGCTTTTCTGATTCCGATTGATTGCGCAGCTGTTATTGACATGTAAACAAACATGTCCCCGCAAAACACACTGCAAAAAATTAAGCCATTTCAGAGTAATAACTGTTTGAACTACTTATCGATACACTCCTTAGTAGGAACTGCGCTTTTTGAGTCACGCAAGTGGTTAGATGTTAGTAACAATAACTCAAATTTCTGGTTGCAAATTTGTCACAAATAAGCTAGCATAACATAAATTGTTACTTGGGTATCTATTTGAAAAGAAAAACGCTAAGATATTGGTTTTGTACACGGATGCAAATCCATTTCCGGTACCATGATTAAGAAATCATGAAACATTACTTCTGATGAGACCATGTCTATTACTGATGATTTTGTGAACTAATCCCATAAAATATTTCATGATTTAAATCATTTTTCTCCTAATATCAATCATAATGGGTATGATCTCATGAAAAGACACGTTTCATGATTTTTATAATTTCTTAATCATGGTACCTGCTATGGATTTTTATCCGTGTAGTTTCATCAACACTGCGATTTATGCCCTTAGCAATAATAAAAAGATGTTAATATAAATAGATGAGTAAACTACGCATGTTTTTCATATCCACACAGAATTGTATTTTTTGCTGAATTGTTAGTTGTTATATGGAGAGATTCTTTGTATATAGCTCAACTTCCGGTGATTTTATCAGGCGTTTCTGAAAATAATGACAGATGCACCTCGAGCTATATAATTAATAATATGCAATTACAGTGAACACGAACACGTCAGGTAACGGAGATGGATAGCCTTCCCTTGAAGCTCATGGTGTTACAAGATCTCACACATGATTAATGCTTGCTGTCAACATTAGTTTAAAGTTTATGGTACGAGAAAAACATTTTCTTTCGCATTCATCTGTTTCATAAAAATTCAGTAACAATAAAAAGTTGCCTTGCTTTCTACAACATGCTTTGTTAAAAAAAAATAATTTCGAGGAATAAGTAGAGAAACATGGCGCACTCCAAAGGACAGACTTTTGAATTCAGTTAAACATGCTTTCCACCCTGCCTGACAATGGGTGTTTTCGAAATCACGGTAATTAACTGACACTTGTAATGTGCCAACGGTTGTAAAAAGTTCTGTGTTCATCTTTCTTACAGAGCTTTATTCGTCGATGTCATCGTTGTTATAAATCTACGCAAGACAAGACCGTGTCATAGTATATAAACAACTGTAAATTTGAGCCAAGACAGTATGGTCCACAATGCAAAAAAAAGAGGTAAAACAGGATATCATTAGATAATAATAAAATTAACGACGGATATTTTAATTACGCTAGTCATTGATGTGGTTGCCGGTAAATTATTTGTTTACATACAATATTTCAACTTCTTCAAACATGACGACACGATCGGTGAAGCTCCTGAGCTATTCACAACGAATGACACTGATATCGGTCAACTTGCTTGAGGGCGGAAAAGAAGCCGCCTCATCGGCGCCATTATTTCGTTCGTAGTTTATCAGTGCCTGTTTTGTAAGTTGTCATTACTATCACTATCATGATTAGCATGGGATAGGAAGCATGATCAATTATCAGAACCTCAATTTTTTCTGTGCTTGTGAGGTAAATAATAAATTCTTCGAGAGAAAATGTTCCGAAAATCGAGAAATGTTTAGAACTATTCAAACTAAACAAAAGCTCTATTCGAACTCGCTGCCAGTCAGTAAAGAGACTTACTATAGCCTCTGCAACACAACCGCAGAAGTCATTCATTAGCCAGGAATAGGCGCGACAATGATGAAGTGCTGTCGGCAGCACCGCCCTACGACCTCCTCTGAGATTCATGCTCGTGCATGAATGGATCGAGCAGATATTCAAATGAAAAGGTAACTTGTTCTAAAGGAAACTGATAAACAACCGATAATTAATATGGCGCACAGCGGGAAAGAGGGATGAATGTGGTAAAAAATTCATTGGATGGAAACCGAATCCCAATGGAACAATGATATTAATATTGAAACTATCAGAAATTTAGATTTTTCCACAAAACATTACCGTATATAGTCCAATACTTCTTTTTTGACTTGATGTATCTTGACTCATAATTCATACGTACGATCAAGTATTTCATGCGTCCATTTCAGTGTTGTTCTGAACTACCTGAAGTGTCAAAAGTATTAGAATAGTCAATATTTTTTCATTAGGTTTCTAGCAATATTTGTGTGTACTAATTTGAAATATCATAACCTCGAGGTATTTAAATATTTATAGTTTTAGTTTTGTTCATAACCGGTAGTGTAAGGAAGGCTGCAACAGACATTACTCCGTTGAGCGTCTTTAACCGATTCGGAAACCATGAATGAAGCGGGCAATGGGTAATTGCCTTAGGATCAATTACAATAATTTATATCATCACGTGCTATTAACGCCACACGGATTACTCGTTGTGCCTCACAGGAACAGGCTACCGAATGATCCATGAATGGTGTAGTAACTTGTCACATCGTTGCCTGCTACCTTGCAGGTACGAAACAGGGGGCTATCTGTCCGCATGGTGGAAGCGTCATGGCGATTGAAATTTATGCTCTGCTCATTGATACCAGCTGTGAGTAGAGGGTAATTAAATCATCATGCATACACAATCATGACGTTGAGTGAAGACATGGAACTGGAGCAACTTCTAGTACTGAAGCTAGATACTGAATAGTTAAAGATGGTTTGCTCGCAACGCAGAAGAAATGATTTGGATTGAGACTAAGGAATTTAGATATTATTGGAATGCAGATGTCTTCAAATATGAAGGAAGCAACAGAAAGTAATTGTTTTCAATGATATATTATACAAGACTTTTCGACAATGAAGCACTTCCAAAGTGAAAATAAAATAACTAATCTCAATGACAATCAAACAAATTTGTACTTTCTATATTCTATAATTTACACTAGAAATCCATACATTTTTTAACTATCATAACTATTTCTCTGACTTCGACTTTTTCTGAACAATGTTATACTAAATGCAATTTAGTATAGTTTGAAATGGATAAAAGATCTAATTAGTTAAAAAATAACGTTTCCAAATTGAAAACTTGTTTCAATCTATCGAGTGGTGTAATAACGTCTTTCTGATCGACGATTATATGAGAAGTAAATGTCACTAACATTTCGAAATTGTTTTACCATTCCCGAGGACAGGTAAAACCCGAGTGAGTTCCATCAAGATCTTCGTATCTTTTGTGAACCGTCACTTGTATGATGGTTTGCGGATCTTAACATTCATCACTCTGTAATTCCAGAGTCGAAAGTCGAATCTGGATAGAAATTAATAACAACGGATAAGACCGTGGGACCTTCCGCTGGAATCCAACACTTGGTCCGAAAAGTCCCGGGCCTAACAAAGAGAACACGATTTTTTTTGGTTCAAAATTAACTTTATTCATTAACGTAATCTCTATCAAGAGCAGCGCAATCATTCAAGCGTCGCTCTAACATTTCAATACCATTTTTGTACAACGATTTATATTTTACCTCAAACTAGGCTTCAGTTTCAGCGATAACCTCTTCATTCATGCGAAATTTCTTTTTAGGTCTGCGAGCTTTTTTCTAGGTCTGCGAACAGCCTTTAGTCGTTGGGAGTCAAATCTAGCGAATACGGTGGATGTAGGAGCAATTCGAAGTTCAATTCATGTAGTTTTGTCATTGTTCTGATTGACTTGTGACACGATGCGTTTCTTGATGAAACTTAAATTTTTTCTTTGCCATATGCGCTTGTTTCTTTGCAATATCAGCCGTCAAATGCTACAATAACGCTATATAGTATTCACTGTTAATGGTATTTCCTTTCTCAAGATAGTCGATAAATATTATACCACGCACATCCAAAAATACCGAGGCCATAACATTTCCCGCCGATTCTTGTGCTTTCGGGAGCTTTGGATGAGGTTCACCAGTTGCTGTTCACTCAGATGACGATCGTTTTAATTTGGGAGGGAAGTGATGAATCCATGTTTCATCCATTGTCACATATCGACGCACAAATTCCGGTTTGTTAGGTTTAAACACGGCCAAACACTGCTCAGAATCATCAACACGTTCTCGTTTTTGGTCAACAGTGAGCAAACGCGGTACCCACTTTGAACAGAGCTTTCTCCTAGTCAAATCCTCATCCTCCTTGATATCTTCACAATGTCAACTAACTCACGCAACTTCACTTTTCGATCATTCAAAACGATTTTGTGGATTTTTTTATGTTTTTTTTTGTTATCACCTCATTTGAACGTCCACTGCGTTCTGTATCATCGGTGTTTCAACGACCACGTTTGAAGTCAGCAAACCAACGTTTTATTGTTGTTTCTAATGGAGCGGAGTCTTCATACACTGAAAATTACGGTCAGAAGGGCATCTTTTCACCCTCGGTATGCGTACAAATGTCTCTGCTTACAGGTCTGACAAACCCCCTTATGTTCGCTTTTCGGCAACAACCACCGTGAATGAATGTAAGCCTGTAAGCCTACCCGCATCCACGAGCTGGACCATGAACTATAGGTAGTTTCACTATACACTGTGCTTTCGGAACCGGAATCCGGAGACACACAGGAATTGGAAACGGCGTCCGGTAAACATAAAATGAGCTTACCAGGTTTTCAACTAACAAGAACTGGGAAGGGGAAGTGATTTTCAGTTTGCTTTGAAGATAACGTATATGTGTTTAAAACTTTTAACACTTATTTCTCCCTAATTCAGAAACCGTAGATTGAATCCGAATAAAACTCAAAACCACAATAACGTTTGCATTTTTAAAAATGGAGTTTTCGGATAGTGATAAAAAAAGAGCTAAGGCATATAATTGCTTTCGATAAATTTCCCATGGAAGGTAATTATTTAAGCCTACTTGCATTAAAATTCTACGCCTTTGCGAGCGGATTTCCGGCAGTTAACCGAAACATTCGCCATGGTGGATAAAAACATGTTTTTGAGTTCTTTCTTTGTTTTATTTATCAATTCCTTCTCAGTTTTCACGAAAAAATTGTTGGAGTAGATTTTACGCTTCATGTTGGCCCTAAGATTCTTGATGGGACGTAGCTGGAGGACGTTGGGCGGGTTCGCCGACTTGAGTACCACATTGATATTCAGCCGCCCCATCTCCTCCAACGATCGCTTCGAGTAGTGGGCCGACGCCAATTCCGGTCAGAACACGGTTTCCTTGCCCTAATGGTATTTTTTATGAACTACGCAACTTCCGAAAACTGGATTGGGAATCGAAATCCTGATAGGTTGGTCATTTGCGTTCATAAAAAACGAGTCTAGTTGAATTATTTTTGTTTCCATCATATAACTTATTATTTAGAACGTGATTTAGAAAATTTGGTGTCATATAGATTTACTATTTTTAATGATTGAACTACAAATTTCAGTGCAAAATTCATCATCATATATTTCACAAACCAGAACAGAATAGATTTGGAAATAAAAATAATAAAACAGGCGATGGGACATGACAAATTATCAGTTGTGGGGTAATGAAATGAAATATGAAATTCTAGTTTTAGATAGTCATATTAATTTATTATTTTTGAATACGTTGATATTTGTACCAAGCCGAAATTCAAAATGGTGGAACCCGTCGACCTCTGTGTGCGGAACAACGCCACCGAACTTCAAGTCTGCAGCATTTTGTGGTAAACTAAAATGAGTGATGATTACCATTTCTCAAAATTCATGGAATTTTCAATAACAAAAAAATTACTAAATGGTAGACATTCAGGAGTTCAAAAAATAGTTTTGGTTTATTCTTACCTTTTTTTATATAAATAATAGGTTAGCATTCGTTCAAACTTTAGACAACTTTTCTGAGGCCCGGGGGGTCGAGTATTATATACCAATCGATTAAGCTCGACGGACTGAGCAAATGTCTGTGTGTGTATGTGTGTCTGCATGTGTGTGCAAAATTAAGTTTCTCAGAGATGCCTGGACCGGTTTTGATTAAACTGGTTTTCGTTTTTAGACTTACTTTAGACTTTTTAGGCATTTTACACGGTAATAGCTACAATAGTTCCAAGAAGCCTTAGATTGTTAACATCCGTCCATTTTTAACGGAGATATCGATATTTTGTGTAAACGACATTTTTCCCTTTGTTCCAGAGCACAGTGGTCCCAATTACTCAAAAACGCTTCTTGTTTGTGCTTCAGTGGTTGATTTTGTAGCCTAAATCCCTTCAGAAAAAATTTGGATTGGAACTGTCCCCTACTCTTTGTATAACTAAAATTGTCAGTAATCCGCCTAGAAGTGAGATAAAAGTTATAATTTGCCTATATTGCGCGATAGAAAACTCTTTGCTTCGGAGAGAAAGCCGAACACATGAACTGATCAAAATAGATTGGTTTTCAGATATGAAGCATCGTTGATCAGTGGTCCCAAAATGTAGTTTTATCCTTTTTACCTTTCTTAAAAATATAAAAAATAGGTATAGAATTCGCTCAAACTTTGGTAAACGAGCTGAGCAAATGTGTGTGCAAAATAAAGAGTCGTGAATCTTAGAGAAGGTTGGATCTACTTTGACTAAACTAGTTGCGACTGAAAGGTCTTTCAGAAAGTATATATCCTATTGTTTTTGGATCGGATGATTATTTTCCGAGTTATGCAAATTTTATTTCAAAATTTTGAAGTATAAGCAATGCTCGTATCTACACTATATTTCAACATATTGTACTGTATTTTCATCTCAAATACAGTGAACTGTTTTTCCTCTAAAATGTACCTTTTTATTAATAATCCAAGTAGCAATTAACTTGTTATAATTGGCATGTTTCACAATTGCTTCATATCGGTTATTTTTGTTGAATATGTTAGACAATTGATTCAACACGTTTTTGTCAGGAATGTAAAATTCATTAATATTACTGCTTGTGAAACCAACTCAAAAACCTGAATGGATTCAGTTCCACATACTGTTTTTGAGCAGTTTCAATTCCGATTTCCACTTAGCAAATATTACTGTTGTGAAACATATGAAACAAGAAACTTGTTTGCACATCACACAAGAAAAGTGCGCTTTTCCAATCGCATAACCGTTGCGAGAAGAGTTAATAAATTCAGTACTAGAACAATATTTGGAAAAACATTTCGTCATTTTTATGGAGTAAAACCGGTATGAAGATTGTAGGAAGTGAAAGTGAAATAAATTAGAGAAATTAAATTAGTCAAGATTTAAAATGAACAATCAAAATAAGTCAAAAGTACAAGAGTCTACGGAGTAATCCCTCAAACTATCAAGGAGGAGCATTACCGCAACATTATCAATTTCTGCATTCTCAGATTATGAACGCATTTACGGATGAGTATTTTCTTTTTCTTGTATATTTATGTACAATATATATTTATTCAGTATCCCGGTTTGTTTCTATATCTATGTCGTAAATTTCGTCAATTAGTTTTTTTTCATTGAATTTAGATTCCGGTATATAGAATTTGGATTAGTAATGAAATTTGAAATTACTGTCGAGTGGACTACTTGGCAGTGCGGTAAAATTTCATTTCAACCGAATATTTTTTTGTGAAAATGAAATTTTTGTGCAGTTTTACAGCACTGCTACTTTGTGACCACTTTGTCGAACAACCGTTAAATTCCTCACACACAAGGGGCTGGGATCCACTAGGAGATTGATAGTACCTATTAGCTCTCTCCGGACAGTTCCTGCTTCCATGCCAGAAAAGACGACAATTGCAGGAGTTTCTTTTTCCTTTCAGTTATCAGATAATTTCAATGTTTTACTTCTGATTACTGATTAAATTATCTCTTCATTCAACCTATCAATTTCCGTCTAGCTTCGGAGATAAGTTTTATTTGGAATGTTTTCTTTTTCCATGTTATTGATTGTCTTTCAGGATTATAAATTGAATGATAAAAGTCAACTATTGCGCAAATCCGTTGATATTACAAAGTTAATAACAGAGATAACAAATATCGGTATATTGAATGCATGTTAATAAAAAAAACACTTGATATTTATATTTCACACAATAAATTAATGTTTTTCTCGGTAGCCGGCTGCCCAGATCAACCAATATAACCAATTAATAATTTTAATAAATAATTAAAATAATAAAGCGGAAATAATACACAATCAAGGCGCGCGTGAAATCTGTTGACCTTTATTTGGTGATTTAAAATGATTTTATAACAACTGTTTAGAATATGTCAATGCAATGAATCATCTATTTTGTCTAAATCATATTCACTCGTTTATTTTGTATCACGTAATTTCATTTATAAAAAGTCAACAAATATCCTTCTCCCGTGACACTTGTGGAGTACGCAGTAGTATATACGGCCTCTATTAACAACAAGTGTTGGATTAACATTCCTTCCCATTCCTAAGACGATCTACGTTCGGGACTGGCCGGCGCCGGTACTTATCAATGAATTCTGGGATTACCAGAAGATGTACATTGATGGATGAT
This sequence comes from Malaya genurostris, assembly GCF_030247185.1. Classification (NCBI taxonomy): domain Eukaryota; kingdom Metazoa; phylum Arthropoda; class Insecta; order Diptera; family Culicidae; genus Malaya; species Malaya genurostris. The sequence goes on along the minus strand of NC_080571.1, from coordinate 225,213,179 downwards.
TTACCAGTCCCAGGTCTGATCATCTAGAAACTCCCTGTACAATTTCAGCTAATCCCGATCAGTAACGGAGTAGCAACCAGCGGTAATCGCTCAAGCTCAAGCTCAAGTTCAGTACTAGAACAATGTTTGCTACTTGGGATGTAGGTATTGTATTTTTCACTTCGAAAACATAATGTTCATGTCTTTAACACGTCGAATTTCGATTTGCCACAATACAAAACGCCAGAGAGCAAAATGGTAACATGTTGCAAATACAAACATATGCAAACAGCAAACGGCATATTCTTAAAGGGTCACACACGGAAAGACCGAAATCAGCATTTTGGCGAAAAAATTAGTTGATTTTCTGATTTTAGTTAGTTATTTTTTTAGACAACTAAAAATATCTAACTTTTGCTAATTTAGATTTTTTAATTCTAATTCCCTTAATAATAATAAAATATTTGTTGAAATGGCTATTTTTTTAGTTGAATCCACCAATTAAACGTGCTGTCATTTCTTAGCTAAGGCACGCTTCATACCCATTCAACTAATTTTTTAGTTGAATTAGAGAAATAAAACGTTGTTTTCAACCAACATAAATGGTTGAATTGGTTTCTGCCATTTGCAGCTATATGGCGCTCTGTCACCGAAAAAACGTTAACACCGTGATGACTACTAGCCACTAGATGGCACACTACTACCGAAAAAAATTTCAGTCACGATTATCTTTTCTATATTGGCAGGTATAAAAACGATGTTGTATTGGAGAAAAAGACATAAGCGAAACATAAACTTCTTTTTGAAAAATTTTTCTTCTCAATTGCTGTTTTCTTCATTCGACTTCGCGAAATTGACTATCTCACCGAAAACTTTGAGCACTCGGTACAAGTAGTACAACGGACAGCGTAGTTCAGAAGGTTGGAAGATACAAAAAAACATCATTTGACATATACAATTAGAGTGCAATATTCGAAATCACTTCACTGTTCCCCGTAAAAACATTATTCCGCACAATCGCTTTAAATGCGCACAAATTCTGAATAACTACACTTTCCAGTAACAGTTTACGTCATTTTTACATATCGGTTTAGAAATTTATATATGGATATATCGTAACACATGCGAAAAACATCTAAACAATTTGCAAGCAGTTTCAACAAGACTGTCCCTTTTAGCTTTTTAATGGATTGTTTTGCTTTGACACTTCTCATGAGTTTTTAGCTAATAAACTTGTTAATAAAACCAATTTCATTTTTGTTTTCTTTGTCCTGTCCTTCAGTAATGATGGTGATAGATAAATAGAAACAAATTTTCTGATTTTAATAACAAAATTTGTTGCCAATGAGAATTTCGTACTGGATTGAAATATTGCTGGTTTGTGTCCAGAATATTCGCCAACTAAACACATTCTCTAAAAATAAGAGTTTTTTTCAGCAAAGTAAATTCTCAATTTTAACTAATTTTATAGTTATTTTGGAAATTTTGTTGTTAAAATCAACTAATTCAAAAACAGTAATACGAATTAGGCGCAGAGCTAATTTCGGTCGTTCCGTGCATAAATAGTGTGGACTTTGCGTCTGCTTAGCGGTTCAAAATGAGCTGTTAGGCGGAGATGGCTGTTCAATTTGAACTGCTTTAAGCCGAAGGCGAAACGCGAAGAAATCGAAACTAAATATGTACTTTACGTACAAACCAAAAACCCCTAAATGTAAAAATACATATTTTCGTTGGGAAATAAAAAACTATTGAGGTGATGAAATTAAATCATCTGTTGATCATTTTCTTTTGTTTTTATTCTCCTCACAACCGAACAGCATGACTTTGTCAAAAAGCGATCAACTACTACGAATCTAAGGAACTACTCTGATTGATGCGGTGTATTTTGATTTTTCTAAAGCTTTCCATTGTGTTTCTCATGTACTGGCTGTTGAAAAATTGAGACGAAATGGATTTCCTGATTGGATAACAAACTGGATTCTTTCGCATCTTACAGATCGTAGTGCCTCAGTTCGAGTCGGAACTGTAACATCAGCACGGAACGACCGAAATTAGCTCTGCGCCTATTTCGTATTACTGTTTTTGAATTAGTTGATTTTAACAACAAAATTTCCAAAATAACTATAAAATTAGTTAAAATTTAGAATTTACTGTGCTGAAAAAAACTCTTATTTTTAGAGAATGTGTTTAGTTGGCGAATATTCTGGACACAAACCAGCAATATTTCAATCCAACACGAAATTCTCATTGACAACTAATTTCGTTATTAAAATCAGAAACTTTGATTCTATTTATCTATCACCGTCATTACTGAAGGACAGCAGTGTCAAAGCAAAACAATCCATTAAAAAGCTAAAAGGGACAGTCTTGTTGAAACTGCTCGCAAATTGTTTAGATGTTTTTCGCATGTGTTACGATATATCCCTATATAAATTTCTAAACCGATATGTAAAAATGACGTAAACTGTTAGTGGAAAGTGTATTTATTCAGAATTTGTGCGCAGTTGAAGCGATTGTGGGTAATAATGTTTTTACGCGAAACAGTGAAGTGAGTTTCGAATGTTGCACTCTAATTGTACACGTCAAATGATGTTTTTTTGTATCTTCTCATTCCGGGCTACGCCGTCCGGTGTACTACTTGTATTCGGTTTTTGTTTTCCGAGTGCTCAAAATTTTCAGTGAGAGAGTCGATTTCGCGAAGTCGAATGAAGAAAACAGCGATTTAGAAGTAAAATTTTTCAAAAAGAAGTTTATGTTTCGCTTATGTCCAATACAACATCGTATTTATACCTGCAAATATAGAAAAGATAGCCGCGAAATTTTTTTCGGTAGTAGTGTGCCATCTAGTGGCTAGTAGTCATTACGGTGTTAACGAGCGCCATATAGCTGCTAATTGCAGAAACCAATTCAACCATTTATGTTGGTTGAAAACAACGTTTTATTTCTCTAATTCAACTAAAAAATTAGTTGAATGGATTTGAAGCGTGCCTTAGCTAAGAAATGACAGCACGTTTAATTGGTGAATTCAACTAAAAAAATAGCCATTCCAACAAATATTTTATTATTATTAAGAGAATTAGAATTAAAAAATCTAAATTAGCAAAAGTAAGATTTTTTTAGTTGTCTCAAAAAATAACTAACTAAAATCAGAAAATCAACTAATTTTTTCGCCAAAATGCTAATTTCGGTCTTTCCGTGAGGTGTTACCCAAGGAAGTCATCTCGGACCACTTGATGAACTGTCATCGTTTAAAGTAATGTATGCTGATGTTCTAAAAATTTACCGAATCATCACAAGTCTTGTAGATTGTTGTGCGCTACAAATGGGCATTGAATGTGTCATAGATTGGTGTGATATAAACATCATGAGTATTATTGTTAATAAATGTAATACCGTAACATTTTCACGAGCTCAGTCTCCAATTTTATTTGTATTCTCAATGATGGCGAGTCCAGTCGAACGAGTTTCTTCTGTAAAAGATTTAAATACGATTCAGACGGTCTTGCTTATTTGGTCACCGTCACCGGAACATCATCGTCCGTCACCGTCATTCTGATTCATTCCACTAATACAAAATCTGGGAGCTTTTGAAGCCAATCGATCTGTTGTTTTCCTACCTTTCAATCGAATAAATAACTTTCAAAATTAACTAGAAAAAGGAAAAAACAAAACAATCAGTTCCACTCAACAACGTAACGTACTTTGCAAATCTACTGATAAGTTTAATTAATTATATGTGGTATATTTCGTTTAAGAGTGGGATCTTGACACCGAATACATACATAACAAACGTCAGCTCAATACCGTAATCATATGAATCGTGCATGTGTGCGATAATCACAGTCCGTCAAATATTCTTTCGGAGAAATGTTGACGGAGCTTGCCGTTGACAGATGTTGACGTTCCGATCTCTGCTGGATCGTGTGAATGCGCAAAGGGAAAACTCATTTGACTAATTTTGACGGAGGCTGACGTTCCGGTGGCGGTGACGGAAGAAGCCGGATCGTCTGAATCGTACATTAGGCGTAATTCTCGACCGTAAGTTACGCTTCACCGAACAGTTTTCGGATGGTAATTCCTGTAATTCCGAAACCGGAAGTCAGATGCATTCGTATAAGCCGAAGTTTGTTAAAATCAGATCAGCCATCTTGGAGAAAAGTGAGCTTCATTTTTTGTCACATACACACAGGCATTTGCTCAGCTTGTCGACCTGAATCGAATGGTATATGAAACTCGGCTCTCTGTGCCTCATTTCAAAAGTCGGTTTTAATGTAGAAAGTTGGAGCAAGGAAAAAATTGTGTAAATTTACGTCTACTGAGACCGACGTCAGAAATGACTCTTATTTGCAGTAGTTCTAACACATAACTTTTTAATGCATTCTGACATATTTTTCAGGGATAAAACATGTACATTTACACATCTGCAGGAAATGTGGGATATGTTTGACATATATTTTTGTAACAAATGTGAAAATCATTCATATTACTGCTTGTTAAACCAAATCAAAAACCTAAAAGGATTAAGTTCAACATCGGGTTATTTAACTGATTCTACAATAAGTTCATTTGAGCAGTTTCATTTTCGGTTTCTACTTAACAAATATTACTGCTATGAAACATATCAAACAAGAAACTTGTTGCACATCATATAAGCAAACTGCGCTTTTTCAATCACACAATCGTTGCGAGAAGAGTGAAGAAATACAATGCAAGAACAATGTTTGCTACTTGGGTTATATGATAGTATGATTGATATGAGAAAGGCATCATTACACCACTAGGTGGATTAAAACAGGTTTTAACGATGGCAGTAATTTTGCCTGTTTAGTTTTTACGCAACAAGTAACTATCACGAAACATTTTCGAGTACTGGCGGATAATCAAACTAAATATCTAATTTATCTACAATTGGTTCCAACTTGCTCTTATTTGCTGTTCTTCGGCACACCATTATTCTGGTTCACTTATTGTTTGGAACTTCAAGAGGTTCCAATTATTAATTGCATACTATTTACGTACTTTAGTTCTTTCTTTGAATAATGATACTATATTATCCAATTAGGTTAAGCTTCTAGTATGTTGTTGGATGACCTATTTACTGATTGTAGTGGATGTCTATTCGATTTTCGCAAAATTTGAAAATAAGATACACCTTAGTAGGGAAGTTCGAAAAATCCGATGCCACCAACAAAGATCGCCCAGCTAGATAATGGTGATAATCGTTCGAATGTTGCCCACCAGAATAATGCTCAACCTTCTCGCTTCTCAATAAAATCAACATAATTTCGTTTAGCGACAATGGACAAAAATCGTAAAGTCCTGCTGCGCGACAGTAGTGTCATATTTATAATTTAATATTATATCGTTACCGGAGCGGCACATTATTTGTCATAACAGTCGATCTCCAACCGTGCTGCGGAAAATCGAAAAAAACTAATGTGCCGTACTAACTCCCTTACGGATTGATCTGCTGCTGACGTTCGCGCCGGGATACCAGTCTGTTCCGATTCGATCGGTGTGTGGTAGTTGGTGAACGGATTTCTTCCGTGTCAAACTTGCTTTTTCGAGATTGGCTCACCTCTCTGACTTAATTCGAACGAATTGATTGAAATGACTTAGAAAAGCTCAAAATTATTAACATCGTCGTAAAATATGATCATTATGAATCGTGTCGTGAGATAAATAAAGGTGCCGTATGACAAATTCCAGCACACGTTCGAGCGATACCGTACCGGGTCCGGCAAGCCGCATTTGCATAATCTAATAGAAGCGAGCGCTCGTCAATGGAGATACTGCCATTGAGATGATGATTCCCTAGCACCGAAATTGGTGTTTGGAAAATAAATCAAAGCCAAAAGGAGAGTGGAATCGAATCCGTTGCCAGTAGGTTGGAAAACGCAGATCCTATTCATATAGCAGTGTAATAGAGCCAATTTTATTATCAGTCTGTCGAGGAACATAAATGCCGTCAGTATGTTAGTTCTCCAGAAATTAAAACTAATTTGTGGTCTAATAATAAGAAAACAAGAAATAATCTGTAAAAGATATAATACGATGTAATGATACCAATTATAAAATTTTTGTTGATGTTGACAATATTTCTATACTGTTTGACCTTTCTCAAATGCAAAAATGGTAAACAGGGGACATGGTGCTAAGAAACATGTATCATACCATTTAAATTTCGATCGGCGCTACTTTTGCGTGGCTACAACGATTGAAGTGTTGGCGAAAAGTTAACATTCCTGTGGAACTTTACTGAAGGAAAGCGTGAATTGATGCCACATGACATGATCGCTGAAATCCTTTCATCTACCTAATTCTAAATAATGATTTCGATTGCTCACAAGATATTGCGAATCGCACTAGCCGTTCAACAATGATGACAATTGTTTAAACTTGGACCAACACCCACTCGGACGACCAACGACGACCACGCGTAACTCACGATACAAGATCCCACTACCGTTTGGCTGTATCGTTTCGTCACGCTACCACCCGCATAAAATATGGAAATGAAGACATTCTTTTCGTTGATATGAATGAAAATCTCACACGTTACTTAGTCACACCATCAAAGTGTTGAAAATTTGTTGATAAAAGTGAAAGCTGTATTCGGACAACATGACAATACCGTGGCAATAGGTCATGGATAGAGGTGACAAACGGTATCCCATTTATCAAACAATGTATTGTTTTATATATTGACGAAGCTGGTTTCATTTTCAATATGAACATTATGAATATAGAATTGAAAGAAACCACGTGACTGAAACGAAAATGTTGGAAGTCTAAATGTAAGATGTAAACTAGCAGAATGTACAAATGAAAACATTCTATAGTTTCGGAATTTGAAGTAGTATCTGTAATAAATTCAACAATTCCATATTATACGGTAAATCTTTTTATTTAAATTTGTTTGTAAACATCAGTTTGGTCAACATCGAGAAAAGTGACCGAAATCCTTTTTGCAGTTTTTGATGACTTATTCCGAAACAAATATACGTTACAAATAAGAACAGTTTCGAGCGTTATTGAAAACAATTATTTCCTCTCTTGTTTCGCCGCTTTAAGTGACGGTATGACATTTTTTAATACTTCACCCGGTAATTCCGGAACCGACAGCATGATTCAGATGAAATTCCATTTATTTGAACCTAAGTGTGTGAAAATTGGTCAAGCCATTTCTGAGACAAGTTAGTGTAAAAAATGACACATCCACACATGTTGCGTACTCGACGATCCGAGTCGAATGGTATATGACACACGGCTCTCCGGACCTCGTTTTAAAAATTGGTTTTCATAGTGATAACCTAACGTAACCTTAACCGACCAAAGCTTTCAAGCTGCACATAATGCGTACCAATTCCGTAGTAATACTGGTATCGTAAATAAGCTCTGTCTTTAAGGGGCGCGTAAGGTTTAATACTTTTGAAAAATTTTTTTGTTTCCTTAGTTTTTTTTATAGAGAAAAAATTCAAGAATGTTTTGTTATATTTTCAAGTCAACCGAAGCAAAACTCCAAGCAAGTTATGGGCTTCATTATCTCATACTGCGAATAGCATGCTAGTGAGAGACAGAAAGAGTAAGTAAATAAAATGGTGTATTGAAAAAATAAGAAGCTGAAGACAACGAAGTTACTGCAGGGAACGTACTTTTTTCCATAAATACGTTTATTTCATAGGCAATATACATAAGTTTTCCTTCGCCATGGCATCCACAATACATAGTACTTCAAACCTAATACATTTCGAATATCATATTAGTATGTTGGTATTCATTAGTTAATCCAAACACTGTTTTTATCAAGCGATTTGCTATTATAAATTACATTAAATAAAATACATTTATTTTGTACATTAACTCACGGAAGAGAAAGGAGTCTAACATAAAATAAAATTTAAATTGGAACTCCAATGGACTTAATGAAATGATAAAAAAGTTTCATGTAAGGAAGGCCACGACAAGCAAGAATGTCGCGAACTGGGATATTGGATAGTATCCTTGATGTCCAAACGACATGATCAATATCGCGATATCCTTCGCCACAAGCACAATGATTAGTTTCGGAAAGTCCAATTCGAAGGAGATGTGCATCTAAAGTGTAGTGATTGGACATGAGTCTCAACAACACACGAATGAAATCCCTACTCACATCCAGTCCTCTTAACCATGCCTTTGTCGATATTTTAGGAATAATTGAGTGCATCCACCGACCCAGATCATCTTTATCCCAAGAAGCTTGCCAGCTGGCAAGTGTTCTTTGGTGAGACGCGCTATAGAATTCGTTGAAAGCAATCGGTTTCTCATAAATTTCACCCTTAATAGCACCACGTTTGGATAAAATATCGGCTCTTTCATTGCCTGGAATCGAGCAATGAGCCGGGACCCAAACTATTGTGATTTGATAATTATTGTTCAATATGTCGTTCAGGCACTGTTTTATTTTGCCCAAGAAAAACGGTTCATTTTTGCCAGCAGCGTTTGAACGAATGGCTTCAACTGCACTCAGACTATCTGTGAAGAGAAAATCATCAGGTCATCGAGAGAAATTAGCTCTCGCACTGGTGTCTATTCTATGTTAAATGAACCATGCCAGTTTTTTTGTTGCTGCGATGATATCCATCTCTCTTTGATGGCACTGATTGAATGGTGTGAAGAGTTGCTAGTGAGCGTTCTTTGATACGATAAAAGCCATCTTTGCTTGACAGAATGATCCATCACGGGGTGCCGAGTTTATTTATACTTGCATGAAGTTGTGAATCGCTCGGCGTTCTCCGAGCGGTACAGGATAATTGTAACTTTGTAAAACCACTCAATTCTTCTAAAGATAGAAGACTTTGTTGACTAATCTTTAAATAGTTAACGGTTCCTATGTTGACATTGGAATGATTAGAATCTAAACAACACCAACAATCTCCTTCTTTATTTATTTCCGACATCGATTGTATTTCTGACCTTAGATACCTAAAATACATTTATCTGAAGCACATATGAAATCTTAAAATCCCATTACAGTTGGTTACTTTTGTCTGCCGTCAGGAAAGCGTTACGTATTTCTTTAGACGTTCATTAGATGGTTTATAAATTGTCTTTACTACTCTTCCAATGTCAAAGTCATTTTTTCAAAAGAGATTCACGAAAATCTCCGTTACATATAAAAAAAAATGTCAGAGTTACCGGACAAAAAACGCTAAACATCTGAAGATAAATGTTGTGCTGACGATCATCAACCTTCCGAACGTTCCCCAGTTGCCACTAATACCAAATACTTGGGAATAATTTCATGGCCAAAACGGACCACCGACTGTTCGCTAAGACTCCGAAAGATCTAAAGAACTGACAGATATCTTTTCATTTGTCATGTCTAAGGCGCCTAGCAACTACCGTAAGGACGCTCGGTCGGGCGTTGAAACGTTTTTGGAGAAGGATCAATGAAAATCATTTTTAAAAACTTAATATATCGGATTAAGTGAAAACTTGTTCCGTTAATTCATCTTTTGTAGTTTTTCTTCATCGCCTACCAAGTTTTTTGAAGCATACTATTATCCATGAATTTCTAATCAAACTAGTCCATCATAGTAAGAGCTTAGCCATATTCGCCCAAGCCACGATTGTGGTTCTGATATTATGTTCAATCACCAAATTTATTGCATCAAGATCAATTGCGCAGCACTTCTATCACTTGCTTGCCACCGGTAGAACATTTTATCAATACCCAAAGAGTTGCAAATTCTACAGACTCGACATCAAGGAGATATACTTTCGAAAATTCAATCTGCGCTGATCTCTCTTTTTCAAACTGTTTCTTTTAGAGCATTGGTAGAAGCTTTACGTTTTACGTTCAATGGAAGAAATAAAAACAGAATATATATAAAGTTTCTGAATATTTTAATCAATTAATTTCTATAATTACAATCTTTTTTAACGTTTTTACAACCGTTTTCTATGTTATGGATATATCGAAAAAACATTGCTGGACATAAGATAACGAGATGTATAATAACATACGAATAATATCTTTCTATACCTAGTAAAAACGATGCTCTGTGATAGCTTTATTTTTAAATGGATGTCCACACACAGGTGATTAGGGATCTTATTTATTAGAACTATCCAAATCTAACACAGTTCCATGGTGGTCGTCTTCGTTGGGAGTGCCAAATGAATGGTTGATATGACTATGCCCGCGATGTTACATATTTCCAATATTTCGTTGTCCCGATCACTTCTTATTTCCCATCTAAAAGCCAAATCACTCGCCGGTTGACAAAAGAATCAAGCCATCAATGCCCACGTATCGCTATCAAACGTGAAATATATCACAACTCTCTGCATAACATCGGCAGCCCTGGATCGAACGGCGGGATAAATGCCGCTCGATCTCGTCATCTCCGACTGGCTTTACATCCGCACTACGGTGATGTGCTCTCAGAGAATTCACTCCTCCAGATTGACTTGGATCGGCCGTTACCAGCTACGAATCAACATCAAGACCAGCTAAGCTATCATCCACATATTATGATTGTCTCTTTGGCACATCATCAGCTTCTTTGGGAGATCCCGGTGGTCGAAAGGACCATAAAAAAGCACGCGACAAAACCAACGTGCAAATGAGAAAGAATGAATCGCTTTGACGAATCAACGGCGGCGGTTTTATGTATGGGAGGCTGGATCACACTGGGAAGACGCTTGCATCGTTTTGGTCAAGTTATTTTTTAAGTTTGAAAGCTGTGATTGCCGGATTACTTCAAATCGCAAAGGCGAAACTGGCTGTGAGTAGCGATGTTTGGATCGAATTTTCCCGAAAATAGATAAATTAAGTTGAACGATCAGTGATTCTCAAGCATTTTTGAGTTTAGGTAAAAATTAATGACTATACACGGAAAGAAATCCGCTACTGCTGTTATGATTAGAAAATCATGAAACCAATCATTTTAACTTATCATGAAATCATGAGCAATAACTCTTCTCCCACGAAAATTAATCATGGTTCGAAAATGCGTTACTTGAAGAATGCATTTCTTTCAAAGCTCGTAACTCCAATTATCTACCCGGTTATCATTTTGAACCCTCTGCCTCAAGTGATGTGATAGATTAATAGATTAATGGTAAAGCCAAAAGCAGACATTGAAAAGCAAGACCTACTGAAATGTTTACTTGATACTGAAGAATGTCATTTAATAATCGTGTTGTTTTACCAACATAACATAAACATAAGGATAATGAACCGAAAATTGGCATCATAAGAGACTAAGCACGGCTACACTTTTCATTTGACAAACATCAATGTTGCACTTTGATTAATTTGTTTGATAGATATAACAACACAAGCTGTATTGATACACCTAAATATTATGAATAAAAAGATTTTTTTGCAAGAATTCGACATAGTTTTTTTTTAAGAAGCTCGATTCACTCGTGTTTTCTCATGCAGTTCGTTTAAGTGTTTAAATTCTGAAATACAAAATCAAAACTGAGGTAATGAACGCGAGTAAACACGTTATGTCTTGCGTCGTCGTTTTCAAAAACAGAATATTTTCATTTTAAAAGAAATTCGTCGTGCTTTTCACTGAAATTACAGGGTCCGGCACTCAAAGTGTAACCAATTAAAAAGGCCATAAATTCAGTTTTGAAAATTACTTTTACTTAATTCAAAGTACAAAATGTGTAAAAATAATACAAAATTCAGAATCAATTCACCTTTGCTCGATATGACCACCTTTTGCCTTGACTATGGCCTTGAGACGGTCAAAAAACGAATCGCAAGCTGCCCGAATGTGACTTGCAGGTCACTCGCGGACAATAACTTTTTTCAGCGCCTCGAGACTGGTGTATCTTTTAGTTCGGACTTTGCTCTCCAAAATGGCCCAAAGAGAATAATCCATTGGACTCGCATCTGGTGAATTCGAGAGCCATTGTGTGGACGTGATGAAGTTCGGAACGTTGTTTTTCAGCCATTCTTGGTTCACTCGAGCTTTGTGAGACGGTGCCGAGTCCTGCTGAAACGTCCATGGTCTGCCACCGAAATGTTTGTCTGCCCACGGCTTCAAAGCAACCTCCAGAACACTTTCCCTATAATATCTCGCATTTACCTTGACGCCAGGCTCGATGAAAACGATTGGAGAGCGCTCATCTGCGGTTACAGCGGCCCAAACCATTATCTGTTGCGGGTGCTGCCTCCTGGTGGCCAATCGATGACTCAAATTCTCATATGAACGGTCGGTCAAGTAAACCCTATCGTTTTGAGAGTTTACGAATTGCTCAATTGGAAAAATTTTCTCGTCAGAAAATACAATGTTCGGAAATTGACCGCTTTCGGCCAAACGAAGCAACTCCTTCGCTCTCTCAAGTCAAGATTTTTTTTTCGCGTTCACTTTTGGCAAAATGCTTTCTTGCACTTGTAAACAATACAACTCCGAACTGTCATTTAGCAAATTTCTAGAGAGCTGATGCCCGTGCGTCAGCTGCGCGAGCGGTCTGAAGTTGGTTACACTTCGAGTGCCGGACCCTGTATATTGCAAAAAATGATCATCGCTGCAAAAATCACACAAAACGCCTGAATTTATGTTGCAAAAATTACCATGGTAGCAGAAACACGCCTGAAGTTATACCCAACAACTTCAAGTGCGTTACGTTTAAATTTCATCGAAATCAGTCCGAATGGATCATGATCCGAGAAATTTTAATCATGGTGTATCATCATAACATGAAAAATGAATTATTTTCCCCAAATCATGACTCGTTTTGCTCATTTCTAGAATCGGAATTTTGCCCGTGTATTGATTTATAATGCCTACTATAAACCGAGGAAAAAAATCGAAATATTTTTTTCTTCACGGAGAACCACCAAATCTCAAAATTGCATCTGTTATATCAAGGAAAATTGAAAATTGCCAGTAAACTTCATTTATGTAAGTGACGTGCCTGTCATCATCAGTGTGGCCAGTGATGAAATTTTATACAGTTTCTTAGACAAAATTACGGTACTCAAACAGCGCACCTTACTGCCTTTTTAAGCAAAAATTCTACGGTTGATTGTCTCCCCAACGAAAATTCCATTATATCGTGTCAAATTTCGAGGAGACTTACAGAAAAATATTTTATTTTCATGCAACCCAATTACAACAAAAAGCAAAGCAAAGACCTGACATTACATTCCTTTTGTGGAACTTGTCCATTCTGTTTGAACAGGCTGTGCAGCCGATTCATAGCGTTCAAAATCATTGCATGGCTAGTAGGGTAAAATGTTATAATATGCCCCCCTTAAGAAAACATTGAGATATTTCTAAATGTACTGATATATTTTCTTCGAGAATGTACGTATTCCATTACAGTATGTCTGAGGAACATATATTTTAATGATTCCGGTAGAAGTGATAAGAATTGATTGATACAAACATATTTTCCAAAACGATTACATTCTCAGTTTTTTCGGTTGCCTTAACAATAATGCCCCAGCAGCCATATAATATGCCCCACAACAAATCAGTGGTACGCCTCACAACAAGAGACATTACACCCCACAACAATGATATAATATGCCCCTTGAAATGTATGAAAATTAGTATATCAAAGAAATGGCTTTGTTTCTCTGGATTTTTATACTGTAAATCGATACATTAGAACAGCTAAAAGTTAGTAACTAAGTAGCAACCGATCATTAGACGTTTTATACGGATAAAATGCTTACTTATTCAAAGCAAAACCTTACTTCGAAAAGCTTCCTAATGATGTTTTCAGTTTTTTTTCATGTTTTCCAGCAAACGACAACTGCCAAACTTGCATAGCAGAAAGATCTTACGAAAAGATAGTGTTAGTGATAAAACTTTTATTTAGAAAAGTTTTGAAGACTTAAAAAAAGAAGGAGGGCGTTTTGGCCAGTAGTGGTGTTTCATAACACTTTCCCCTACTACGATCCTAATTATGTTACAGCATAGCAATCAGAAATGATAGTTTAGAATAAAATAAACATCGAATTTTATCAATCAAATTACTAATATTTTAGTTGTATTACGATCGTGGATTTTCCGTGTACAGAACTAATGGCCCTTATTACTGGTATCACTACACGGTGAAAACCAAGTGAATGATTGTGACCCTTATTATTGGTATCACTTCACGGTGAAAATCCATTGAAGTGAATTTAGGTCCTTATTACGGAAGCCGCTTCAGAGACGAAAGTAATTACTTGGATGAACTTGATGTCATTATGAACATCACGTCACCAACATTTTGTCGAAAAAAATAGTTTTTTCCACTACACTGATCACTTCACTATGCGTGATACTGGTAATAGGGAAAATGAAGTGAAGTGACATATAAGTGAAGTGAATGTGAAAGTTGAAGTGAGAACGGTAATAAGGGCCAATGTTCGGTGATGAGTAACAAGTTTAAATATTAATAATTTTTCAACTCCACAAAAATTTTTATGCAACGTCTGAAAGTATCTTAATTGGTAATTCCATTAACAAAATTAGTAACATTCCCAGTAGGGAAGACCGGGGGCGAAAATGATCACTTCTAGTATTGTTTCACTCACGATCTGATTCACTGTCCGACTCAGGGAAGCAATTTACGCATGTGAAAATGTTGTCGCTTGAGCGCACAATCCGTGGGAGCACTCAATGCAATCTTTATGGCACTGATTATCGAGTAATTTGTCCCAGTAAACGCAGCATTGGTCCAAATCATTCGATGAATCGGAATCTTTGCTCATCTTTTGGACTGCCAATGTCAAATGTGCTTTAGAAACGTACACACGTCACCGGTAAAATCGTATTTGTGTTTCTCAATTACACCCTAGATTTGGGACTATGTTGTTGGTACGTATTCGAAAATTGTGTAGAGTTTTTGCAAAAAAAAAACAAAATAAATTTACGATTCAGACCGAGTCTAGTGGCCATTTTCGTCCCACCAAAATGTCGTCATAACACAAACAAAAATTATTTTATCATAAAAACTACTAGTACCATTCGATTCAGCACATCTTAATTAGCTAAAAACACTCACCGAATATGATTTGTTCCTGAGAATTCTGGAAACAGAAAATTTTACATTTGACGAAAAAATCGACACTTTCGCACTCACCGACTACTGAGCATAAATTAATTGTGGCTAATGCTCGAGCCTACGTATCGAGGACTTGGCCGATAGAGTATAACATTTAGTGTTCAAACTGATGTCTCAAAAGCGATACTAGAAAATAGTTATTTAAAATATTCGTATTTGTCTTGAATTCAAATAATTTAAGAGAATGTAATAGAATACTTTGTTTAAGCAAATAGCCTGGATATCATTGCCTTAAATGAGACCCAATCTGGCTGGTATTGTTGTGTCGAACATTAAAATCAGCAAACAGGAATACATTCCCCCACAAATAATATTTGTACTTATTTACCTCCGAAAAAAAATTTTTTTGATCAAGTATTCGCTCCGAACACACTGTTCACGAAATCATCCCCTTTACTACAACCAAAACAAGAATTGCGTTTAAAAGATAAAAAGAAAATGGTAGATCTACAGAAGCGACACTGGCCACGAGAATAGCTGCGCGAAGATGCGAGATACAAATTATACCGAGTTAATCTGTTTCTGTCACTCATCTCGCGTTGTCAAACAACGACCAGCAACATCCCGCAGAGAGATGAATCTTAGCGCGAGAGTATCGTGCTGACAGAGCCTTCTCAGATGGTTCACTTAATCATAATCAAACAGTTTATCTAAGTAAACAGACGTTAATGGTTGGTCAGGCGCGCGTGCTCCGAACAGCTACCGCGTTTATTCGAACGAGTCCTTTTACGCGCGTGAGGTAATCCTCCACACTGCATGAAACCTGAGTCTGTGACGACTGTGTGATAAAATACTATGGGATTTACCGATAGCAGAATGAGTGATTTAAATTTTCTTCCAAAAAAGCACACGAACTTCACAATCGAAAATATCCTTTTAAGGACCAATGAAAATAGCAAAAAGTCACACGAAGTAGAGAAGAACCCAGAGTTATCATCGAAAACGGATATCAAATGCGAACAATATGACCTTAAACAGTCTTCATCAACAGTGTCACCGTCGGTTGTACCCTCATCATCATCATCATCGTCATCATCACCAGCCGTTCAACGTCCCCTGAATCGAGTTCTAGCCAACCCTTGGTGCTCGCGGGGACCGTTAATGTTTGACCCGAAGATTGTCGTTTACGCAAAACCAGCGACGGTCGTGGAGTCTACAGTATCAGCAACAGAAACAGCTGCCTTAACAGAAACGTCCTCGATAGCACCTTCTTCCAGTAGCCCATTGATACCGATGATGAAAGCGGAAGTCGAGAGAAAAGTGATGCTAGGCGCGTATGCTAATAGCAGTGTAATTGAACGAAACAGATTATCTATCAATTATCCCTATCCGGTCGGGTTTTTCAATGCCTATGCAGCAGCAGCAGCAGCATCCATGGCAACACATCATCATCAACCAGAGCAGCACCAGCCAAGTGTCACAATTCCGACAGCCCTTAACAGCTTATACCAAATCGAAAAGAGTGATGAAAATCAAAACAGTATTTACAGTTCCGCGAGCAGCACAGCCAACAGTGTCGGCATAGATGCGAACAGTAGTGATATGCACCCTTTCTTCGGGATGGATGCCAGTGATATGCTAGGATACAGCTTAGCGTCGACAGTGACGACTTCGGTTGGGCCGTTCACGCTCGGCTTTCCGGAATACACATTTCAGTGTCAAATATGTGATAAGATTTTCGGTAGCCAGGACACACTGATGGTAAGATGTAATTATTATTTGTACATGACACAGCGTTCCTCACTAATATAAACATCGTGCATTGAAGTCTCTCGTGGTGCTTCCCAGTTTTAAACTAAAATTCAATTCATGTGTAATACGCATAACTAGCGAAATATTTATTAAAATTATCAAAATATTAAGGATACAAGATTTCTTTTTGTCATTGTAATATGAATGTGTATTTAATCCACTCAACAGTTAAATACACTCGTCTTTTTTATGCTGGGAATCAGTACCGCATAAAAAACTTTCGCCTGAAAAAAGTAGCATAGTTTCAAACATTTGCATTAAAAAATCGCATAGTCTTGAAAATTCACATAAACATTCAAAACTTAAAAAAACCTTTTTGTGACAGATGTGTTAGGAGCTCATGAAACAAATGAAGCAATTTAGATTTTTTTAAATATCGACTTTGGGACATCGAAAAATTTTGAGATTTCTTATCAAATGTTTCAGAAATGCATTTGGTATTTTTGCTATAAAAAATGTTATCTCGAAAAAAATGCGGTAAGATAGAGAACGGCGGTCAACAATTACAAGTTTTGTCTTTCTCATATAGAAAGAGTATGCAATATACCATTCGACTCAGTTCGTAGAGTACGTATATTTGTGTGTCTGTGTGTGTGTCCGTGTATGTGTGTAACAAAAATATGCACTCGATTATCTCGAAGATGGCTTAGGGCCTTAGATTCAAATGAAAGATTTCTCGGTCCCATAGCCTGCTATTGAATTTTATCCGTATCAAATTTCCGGTTCGAAAGTACCCGATCAGATGCACATAACAAAATCATAACACAAGTATATCAACAGTTGATATGTATAACAATTTGTGTTATTTTGAGATATTTAACAGAATAATGAAATAATGAAAACAGTTCAAAGTTAAACTTATGATAACAATATAATGACAAAATGATGTTTTAGTTTCATTTGCAAGACTCAGTTCTTCCGTTGCTTTATATCGAAATATAATGATCAGCATTTCAAAAAAACTAAAAGAAGAAATTAGATCACTAAATAAATAATTCATTTAATTAAAAAAATCATTCAACAATTTTGAATTGAAACGATGCTGAAAGTTAGCTGTGATATAGCTTTTCTGTGTTAAATTTGCTATCTAATTTATTACAACTATTGTTATAAATTTCTGCTTTCGGATTTTGTTCCCGCTAGAGTCTTTTTTGTTATGATTTTTGTAATTTTAACAGCTTACCAGACAAAAATATTTCAAAATTTGTTACAAAATATTTCTGAAATAAATTACTCCAGTGTTATAATTACGTTATTACCATCTGATCGAGTAACGGGGTAGAATGTGCAAAAAAGTGAAAAAAGTGCACTCGATTTACTTCAACTTCGATACAATAAAATTCCTATAGTCCCATAGTCTGCTTAAAGCACTCGATTTTCTCAAAAACCGCTCAATAAATTTTTTACCCTTTGACCAGCAATGAACACAACCTACAAATTTTGAGCTAAATTTTTCCTGTAGTTGCATTATCGCTCTAAATGACGGGTTGCAATTTCAAACACATTTAACCCTGTATTTCCGGAACCGGAAGTAGGATCCGGACAAAATTCTATGCTTACTTTTGGAAACATAATACCATTGATTCGAAACTAAATTTGTGAAAATCGGTCCAGCCGTTTCTGGGAAATTGGAGTGATTGCTGCTTTTAAGACATTCTGTTTAATTGGAGAAATATACGGCTAGTTGAAAGTACTTTGATCAATTTTTCAGTGTCATGTATAAAAACCACCTCCCTACCATGGAAGCTGGTTCCTGAAACTAACGTGTTTTGTTTTGGTGGCGTTGTTATTAACAATATATTAAGCTACGTTCATACCATTTTGATGTGCACAGGACACAGTTATAGAAATTCAATCTTACCTTATGATAAAAAAAAACCGCAATTTTCATTTTAAGATTCCCGCGCTTGTCAAATCGGTAAACTTTTATTCTCTCAACGTTGGCAACACTTTTATACACATTCTGTCAAATTTTGACGCATATCGTACGATTAGTTTTTGTTTGGCGTCTATACAAAGAAGTTGAAAAATTTTCGTGTGGCGATTTTTATAATGGATGAAAATTTATAACAACGTGCGTGCATCAAATTTTGTGTTGCAAATGGATTTAAGTGTTCCGAAACGTTGAAAATGTTAGAAAAGGCCTTTGGTGAATCGTGTCTAGGAAAAAGACAAGCATACGAGTGGTATAAACGCTTCAAAGGTGGTCGTACAAGCTTGGAACATGATGCGATCCCAGGCCGCCCAACAACATCTGTTACTGAAAAAAAACATTGAATCGGCGAAGCAAATCGTGTTGCAAAATCGTTCTGTACCGATTAGAGAGATTGCTGTGTTGTTGGGCATCTCTTATGGATCAGCCGAACACATTTTAACTGATGTTTTGGGTTTGAAACGCGTCGCTTCTCGGCTGGTGCCAAAAAACTGAATTTCATTCAAAAACAGCGTCGTGTTTATGTGGCCAAAGAGATGATTTCCTACGCAGATAGTGACCCCACATTCATCGAATGCATCATAACTGGTGATGAGATGTGGATCTATGAATATGTCGTCGAAACCGCACAACAATCGACCGAATGGCGCTTCGAAGGCGAGCCGTTGTTCTAAATTTTCATCCATTATAAAAATCGCCACACGAAAATTTTTCAACTTCTTTGTATAGACGCCAAACAAAAACTTATCGTACGATATGCGTCAAAATTTGACACAATGTGTATAAAAGTGTTGCCAACGTTGAGAGTATAAAAGTTTACCGATTGGACAAGCGCGGGAATTTTAAAATGAAAATTCCGGTTCTTTTTTTATCATTAGGTATACTGAAAATCATAAAATTTTCAATCCGGAGTACAGAAATCCAAAGTTGAAGTTTTTTATCGGCAACCGTTAGGTAATATTATGTTACTGTCTAGTATATGTCGTAAAAAAGTGTTAAATTGCACTTATATCGTAGAAACAAATATATATCCTGTAAATTATATCTGAAATCATCAGAATCAAATTTTTGGCAAGTGACTCAGACAAAAAATCATCGATCAGAAAACTCCCTAAAGTTCACTACTGATTTTTTGCAAACACGATTCTCACTGAAACTGATCTCACATGTCTAAAATTCAGTTGTGAAATGTCCTCCTCTTGATGATGTTTAAGATAAACGTTCTCACATTGAATCTAATCTTCTAATTTCGCATCTTCACGAAAATTTCAAAATATTTATTTTCATGAAATACAATACTTTACAAAAACTACGAACTTTTTCTTGAATTATCACCGTCTCTAGGGAATAAAAGCTCGAGTTGTTCTCTGTAAATGTTCTCTAAAAAATAACAAGCGCCTAATGTTAATAACGACTAAAACATACGTTCACATGGATTCGTTTTAGCAAAAACCACTGGTATCGAACCTTTAACCAAACGTAGTTGATTTCAAACTACGTTTATTTCTTGAGGTCGGAAGTGCCTCCCACAAATTTGTTTTGAAGCATTTTATGTTTGGTTCGTAAATATTTAAATGGCAATTTTCCAAATTTTTCAGAAATTTTTTGAACTGTCACTTTCTGCGATACTTTTAAATCATTGATATTCAATAGCTTAATCACTCAGTGCTACTACTCTTTCACTGAAAATTCAAGCAAGAGGAAACAAAATGCGAAGCGTACCGTGCGCATCCGATATTACACTGTATCCAAAAGTTATTACCACATTGGTGTCAGAAGTTAATTTCGTCATATCTAATTAAAGTATAACTCGTCTTGTATTATCTATAAAACCAGTAATATGAATTCTTTTTTAAAAAGAAATTTATGGTTTATTATAGTTTGATCACATTCCTTTAAAATCGTTCTCTTATGTTGGTGCAACCGCATGAAGAAAGATGTGAACACTGATTAAACACAACATTTGACAGCGAACTAGAACCAAAGAACCAAAAATTTCGGCTTCTAGTCAATTGTATACAGATGACAATCGTGTCACCGGGGTGATAAAAACACGATCTTGAAAATGAATTTTCTATACTTATCAGCTGGTAATTCCGAAACCGGAGTTCGTATCCGAATGAAATTTTATAGAGTTCTGTGGGATTGTAAGACCTTTAATTTGAATATTAGATGGAAGAAATCGGTTCAACTACTTACGAGCAAAATGAGTGACATTATTCTAATTCCATTACTTATATCATCCTGTAGTTCCGGTACTAGCAATCGGATCCAAATGAAATTCAGAGCCTTATATGAGAGCATAGAACTAATCATATGAGTTTGTAGCAATCAGTTAAGGTATTTCCGAGAAAAATTTATGGAATTATTTTTCACACAAATTGTCTTATCTCGACGAACTTCTTCGAATGGTATAAGGGTGTAAGAAGTTGTGTTCTTCCAGCAATTATTGTTGCAAGCAGTATAAATCAATATAAATATAAAATTGTTTTGAATTTGAAAATACTGCTTTCTGTCTTTCTAATACATATGTCATGCTCGAACGAGTATGTTGCCAAAAACGAACCGCGCTAAAATCAATACGCCATGAAAAAGGGTGCTGTGCATAGTCTTTTAGGTGCTAAGAAACAATTGCAAAAAAACAGTATTGAAAATCGTGTTTCACTTTGCTCCGAAACATCGTTTTTTCATCAAGCGCGTGAAACTCCTACGGCTGGAATAAGGCGAGAAGTCGCTTGCACAAAATCTCTGTTAAAAATGGACGGGTTTGAACAATCTATGGCTTGTTGGATAGCTATTACCATGCGGATTCAAATTCTAGAAACATATTCTGTTTCCAAGCTCAATCGTAACAGATATTGTCAAAAAACTGAAAATTTTGAAAACACGGACATTGGCTCAATTCGTCGAGCTGAATCGATTGGTGTATGAAACTCGGGCCTTGGAAATTTTTTCTAGAGTTTGAACGAATCTGCACCTATGTATATTTATAAAAAAGGTAAAAATGCAAAAAAAGTGTGAAATGATCAACTGTTTTTTTCTGAGATTACACCAGATCTGGACGTTCAATGGATTGCTAAGACATTTGGCATCAAAAAAAAATTCTTAAGTTTTGCGTTTTTATACTTTCCGAAGTTACGCGGTCTCTTGTTATCAGTCCCAGTCGTTTTTTTTTTAATTTTCGAATTGCACCAGATCTGGATGTTTCATACATTTCTATGATATATGGCATCAAACAAATTTTCTTTAGTTTTGCTGTTTTTTACGCGGATTTCCGAAGTTACAGGGTACGTATCCGATGCGGAAAAAAAGACCTCAGAATACAGACTTTTTATGCAGTGTAATACAAATTTTCTTTGAAAATATCTGGCATTTATGACCTGAATTGCTACTTGTAAAACAATAACATAGTACAAACTTTTTTAAAAAAATTGTGAAACATACAAGTTAAAAGTCGCTAAAAATCATCGTTGCATACAATTTTGAATGAATTTTCCAATTTTGGTGAGAAATGCTCCAAAAATGTGTGTAGAAAGTTACCCGCACATTTCACACAACCACAATAGCTATTAGTAAAAGTACACCCATTCGTCGAACAAAAGAGCCCTTAAGCGATTGTTAGGCTACTCGAAACACTTCACAAACCGTTACATTACACGCTAGGATTCAACACCTAGAGCCATAACATTATTTGCAAACAAGCAAATTTAGAACACGCATTTGGTGTAAAATGGACGAATACCGAGATCTCGAACACGTTAGCAAGCGACGCCAAATGATGTAAGCATAATTGCATACATTTGGGCACGGTCGGACCATGATGTTGAAAACAATGAAATCCAACACGAACACCGAAAATCGGCGTTTATTTGTATGGAAAATGCATCATCGGTATTTCAAAAGAACAGTGTATTACATTATCGAGAGTAAATATCGGTATAAATACCGAGATAACGGTATAGTTAGCAGCTTTGCTGAAGAATGATTTCATTCCAAGTTGACAGGGTCTGATTGAAGTGTATTAGATAAAATCCTTTCGTATATCTTTATTTTTATCCTTAGGCATGCTGCCTCTCTGAGAAGACTCCGACAGTTTTTGCAGTATACAGGGTCCGCCATCTAACTTTTTTTTTTTGAACTAGCGATTATTTCAACATTGGTTACCCTAATGTCACTTCTGATTTGACAGAAACTTAGTTTTATCGTACCGCTGAACGAAAATTTTTGTGTATACGCTTGAGGAACGCGTGAAAATAGTGCAGTTTTACTTTGAAAATCATGGTAACGTTGCGGAATGTGTGCCAAAAAATCATCTTCTCGGATGAGGCACATTTTCATCTCGGCGGGTATCTTAATAAGCAAAACTGTCGCATCTGGGGGACGGAAAACCCGCACGTTATCATGGAGAAGCCGATGCATCCTCAGAGAGTGACGGTTTGGTGCGGATTTTGGTCTGGCGGCATCATTGAGCAATTTTTCTTCGAAAATGAGGCAGAAGCCGCCGTCACGGTCAATGGCGAGCGCTACCGCGCCATGACTAGCGATTGGTTTTTATCGTTACTTGAAGAAGAAGACTTGGACACCATTTGGTTCCAACAAGACGGCGCTCCGTGCCACACAGCCAACGCTACGATCGATCTTCTGCGCACAGTCTTCGAAGATCGAATTATCAGTCGAAATTCGGATGTCGTTTGGCCGCCTCGGAGCTGTGATTTGACGCCGTTAGACTATTATCTTTGGAGGGCAGTCAAAGATAAGTGTTATGTGGACAAGCCAGAGACAATTCAAGTCTTGAAGGACAACATTCGTGCAGCCATAGCTGAACTGCAAGGCCAGCCTAGGCAGCCATTTGAATGAAATTATATTCCACAAATAACCGGAAGGATTGTACTTTAATATGAAAAAATAAATTTTGAAATCGGATGAACCGTTTGTGTTTTATTGCATGTTTAAAAAAAAAGTTACATGGCGGACCCTGTATACATGAACTACACTGAGGATACTACACGTTCGAAGATCTTTCTGCTGTGCAAGTTTGACAGTTGTTGTTTGCTGGAAAATATGATAAAACTGAAAAACATCATTGTGCAGCTTTTCGATGTAAGGTTTTGCTTCAACTAAGCAA
Organism: Malaya genurostris; assembly: GCF_030247185.1. NCBI lineage: Eukaryota > Metazoa > Arthropoda > Insecta > Diptera > Culicidae > Malaya > Malaya genurostris. Next base: position 225,189,318 of record NC_080571.1, on the reverse strand, counting down.
GCATTTTTACTTTTAGCAGTGCTAATGTCTCTATTTACAGTATAAAAATCCAGAGAAACTAATACCGTTTTCGTTTTTGAACCTAGACGCGGGCGACTCTGACTCCGAGTAAAACGAACACGTAGTACGCGCCCTAAACAACAACTCATGAAAAAAAGAAAAAATAAACAAACTCGGCTGGATGCGTGGTGCGACCCGAGAAAAATTTCAGAGCGAAACTACGCGATTGGAGTCCGATCTAGAGCGACCTCAGGTTGCTAAAACAAACATATCAAACGTTGATTTGGCGACTCTGGGTCAGCTTTCGGGCTGCTCTGATCAATAAACGAAAACGGTATAAGCAATTTCTTTGATATACGAATTTTCTCATAACAGTCACTCTACGAACATTATGCCCCACCTTTGATTCAACAGTATGCTTCGAGTTAAAATATTGTTTTAAAGATTTATAATGATTATTATAAAAAAAAGGTGGCGTTGGGAGGATAAAAAATGTTGGTTTCCAATTATGGTTGATTATGCAATTAATTTTTGAAGCAAAGAATATTTTCTTTATCTGCTTTTCTTCTATATCGACACTTTAAGGGGCATATTGCATCATTGTTGTGGGGCGTAATGTCTCTTGTTGTGAGGCATATTATACGGTTCCTGGGGCATTATGCCTACGGTAATCGAAAAAACTGTTAATGTTATCGTCTTAGAAAATGTGTTTATATCAATCAATTCTTCAGGCAATGAAAGAGTCGATATTTTAGCCAAACGTGGTGCTATTGAGGGTGAAATTTATGAGAGACCGATTGCTTTCAACGAATTCTATAGCGCGTCTCGCCAAAGAACACTTGCCAGCTGGCAAGCTTCTTGTGATGAAGATGATCTGGGTCGGTGGATGCACTCAATTATTCCTAAAATATCGACAAAGGCATGGTTCAGGGGACTGGATGTGAGTAGAGATTTCATTCGTGTGATGTCCAGACTCATGTCCAATCACTACACGTTAGATGCACATCTCCTTCGAATTGGACTTTCCGAGACTAATCATTGTGCTTGCGGCGAAGGTTACCGCGATATTGACCATGTTGTTTGGACATGCGTGGAGTTTCGTGATGTCAGATCTCAACTAATAAATTCCTTGCGTACCCAAGGTAGACTATCCAATGTCCCAGTTCGCGACATTATTGCTTGTCGGGATCTTCCATACATGAAATTTCATACATTTATCATTTCATTAAATCCATTGGAGTTCCAATTTAAATTTTCTCTTCCATGAGTTCAACCAATAGCCAACTATAGAATATTGAATATAAGTGGTGAACTGATACAAACAATCCTGAAATAGTTATAAGATCATGTACAAAATAAATGTATTTTATTAAATGTAATTTAAAATAGCAACTCGCTTGATAAAAACAGTGTTTAGATTAACTAATGAGTACCAACATACTAATATGATATTCGAAATGTATTAGGTTTAAACTACTATGTATTGTGGATGCCACGGCGAAGAAAAACTTATGTATATTGCCTATGAAATAAACGTATTTATGGAAAAAAAATCAATCAATTCTCATCACTTCTACCGGACTCATTGAAAATTTTTTCCTCAGGCGTATTGCAAAGAAATACCTACATTCCCGAAGAAAATATACCAGTACATTTAGAAATATCTCAATGTTTTCTTAAGGGGGCCATATTATAACACTTCACCCTACTTTGAATTTTCGTCACAAGTTTTTCTATTGAATATCAAAGTTTTGAGCTATGAACGGAAATTTATCCTTCAAAGATCAAGATATGAATATCAACCTACAAATTTACAAATTTCATGAAGATTCATGTATGGAAATTTCTACTGGCATACTTTCTTCGTATGAACATCATATTATTTTACAACAAAAGCCATAGAAATTTTCTTAGAAAATTCTTCAGTGTTGTGTATGACATAATTTTTGCGAATTTTTTGCATGATGAAAAGTATCATTCGAACAACATTTTATATCTCAGCGCAGACTAATCAGAAGTGAACAAATAAACGCAGCATAGTTAAAGTAGAAGTTTTTCTAGACCCCAACGTTTCAGTTTGATTTTTTTTTTAATTTTTGGTGGTTGTGCAAAGTGATTTTTCACGAAAAAAACCGCCATTTTGTAGCTGTTAAACCTCCCCAAAGTAACAAACAACGAAAAGGAAAACGTTGGGGTCTGGTTTTTTATATGTAGAAAGTTTGTGCAAAATTTGAAAAAAATTGGTGCATTAGTTTTTGAATGACGATGGACACCGACTTTCAAATCCTGCTTTCAAGAAAAACGCGTTGAAGTTTTTTGTCTATAAAATCAATGGAAACAATTTATTACTCCACGGAGCCCGTAGGACCTAACACTTCCCAAAAATCATATTTTTTTCTTTTATAATTTATTATAATGAAACATTTCAAGAATGTTTTGTCAAGTTTTGAAGTCAATCGAAGTAGAATTCTATTATCAGTGCGCCTAGCTCTTGCTGCTTCGCAGAACGAGATAGCCATAGATAAAGGTCCATAACATCCAGAGTTTCGTTCCAATAGGCTTGAAAATTTCACAGAAAATTCTTCAAATGTTAAAAATATAAAGAAAATAATAAATGATTTTTCAAAAGTGTTAGCTCCTACCCGCCCCTTAAAGACTGTTGTAAATATTTGATATTGGTAGAACATCACACACAATCATCTCTCAAGTGGCATTCGTATCTAAGTAAAAAAAACTTCTTGCAGTTCAGTGCGTTTTCATTCTCAGAATATTCTTATTGAATTTAAGAACGCAAGAATACATCGTTTTTCGTTGCCGTTTCTAGATCCGGTTTTTGAAACCATGAATCATCAATCATAAATGTTTTGAATAGAAATTTCGTGGTTTCAGTTATGCTAAGTCCAACATAAGGATATCAATATCGTTCAATTTTGACTCCGGTTAAAAGTAAACGGTTTTGAATCACTTTTTTTGCGCTTCGCATTTAAAAGATAGAAGAATGACTTGGTGTATAAAATTTAACGAAGAAGAATTTCTTTATTTTGAGTGCAAGAAACTCAAATTTTGAGTAAAACGTGCTCAAATTTTGAAAAAAAAAAAATTTTATTTTGAGTAGAATATACTCAAATTTTAGCAGCTTCGTCTCTTAACTAAAAACTTGTTTGAATCCACCTAGTGGTGTAGTGGTGGTTTCTCATATTACTCATTGTTTGGACTTAATCTAACAAACTCTACAAATCTTGTTTACCCTGTAGTTCGGAAACCGGAAATAGTATCCACAACAAATTTAGGAACTCCGTATGCCACTGTAAGACTTTTCCTTTGAACCTATAAGTTTGTGAAAATCAATCTGACTGTCTTGAAGAAAAGTGAGAGATCTTTTTTGCAGTTTTTAATCACCATTTCCAATTCTTCCGAAACCGGATTGAGATGGCCGGAATAGCCGAAATATGCCAGCAACAAATATGGCCTCCAAATTGGAACTGTTTTTAACTTAACCTAGACTTACTATCTCATGCTCTATTTCGATTAAACCAATGAAACGAACTTTTCAAATAAACTTTAATTCATTGACATTCTTTAATTTTTTTATATATTATTTATTTTACACCGGCTTTACATTCTTTTATTCTTTCGGTTGCACTTATCATAAAATAGCTTAAATGTTTATCAACAGCAGCACCATCTTTTACCAATATCACACACTAGTAGCAGACATCCGCAACCATTTTGTTTTCTTTATAGCGTGTACGAAATGGAACAAAGCACGCATCGTTTGTTTTGTGTCTTCTTCTTCCACCGTACCGCCACGTACCGGTGTTGTACATATTGTATATTATTGTATATATTGTACATATACGGCGATTTGAAAATTTTGACACTCATCGCCCAGTAACTGCGGAACCGGAGATCGCATCCGGATGAAATTTCACAGAAGCTTTAAAGATAATATGAGCTTTAACCAAGGGGAGGTCGCTTAGAACAATGTGCCAATCACACATTAACACAATGCGTTGATGCATTTATCAATATTGGCACTTTCGTTTTCACACAGTTGCACAGTTGCGGCACATAAAGGGCTCAGTTTTGACAAGTAGCTGTTTCATGGAGCACAGCGTAGCACACTTTGATTCACAGTATATCACGTGTTTTTTAGAGGCACAATATAGTTTGTGTTAAGCGACTCTCCCCTTGGCTTTAACTCAAATCAAGATTTGTGAAAATCGGTTCAAGCATCGCGGAGAAATCAAAGAAAATTATATTTTTGGAATTTTTCTTCACCACTTTCGGTGCTTCCGGAACAAGGAAAGAGGGGACCAGTAGTGCCGAATTAAGTTTTTATGCCCACAAACTAATAATCTCTGCAAACTGGAAGAATTTATCAGACAGTTTTATGGGATTTGTATCTGTTTTTGAGCATCATTCGTGAGAAAAATACTAATAAAATTGGTAATTTTCCACTTATCACGCTTTATTTCCGGAAGCGGAAGTTGGATCCGGGTAAAATGTTTTAGCAATTTTTAGAAAACTATAAGACCTTTCATTCAAATCTTAGTTGGTGAAAATCGGTTGAGCCGTTTCAAAGAAAATTGATTGAAATTTTTCTAATTTTCACATATTACTATGTAACTCCGGAACCGAAAGTTGGATCCAAATGAAATTCAATAGCAGACTATGGAACCATAAGACCTTTTATTTGAATCCTAGTGAGTGAAAATCGGTTCAGTCATCTCTGAAAAAGTGAGTGCATATTTTTTTACATTTTTTGGTACATATCATCTTATTTCTCCTCTGGTCGAGTACAATCTGCCGTTTTAAACATATTTGTCGTAGAACAATGGATTATATTCCGTTTCACTGACGATCATCAGGCTTACAATCATTCAGTGTACGGCAATTTGAAATAATAATAGATTTGTTGGGAAAATCGACTTTTGAATGGAGCCTCTGAGACCCATAGTGTTGCAGGACCACAAGAGCTCAATAGCTATTAATATCCCCATATACCATTCGACTCAGCTCCACGAGATCGGAAAATGTCTTTCAACGATGGCTGCTTAAGTCAATAATTGGAATTTTTTGTGAATTATTTCCATAGTATATGCCATTTGACCAAGCGACATTTATGCTAAATGCTGTTTATACCACTGTTTATATTAACGACGACGATTTTCCAGATTCACGAGAAAACACATAAAACGCCGCGTTTCGAATGTGAGGAGTGCGGAAAAGGATTTTCTCAATTACGCAACTACAAATATCACATTTCGGTTCACCGTGGAACGAAAGAATTCGCTGCAAAATGTCCGGAATGCGGCAAAGTATTCAACGACAAGGGATACCTCAGTAGTCATCTAAAAATTCACCGGAACAAGAAGGAATACGCCTGTCCACACTGTCCGAAGTCATTTAATCAACGTGTAGCATTCAACATGCATGTGCGGATTCATACAGGTAGTATTTGTGCATTTAAAAAATAATCGAAGAAAATAATAATTATTTTTCTAGGAGTAAAACCACACAAGTGTAGCGAATGTGGCAAGAGATTCTCCAGGAAAATGTTATTGAAGCAACATCTTCGAACACATTCGGGAGAGAAACCCTATCAAGTAATGTTTTGGTATTTCTAGTGATTTGTTACAATTAATTTCTTTTTTTTTTAATTTGTAGTGCTCAGTATGTGGTAAGAGTTTTGCTGATCGTAGTAATATGACACTTCACCATCGACTTCACTCAGGCATTAAACCTTTTGCATGTCCGATCTGTCCAAAAGCATTCACCAAAAAGCATCATTTAAAAACTCACCTAAACTATCACACTGGGTATAAACCATACAAATGTCCGCATATCAACTGTGGCCAAACATTCACGCAGTCCAGTAATATGCGAACTCATGCCAAAAAATGTCAGTTCAAACCAACAGATGGATGATAGTACAGTTGATTTCACGACATTACACAGAAGATGTACTATTATTTGGTAGTTAAAGTGTTGAATAATATTTATTGTACTGTAAATTAGAACTATTGCTTAGGAAATTTCTCTAATAAAACACATCATATAGGTAGCCTTCAAACACAGACTTCAATTGGAATAGAAAAGCATCACTATATTTTTCAAACAATCACGTCCGAAACATTCGCACTCGTCCAAAATACTATTTCGGAAAATATTCACCTCATACAACAATACTTTACTTAGCAGACTACACATACTAATCTAGACATGAAAGAAACTAAGAAAACTGACGACCACTGCTGATGTCTACTTCTTCTTCCGATCCTGTGAACATTTTGGACAGAACCATTTTCCTTTTGGTTTGGTGGTCAATCCGACGCACGCAAAATGGAACCATTCGATGGGGCACTAAAAAAAACAATCATGTTTGTAATATGTCAGTGCATGTTGGGTGTGTGACTTACATCTGGGTTATCGCAACCGATCATTTCGCCATACGAAACCTGGTGGCATAGACAATAAGTGGGTTCGTTTGGATCGACGGGCATATCTAGCACATCACTCGGGTGTGGAGTACCGTGACCTCCTTCCTGTGCACTATCGTCCAGTTCAGCATTTTTCTGTGGATATTCAAGTACAAAACTCAGAGTTATGAATTGTATTAATGTTTCATCTAGAAACGAGTTTTTTACGATCAATATATGGCATATTATAATGGATTTAATAACTCGAATGAATACATCGTCTTCTGTAACAAATCATACAGAAATTATTACTATTGAAGATATTAGTTAAACGCCTGGTTCTAGTTATGTTTGCTCACCAGTCATTAAGAACATAAAAGCGCATTCCATATGAATTACGATTGAAGCAGTTTATGATTTGTTAGATCAATCTGTCCGCCAAGCATATTACTCAATATCAATACACTAAAAACCTAATAATGGACGGACATTAATGCATAGTTTGACAAAAACCTACGTTGTCACTTGTTGAGCTACAAACTGTATAAAACGTGCATGTAATAATAATAGTATGAAAAATTATGTGAAATGTGTACATTATATTTGCATGAAGCTGTTCACCAAACTGACTTAAAATAAACGTCTACCAATAAATGGAACGAAATTTGATTAGTTTTAATGAAATGAATATTAAATATGTTATTATTACAAAATTGATTTACTGATCCAGAATGCAATTTCTAACTTTACTAAGCACGCATAATTCATAAGTTCATATTTTCTTAGCGGCATTCAAAGCAAAAAATAATTGAAGATTCCACGTTCATAAACGAAAATCTACATAGCATTAGCACCTGTTTGCTAATACCGTTTTCGTTTTTGACCCTAGACGCGGGCTACTCTGACTCCGAGTAAAACGAACACGTGGTACGCGCCCTAAACAACAACTCATGAAAAAAGATAAAATAAACAAACTCGGCTGGATGCGTGGTGCGACCCGAAAAAATTTTCAGAGCGAAACTACGCGATTGTAGTCCGCTCTAGAGCGACCTCAGGTTGCTAAAACAAACATATTAAACGTTGTTTGGGCGACTCTGGGTCAGCTTTCGAGCTGCTCTGATCAATAAACGAAAACGGTATAAGAAATTCAGTACTGAGAGGAAAATAATCAAAGTAATCATTCCAACGAGTACATACTATCTACTAGGAAATGAACAAACGATCAATCTGATTTGGTTTTACAATAAAAAGTAGATGGATGAGATGAAACGATGACCCTACCTTATGACCTTTGCGGCCTTCTTTTTCTTGATTTACCTTCTGCTTCTTGTTGTTTTTGCCTTTACCGTTGGCACTGGCGTTTCCACCAGCAGTTCCGCTTCCACCGGTTCCAGCGGCACCAGCAGCCCTTCCCTCATCTTCCGACGAGTGAGCGCGTTTCTTTTTTGCTGAATTTTTCGCATCCTTCACTTTTTTCCTGCCACCTTTTTTGGTAACCGTTTCCTCCAGTTTTTCTCGAGCATTCAAGGTTTTGTCCTGAATTTCTCCTTCAAATCGAGCCAGATCCGAATCCAAACGACGGATGTGTTTATCTACTAGCTCGTATGTTTGAATAGCCAGCTGTACCTTATCGTCGCCATACTCTTTGGCCTTATTGAACAACTCCTGAATGGTGCGAAGTTTCTCTTTTTTCACGTCTTCCGGGAAGTTTTCCTTTGTGTTCACTAACTGTTTCATGAATTCATTAGCCTTTTCGTCAATGGATTTCATAAGAACCTGTGCCCGGGAATCCAAATCGCGCATCAGGGTGAAATTACGCTTTAATTCATTTGGTAAGTGCTCCAACCCTACCGATGTTTAGGTGATTGTAAACTTTCGCTTTAGAACCGATTATATTGGACATTATTTATACATACCGTCAAGATAGTGTTCAAGATACAATGCTGAAGTCATTTTGAGAGAGCAGATGTTAAAACTTATTATTCGAAATACAGAAAAACCGGAAATTCGCTGCGCATCAAATTTATGTTTTCCGAATTAAGCAGCCATTATGGTTGTGTTTTTGTTGTTCGTCGTTTCATTTATATGGTGTACCTGACAGTACCATGACCAGAGTTGCCAATGTTTCAGATCTATCAGGCATTTGTCAGATTTATCTCATTTCGACAGATACTCTAACAAACCAGATCTTTTGTCAGATTGTGTAGGTTTCACTAGATTTTTGAACTTTTTGCTTATGAAATGCCATATTCCTTAAATTTATTTGAATAAACTCGAAACAAATGGTTGAAAATCGCCAATTAAGTAGAAAACAAATGCATGTAAAGACATGGCGCTACAATATAATCTCAAAGTTTCGCTCAAGTAAAGTCAAATTTTACGTCTGTGTGAGGCTCCCAGTTGCTATGCACGAGATCGTAATTTACTAACGAGTGTAAATGGAACTTATTTGTTAACATAGATGGTGCAAGATTTTGCCAGACTTTTTCTTCCGAATGGATCAATTGTCATTTTTTAGCACTTGGCATCCCTGACCATAAATGGAAAGTGGAAACAAACTGAAATGAAACGTGTGCCCGATTCACACTAACAGACCCTCCCGTAAAAAAATAAACCATTGATTTTACAGCATAAACAATTTATTCACAATTAGATATATGGATTACAATAAATTTTATTGTATCTTGACAAGATTTTTTTCATTTCCAACGATTCAATATATTGTTCCTACGATTCTACAATTGAATTTATTGTACACGTGGTGTTTCAAACAATATGTAAACTGTACATTTTATTGTTTTCCAAGAAAACATGTATGAGAAATCTTTATGATTTGAATTGTTACGATACTTAACAACCTATACATTCTATTGTAGAAATCAATTTCACAATTGATTGAATAGTGTATAACAATACATTAAAATATTTTTCAATGGTCAAAGCAAAATTGTGGCACGTTTTGTAACAGCAAATCGTATTGTTTTTCAACAGTATTTTTTATTCGGGCTGTCAGCTTGGAGCGAAATCAATCAAGAAGTAAATGGAACTTATTTGTTAACATAGATGGTGCAAGATTTTGCCAGACTTTTTCTTCCGAATGGATCAATTGTCATTTTTTAGCACTTGGCATCCCTGACCATAAATGGAAAGTGGAAACAAACTGAAATGAAACGTGTGCCCGATTCACACTAACAGACCCTGTCAGCTTGGAGCGAAATCAATCTTCAGTTCAACAACGCCATCGCACGGCATCACATTCAACATATCATGTCAATTGTATGGGTGCGCAGCCCTGCTATTTTGGCGCGCACGAATTTGACATTTCTCTCCATTACTTCTATGTATGAGATTCGATGCGGACTCACCTGGGGGCGACATGCTCGCAAAAAAGGATGTTGCCGATGATTTGTTCGGGAAATGTGAGAGCTGGATATCTTCTCTAAATTTCTGTTTGAGCTGTTAGTAGAATGTTGTCACTAATAGTACTGTTTTTGTACCGTTGAATTCCACTATGTTATATCACGTCATTACACTCTCACAAAGTCACTTGTTAATATGATGTCTTTGACACTAATCAAAACCTGTCAGCTTGGAGTAAAATCAATCTTCAGTTCAGCAGTGCCATCGCACGGCATTACATTCAACATATCATGTCAATTGTACACTCAAGCAAAATGAGTCCTGAGAATCATAAGGCTAATCTCGAAATCGGCATCGAAAATCACCATTTCAATAGATTAATATGAAAAACATACCTCTATTCTAATGTTTATGACTCTGCAATATACATCTCATCTATTACTATTATAGTTTTCATACCTACAACTTATGAATTCCACATCGAGGTGAGCCTCCAAATGAAATTTCGCCTCAAACTGGTTGGTTTGGAAATTTATCAGAATCGAGTGGGAAAAAGTGGTCTGAATTTTCTAAACGTTTTATTTTTCATTTCCGATTTTGCATGTTTTCGTTTTATTATTCATTCATTTAAAAAATTACGAATAATGATTCTCTTGGTCAATTTTTTTAGCTTTTCGGATGCTTAGAACAAATATACAGGGTCCGGCACTCGAAGTGTAACCAATTAAAAAGGCCATAAATTCAATTTGGAAAATTACTTTTACTTAATTCGAAGTACAAAATGTGTAAAAATAATACAAAATTCAGAATCAATTCACTTTTGCTCGATATGACCACCTTTTGCCTTGATTATGGCCTTGAGACGGTCAAAAAACGAATCGCAAGTTGCCGAATGTGACTTGCAGGTATTTAGGCCCACTCGCGGACAATAACTTTTTTCAGCGCCTCGAGACTGGTGTATCTTTTAGTTCGGACTTTGCTCTCCAAAATGGTCCAAGAGAATAATCCATTGGATTCGCATCTGGTGAATTCGAGAGCCATTGTGTGGACGTGATGAAGTTCGGAACGTTGTTTTTCAGCCATTCTTGGTTCACTCGAGCTTTGTGAGACGATGCCGAGTCCTGCTGAAACGTCCATGGTCTGCCACCGAAATGTTTGTCTGCCCACGGCTTCAAAGCAACCTCCAGAATACTTTCCCGATAATATGTCGCATTTACCTTGACGCCAGGCTCGATGAAAACGATTGGAGAGCGCCCATCTGCGGTTACAGCGGCCCAAACCATTATCTGTTGCGGGTGCTGCCTCCTGGTGGCCAATCGATGACTCAAATTCTCGTATGAACGGTCGGTCAAGTAAACCCTAAAATTTTCTCGTCAGAAAATGCAGTGTTCGGAAATTGACCGCTTTCGGCCAAACGAAGCAACTCCTTCGCTCTCTCAAGTCAAGGTTTTTTTTTCGCGTTCTCTTTTGGCAAAATGCTTTCTTGCGCTTGTAAAGAATACAACTCCGAACTGTCATTTAGCAAATTTCTAGAGAGCTGTTGCCCGTGCGTCAGCTGCGCGAGCGGTCTGAAGTTGGTTACACTTCGAGTGCCGGACCCTGTATATATATATATATATATATATATATATATATATATATATATATATATATATATATATATATATATATATATATATATATATATATATATATATATATATATATATATATATATATATATATATATATATATATATATATATATACGTTTCGTCTTTGACTCATCAGTGCAGAGCAGCTCAAATTGAACTGCTTAGTGCTAAACTCGGCAATTCAATTTAAACCGCTAAGCAGACGTAAAGTTTCTGCTATTTACAGAAGCAGTTCAATTTGAGCTGCTCTGCACTGATGAGTCAAAGACGAAACGTAAAAATAATAAAAATGGTTAAATGCCCTTGCACAAAATTTGGCTTACCCCTAAATGAAATATATATAGCTTTTTCTTGAAATTAAGTATATTGGTTTTCCATTTTCTACGAAGTCACAAAAAGTTTGCCTATCCCAGTTTAATAATAACTTCCATCAGAATCATCAGACATGAATCACGTAGAAATATACCGTTTGTTTAAAAAAATCTTTAGAAGCCCATCAAACCAAAAAAAAACTAATCTTACCCAATTTTACAAATTTTTGATGATTTTTTTTATTTAACCTTAGTTCACACTAGAAAAAGTAGTATTAAACACTTTCAAATCTATTTTCTTGCCCTCCGAGTTTACTTTTATTACTGATATCTATTTGTATTTATGAAAAAATGAAAGAAAAATATGGTGAATTCACAATTGCCGACATGAAAATTTTCCACCTTTCCATGGTTCTATTTTTCATTTGCAGGTGTCGCTTGTGGCAATTGACTGTTGCGGCAATATGCCAACTGACTGAAATGCTTCTGAAATGCACTGTTTAATATAACAAAAACAAAATATTCATGATGCGGAAAAAATTACCACGTCGATTGAATTGGTGTTCTATACTGACAATATATACTTTTTATTAGAGCCGCTATTAATTATTAACAAAACGAAATATTTTAATGGTTATTTTTTTATCTCATTTTACCGAAAACAATAACTGTAATATATGACAAACAATATCTTTCTGAGTGATAGTAATGCTCAATTATAATATAATACTATGCGATAGTAGCGTCAAAGATAAACTCAAGATTACAATGTCCCATACGATCCATTGAAAAATGTTGATGCAGTAGTCGTGAACCAGTAGGCTCAGTAATAGTGTAATTTTATTGACCATTCGTTGATAAGTGTCGACAAGCTCCGGCAGAATGCCATGGAAACAATACAAGTTAGAAAGGAATAAAACGTATGTACACATCCAGCACAAAATAATTTGTTGCTTCTAATGACTTTAATGTTTCGTGAGATAAGAAAATAACAAACTAAATTAACTCTAGGCAGTAGTTTAAATAATTTTTACTTTCTTATTTTAGGAATGCAGCAAAATTGTGAGTTTTGTTCATACTCTAACTTGATATTTTTTCAAACATAAACAAACATTGCATAGTTACGACACGTGTGATGATCAGACGCTCATTGTTTTGCTTCAAATAATGATTGAACTGAAGTTGACAGTGAACCGAATTCATCGAGGGGTCCTATTCAAATTATACATGAGAAATCGCAGACTAGGGTAACAAAAGGTATTTTGGCCCACTTTAGGATTGATTTTATTTTGGCCAACTTTTAAAAAATATTCACCAAATGTTGTAATGTCTTTGAAAAACACTTCCGCAATTTTATTTGATTAGCTTCAAATTGATGCAACATGAGTTATTTAACATCGATTAAATCCATAAAGTTTGTTAGGTGGGCTAAAATATATGAAGTGGCCAAAATACCTCTGTTACCCGACTCTCTCTTGAGGTTATCTTTGGTAACCTTTAATAACGATGGTTCAGAAAACCGTTGGTAAATTTAAAAATCCGATAGTCCCACGACAAAAAGCCCTAACTGCAAATGAGAGCCTCTCTTTGTTTACTCTTTCGTTTGATTATTACGGAGCCATAACTGCCATTTATCCATAGTTTCCAATATCAATCGAAAGCGTGTAGTATTACCAAATACAAATAATAATACCCCTAAGTCCCATATAAACGAATCGCCAATGTTTGGTTCACAGCATGAACAAGTAAGCCTAGCAAATATCTCCCTTTCGTTGCTATAGTTTGAAAATGTGGAAGGAGATCGTTTCTGGCAACGCTTTATGCTAGTTGCTACGGTGCAAAACAAACTTGTTTGTTTATGTTTATCGTTGCTGTTCTTTATTTTTCAAAACTCGAAGATTACAAAATCCTATCCCATTCCGTACATTTTCACGTTATACGAAGATGTCATCGTAAACGTAATCTCTATGTTACAATACTATGAAACGCAACCCTAGAAGATCAACTGATCGCTTCCGCATAGTGAGACAACATTTGCAATTTACATTGGCGGCATTACCTACATACATGGCTCATCTCAGGCTCATCTACTATGCTTATTGATACAATTCATTTTTCATAGACTTTTGTTACTTTTTCCTATCAACAGCGTTTTGGTGAATATCAAGAATTGATTCATCAAGCTGTTAAACAGAACATTTTCAATTTTAGAAACGTCAGATTATGCTATGCAGCTGAGCAAAGCTTTCGGTTAGCATTGTAAATAAATGGTAAAGATTCAGTTGATGGAATGTATTTTTAGTCTGTAGCTTTACAAATCACTTTAAAAAATGTACTGACTTAATGAACCGACCTTCGTAACATTTCTTTTACTTGTTTGACCATCGCCAGGAGAAAGACTTAAATCAGTTGCTTTATCCTGTAGTTCATTTTCATTTTCCTTGCCCATAGTTTCGATCACCTACAAAATATAGATACACACAGGTCTTGCCGTTAGCACAAATGCATAATGAAATGAATTTTCTGAGTCGTCGAGTCAGTACCTTCAAAACATCTTCCAGTTTGATGTGCCATCGTGATCGTCGTTAATATCACCGTCTCGTCCTGCTCTTCCGACTTCGCTTGTGAATTTGTTTTCGTATTTTTCACTATAATAAACAGTAACTATGGTGATCTAGTTCTTACCCTTCAGCGTTGCTAGTTTTATAGAAAATTCGTTAAAGTACATTGTCACTCTGATATGACAGTGTACCGCACGATGCAAAATGTGTCCTTGAAAATCTGTCGGAGTACTCCGTATTATAATTTGTATTTGGTATTACCTTGAAAGTTTTGCAAAGAGTAAGGCGTCAAATATCAAATCAGTGCGGTGAATCGTGTAAGAAAAAGAAAACAAAGAGAAACTGTCATTTGCAGTTAGGCCCTTTTGTCGTGGGACTGTCGAATTGTTGGTGCTCATACAACCCTGATCCATGACTGTCGCTTACAACCCTGATCCATGACTGCCAACCTTAAACAAATTTCAAATTATCAGTTGTCAAGTTGATAGTGTTGCCAATTATTAAGGTCCTTTGTAAGATGTAACTGAATTTAGAAATCATTATAAAAAACAGGTTAAGAAAGTTTCGTAACAGAACATGTACAATTAAAATCGTTATATATACATATCGAAATATACCTTTTAAATTATCTATTAGATTTCTATTGTAATATCATAGATTCGTATGGTTCTGGTAGCTGAGTATTAAACGTTTCTAGGTGTACATGTTTTTGGCAACCCATGCATATTCAGTTATCTATGTATTTTTCTTATCCCAATTCCCAACACACAGCGAGTGAGAAAACACATTTTAATGAAACTGACGTAAGGGTTTTCGAAACGAAATTTTATATCAGTGAATTCTTTCAATCTTGTGAAATTCGTCCCACAGCGCCCGTATAAAGGTGTTTGGGAGCTTTTCTGTGAATATCCACTTCAGCAGGTAGTAGCATTAATTGTGATGAAGGTTTGGGCTGAAAATGCTTTGAAAATGGGAAATTCGGTTCCGTCAATAGTCGCTAGTGAAAAATTTGTACTTTCGGAATATACGTATTTCACTTTGGAAGGTGCTAGTGCCACTACATCCTGACGGGATAAAATTGTTGAAGTGCGGATTGCTTCATATGCGTAAATCGCAAGATATCTGACGCGTTAGCTAACAAAAGGATCATTGTGGTATAATAAGTATACCTATGCTGAAAGGTTCAACCATTTGTACCATTCACTGCAGTCGAGGAGTAACCACTATCTGAGAAGGAGAGCAAAAAAGAAAAAAAAGTATCGCTGCTACGTAATAGCTTATTTTGTGAAGTTTTTCGTGTTTGAACTGTTTTGCATTTGTTGGAAAGTCGGTGCTCTACTCCATCGAGAAGAAAGCTTCGTGTAAACAATGGAATATTCTAGTAATGACGTGAAGCAGCTGTTCAGGTGAGTCATTCTACTCGTCCAATGGAAATAAAGTTGCCTATGTTTAATTGTTTCGTTGACGTATGCTATATTGTTCTAAACGTGCAATAGTTTGTCAATTTCTAGTCATAGTTGAGAAATTAGGGCTACACCAACGGCTATAAAATTGTTTCGCGAATCGCTTGGTACGGGGCACAACTTGTACGTCTATACCTTGGAAGTTTCCGTGTTTATTTCTGAAGAATTGTTTGATTTTTAAAGTCAATTTACAATCGGTGGTCTTGAAAAATATACAGAACTAAAGAAAAACGATTTTAATTCTGTAATCGTATAATCTATTCTGCTCAACGCGATATTTGTTGTACTTGTCGTTTATCACGTAATCTGATTTTTTTCGTTTCGATTTAGCCATCCTACATTATTGCTGTTAATGTTATTGATGGAATTGCATTTGTCACGTCCGTGTTAATTATAGATGAAAATTTTTCGATAAGTTTGTGCCAATACCAGTAGGAACTGAGAGTACTTCGTATCAAAAGGGAAGAAGTACTGTCCAACGCTATCATCGGTTTTTGCTAGCCAATAAAAATACATTTCTAGTGCTGGAGCGGGAAATATTTCTAGAAAGCCTACTATCAAGATAAACCAGCCCGGAACATTATACCGATGCAGAACTTCTCCATATTTTTACAGACTTAGTATACAGGACATGATTGCATGTTGCATGATCAGTGTCTTACCCAGAGATGCCAGGCAGCGTTGCCGCGTCATTTTTGTCCAAAAATCTGTATTCGGCGTAAGATTTTATCTGTACCATATCGGTACCAGAATCTCTTCCACATAAGTACCAGGAAAATGTCACCAAAGCTCATTTTGGTGAGCAAAAATAGGTCCCACCACAACCTTTTCTCATGTCTATCCAAGCTAAAAACCAAAATTGGTATTTATCTGTATGATTCGTGAATTATCGGTATTTTTTGAGTGCATATCTGTATTGCGGTAAGGAGGTCAAAAATCTGTATAAATACCGAGAAATCGGTATACCTGGCAACGTTGATGCCAGGTTTATAGATTTGTCTACAGATTTCGCTGCAGACTTGAAAATCGAGTTCTTCGCGGACTTTCGTCAACATTTACAGACCTTAATTGACTGCGCTGGTTTTTTCTTTGCTGACCAAGGTAGTTTTGTGTGTCATATTTTATAGAGAAATGAAAGCCCGCAGACATTTTGTCGGATTTACAGGCTTTTGCAAGCCTGTCTGAAGATATTTGGAATTTTTACCTGACATATCTAGTCTCTGGACCTTCTGAGTCACGACCTTCTCAAGTGAAAATCAGCGCGATTACAACTTGTAGGTCGAGTAATAAGCAAAATAATATGCTGACTCGACTGACGAGATGACTATTGGTACAATTCCCCTATTTGATTTCTTTCTTTGAAAGCTGAAATTGGGTTT